>NC_142606.1:62157842-62862560 GCF_041222555.1 Hakea prostrata | reverse complement strand
TATAATTACCCACATTGCGACCAGCGAGATGTGTAAGCTGGACGACTACCTTGTTTCCAGCCAGTGGAGGAACTACTGATTCAATGGTGTATAGTGAATTTTAACTTCATATGGTAAATTTGGAATGCCAGTTTGTGGAAGTAGAACTGAAACATGATTACTTGCCAAATTAACCCTAGATGTTTAGTCTCAGAGTGTTAACTCTGTTCGTTAAGAGCACATACAGTTTTATCTTGATATCACTTTAGCAGAATATTGTACTTACTGTGCACCATTTAAGTTGTTCTTCCCTGCTTTTATGTGAATTTGGAAATATGTTACTCAGTTACTCTGCTCAATGATCGAGCTACTACATTTCTTTATATGTTGAATCATCCCCTGGAAGCAGCTGAGTTTGACAAATTTTTATGGCTAGCAGTATGAATCTCAGCCAGGTTGATGTAATGCTTTCCTGCAAGTTTGATTTTCATCATTATTGAACTGAGGGCCTCAGTGCTCAAAGTCTGATGTCCTTGATCCTTGTTACAGAATATCTATTTGACTTCTCTACTGTTAGCACTTCTCTTCTACAGTTTTTGCATATTTACTTGATCTCAACCTTTGCAGTTTGGAGCTGACTACTGGATTAGCTTTCCGTTTTGTCATTGGACGATCGAAAGATGCAAAAATGATGGCAGATCTTGAGGAGGAGATAAAAAGATACAGTGGTTTTCTGCTTATAGATGTTGAAGAAGAATACTTAAATCGGGCAAATAAAACGTGAGACTTGAAACTCTAAGACGCTGCTCTTAATTTTTCAAATTTGTTACTTTGTGATGATTTTATTTTTTTTGGTCTGTTCATTATCATATCTATTGTAGATTGGCATTTTTCAAAGCAGCCTATGCTCATTTTGAAGCAGATTATTTTGTCAAAGCTGATGATGACATCTATTTACGGCCAGGTAAGTGCCACTTATGCATTGCAGATTGTATTTAAGTGATTAGTTTGTTCATGAAGTTTTTGTAGGGTCTATGCCTAGTAAGTTGCATATCTCGAAAGAATCACAGTGACTCAAAACTTCTTTTTCATTTACCCTCACCTTGTCCGTGATAGACAATGTATATAGTGCACTATAATTTGCAGGGTGTAAAGAAATAAACATATAGGTGTTACTTTGAAGGAGTATTAGTTTTGCTTATTACACAAGATGCTTAAATTGGCCTAGGATTGGAATGGTTGCTAGGCTGATTGACTAGTAAGTTTTATTTATATTTGACTATTAATCCCAATTTGAGGAATATTAATTCTGTTTTAATGATAAGGCTTAGTTGCATCAGTCAAAGACAGAGCAAGGAGCATTTGTTAGTTCTTCTAAGATTTGATTAGAAATGTTGAAGCATGGACCTTTATATGCCAGCTCATCAGTTACCACCACAACAGCTAGCTGGTTGCATCCTGAAGAGTGTCCCTTTGCTGTTTGTGTTATCCACAGCTCCATGTAGTTTGTTTATTTATCTAAAACTGCTAATAATTCTCAACTACTTTACTCAAATAAACCATATATATATATATATATCTATGAATTGATAAATCTCTTCTTGAGTACTTGAGAAGCCTTTCAACATATTTAGAGTCTTTGCTTTATATCCAAGTGATATAGCCTCAATTGAATGGTGGCAAAACTGCCAAGATCTTCAGGTCAGGCATTATTTCCAGGCTCAAAATAAAGGGTTGGGGTGAATTTGGTTATGGCCTCTAGGATGTCCTCTGGATAGTGATCCTTATTAGGTTTGAACTGAAAAAAATTCTAAATCCCCTAATTGGGACAGGGAGGTTGTCATGGTTTGTATGGAGTGATTTTGAATGGGTTTGAGGGGTTCAGGGGATGTTTCAAGAAGTACCAAAAAATAGGGTGAAGGGGGGAATTTTAGTTTAGGGGACTTAATGATAATGGAATGGGATGAAACATGGATTGTACCTACTACCTAGTGCTGTTACCAAAGAGATGGCTCACCAAGTTCCATCAAATTTGGAAGGTGGAATCTCAAGTTATGGAGATTCTTGACTTTGAGGGGAAAAGAGGGTGTGAAAATCAAGAAAGGGCAGCTGTTATTACTTAACTACTGTACTCAAATATGTCTATATCTATCTATCTATAAATACTTTTGGGGTCTTCAACATATTTGGAGTCTCTTCAGTTGACAAAAACTGTATATAGGTTTAAAAAAGATTTTCCAGTTGTATCATTTATGAGACTTCCTGCTTTATACAGTACCTTATACCACCCCTTTGGGATCTGTCACAAACTGTCTGGACAGCTGTATTGTAATGGATGAATTTGCATTTTCTTCTTATATTATGAATTAGTTAAGTATGCAATTATTGTCCCTGTACCTAGCAATTTGAATATATGATTGGTTCATCATTCATTTTTCAGATCGACTTAAAACACTACTTGCTAAGGAACGGACTGATCCAATGACTTACATTGGCTGCATGAAGAGAGGGCGGGTGATTACTGACCCACAGATGACATGGTAGAGACCTTGTCTTATATAGTTTATGATGAAATTGTTGGTTTTATATTCAATTTGTCATGGGACTTTTTCATCTGGAACTTTCAGGTTTGAGAAGTCAAGACATTTAATTGCAAATGAGAATTTCCTTTATGGTTATGGTTCGATATATGTTCTCTCAGAAGAGATTGTGGCAGCATTGGCAGTTGCAAGAAATAATAGGTCTGCATTCTTAATTTATTGCACTTACAATTTTGATAGCCAGATGGTTTGTGGTTTTCATTCTTTCTTTTGGATCAGTAACTATACTGTTCCATGAACATTATATTTAGGGAAAACTACATCTCCCTCCCCTGTACCTTGCCCTAATTAAACTTTGCTACCCTTAACATTCCATCAGTACTCCTGTATCTCCTACAGTTTACAATAAGTTACTATTATGCTCATGCATCAGCTGTAGTATATTTTTAATCCCCAAAATAACCCTGGGTGAGTGTAACATCAACCTACTACCTGTGGCTGGGGGGGGGGGGGAGCATCCAAGCTTCCTGTTCAGAGCCTCATCTTCTCCGGAGGAAGTCACTTCTGACAATGATCTCCCTCCTGCTCTGACTCTGTCGAAACTGAGATCCCTCTGCCTCAATGCCAAGTACGAGAATTCAGGTCACACATAACAGGACATGATCGGGATGCCAGTCAGTCCATCCTCTGAATTTTCTGCCCGATGAGGTTCCAAAGCTGATTTTGATGGAAAATACTTCAGTCGCATTTCTTTTCCATACCACCAGCTGGTACTATCCACAATTGGTAGATCCTCCAGATCTCACACAGAGAAGGGGAATGGCCTGTACACATTGCCAGTCACCATTCTGAATGATCCATGATTGCATTTTTTCCTTGTTTCTACATATGGAGTTCATTGCAGCAAACCTCACCACTGCACCCTCAAATGAATAAAAGAAATAATTTTTCTTTTCAAATTCTTTGTATGATTTTTATTAGAATGTTGGTTCTTTGATGCCATAGTTACTAATCAGTCTCTATGACGACATTTTATGATAAATATGAAATATGCCATCAATAAACATTCTGGTCAAATTTCAACCTGTGTCTTGTTTTAATCCTAAAGTTGTTTATTGTTTAACTGCCATTCCTTGTTCAGTCTGAGAATGTTTAGCAATGAGGACGTCACTATTGGATTATGGATGCTATCCATGAATGTCAACCATGAAGACAACCGAGCATTATGTGATCCTCAATGTACGCCTACATCTATTGCTGTCTGGGATCTTCCAGGATGTCCAGGTATACAAATTTATTGATAGATTCCCCTTATCAGTTCTTATTTCTCATTAAGGCAGCTACAGTCTAGAAGTGCATTAAAGGAAAAGTGGGGCAAAATATAAAGTGCATAAAAGTGAGGCAGTAAGAGTTTAATTTTGATTCTTACCTAAAGAAAAAAAAAATAGTAGAGTTTAATTTCAAAGTTTTTATCTTTAACAACTTCTTACCTGGATTCAGAATCTAAGAGATCAATTGAAATCACATTTATTATTTTACATATCTGACAGGATCATATCAAAAGGCTGATAAGTAGCAGGCCTCAGACCTAAGATAAACTCTGTTAGCAGTATCCATCTTGGATTATGCTTTTGATCATTATTAAAAGAGCTTGGTTTTCAAGATGAGGTCCCAGTATACACTCTTCACCGATGATATCATATTGGCCCCTTCGTGGATAAGACAAGCAAGAATTAACGTGGAGTTAGAGCTTTGGGTCATACTTGGAAATAAGAACATTTAAGATTAGTAGAATAAAGACAATAAGTATATGATTATCTTAGGCATACTATGACTGATGCTGACATGGTACAAATCGAGTGTAGAGAGATACCACAAAGGGTTTGTTCATGACAGTGACTTAGGGTCAAGTTGGAACTGATACATAATCTTGTTTCTCACAAATCTAAGGCCACCAGTGTGTTTTGAAGGCCTAGATAGGTTAAATACCATGAATTCTGCCCAACCTGACTAATAAGGGACAGATAGAGAAGAATGAAGGATAAGAAGATAGGGGAAATAAGGGAAAATCTAAGAAGAATTAGACTTGAAGAAGGGGAAGGAGAAGAACATCTATGAGAAGAGAAGAGGGGGGAGAGAGGGGGCTGCACTAAAGCTTCAACTCATCTTTTTTTTCTTTCTCCAAATGTCTTTTTTTTATTTTTTTTATTGCAATGTAAGGTCTATTTATACCTTGGCTAAAGCTTTACAAGAAATAAAAACCTAGTAGATTGAAAATAGAAACTAATATCCTAGTAACTAATTAAAACTAGAAACTAAACTAAGGTCCTAAATCTCGCAAGAATAAAATCTTCATGCAAATCTGATTTTGGGCTCACAAATCCTCTATGAAATATTCCTAATATGCCAAATAATGGGTTGTGACACTATTCACATGAAAAGTGTTTTGGCTTGTTTTTTGCCTTCTAAAAGACCATCTGAACTGAAGTGGCTGGCTTGAGCTGGCCTGATCCATTGCTGGTTCACTTGGTCTTGGTTTCATGCTGGTTGTCCTGCATCACTGATCCTAAAAAACCCTCGAGATGGACCCTCGAGTTGGCCCCAATTTTTTACCATAACTTGGCCAAGTTTTTGTTCTTCAGATACTGCAAAGAAAGGTCAAGGAGCCAACATATCACTGTTAAACCCAGGTACTTCAAATTTACAAATAGATCTTGCTCAACAGCAGTAGCCCTCTATAATTCCTCACAATATTGCTAAGTGCACTGGAGGAGAGGAAAAGGATCCCAAGGAAAATATGGAAGATCAGATGCCTATTTCAGGAATTAATCTGGCTCAACACCAGGAGTGCAAGAAGGGTTATGATATCATAGCATCTTTACTGACATTTCCATCTTTGGATGAGGAAATTGCAAACAATTCTTTCCCATGGACGACTGTACATGTTGATGGTCTTAATTCACAAGGTAGAAAGAAGGACTCGACTTTCAGTTGGAAGGTGTGATGAAGAAGAACCACAAGTCACCTGCAACAATAGAAAAATTGGAGGATGAGAGTGTTAAAGATGAATTGTTGGACAACCTTGAAGATACAGATGGTAGAGAACCTGAATCAAGTAATTTTAAGTTTAGAGAGGAAGCACTAAAGATTTCTCTAACCAAGCCATATTGCTTGTGCTGTCCCACTTGTAGAGGTCACAATGATGTTCTTGCATATTACCAAGCCGTATTGCTTGTGATGTTCTTGTAGTTTCTGAAGTCCACAAGATCCTTCAAATTGTTGGTGATGCCACTGATTTTCCTGCTTACACTAACATGGGGAAGTTCAAGGAGGGGACAATTCTCAGGAAGTTTGTTGTTGTGGACACTGAATTGGTATGGTTATGCAGCAAGCATGTGAAGATTAAGCTTCCGTCCGGACCTCACCCCAAGGACAATGTTCGATTTCACCTTGAGGGCAAGGGGAAATGAAAGGGGGAGAAAATTGTTTAGACACCAACATTGAAGAAATGTTGAAGGGTGTCAATTCCAAGCATGGTGAATAATGTGTTATTATTATTACTTCTTTTTAATTACTTTCAAAAGTGGACAGCATAGAAGCCAAATAGATTTCTTCCTAACTAGAAGGACTGATAGATTGTTGTGCAAGGATTGCAAGGTGATACCGGGGGAAAGCTTAACTGCACAACATAGACTTGTGGTCTTGGATATGTGCTTAGTCCCAAGAATACATAAAAGGTCCAAGGTAAACTATCCCAGAATAAGATGGTGGAATTTGAAAGGAGAGTACTCTAAATCCTTAGTTAATGAAGTAGTCAAACAAGGAAAATGGGATTTTAAAGGGGATACCAATGCAATGTGGAATGAGATGGCTATGTGTATTAAGAAGGTGGCTAAAGATGTTCTAGGTGAATCAAAAGGAAAGATCCATTCTTATAGAGAGACGTGGTGGTGGGATAGTGAGGTTCAAGCTGCCATTAGGAATAAAAAAGTTAGTTTTAAGACATGGCAAAGAACTAAGGATGTTGAGGATCTTCAAAGGTATAGGTTGGATAGAAATGAAGCTAAGAAAATTGCGGGAAAAGCAAGGGAAAGGAAGTATGAAGAGTTATACAATAAGTTGGGCACAAAGGAAGGGGAAAAATCTATTTATAAGATAGCTAAGATGAGGGATAGGAAGAGTAGAGATCTTAACCATGTTAGATGTATTAAAAATGGAGATGGTAAAGTATTAGTTTGTGAGGAGGATATTAAGAAAAGATGGGAAACATATTTCTCTAGTTTACTAAATGAGCATCCTTCAAGTACTTATGTTTCGGACGATTACACTTTTCACCAAGGCACCAATGTCCGAACTTATATACGTAGAATTTCAATGTCCGAAGTAAAAGAAGCTTTAAGGAGGATGAAACTCGGCAAGACACAAGGTCCTAATGAAATCCCAATTGAAGTATGGAAGAGCTTAGGAACCCATGGACTAGTTTGGTTGACTAAGTTGTTTAATAAGATTATGAGCACTGGGAAAATGCCAGATGATTGGAGGAGAAGTATTGTGGTTCCAATTTACAAAAATAAAGGAAATATTCAAAGTTGTAATAACTATAGGGGCATTAAATTGATGAGCCATACGATGAAATTATGGGAGAGAATAATAGAAACCCGTTTGAGACACTTAACTATAGTTACGGAGAACCAATTTGGGTTTATGCCGGGAAGATCTACAACGGAGGCTATTTACTTAATTAGGAGACTTATGGAAAGGTATAGAGAATGCAGGAAAGATCTTCATATGGTATTTATTGACCTAGAAAAAGCTTATGATAGAGTCCCTAGAGCGTTAATTTGGCAAGTACTAGAGAAAAGAAGTGTTGCAAGTAAATATATAGATATAGTTAAGGATATGTATGATGGTTCAGTGACTAGTGTTGAACAATGGGGGGACAAAGTAATGAATTCCCGATAATAGTTGGGCTACATCAAGGGTCAACTTTAAGCCCATATCTATTTGCACTGGTAATGGATGAATTAACCAAAGACATTCAAGATGAGGTCCCCTGGTGTATGCTTTTTGCGGATGATATTGTGTTGATTGATGAGACCCAAGTGGGGATTAATACCAAATTAAAATCATGGAGATTAGCTTTGGAATCAAAAGGCTTTAAACTTAGTAGATCGAAGATAGAATATTTAGTTTGTAACTTTAGTCATGATCGGGCAGATGATGAGGTGGTGATACTTGACGATAAAGAATTCCTCAGAGTGATTGTTTTAGGTACCTAGGTTCAATCATAAGTAAAAGAGGTGATTTTGAAAATGAGGTTTCCCAAAGAATTAAAATAGGGTGGATGAAGTGGAGAGGTGCGTCCGAGGTCTTATGTGATCGGCGTATTCCATTAAAGCTTAAAGGAAAATTTTATAGGACCGTTGTTCGATCAGCTATGATGTACGGTGCAAAGTGTTGGGCTGTTAAAAAGAATCATATAGATAAACTCAGTGTAGCAGAAATGAGGATGCTAAGATGGATGAGTGGCAAAACTAAGATGGATAAGATAAGAAACGATCATATTAGAGTTGGTTTGGGAGTTGCTCCCATAAGTGATAAGCTTAGAGAAAGTCGTTTGAGGTGGCACGGCCACGTTCAACGGAGACCTATAAATGCTCATGTACGGAGAAGTGATATAATTCATATTGAAGGAACTAGAAGAGCTAGGGGTAGACCTAAGATAACCTTAGGAGAAGTGGTGAGAAAGGATATGTATAGCTTAGGCCTTGTATCTAGCATGGCCTCGAACAGAACTGATTGGAGGGCAAGAATCCATGTAGCCGACCCCATTTAGTTGGGACAAGGCTTATTGTTGTTGTTATTGTTGTAGTTGTTGTAGTTGTTGTTGTATTATTACTTCTTTTTAATGAATAATTTGGTAAGATTGTGCTGGGGCTATATTAAGGGGAAGAGAGGGACTAGGAAGGGGGATCAATTAGTGTTCTGTTTGGGGCAAGCTTGGTTGCTGAGGGGTGAAGACCCTCGGTTGGAGCATCTTGAAGGGTATATTCAGGTTTGGGGAAGATCATTGTAGCAAGGTCTTGCTTAATCAATTACAATGGTTGAGTTTAGTGCATCAATCCTTCACATTTCATCTTCATCCTCTGTATACGCCATTCAGTTGCTTTGTGTGAGTTAGAGTGAAGCCATTAAGGCTGGGTTGTGTGGAGTGGTGTTTGTGTGAAACCAAAGAGGACACCAAGGGCTAGTTGCAGGGATTTCATCCATTTAATTTAGGGTTCAACTGGGGGTTCCTATCCATTTAATAAATATCCTTTCTTTTAATACATAATTTGCAAGTCTCCAGCAATAATGTAATCTTAGGTTGGTGATGATAATATCCATATACTGGAACTCTGAATATAGTCTATATGTGTCTAGTTGTGCTCATCTCAAAGGAGTCAAGATCCTCTACCCCACATACGGGGTGGGGGTCCCACCTCTGAGATCTGATAATTCCCACTCATTGTGTTTTGCGGAGTTGTCTCCCCTCCTCACCTACAGGATAGGTTATCCAAACTCATGATCCTCCTTTTGCTCTTCTATGTACTATAATGCCCTCCAACTCCTGAATAATTAATATTATTAGTTAATCTGTAAAATGCTTTAGATTTAACTCTGCATAAATTTTCAGGTTTATGTAACCCAGTTAATAGGCTGAAGGAGCTGCACAAGATCAGTATCTGCTCCAAAAGTCCAACACTTCCATCCTGATGACATGTAGCATTTGCATGGGATCCTACCTGATATTAAGAGAGCAAGTAAAATGTATTTATCCTCATTTTGTTATGGAGAACTTTTATTGCTGGCTTTACCCAAAAAAGAAGAATAGAACAAGTTGAATTCCTGGGGACTACAATCAGTTTCTGAATCTACTGCCATCAAGGGGGCTATATTTTCCACATGAAACTTGTTAACGAGGCAAGTATACATCCTTCTCTTTTTTGCTTACCCCAATATTTTGTATGCATTTTTGGGCTCCTAAGTCTGTAGAATCTGATGATGACAGGTAGCATTTTTATGGGTTCTCACTTGACATTAAGAGAGCAAGCAAGCTGTTTGCTGGTTTTACCTGAAGAAAGAGTAGAACAACTTGTATTCCTGGGAAGTACAATCAGTTTCCCATCAAGAGGGTTACAGTTTCCACATGCAACTATGTATCCATTCCCTTCTCCCCCCACCCCCTCCAAAACCAAAAAATAAAAAATAAATCTTGTCTGTGAACACAACCTGTGCCAATACGTATTATGTATCATATCAATGTATTGATAAATTAAGGAATTAGATTCTTAATTTAGATTCTATAGAATGTTTTCCCATTATTTTGGAAAGCGCCACTGGGAGATTAGTAACACACAAAGATAAATTTTCTTACAAGATTTCATCAACGCTGCCAGGAAGTCAGCCATGGTGTTAATCTCGGACGAAGGTGCAGTTTCTAAAACTGTCCACAAATGGCTTGTATGGAGACCAAGGAATCTAATTTGATATCGATGTTGGGTAGCTTCAGGGTTCTTGCTTTAAGAAGACCACTTCTAATCACAGTAAACTCCACGCTCTGCCTCCATCAAGATGCACACTCTTGGGAAGGGCAATCTGCTACTATCAGCAAGACATATGGGTTCTCCCAGTTTGCTTGCAATCATCTACAGAGTTTTGGTTCCCCAAAGATGTTGTTTGAGACCATCAAACTTTACCCACGGTGGAATTTGTAAGAATCTCCTCCTTAGTGAGAGAGAGCCCTTCACCCAATACCTTGCGGCTTAACTCTTATCTCTTAGGAACTTGAAAACGAAGATCCTCTTCTCCAATTTGTAAACTTATACTTCACCAGCGTATGCCCATTTCTCCTCCACGAATCGCTTCACTGATAAGTAAGAGGTTCTGTTGTTACCGCTGAAGATGTATCCAGCAAGGCTGACTTCGATCTCTCTATCTCCTCTGCTACGTCTTCTTCTATGATCACCACAACATTCTCGCCATCAATTACTTTGGGTTAGGTGTATGAGAGGCCCATTTCTCCATTGCGAAATTGTTATTTTTACCAGTCACGCACCAATCAGTCCACGACCGAGGAGGGTCTCCATTCCATACAACAAGGATATCAGTCCACCATCAATTGCGTGTAAGGAGCTTCAAATTCTAATTGAATAATTATGTACATTCCCAACATAGAGTAGATGACACCTTCAAGCTTCCAAAGAGATTGTTGACAATGTTAGTAAGGTGTTAGCACCTTCAGTCAATCGGACTTCTTCACTCTTAACAGTTTTCTCTTTATTGACAAAGCATCCTGTGAATCATAACAATGGAGGAAAAATACAAGAACAACCTTGGAAGGTGAACAAAGAATCAGAGTTTAAAAAGGGAGACATGGTTCATGTAGTACATTCCCTTTGCAATATATTGACCTGATGATGGTTGTTAATCGCTTCTTTTCTAATTTACTCGCCCGGGGAACCAACAACTTTATGTGTTCATTCCTAGAAGGAAAACCTAGGCGAGTGCGGATTTAGACCAACGCCCGCAATGAAGCATAAAATTTGGCTAAGGTACTGCCCGAAACCCTCCGCCAAAATAATTTCCCCTCTTCAAGGAGCCTTTGTCCCTCAGAAACAAATCTCGGATAATATTTTCTTGGCACATGAAATATTCCATTTCATGAATAGAACCAAGGGCAAGAGTGGTTTTGTTGCTTTGAAACTTGATATGTCTAAAGCCTATGATAGGGTTGAGTGGTCGGTTATTCGCCACCTTTTCTCGTTCTTGGGATTTGACCAAGCCGGTGCAACCTAGTGGATAGGTTAGTTTCTTCCTCATCATTCTCAATTAAAGTCAATGGCAGCCCTTACCTTAATTTTTCGGAACTAGAGGATTGAGACAGGGGTGCCCCCTTAGCCCTTACCTCTTTCTCCTTGTCATGGAAATCCTTTCCGGACTTCTCAATGAGTATAGGACCTTGAACCTTTTCAAGGGGATCAAAATTGCAAGATATGCACCGAAATCTCTCACTTATTTTTCGCAGATGATACGTTTCTTTTCGCAGAGCGGAGAAGGAGGACATTCTTGCTATTAAATGTGTCGGATCTTTTCTCGATATCACGGGACAAGAAATTAATTTTGAAAAAGTGGGGCTTTTTAGCGAAATGTGGGGCACTGGTTGGAATCAAATTTTACAAATGTTAAAATTTCGAACTGAAAAAGATCTGTATATCCGGGAACCAATCTTTTGCAAGGGAGAGGAAAGGTTAAGAATCTAGCCTTCTTAATCGGAATTTCAAGGCAAGATTTGCATCTTGGAAAGCGAACACCCTTTCCTTTGCGGGGAGGGAAGTTCTCATTAAATCGTACGACCCACTCTCTCGTATCACATGCAGACTTTCCAATTTCCAAGTATTGTTTGCAAAAACTTGGACTCGATGTGTCGAAATTCGGCTGGGAAACCTAATAAGAGTAGACAGCTAACTCTTATATCCTGGGAAAAATGTTGCCAACCTAAGAGTTTAGGAGGACTGGGATTGCGGAAACTTGAGGACATCAATTCTTCTCTTCTTCTTAAGCGAGGATGGCGATTAATCAATGAACCCTCAACACTTTGGGCAGCAACCTTGAAAGCAAATACTTTCCCAAAACTAGTGTATTTGATCCAAGAGTAAGAAAAAGACTGGATCGTGGACATGGAAAAGTATTTGCGTATCTTACCACAATTAGAACAAATGGTTTTGAGAAAGGTGGGAAATGGTAATGACACGCTCTTCGGTTTGACCCATGGAGGCTCACGGCTCGCGCAGATATCTTCAACACACCCTAAAGAAAACTTTTGGTTCCATGATCTTCCGTGCGAAATGGTCGAAATGTTCGGATGAACGAGGAGTATCTCTCACAACTAACAAACTCGAAAACATTTCCTCCGAATTATCCGAATTATCTCTTTCTGTGTTCTGGGATGGGTATCATTACTTGGATCCAATGGCGAGTTCTCTCGCAAGTCGGGCGGGGCAAGCATTGTTGAAACAAAATACCCAACGGTCAAAATGAGTTTACCTCGTGGTGGAGATTTTTCGAAACCGCCGTTACACCCTAAATTTAAAAGCTTTTTGGCGTCTTGTGAATGCGGGGCTACCGAGTTAAGAGTGTTTTATCCAAATGGTCGACACGAATCCTCTCTCGTGAATTTTGCGGCAACAAGGCGAGACGGATTGGCATGTTTTCCTCTCATGTGAATGGACCAAAGGGTTTGGGCGCGGAGCGATTGGATTAAGAACGAACATTTGACCCAATGTTCAATTCACACCTATGCGGAGTATCTGGCTAACACGAGCTAGACAAAAGAATGAAACAGTGGTTCTTTCTGAATTTTATAATACAATGTTATTTTATTTGGAAAGAGAGAAATAGGGTTATTTTCAAAAACAAAATCCTAACCCATACAACATCTTAACCAGTGTTAATAGATGGGTAAATGAATATAAGCTGTGGAACAATAATCTCTATGATGTAGGACGGGATAAGGGGCCCGAGAATTTGCTTATGTCATGCCCACCGATGGAATATGATTTTCGTCTTATATCAAAACTATCCACTTACCCACTTTGTTATGTGCGGGGGTATCTAACAAACTTCGAACAGATCGGGATGGTGTTTGGGGATTGTAGATAGAGGAAATCTTTATCGGTGACAACAAGGAGATTGAAGGCAATGAAGATGAAGGCATTGTTAGGGGCAATTCAAGAAGGCTTATCTATAACCAGATATGGCTATAACACCACACGAAACGTGCAACTTGGAAATGGTGTTTGAATTGTCTGCCTAAACCGTGCCAACAACCCCGGCCAATGCACTTGACATCAAACTTGATTAGTATTTTGACTAACTATCATGGAGCAACTTTTTGTACTTTTAAATCCCATCACTTCTATCAAACTGGACTCGTTAGCATCATGGGCTGCATGTAGCCATAGCAGCACTAATGAATTTAGTAGTGAGCAGACAACTACATATCTATTTTAAGTAATATATTTTCATTCAACAAAAAAAAAAACAAACAAAAAAAAAAAAACCAACAAACAACCAAAAAGACAAAAAAAAAAGGTGCACAGAGAAAAAAAAAAAAAAAAAAAAAAAAAAAAAAAAATTGTGGGGGGCGAAAACAAGCCCACCCCGCCGCGCGCCACCGGCGGCCAGCCCGCCACCCCCGGGCAGTTTTTATATTTTTATTGATTGTATTGCCCCCCCTCCCCCCCCCCCACACACAAAATAAAAAAATAGATGCGCTCATCCCTATCAATATGGAGAAATAAGATGCTTTGAAGCACTAAAAGAAAAAAGGGGGGATGGTACACTGATATGCATAACTTAGGCTGTGTATTTGCCTCAAATAGAGTGAGGTGGGAAAATTGGCATGCCACCTCAGCCAACAGTCTTATTTTTTAACGTATAGCTCGTCAGGTAATTGCCAACCCCAGATAACCAAAAAATCAGGCTCTATGGTTTTCCATGTAAAAGTATCAATTTCTCTCACCCTTTTTTTTCTCCCACACCATTTATCTCTAGCAAACAAATGGTCGGTTAGGTACTTTCAGTTCCATATAGAAAGTTTTCCCCTTCTAATCAAAATTAAAAAAATAAAGAAGAGAAAACACTAACATATTAGCAAATGTATTTGTCATTCATTGAATCAACATACCAGATCTGCCGGAAATTCTGGATGATTTCCCTTGCCCTTAAAAACACCTGTCCTTGTCAGTATAGAAAACCAGGGATGTCCTGCCTGAAAAGCAAATGGTCAAACTTAATCCATCATATAGAGTCAGTAAATAACCATTTGTGACAGAAAGTGTAGTGTGAGGGACACACCTGCTGTGCACCTTTGATGTCAACTGAAGGATTGTCTCCTATCATATACAGAGTTTTGAAAGGATGAGATCCTGTGTTTCCATCATTGACAACATCATAGTTGCAGTGTGATGACAGTATTTCTTCTGCATTCTTGAATACCAAGGGATTTGGTTTACCAAAAGAAGTATACTCCAAAGTTGAAGGGTGAATTCTGCATATATTAGACACAGAATGAGGAAATGGACCGGGCAGTTTAGTTTTTCATACCAAAGCATGCAACATATGCAACTTGTTCCCAACATCAATGCACATTGTAATTTGAAGGCAGAGGGCCTACTCTACAGTTTTCTTCACAGGGAGCTGCAGTAAAATGATGCCTAAGCCATATTCAAATGCATGTCTTTATGAGATCATAATGTGCTGACACAGTTAACTGTTAAGTAAACAAAGCATCTTATGCACCATGAAATAGTAAAGGGGTGTTATTTGATAATCTCAAAGGGGTTTTGTGGTCATACAGAGGCATAGAAACACAAACAGGAGCTGTTGGTCTCACAACTTCACTGACCCTATCAACCTCTATGAATCTGACAATCAAAATGGAACATCATAACTGTTGCAAACTGCACTGCAATGTCAAGTATTGCACCATCTAATGGTGATGAAGGCATGAAAGGTATGTACCCTGTGAAGATCTTATAATAGCTGTTAGCAATTAAACTTTCAAGAGGACGTAATGCTTGTAAATGAATTTGATACTAAAATATATTTTTTTCCTTTCTAACAAAGCCTGTTAACAAGGGTTTTATGGACTTTCATCACTAGGAACTGAGACAATAGCATGAACTTCCAAAAAGTATTGCAGCCTATAGACAAAATTATAAAAGCCACTGGCCTTGAATAATTTTACATATTTGCACACAAGCTACAATCACACAATCCCACATAAACCTTGTAACTTTGCTTTCTGGCAGGAGGAATCCATCATGCCTAGAAAATTGCCATTCATATTTCTTTTGGTCACCCCCCCCCCCCCCCAACCCTTATTGTGTTTCTCCCTTTGTTTAACATTTAGAAAACATCCAACTGAGTCATCTGTATACTTCTTCCAACCCTGGAGAGGGTAGAAGTCTGGTAGATGAGATATGGCTTTGTGATCAGGAAAGAAAAAAACAAGGGAAGGTATAGAAGTTGGAAAGTTACAAATTCAATGCTAGATGATTCTAGGCTCTTATTTATTATTAAAAATTAGGTAACATATCACTCGTCAGGTTTAAGTTAAGATCATCAAATACATGCAAAGTAATTAAGCCATATACGTATTTGACCTGTACATTGGTTGCCAACATGCCTCTCAGTCAACAAAATGGTTAGTCTCTTTGCACTGGTATTCTTTTCTGAATACACAATCGTTTTTTATTGATCAAACCAAAAGAGGTCATCACTGTATGCCCAAGCACAGTGCTTACCTGTTGAAGATGCCTTCTAGTGCAATTCTAAATGCACCCATTCCAAGACGCTCAGAAGGAAATTCAGCCTGCCTGAGTGATCCAAATCAATTGTAGAAACAGGACTACTCACCATAGGAGGTCAGTGGTTCATATTCCTACATGTCTCACCAAAATTAGCAGACCAGATCAAGCAATTAAGGAGAAACTAGGAAGTCCCAGTTTGACACAGTGAAGAGATGTTTAACTACTTCTTAGAATATATGCCCACATTCTTATCATTCAAAGATCTGCAATAATGGCACAGTACTCTATCATATCTACCATCTCCCAGAACAGTATCCCCAGCCAAGGTGGTAAGAAAAATAAAAAGTAAAAAGAAATTTACCGTTACCGTTACCGTTACCGTAACCGTTACCGTTACCCTTACCCTTATACGTGACCACAGGTTCCATGATATTTAGATGCCCTAAATATAACGTTCGCATTTCCCGCCTCGTAGTCTGCCTTCTTCCGCCATTCTTCTTCTTCTGTGTGAGAAGAGATTTTGCAAATGGTGGACAAGAAGAAACGGCAGCGAACTGGTGACAGCTCCGACGAAGAAGATAAAGTCGGAAATGAGACCCTGCCCTTCAAGAATAAATTGAAACCAGACAAGGTCATCCTCTCAAGCCTTGCAAAGCTCACAGAATCTCATCGATCGAATGCTTCCACCTCTCAGAAAACCCTAACCCTCTCGGACCTTGATCTCCCCTTCACCTGCCGTGAAGTTGCAGACCTCGATCTCCCATCCGTTCAAGACGCCATCGAACGCCTCATCCTCCGCATCACGCAATCCATCCTCTCCGGCTCCGGCTTCTCCTTCGACATCCCTGCCCGTGGCAACGCTAACCAATTGTACATTCCTGAGCTTGATCGTATCGTTCTCAAGGACAAGACCTCAATCCGCCCCTATGCGAACGTCTCCACCGTCCGCAAGACCACCATTACGACTCGTATTCTGCAGCTCGTTCATCAGCTCTGCCTCAAGAACATTCATGTCACCAAGCGAGACCTCTTCTATACTGACGTCAAGCTCTTCCAAGACCAAAGCCAGTCTGATGCCGTGCTTGACGATGTTTCTTGCCTGCTTGGATGTACCAGGTCCAGCCTCAATGTGCTCGCTGCAGAGAAGGGTATCGTTGTTGGAAGGATTATTTTTAGCGACAATGGTGATATGATCGATTGCACCAAAATGGGTATGGGCGGAAAGGCTATTCCTCCCAACATCGATCGGGTAGGGGATATGCAGAGTGACGCTCTCTTCATTCTTCTGGTAGAGAAGGATGCTGCTTACATGAGATTGGCTGAGGATCGCTTCTATAATCGATTCCCATGCATCATTGTTACGGCCAAAGGGCAGCCAGATGTGGCAACGAGGTTGTTCTTGAGGAAGATGAAGACGGAACTGAAGCTTCCGGTACTAGCCCTTGTGGATAGTGATCCATATGGATTGAAGATTCTATCTGTGTATGGGTGTGGATCAAAGAACATGTCGTATGATAGTGCGAATCTTACTACACCTGATATCAAGTGGTTAGGAATTAGGCCAAGTGATTTGGACAAGTATAAGATACCAGACCAGTGTAGGTTGCCCATGACAGAGCAGGATATTAAGACGGGTAAGGATATGCTGGAGGAGGATTTCGTGAAGAAGAATCCTGGGTGGGTTGAGGAGTTGTCTTTGATGGTGAAGTCCAAGCAGAAGGCAGAAATTCAGGCACTGAGTACTTTCGGTTTCCAGTACTTATCAGAAGTGTATTTGCCCCTTAAGCTACAACAGGAGGACTGGTTATGAATGAAAAAGGAAAGCGAGAGACAGTAAGTTGTGCTGTATTAAAACAAATTGCCACCCTCTTCTTGTTGGGAATTGATACTGTTTTTGCTCACTTTATACATCTGTGTAATGTAAGAACGACTGAAATACATCAGATTGCATTTTTGGTGTTCCTCTGCTTTTGCTTCCTTACATCATATGATATAGAATTCTGAAATGGTTGTTTAGATTGGAAATCAGAACCAACATGAGTTTTATATATATGCACATTTTGTTTGAGTGAGTTTGAAACAAGAACGGTGGTGCCTAGCATCTCATATTATTAGCATTTTGGCACTCACTGCATGTTTGTGCAGATATTACACCGAAAGCTTCAACTTCAACATTGTAATAGAATATCAGCAAAACTAGATGTATTCAACCTCTCAAACGAAGAAAAATGAAACCTGTACATCTATGAATAATTTAACGAAGAGTAAAGAACAAGCGAAACCGTGGTCTTTTTTCTTTTTGTTCAAGAGCAAAACTGATGGCACACTATGAAGTGATGTTCAGGCTAATGCAATTGTTTTTCAAAACAATTTGAAGCTGCTAAGAGAAGAGAATAAATATTAAATAAAAAAGACCCAAAAAAGAAAAGTCAGTTTTGACTTTTTACTTTGCATCAGCTGTACAAAATATTTCCAATTGACTCATGGCATCTGTACATGTTGTAACAAAAGCACAAATTTACAGGCAAAACTGGTTTTGGAAGCCGTGTGGTACTTATCTTTTAGTGTGACACCCACTCTTCTCTGTAACCATTGATACAATGACTTCCTTGTAACCTTCAGCCTCTGTAAAACTACAGGTCTTCTGGCCAAGGGTTCCAAGTCAATAGGCAGCTTGTCGTTCATGTCTAGGTTGCAAGGGCCTCCAAGAGCATTTCTAGTAAATGGATTTCTTGGTCGTTCCAGGATGACATCTAAGCCCAGTTCATCTTGCAGACGCTTGACCACTGCACTCTGCACCTCATAAACATAGTTTTCGAGACCTGTAGCTTGTCCCTTGTTTCCCAGAATGAGGATCATGTCATCTTTGATTGGATTTCCTACAACCAAAAAAACTGCTTGGTGAAAGAAGATACTAAGATGATAGAACATCAGTACATGGATGATGTTTAATTATGATAAAATTATAAAGCACATAAATCAGTGATACTGTCAAACTTTCTTTAACACAGCGGTCAGGGAAGAAGGGAAGGGTGTTGGGATTTGGGGCCAAAAAAGGTAATGTCACAATCTCCAGACTAACAAGATGCATGCAAAAAGAGGTGCTTTCGGATCATGCACTCATGGAGTCTTTTTGGAATATCCCATCAATATAAGTTCCTGTATGTGAAATCAGATAGGCTCAAAGGTTGTTCCAACACTATACTGATTTACACATAGCCCAGGGTTGATTTGGCATTTTTGCTAGAGTGTTTGATTACATATCACCAATACAACTCGTCACCATGTTCAACAAACTAAATCAGCCTCTGCTTGGATTTAGGTGGTACAACTTACGCGTAAAGAATCCAAGCCTTAGTTTGGCCCAGCTGTGCTACGGTTTGGAAATGCCCGTGAGGCTTTTGTGGGCTAGGGTTGGCCCCAGCTCAGGTTACAGTCCTGTAATCTAATATACATGCATAATACTATAGATGGATAATTGCATGCAAGCAGGCTTATATTGTGATGGTAGAGGCTGCAAATTTGCCATCTAGAGCTGGGGTTAAATGCTGCAGAAATCTCCGCTGCAATATTGGTGCAGGTCCAGGATGGTCTGGGATAAGTGACTAGAGCTGGACTGGGTTTCTTCAAAAATGTCACCTAGCTGCTGAACTGCACTCTTACTTGGATCCAAAATTGACCCACGTAATTTACATTCAATGTCCAGCCAGAGAATATATATTATATCCAACATTAGAAAGCAGGAAGAAGAAATCTACTACCAACAAAACAAGACTTCTTTTTAACTTCTCTTAAAATTTGTCTGCATGATCCTGCTTGTACATATCTAAATGAAAACCCTCACAATATCTGCTTGGGATCAGACCCTTCAGTTCATTACAGACAAAGCAGAAAAAGGGAACTCCATCACTCAAATAGGCCGTGATGACAAATCTAGGCCATAAAAGACTTGGTGTGGTAGCAATTTGAACTGGATTTGCTATATATCCACGAGGTACACAGTGCAGGTTCCATACTTTATATCTATTCAATTCTGTTTTGAGACATTAGATTTCCTTCTTTATGTTCTGTTGTGTTAAGAAATTAAGCATTAATTGGTTAATGCAACCGCATAAGTAATTTAGTCTTACATAATTTCTGTTTCACGTTTATGCTTGATTTTGTATAAGGCAATGGTAGCATAGCCTTTTATAGCAAAAGGATGCTCGATATTATAAATACCTGTATTACTACACAAATACAAGGTGCTTAACCCAGGACAGTATGACTAATTGATACTGTATTTCTTTGATTTAGTTAGCGTAAATGAGTCATGTGACGAATTGTTTGCTCATTCTCTTCTCTCAATCAAGGACAATGTTCTGGGTTTGTGGGAGAGGTGTAGGATGTGGAGCTGGTTGAGGTCACCAAATTGGCCAAGCCTTACAATTGTGTACTCACTGCAACAAGGTCAATCTGATGTTGATAAAAGTGGGATAAAAGATGGCAAACCCCAATGGAGAGAAAGATAATTGGCAAACACTTTCCTGACTGATGGGATTCTAACGCTATGTCGTCTAATGATTACTAATCTAGCTATCTAGCCTGTAGGTATTCAGTCAACTTATGCATCTAGTGATGATCTGGTTAGTCAATTATTGAAACGTCCAACAACTTGAGTCATTCACTTCCTCATTTACTGGTTTGCTGCTATATTGTTCGTTCAGAACTGCTACACTTTTTACCTCTTTATTTCCTACAACTTGGGTTAGTCATTCATGTGCTTTAACAAATGGTTACCAGGTCAAATTTACTTTCTTCCCTTAAAAGTCTCATCATCTTTCTAGAGTCATTTTCACTTATGGATCTTCTACAGTTCTACCACAATCTCTAGTCTTGGTGTTGTGTCTCCTCCTTCCCAACTTCTTCACTTTATCTAGATACTTCATGTACCTTACTTGCCTTTGAATCTTCTCCGCAAGTCAAATAATCAAGAAACCAAATTGTTATATCACCTTGAATCTATCTTCTTGTGTTTTGGGCCTGAGAATCATGGGTTATACTACTTTGAAAGTGATTCCTCCTATGGTTGACACTGCAACTTGTGTTTCTCCTCATTTCACTGACATTATAAATAGGAACGTATTCCTTTAAAAGCTTAAAGGAAAATTCTATGACAACGTTGTACGACCAAGTGCCATGTATGGTGTAGAGCATTCGGCAGTTAAGAAACATCATTTAGTTAAACTCAGTCTAGCAGAACTAGGCAGGATAAGTTAAGATCATATCAGAGCTGGTCTAGGAGTAGCTCCGATAAATGATAAGCTATAAGAAAGTTGATTAAGTTGGCACAGCCATGTTCAATGGAGGTCATTAAATGCCCTTATATAAAGAAGTGATTTAATCCAGATTGACGGAATTAGAAGAACTAGGGCAGACTTAAGATTAACCATAAGAGAAGCGGCGAGAAAGGATATGCATAACTTAGCCTTGTATCTAGTATTGCCTTAAATAGAGCTGATTAGAAGACAGGGTTCCATGTAGCCAATCCCATTTAGTTGGGACAAGGCTCCCCAAACTTCCACATATGGTTCTCAGCTGCAAGTTTCTTGTATTGTGTGTGGGGTGTGTGAGCTTGACAAGCATCATTGCCCTACTTCTCCCTCTCATGATTTCTTAGGAGTCGTTCAACTTTACATTTGGGGGCTGTTTCATATTAAGAGTTACTGGTGTTTTTCTTATTCTGTGACCTGCGCAGATACTCATGTTTATACGAAATGGTATATTTGTTAAGGATAGTTCTGACTATCGGTTAATTTTTATTTTTTTTAAAACAATTTTATAATGAAATGGAAACTCAGCTTGGACACTCAAGTGCAAAATTCCTTATCAGATCAATTGCTGAAATACTGCCATACAGAATGACATTAAGAGCGGAAAAAACAAGCATTTACTGGAAATTGACTCATCTTGAATGTTTGATGAATGTCCTAAGAATTTATCAGGGAGATGTTGTGTTGACTGCTTGCCATCTCATCGAACATATGACATCCTTGGTTCTTCAAAAGTAGTCCCCATTTTCAGCTATTCTCCAAATTCCTAGTTTATATTACCTAAAGTTTTTGGCTGCCCTTGTTTTGTTTGTGTGCTTTGTTATGGACTAGATAAATTTTCTGTTGCAGGTACTTTTCTTTGGTTTTGGTATTCTTCTCCTATAAGCGGTGTTATGATCTACTTAACAACTTATCAGTGATGAAGTATGGATGGCAACTTTTATAAACTACCTCGTATTGTTCTAGAGTCATTGTTGGAAGCTAAATTACATAGTTCTACTCCTAATCCTGCTATATGCCCCTCTTGCTGATTCGTCTGCTCCGTTCTAGTCAGCACCACAATTGCATGAAACCATCAGAAGCTGATTCCACCTGTTGCACTACTCCTGCACTGTCATCCCACTTTCATCTACATAATCAGATTCTTTGCCTAGGGACCCTCCTCTATGTGTTGATCTATCTGTGCTCTCCCAGAAAGTACTTATCTTGTACTCATAAAATCTTTTATCCTATTGCTCTATTTTGTGTTCATCATCTTCCTACTTTGCTTTGCAAATTTATCTTGCCCTTATCTACCCATAGCATACCCAAAAACCAGCACGAAGCATTTCCTCCATTTGGTTGGAAATCAACCAATGGACGATTGATTTTTTGTCCAGGTAAGAAACTTGTGAAATATTGTTGGGTAAATTCCATTGAGTATAATCCTGATGTTTCAGTTGAATGATATACAGCTCACTCGTTTCTAAGGGATACGGGATTTAAGCGGAAAGCCAATTAATTTCAGGGTAGGTGGCATTAAGCAGGTAAGAGGTGGTTATCCTTAAGTTCTATTAATATATTTATTTACTATTCTTTTATCCACTGAACTCTAATTGAATTATTAGCCATATTCTGAAGCATAAAATTTTCTAGTGAGTTACCATCCAAATACTAAACCATAAAATTCATATTCTTATATCTTGCAATTTGAATTTTCCCAACCCTGTACTGGCCTACATCAATCTCCTAAGCCTCTATCATTGACCAAAACAACAAAACCATGGTGGCAAGGTCAAGCTCTGATGCTGAAACAATGTACAAATTGTAGGCGGAAGAGCACACAACATAAAAAATACATATAACTAAAGGAAGCTCAAATTTTGTGACACTGTTGATAAAACACATTCATGCACCCTTCTGTGACATGATTCCAGACCAAGGAGGAGTTGTTAGTATTAATTCATGAAGCATACTAGTTGATTGAGCAATTGAGTAACAAACATTTGTATCTAAGTAACGTGTAATTAAAATAGTTCAGACCTAGAGTGCAGCTCTCTCTGATCATCCACAAAACTGCAAGAACAACAATACGAGCTTCAACCTGTTGACATATGATGCAGGAATAAATAAGAAAATAACAAGAGCATACATCTGCCTCCTTTGGAACAATCATGAAATAAGCTACACACAATTATATAGGTTATTTGGGGGGAAATTGCCAAGATCTACAAGACAAAAAAATGAATCACAAAACAAGTAGGTTTTACTGTGTTGGAAACCTACTTGTTTTGTAGTCCTTTTTAAATCTGAAAATTTGCTCCTTTTATTCTCATCATAGACCAGAAGTGATAATTTTGTCTGATCAAAGAAAAGCTGCTTTGTCCTGTCTGTCTCAGTGGACATAAGTAAGATCCCCAATTTCCTACATCCATGCTGAACCCCTAAATGCATCATTAGTGGTATTTCAACATAGACTGACACAAGATTATTGTCACATTGTTAGTATACTACTTTGTGAAATTTTTATTACACTTATTTTAACAATTTCAGATCACTATTTCAGTAGGCTGTGAATGCTATTTACGGTAATTCAGAATATTACTATTTCAGTAAGAAAATTTTAGTCTAAGATAACCTGGGTCTTAATTTTGTAGTAAGTTAGACTGAAAAAATTTAGCATCCTGTTTTAGGTTGGAGATTTAGCACTAATAGTTTTAGTTGAGGATGGACCTCGGCATTATGGTAAGGTTGCTCCATTGCAGCCTAGAGGTCAGGAAACAACCTCCCCAGAAAGCTGGGGGTAAGGCTGTAGACATCATGAGCCTCCCTAGACCCTACAGTGTCAGGAGTGTCATGCATTGAGACACCCTTTGTTGTTTTAATGCTATTACATTTATCATCAACATGCTGGTATCATCAAGCAGTCTAAGGGGTAACATCTGGAACTTGGATCTGACATTGAAGAACATGGCTTTTCAAATCATGTTTAGAAAACAAGAGTTGGAGATCCATAGTAGGTTCCACTCCAAAAACTGCATTAATTGAATATATTACAGAACTATCATGATCTGCATTTGGCTTGGTTAGCAAACACGTTATGCAGCTACGTTCCATTTTCAACAGTAGTCTAAGATGATGTTTTGGTTGCTTAACTAAGTCTGAGTTTCCCTTGCACTATATATATCAAATGTACCTTGGTAAGGCCCTGAAGATCCATCACAAGATTCTCAGCAATTCCTTTTGCAAGTGACCAGCAACTTTTTCAAGAAGAAAACTCTGAGGTTTCTTTAGATCAGTTCTGATGGAAAAACTTCCTGAGGCCAGGACTCGATTTTGATTACTATTGTGTATTACTCCTTCACACCACTCCTCAATTAATTGCTTGAGGTAATAGTCATTGGAATTGTACCTGCACATGCATGTTTGCATTAACCATTGCAGCTTCAGACAGAGACATTAAGCTATTAAAGGGAGTTGAGACAGAAAAATAAGTGCACATATAGGGTGCTATCAGCAGCTTATTTTCATACACTGCTATTTCCTTTGCTTCCTGTGAAGATCTTGGATCTACATTGAGGATCCCCGGATTACTTTACTATCATGTATCAATTGAAATTTTGTAATGTACCACAGTGGGGTTTCAAAATTTTCAAAGACACCAAATTTTGTTAAAAAGGTTGACCTATAGAGTTTTATTTAGCATATTATCTCATGTATCAAAGTCCAACTGCATTCAATTTGAGAAAGAAGAATATGTCCATTTATTAATCTTATTTTTCTTTAGTTCCAAGAAGACTTTTTTTTCTTCACTGGTTTAAGGGGGTTAGTCAACCCTTTCCTTGCAGAATCATTGACCCAGCCAATCTAGATTGGAAGTTGATTTTCTTCAGTGCAGTAACTGAGGAATTTTTTAGCTGATAAGTCTTGTGAAAGGGTCTTGACATCAGTTATCTTTGAGTTGATTTGCACATTTATCAAGTCCTTCTGAGTTGTATGTTGTACTCCCTGCCACAAGCATTCCTGAACAAATGTTTTGGGTCTGTTGGGCTCTTTTGATTGCATCACATGTTTATTTGCAACTACTGGATGGGACCAAATCAATAGTAACATGAAAAACACATTTAGAGATGCTCAACTCACCCTGCTTTCCTCATATCTTGATATATAGCCAGGCATTGCTGTACTTCGTGTACAGAACCATATCTGCTGCGGGCTCTTAGAAGTGTATTATATGTCACCTGAAATGACAACAGGCATAACTCTTCTCACAATGCTTTTGTTTTGTCTTGTTTTTCTTCCCTAGATGCATCTCAGGAGATGAATAAAATCCGTTTGTGTAATTGTATGTGATAGCATGCAAAAAATAATTACAGTAGCCTCTCCATGCACCTCAACCCACCGGAAAAAGAATGGGGCAAAGAGGAAGAGCATATCATTACTTAGTTTATCACTATTTTGTGTTTGTGAAGGAGATGCATTGGTAATATGGAACTCTTTTTTACATCATAATGTAGAGAGAGTGGGAGCTTCCCTTTTTCTTTTTCTTTTTTGGGGTGGGGAGAGTGCTTCAATCTTTTGACCATATCCAACATAAGATTATGTCTCTTATTTAGAAAGGAATTCAAACATGTAAGTAGCAAATAAAGTATGTGTCTTTAACATATGAAAGAAATGATATGAGGTTAGGAGGCATTTGCAGCTCACCAGATTTGGTTGCACTCTATGTTTTTTCATTTCTTCGAATAATGAAAATGCTTTCTTCAAATTTTTGTTTTCTACACAAGCCTGTGAAAGAAAGAGCAGGTACTGTCAGCTTAAGGAACCAAAGATAGTGACAGAATGTAACAACTTTACACGTTAAGGATGGCCAAACATTGATCAATGAACTGACTTAATTAGTCATTGTCGAGTATGGGGAAAATTAAACCTTGATGGCTGCCGTGTATGCAACAACGTCGGGTCGGGTTCAATTCCGGCATCTTGCATAGTATTCAGAGCCTAAGCAGGAGAAGGTGGGACAATATATCAGTTATGAAAAAGACCCAACATTCATATGCAAACCTTTCAGATGAAGATTATACAACAACATAAAAAATGAAGGGAAAAGAAGTGCAGGAACTAAGTAGGCTACCAAATGCTTGATGATTTAGCCATGTGAAACGACTCTGAAGATTATCAAAAGATAAAGCAAGAATCAAAGATAAGTGTTTAAGTAGTATTATGTTATCATGCATGATGTGTTTAGGCCCACAGGCTGGAGGATGCAATTGTTAAGAAAACGCTTAAATCGAAATGAAACACAGCTGAAAGCCAACTCCTTCAGGAGGAACACAATATATATAGTCACTCCCTGAACAGCATGTGCCACCACTACCTTCAGCCTGGCTAAGGTATGAAGGCTTCTTTGCAAGGCAAGAAAATGCCAGAGTCTTCCATCTAGATATCTGGGCAGCCCAGCCCTCTCATATATAGGAACATCTAAAATTAACTCTACAGTATCATGCCTCAATTTTGCTAGACAAGAGGCTCAGTTAAGCATGGTAACAGAAGTAATTTATTAGTACTTAACTCCAAAGCAGAGAGAGACATTTAGTTTTAAAAGGTATCATCTATATTTTAGAATTTCATAGCACAATCAACAAGAAGTCAAAAACAACAAAGCATGCTCACCTGCATAGCGCCCCCAGCAGTTCCAGTGCTGCTTCCACCAATATTAATCAATATCGACCAGCTAATGTGATTGGGAGAGAGACCTGCTGTCCTCATCTCCTCCATCAAAGCTTTGGCACGGTAGTAATCAGTACCACAGGCCTTCATCAAAATATTATATGTTGAAGTTGTAGGTCTAAAGGGTACCAGTTTAATGAAGTTCGAAGAATGTGGATCAGAGACACCACCTGGCATATCATTATCTTCAGTTGCATGACCTGTCTGCATGGTAACTAGATTGTGTGTCTTTCCATTGCTGCCTTTAAAATCACAAATCTTCCAGACTCCACTCTCCTTCCAAGACTGGAACATACGAAAAGCTCTGTGATACTGACATGCCTCAACACTTTCAGAGCCAAATGCCACATCTTTGCTTCTGCAAAGACCTGGAACTCAATGAAATAATGCATTGAACAAAAGCACCTCCTCAGAAAATGAATCTCAACTTCCACATTGAGATCGAGGGAATAATATAGAAATATTATGATAGTATACTCTCATGCAAAGATGCTTTTGATTATGATTGTAACATCTGACAAAAATATATAAATGCATACCTTAATTATTGTACTGTATGTGATGACATCTAATTTCAGTGCCCCTTTTAATGCCATATGCTTTATTTCTTTGTAAATGTCTTGAGCCAAATCAACCCTCTCAGCAAGAGAGCATGCCTAGCTTTAAGACGATATTATAGGATATATGCCACATCTGGAATAACACCTAGGTTCTGAATATACAGAATTAACGAATCAGATTCACAATATACCATGTGAAATGTACATTAATTTGTTCAATATTCAATAACTGCAATAAAAATAGGCATATGCAGCAGCTTTAAACTAAATGATTAATTGAAGAAGCTTTGTAAAAGATACATCCATTAGTTTAGGGCTTGTATAACAATTCTGCACTTGAGCATACAAGATAAATTAAAGAGGCATAATTATCCAAAGCCAGCTGCTACAAATTAAAGCACCCATAATGTTAAGTTTCTCTAACATGTGGAAGGAAACATCCACAAATAACTTCCTCGAAATTTCTAAAGCATACAAAAAGTTACCTCATAAATGTATATATTGAGATCTCAGAGATTGAGTCACCACAAACATCAATTATAGTGCGACAAACAAACATACATATTAGGCTTGTCTGACTTGCTCCTAGAAGCTTCATATACAACTAAAGCTAGCAGATGCCAGATCCCGTCTCTTTCCAAATTCATGAATGATGGAATTGAACAAATTAAAAAATGTGGATTTGGAAGCAAATCAGTTGTCTGTCGCTGCGGCAAATGTAATCCGAAAGTAAATCAGTTGTCTCTCTCTTTATAGTTTCTGTCGACCTCAATTTTGATCCAATAGATTCTCGATTTTCACTGCCACAAAGTTTCGGTCTGAGGTGAGTTTCGAGATGGTATTACGTAGGATTTTTCTTTCTGGTACTAGTGCATGCTCAGATCTTGAATCGGTGTCCATGGCATTATAAAGAAAACAAAGCGGATTTGAAGTCCTGCGTTTTCTGTAATACATTTCCAACCCAAGTCTTAAATCTTAATAGATTGTAAAGATTGTAGTTTACAGGGAAGACGACATGAAGTTGAACCTGAGGAATTATATTGAACCAGTGAGTACTGCAAATGAGTTCATCGGAAAGGGTTCTAAAAGTCATAAAGCTTCAAATCTGGGAGGTCGAAGCCGCCACTCATTCATTTGTTGATTCATTAACGACGACGACGACGCCGACTCAAAGTTTGAAAGATCTTGTATGACATTTAAATGGCCCCACAATACAGAATATTCCAAGTCGGTTAACTGTTCATTGAGTTGCACTGTGCAAGTGCAAGTGGAAGCGGCTTTTCTTTTATTACATTCAAGTTTATTAGCAGATATTAAGTGTTTAATTGACTTTCTTGCCAAGGGCTCTAGAGTCTGTGTTTATCTCCACTTATTTGTATTGTAAACCCCTCCTTGCTTCTCTCTAATCTTTGATTTGTGAAGTTAATATTATTTCAGCTTTGTTAAAAAAAAAAAATAATATGTCAATGGTGGATTAGTAAAGCGGTTAAAAGCCCAGCCTCCCACGGGGAAGTCATGAGTTCACACCCATTCAGCGGCACCTATATTAGTAGTATTCCCCCACACCCTATATATAAACTCTTCGGCTTAAAAAAAAAATCAAATAAAATCAAATAATAATAATAATAATAATAAATGTGTAATCTAAAATGATATAATGAGATACAGAGAATTGGATCTCGGTAAAGGAGACCACAACTGGCACCATCTGTTGGTCATGTTACTGATGTGCAAGCTTTTGTTGTTTCCAAGTATGTCAAAATGGTAATGCAATAACACGCATTACCAAAGAACATGCAGTGGATGGATCTGTAACTTGAGAACATGACTCGTTTGACGAAACAACATTTTATTATTCTAATATCTCATAGATTAAAATTTTAAGCGAAAATTTCAATAAATCTAACCATAATCAAGGAAAGTCATGGAAGATAGACCTTTAAGAGAATCCAATACCAGACAATTAAGTAGAAAGAATGAATTATTAGAAAGATAAGATCAAAGCAAAGAATGGGATGAATTATTAGAGAGATAAGATCAAAGCAAAGAATGGCACAATATAGGTAAAAGAATTCTAATATGTAATTGAGAGGCGAAGAACAAGATGTAGAAGACAAAAAAGAAATAAGAAGAGAGAAAATCCTCCTTCAAACAGGAGAAGAAAGAAAGAGAGAAGAAGGTAGGAGAAAAGATACGTTTAAAGTCAATTAACGGAAAAAAGTGAAAAATAATCAATTTTCATAAATTAAGTGAGAAAAAAATTTAATGATAATTATTAGATTGGAAAAAAACCAATGGTTGAAAAAAGTAAGGAAAACTAATATTTTATTCTATAAGTATTCAAATTATCATTATAATAAACTTAACCATTCTAATTTTATACAATAAGTTATTATCTAAAAAAGTAAGGAAAACTCTTAGTGAAGAGGTCAACCGTGAAGGTTTATAAAGAGAATCAAGTAAGAAGCAAGTCTGTTTAACTAACATCCAAAAGATTCGAAAGACCAAGCGAGATCTAAACCTTCTCCGCGATTTGAGAGTTCTTCACCACCAACCACATGTACTCTATCTCCCAACCATCCATAGCAACCTCCACAAATAAAATAATATGAAATTAGGTCGTGGATGATTATTCATAGAGAGTCGGGGGTAACTCAGGGTTTAAAACTCGACAAAAAGACCGACCGGTCTCTTGGGGCAGCTGGTTGGGTCAATTAACCACCTTAAGCAACCACCCCTTAGTACTTTTCAATACTTTGGTGATTTTCTTATCTGGTTGATCCCTGACATCAAACTGAATTGAACCAACACGTGGGGAGTCCTTACCTTAATCTCAAACATCCTCAAACTCGACTTGTTTCAAGATAGAGATCTGGCTTCCCAGTCCATCAAGGTTTCCACTGGATCTACTTTGGGTTCCTAGTATGGCAGGTTCTTCATTGGTAGAATCCAAATCCATGGGCTCAGGGTATGGATCATGGGCTTCAATCCGGATAGCCCACAACTTCTTCTAGCTGGAATTTTAGGTACTTGGACCTGCAATACGGATCCTGGGTTAAAATTATGGGGTTTATTACAAAAGCACCAGCATTCAATCCCTCCTCAAGAACCGATTCTCAGTCGGAGTTCAAAAAATCCCCAACATCCTCCACCTTTGGGTCAAGAAAACTGGAAGGCCAACTGCCTTGTCCAGGTGAGGGATCTTCAAATCATCATTGTTTCAATTTCTCCATGTTCAATCCTTGGAACTTTCCAACGATGGTAGAACATGTGTACCGCCAACCATAATTGAAGGTCGAGGTAGCAACTTTTGACATAAAGGTTATGCACTTCGTCGTACTCACCCAATGGCGGATCACCTCGTTTCGGAGTTCATTTGGAATATCTTCAAAGGTGATAGGGGACTTCTGGGCAAGTTGGTCTTTGAGCTTGTTAACCTCTTTCCTCACTGCAGAATTTTGCTTCCACACCGCCTTAGGTTTCTTAATTTTTTCTACCAGGACTTGTTCCTCCTCCTCCAATTGTTGTTGTAGGCTCCCTGCAAGCTTCTCGATGGATTGAGACTCACCCTTAACTTGGCCACCTTGCCGATGAGCTTGACCTCCATACCAACAAGCTGCTCAGTGGTTGACAGCAACCCAACCAACTCTACTTCCTTCTCTTTTAAACTTTTCCTTAGGCAATCCAAGGCTTGAGTTAGCCCACAAAGCAACCTCGAAAGAGGATGGAAGGGTGATTAGATATTATAGCATTGTTACTTATATAAAAAAAGAGGGTGATGAAAGCAAAACACACTCAGTTGGCCATAATGTCATGGGTCCTAAGAGGACCAATCCCATCTGGGAGTTTTTGGTTGGCTAGTAGAAGCACATCGGGAGCCAATCCTTGGCAACGCTGGTACAAGTATATTGGTTGTTGAGCATGTACGACTCTATGTTCAACTACCAAAAAGAATGGAGCAAAGGGGGTTCTAGAGCTGATGAGCTAGGTGGGGCAAATGTGCTCGACAAAGGTCTGGTAGCTCGAGGAGTAATGGGACTTTGTGGCATTTGAGTGGGGGACTCAAACAAATGATCAGGTTTTCTTTCTTGTCAGGCCTTGGAGGAAGTTCGGACAGCACTCTAGATGAGTTGCCCCTCTTAAAAAGGTGCTTTTGAAGGTTGACCAGTAGGAGCACCCTTCCCTTTGCATGACCTTGACCTCTTTGACTTGGTCGGGTATCAGGCCTCAACTTCTTTGATTTCCTCATTCACCTCTCGAGCACATTCAGCTAGATTGAGCAACATTGCAAGGCAAACAAGTCACCAACCAAGGTTAAGTGATATACAAGTAAGAGTAAAAAGACCAAAGATGAAGAAAGGCCACAAGGGGGACTCACCAGGAAGAAAACCCAGTGATAGAATTTTCGAGTACTTAGGGCAGTGGCCATTAACAGCGTACAGGTTCTTGTGTTCGGACATCAACTTGAGGATTGGCCCCTTGGCTCTCTCCTTGGCGTCACTCAAAGTTAGGAACTCATTCAATCCCTTGGCCAGCCCTTGCATCCAAAATATGGGGAAGGTGGGTTGGTCAGATGGACAGACGAACAAAGAAAAATTTTGGACACCAACCTTTTGTGTTCGACAAGAGTGTGCCATTGCCGAAAAGTTCACATCCCAACCACACTCAAAGGGCATGCGCTTTGAAACGTAGAACCACCCATTTTGTTCCTGCTTCTTTGCCATGAAAAAAATGAAGAAAAACTGCTTCGAACAGCCTCACTTTGACATCCTTCCCCTGGCAAAACACCCAAAAGCAAATCACATCTCGCCCAGCTATTCAGTGCCAGAAACCCTAGATGCATTTGGAAATGGTTTAAGATCTCTATGAAGAGGGGTTGTGCGGGAAGTCAGAAACCACTCTTGAAAGCATCTTCATAAATTGCAAACTCTTTTGGTCAAGGGTGTTGGCTCGTTCATCACTGATCTAGATACAAAAGACATATTGGGGGGAGAATCTCGTATTTGTCTCGGATGTACTCTAGTAGGTCATCAGTCATACTAGAAGGTTGAAATTCAAGTTCAAAGGTGGACTAATCAAAGTCATAATATGATCAGGGGTAAGATCCTTTTTTTTTTGGCCAAGTACTCCAAGGGAAAGGCTTTCTCTCCACCGCTTTCTCTTAGCTTTGAATCGAGCTAGGGCACTCATCATAGACTTTCCTCGGCCACAGATAGGCACCATTTGTGGAGGGGACCTGTGGTCAGATTTCTCACTCTCATTACCTAAAGAGTCCCATGCAAATACAAATGTGGTTGGGTGTTCGAACTGGTCACTTACAGTGTCACACCCCACCCGCTAGTCTCGGTTACCCACCCGACAACCCGTGGGAGTGAACCGTCACAGGATCCACTATCTTACCATCAATAATAATAAATGCAAGTAATAGATAATCATGAGCAAGAATAAGTGCAATAATTAATAGAAAGATTACATGAGTCCAAATACTCCAATAAAATAATCAAGGAAAGAAAAAATGATCAAAAGGAATATGAGTTCAGCGGAAGCAAATCAAAATAATTCAAATAATCTTCTTTCCAGTTTCTTTCTCTACAACTAAGAACTGAGACTCAAGTTTAGCAAGGTGAGGGATTCTCCAATTCTTCTCCGACGATCAGCAAAATGTTTGGTAACTTGTCTCCTCCGTCCATCAATGGGTGCTATAAGCGCATTCTATGCACTCATAGGAGCTCCCGCACAGGCTATCTCCATCTCCCATTGCTGGTGCCACATCCTCTTCATACGAGAAGGCTCCTTCATGGGGTACCAATCCAATTTCCGACGCATTTCCTCCATCTGTATAAGATAATATAACATAGAAATAAAGGAATGAGTTCTGACGAACTCAGTAAGAACAACATAATTCTCATCCATATGTCAACACCATCAGAAATGCAAATATGATATGTATGAAGTGCAAAAGTATGAATGCCACTAAGATCTAACTATGCAAGTCTTTAATAGTCGACATGCTTTAAGTTATACACCAGCCCTCCTCTGGGTAGGTCTAGTCATTCTAATCCCGCAAGGACTAGATACCTCTATAGGGATCCTGGGTAAAAGGGTAAGTCCACACCTGGCTCTCAAATCATGGCTGGGGTTAAGTCAACACTCTCTCACCAAGACCATTGGTAATGAGTGCCGGCGCATGTCGGAGTTTCTAATCCAATGCAAGTCATAATAGTAACACACTACATGAAGTCCAGATACTTCCCCTATGGCACCAACAAACTCAGTTCAGTATCCTTCGCAACCTAGGAATGAGAACCCTCACGGACTGGCTACCGCTATTGGACTCCATTCCATAACCCTATGGTCATCCACATATTGTTGGGGCGGACAACTCTCATGACTCTTCACGACACCTAGTCCGCTCCTTGGACGTCCATGAGCCCAACCCTAACATATGCAACCCTACCATTGCATGAACAACAGTGGACCACTGAGTCTCCGCACGGACTAGTTACCGCTGTAGGATGAAACAGAGTCACATCACCATCGTCACGGGTCATCCGGCTTCAATTCCCCTACCAAAAGTGTAGTAGTATGTGGGGTACCTAGCCATGCAACTCTAGACTCTACCTAGGTATGTCATCCAGTAGTTATGATATTGCTGGAGACATCAACGAGCATGTGTCCCATACCACAACCCTCTGATATCTCAAGCCAAGATATCCCAATGGAATACCCTTTCCATCAGAACCACAATACATCAACCATCATCATATCACATTCATAATTAATAAAGTATATGTGAAGACAATACAAACAGCAAGTATATAATAAGATCAGCATGCTATCCACAGTTACAACAGTATATACAATTAAAGAACAGTATTGAAAGACACTGGACTAGCATGCTCAAGTCATTGCATAAAAATAAGATTGTATGTCCTTACCTGTAATTAAGTAGAAGTCTTCTAGAATGCAAACCAGAAACAATTATAAGACTTTTAGTAGAAACAGAGAACACCTATAAATAGGGTTACAAGGTTATATAAGTCAAATGAGTCAAATTGGATCAAAGCCAAAAGCCACATGCTCTCTAGAAACCAGCCGATCACTTGGGCCAGTCGCTTGGCTCAAGTGACCGCCTTGAGCAACCGCCCCAAAAACAGAGAGCTTCCAATCCGAAACTCAAGCTTTTGATCATCCGATTTCAGTCCGATTTTGAGATGATCTCAATCCGAATTTCAAACTAAACACTCCTATAATTGAGGGGTAAAACAAAACCCTAAAAATTAACGCAGACCAGTCACCCAAAATCCTCCCCTTGATTAGATCCATCCTTTTCACGAAAGCAGGGTTTCGTTTTCGAACAAGATCTCATCAAGAACATTAAAAAGGGGAATACCGTAATAAGAGGATCATGAACAACCAAAGAGGGGACACCACTACACTATTCAATAGCTGAAGAAAGGAAATGAGTGAATGGGTATCCACTTACCTCAACCAGATCAACAAGAATAGGAGGGAAAAGATTCCAGATCACCAGCAGCACTTCACTCACCTTCCAGCACAACACGTCTCCACAGCCTCCTAACCACTAAAAACAACAATCTCGAATATAATATTTGTCATGTGGGTGAGGGTTGCTATTTATAGAATTCTGGGAGCAAATTAGAGTATTTTCCCGCAAGCAAAACCAGACGGTAGCTTGGGGTAGTCGCTTGGTTCAATCAACCGCCTCAAGCAACCGCTCCCTAGTATATTGCTATACAAGGGATCTTTGCTCAAGGGGTTGAAACCCAAACACAACCTAACCCTCATTAACACATGGGGGAGGTCTTACCTTCAATCCAAACATCTCCAGACACCACTTGCCTTCCGGAGATCCAACTTCCAAGTAAGGTAGGTTCATCATCAAAAGAACCCAGATCCATGGGTTCAGGGCATATATGGATCATGGACTTCTATCTGAACACTCCACAAATCAACCCGGCTAGACCTTCGAGTTCTGGGACCTGCAATACGGATCCTGAGTTAGAAATACGGGGGTTGTTACATATAGCCTACTCGGCATGCAATAACCTCTCACTTACAGACTCACTAGTTGCCCCTGAATCAGAGTGATTTACTTCAATAAGGGGTTTCCGAGGCATCAAGACCACTATACTAGGGCTGAAGACCAAGGTACAAAGGGTCTATTGGGCTTCTAAGGAGCTCTAAGTCAAGGGCGATAACAACATTAATCCATCCATATCAAGAAGAAAAAGTAACTAAGCCAAGAAAAAAATGAGAATGACAAAAAGGCTATAGTGAGCATTCCAGGTAACAAATGGAAAAATCAATGAGAGTAGTAGGAGTATTCACCAATTTTGGTCATGAAAATAAAAGGGATGTATCCTAAAGACGAGTTCCAGCAAAGCAATGAAGCTCTAAGCATAGGATTCGGTTGAAACTTGCGAAATTTCAACCGAAATTTCCCATTTTGGGAACCTTGAAAAGAAAAACTAAGGGACCGGGAAAAAATCCCAAGTTTTGATCAAATTGCCGAATTTTTGTCGAATACCTGGTTCAACCTAGCTGGACCAGCTATTTCATGAGGAAAAAAATTAGTAAATTTCGTGGGAAACATGGGAAAATTTCTTGGAAACTTGGAAAATTTCGTGGAACCTGATCACAAATCTAAACTGAAATCTTTTCCTCATTTGTCTCTTCAAAATCATATCTTGTATGTACACTCTCATAGCCTTTTTGATATTTTCCAATATGTCCATTTAGATCACCTCCTAAGATAATCTTTTCTCCTTGACAAATTTCTTACATTAATCCATCCATATTTTTTCAAAATTCTAACTTTAGACTTTCATCTTATCCTATTTGAGATGCATATGCAAATTATATTTACATTCTCTTTCTTTACTACAAGTTTAATAGCAATAATCCTATCACCCATTCTTTTAACATCTACTATATCATTTTTAAATATTTATCAATTATTATATCTACTTCAATTTTATTAGTTTTATCCCTAGTATACTAAAGTTTAAAATCATGGAACTCTTTAGATTTTTACCCTTTCATCTTTCTCTTGTTTGCAAGCTATATTAATTATTATTTTCCTCATAACATTTATTAATATTAAGCTCTTACCTGGTAAAGATTATATATTTCAAGTTGCCAATAGTTATCAAATTATTTTTATTTTAAAAAATAAATTCTTATATTTATTTATAAATTAAGTAAATTGATATGTAGAAGCTTGAGAGAGCCTTTGATGGATTCACATCCCGTGTAATTCCTTTACCTACAATTCCCTCTTAGAATTATGCCATGTGACATTAAGTAATCTAACGGTTATCCAATTCAAAATAAATTTGAATTTTATTTAAACCCATATATATATTTGAATTTTATTTAAACTCTAGCTTGAATTATGTGACCTTGATTGCTTATTGCCACATGGCACAATCCTAGGTGGAAATTATGGGAAAATGAATTACACGGCACGTCCATTGTATGTGGATCCGCCTTTGACACGCGCATTTTTATTTGCGGCAGCTGCTGCTGGCAGCTGCCGACGGTCGAGATTCGACCAACTCATCAAAAATATGTTGAACGGTCCAGATTAAAAATAAAAATTATTATATATAAATATGGTTTTCTCTTTTTCATTTTAAGGTTTTAAAAATTTGTTAATTTACAAACTCAGCCCCTGCAACGTAGTAGCCGAATCGGAATCTCTGCCGGCTGATAACCCTCCGTTCACCTCTTCCATCTCTTTCTTAACCTCAAACGCAACGAACTGGAAAAAAAAAAAAAAAAAAAACAGATCTGAGCAAGAAGAGGGTGGATTATTAGCCGTGGGCTTCCGATCCAAGGGAGCTCATACTCATGGGAAGAGGTTTGAGTCCATTGCAAAGAGGAGATGAGGAATATGGAAATCAGTAAGGTGAGTACATGGTTCAGGAATCTGAACATCACGTCTGTGAATGTTCTTCGACGACATCCCAATCACACCACCTGCTATTCCTGTTTGTTTCTGAGAAAATGGGAAAAGAAGAAGAAACCCTAGATTTGCAAGAAACAAGCCTTTTCGCACTTTACAGGAGTGCCTTCGAACCAAGACTGCTCTGCTTGCGATCATTCCTCACACAGTCGCCTCGACGCTGCCTGAATCGTCCCACACAACCTCTGCCGAAACTAAATTTTTATTTGCACCTGAAGGTTGAGTTCGTCACGGGGTTTGGATTCCCCTACCGAGAGGGGCTGAGTTTGCAAATTTATAAATTCTAAACCTTAAAAATGTAAAAGAAAAAATTTATATTTTAATATAATATTTTGGAGTTTTAATCTGGACCGTTCAACATATTTTTGATGAGTTGGTCGAATCTCGACCGTCGGCAGCTGCCAGCAGCAGCTGCCGCAAATAAAAATCCTTGACACGCTTTTACCTTCTTTTACTCCAATGTCGAGTCTCTCACCATGGAAAAGATTTCTTTCCCTGTGAGTGGATTCTTCCGGAAGTAATTCACCAACTGCGAACGCGGAGAGCGAAACTTGACTGAAGCAGAGAAATGCAGCGAACTCTTCGTCTTCTTTCCTTCACGAATCGTTCTGCAGCAACGCCTAACAGTGCCAGCAGCAGCAGCAGCAACAGCCATTACTCCAAGGACGATAAGTTGGTGAAGAAGCACCTACCTGTTCTTCCTCAACCTGCTTCGTCTCGCATTCGTCTTCCACTTCTCATCCTCTCCGCTTTCTGCTTTCTGATTGGAATCGCCGGAATCCTTTTTTCGGTCATTACTTTACTTCGTCCGAAACCACTCCCTGTCTTCCGCTGCGGTCGTGCCCAAGACACATTCCGAAGTCTTCACCATTCCTCTACTAATTCAAGGAAGCTTGGCATTGGCAACAAGGATCCCTTAATCGAGCGCCCCAAACTCCTTGGATTTGTTGGGGTTCAGACTGGTTTCTCTTCTGTCGATCGAAGAGCTGCTCTCCGCTCCACTTGGTTCCCTTCCGACCCCGACGCCCTTCTTCGGTAATTAATCCCAATCAATACTCATTCACGCCGGCTTTCGTAAGAAATATCTAAGTTTCTCATTTCTCTCCTTTCTTTGGATCAGTGTCATTTTAGTTTTGCATCTAGTGTTGGAACTAGCTCGTCACTGTTTTAACCCAGTATATACGTTTTGTCAAATTAATCTTCTGAGTTCAAACAGCTCTCAATTTTATTAGTATGCATCATTCCCTCCTTACATTTGGAGAGATGGGATATCCTGACAAGGTTCATCAAGAACTGCCGCTCAGTCCTTGCCAATGGTCCAAATCGATCGCTTTCTACCGAAAATCTGATATCACTTGTTTTGCTTTTCTATATATATATATATTTTTTTTTCACTATGGACCCGGTGTGCTTCTAGTGAAGGTTTGGTAGATGTCGAATACCAAACGAGGACCTTGGACTCCATACCAACTGGGATTTTCCAATGCCAGGAGCTCAGGCATTAGTAGACCTGTAAATGGATCACATTGGGCTCGGATGCACCAATATCCGAACCCAAATCCGATAAGCAAAACCGCTATTAGTATCTGATCTGATATCCAGAGAAATTGGCCGAAGATATCCGAATTTGAGTCCAGAACTTTATTGAATATCCGTTAATAGTCCTATCTGATAAACTATCCGATTACTGATTTCTTATTTTTCGAATTCCATTATAAGCCCGATTTAGAAGAAAAAGAATTTGTTTAATACTTTACTCTAACTTGATAAATTTTTTATTTGGATATTATCTTATTTGAAAAGCAATAATCCGAGTCGGAATCCGGTTGCTTATCAGATGGATGCGGATATTTTTCGGCAAAAAAAAAATTCCAGATTCAGACAGCCTTAAACGAATACGGATGCAATGCAGATTTGGAGGTGGATTTTAACTATCCGTTTACAGGTCTAGTCATTAGCCCTTTGTGTATCGCATGAAGGTCAAGGAGCATGGTTGAAGTGGACTTGGCCCCATAAGTAATTATATGATGGCGAGTTGAATGTCTATAACTACCTACATGACTACCACTGATGTGTAAACTGGACAATTACCTTGTCTCCAGGCCCGGAGAAGCTGCTGATTTATTGGACAAATAACATTCTGTGCAGAGTATTTAGTGAACTTTTAACTACATATTCTAAATATGGATTTCTGGTTTGTGCAAGTAGAACTGAAACATTGGTAGTTAGCTAAAAATCCAAGATGGTTCCTATCAAGTGTCAAGACCTTTGGTTAAGAGACATGCTGTTATATCTCAATATCACCATAGCATAATATTGTTTAAACACAGCACCATTTAAATTGTTCTTCCCTGGTTTTATTTGAAGGTGTAAATATATTACTGAGTTACTCTGGTCAATGATCGGGCTACTAAATTTTTTTATAAGTTGAATCATCACCTGGAGGCAGTTGAATTTGACAAACTTTTATGGCTGGCAGTGTCAATCACAGCCAGATCGATGTAATGCTTTCCTGCAAGTTTGATTTTCCAGTGATTATTGAACTGAGGGCCTCGGTGCTCAAAGACTGATGTCCTTGACACTTGTTACAGAAAATCTGTTTGACTTCTCTACCCATAACACTTTTCATCTACAGTTATTGCATATTCACTTGATCCCATACCTTGCAGTTTGGAGCAGGCTACTGGTTTAGCGTTCCGTTTTGTCATTGGACGTTCAAAAGATGCAAAAACGATGGCTGAGCTTGAGAAAGAGATCAAAAGATACAGTGATTTTATGCTTATAGATGTTGAAGAAGAATACTTAAAGCTGCCATATAAAACGTGAGACTTGAAACTCTGTGAGACTGCTCTCAAATTTTCAGAATTGTTACTTGTGATCATTTTATTTTTCTGCCCGCTCATTTTCATATTTATTGTAGATTGGCATTTTTCAAAGCAGCCTATGATCTTTTTGAAGCAGATTATTATGTCAAAGCTGATGATGATATCTACTTACGACCAGGTAAGTGCTGCTTATGCATTGCAGATTCTATTAATTGATTAGTTTGTTCATTAAGTTTGTGTTTAGGTCTATGCCTAGTGATTTGCATATCTCAAAAGAATCACAGAGGGTCGTCCTTCTTTTTTCTTTCCTCTCACCTTGTCCATAATAACTGAATGCATGGTGCATATAGTCTGGATGTAATTTGCCTGGTGTAAAGAAATATAAATAAAAAACATGTGTTACTTTTGAGGAGTATCGGTTGTGTTCCTATTCAAGATGCTTAAATTGGCCTAGGAATTGTAATGGTTGTTAGGCTGATTGAGTATTTTATTAAGTTTTAGTTATATTTAAGTATTAATTCCATCTTAAAAATGGAAACTGTTGCTTATATTTGGGGAGGATTAATCCTGTTTCAAAGAGAGAGATAACTCATCAGTTACCACCACAAGTCCACAACAGAAAGCTGGTTGCAGCCTGAAGAGTGTCCCTTAATGTTAGGACCCTAGGATGAGGCCATGTGGAGGAGAGAGAGTATTAGGGTTAGTTGAGGGGTAATAAATAGAGGGAGAATTGAGCAAAGAGGGTATGGAATGTTTTTGGAGAGTTTTCTTGGGCAGCCATAGGCTGAGGGACACCTTTGGGTGTGGGGGTAACTGGCACCATTAAAATCAGTTCTATCTTGTGTCAGTCACCCCCACACCCAAAGGTGTCCCTCAGCCTACAGCTGCCCAAGAAAACTCTCCAAAAACATTCCATACCCTCTTTACTCAATTCTCCCTCTATTTATTACCCCTCAACTAACCCTAATACTCTCTCTCCTCCACATGGCCTCATCCTAGGGTCCTAGCACTTAGCTGTTTGGGTTATCTACTTATCTACAACTCCTTTTTACTTTTTGGTAAAGGTTATCTAGAACTCCTTGTAGTTGTTCTCTTTATCAGTAACTTCTAGTTACTCTCTGTACTATACAGATACATGTTATCAACTACTTAATAAACCATATGCAAATATATATGAAGTGATATATCTCTCCTTGAGGACTTGAGAAGCCTTTCGACATATTTAGTCTCTACTTTATATCCAAGTGATGTAGCCTCAATCGATGAGGTTGAATCTGCTAGGTTAGGCATTATTTCCAGGCAAAATAAAGGGTTGGGGGTGAATTTGTTTATTGCCTCTGGGATGTCCCATGGATGGCGATCCTTTCTGGGTTTGGACTGAAAAAATCTCTCAAACCCCTTATTTGGACAAGGAGGTTGTCATGGGGTCTAAATGGGATGGATTGGAATGTGTTTGAAGGGTTTAGGGATGTTTCAAGAAGTAGCCATAGAAGGGTAGAAGGGGGAATTTTGAGAGAGCTTTCTTGAGATAGGCTAGGGGACCTAGTGATAATTGGAATGGAATGAAACATGGCTTGAACCTAGAGCTGATTACCTAGGAGATGGCTCACCAAGTTTCGTCAAATTTGGATGCTGGACTCTCAAGTTATGGTGATTCTTGATTTAGAGAGAAAAGAGGGCATCAGAATTAGGAAAGGGCAGATCTGTGGATCAGTAGCGTGTTTTGGGGGCTGCAATGGGGATTGAAGGCGAAGGATCTGTAGGTGTTATGGTGACTGGAGTTTGGTTGAAGTGTGATGGAGGGTTGCTGAGATATGATTATTCTTGATAAGTGGTGAAAAGAAGAGAGCCTGGGGATGGGGGCGTTAAATAGAAAATAAAAGCGGATGAGAAGGGGGATGGGACAGGCTATCAGATACCAGGACAGGACCATGTAGAAGTTTGACTTGAGTGAAGATGGAATTGTAGAGCTGCAGCAAGAGTCAAGGCTTGTCGTCTCCTTGGACCTTCCAAATTGAACCAACTCAATTGCAGCGTCAATACACACAAATGGGGGGACACAAAGTCACAAACTGAGAGTACTTTATTGATAATCTGATTTGGTGCCTTCACATTTGAGTTTTTTTTTTTTTTGTTTTTTTTTTTTTTTTTTTTTTTTGGGGGGGGGGTTCATTTGTAACAAGAAAACTGGACTTGTGATGTGAATAGAATTCCTAGCTAACTTCTCACTGAAAATGGAAACTAATCTGACTCAGAATAGGAAACTAGAAACTAACTTGCTAGTATTTGGTCATTGTAAGTCAGACCTGTATGTGGGTTTGGACTCTGGACCTTCAATGACACTTAAATTGATTTAAATAATAACCAAAGTACCCCTCTGGTTGGGCAGAATTACTAAACTGCTTCTGCTTCATTGAAGCTAAAAGGCATGAAAAAAAAATAATAGTGTGCTGCTGGGCAGCAAGTCTAGGGCTCCAAAGCATTCTTCTTGATCCCAACCTTTGCAGTTCCCTCTCTTATTATGACTACTTAGGATGTCATCATTTTTTCTTTTCCTAACCCTCTAAATCCTTTGTACTTCTTTCAAGCTTCCAAGTAAAAAGTGCCCCCTCGTGCACTCCCAATTTCTTCCATTTCTTCGCACATATATTCTGGAAGGTTATATCCCGTCTCCACTGTTTCTTCCAGCATCTGTTGCAGATGGCAGCACTTTTTGTAAGATATCATAAGGTGGGGTCCCCTTGATGTTCAGTTTCTTCCCTCCAAAACCCAGCTTGCTGACACTGTCACAAAGCTGCTGCCTATTGCTCGATTCAGCTACTGCATGACAAGCTCAACATTGGTGACCCTGAGTTTTGCTTGTGGGAGACTGTTGAAGCAACTGCCCTTTATATGCCACCTCATCAGTCGGCACCACAACAGATTGATGGTTATAGCCAAAAGCACATCCTTGTTTGAGTTGTTACTTAGCGTTTTGGTTTATCTCTAACTCTTTGTAATTTTCTGTACTCTCCAATTCCATCTTATCTCTTAACTACTGTACACAAATAAACCATAAACATGCATGTGTATGGTAAATGTATATACATATACATATGCACTAGTAAAGCTCTGATGTATTGTCATTTTTTTAATTATAAATTAAAATATTGATGTATTTTTTGTTATATTAGAATTTATTGAGAAAAAAGTTACAATTTTAAAATTACTACATAATAAAGTTATATTAGAATTATCGAAATATTAGGTTAATAGGATAGTAGGACTCTAATAAATTTAGACAGTTTTTAGTGTTTATTGGCACCTTTTTTTCTATCTGTTTTTAGGTTGAAGAGCCAAAACTGTGTTTTTCTTCCATAGTAGTGTGCAAGTACATTACTCTATCTCCTAGAAAGGTGGAGGAGAGAGAGAGTGACTAATTAATTTATTATGATATAAGGAGTATATCAAGAAATGTTTAGGGTTACCAAAATTATTAGCATATATTCAATTTGAACCTCGAATTAAGGATTATGAGCAAGTGCTTACCTTATCTCCTTACTTGAGGTGGAGTAGAGAAATAACCAATTAATTGAATATAAAGGGAAGAATTAGAAGAAGCATATCCAGAAGCCTCTAGGGATTACTGTAATTAGTTTACATATATTTAATTTTTAACCTAGAAATTAAGGGAAAGGAGATTTTGTGGTTATATATTATCTTAGAATTTGAGACCTTAAACTGATAGAGATGATTAGTATTCATTAAAATTTTAAACTGAAATTTTAAACTGAAATTATATGAAAAGAAAGTCAGTGCTTATCAATTTATTATGAATTCTTGAATATGGGTTGCTATTAGTATTACTTTTTATTATATGATGAAACAACAACAACAACAACAATAAGCCTTGTCCCAACTAAATGGGGTCTGCTACATGGATTCTTGCCCTCCAATCAGTTCTGTTCGAGCCCATGCTAGATACAAGGCCTAAGCTATACATATCCGTACAGGAGCATTTATAGGTCTCCGTTGAACGTGGTCGTACCACCTCAAACGACTTTCTCTAAGCTTATCACTTATGGGAGCAACTCCCAGACCAACTCTAATATGATCGTTTCTTATCTTATCCATCCTAGTTTTGCCACTCATCCATCTTAGCATCCTCATTTCTGCTACACTGAGTTTATCTATATGATTCTTTTTAACAGCCCAACACTTTGCACCGTACATTATAGCTGGTCGAACAACGGTCCTATAAAATTTTCCTTTAAGCTTTAATGGAATACGCCGATCACATAAGACCCCGGACGCACCTCTCCACTTCATCCACCCTATTTTAATTCTTTGGGAAACCTCATCTTCAAAATCACCTCTTTTACTTATGATTGAACCTAGGTACCTAAAACAATTACTCTGAGGAATCTCTTTATCGTCAAGTATCACCACCTCATCATCTGTCCGATCATGACTAAAGTTACAAACTAAATATTCTATCTTCGATCTACTAAGTTTAAAACCTTTTGATTCCAAAGCTAATCTCCATGATTCTAATTTGGTATTAATATTATATGATGAAACAAATTTACAATTTTTGAACAGTGCTTATCAATGTTTACAAATTGAATGATTTAGTATTTTTAAGAAAATGGAAATGTAGCCATGCCTTCTGAGTGTATGCTTATATATACATGAGAAACCATTCATTATATTTGGAGTCTCTTCAGTTAACATAGCTGTATCACTAGTAGGTTTAATCAGCATTTTCCAGTTGTATCATTTATGAGACTTCCTTCTTGGTACAGGACATTCTTCCACCCTCATCCTTTTTGAGATCTGTCACCAACTGTCTGGATGGCTGTTTTGTAATGAATGAATTTGTGTGTTGCTTCTTATATTATTAATTATGTAAATACGTTATTGTCCCTGTGCCTAGCAATATGAGTATATGGTTAGTTCATCATTTATTTTTCAGATCGACTTGCAACCCTTCTGGCTAAGGAACGGACAGATCCAATGACTTACATTGGTTGCATGAAGAAAGGACCAGTGATTACTGACCCAAAGATGAAATGGTAGCTGACATTGTGTTATATAGTTTATTTACTTTATTGAAAATTTGTGTTGTTCTAGCATTCAATTTGTCATTGGACTATGTCATCTGGAACTTTTCAGGTTTGAGAAGTCAGGACATTTAATTGGAAATGAGTATTTCTTGCATGGTTATGGTCCCATATATGTTCTCTCGGCGGAGGTTGTGGCATCATTGGCAATTGCAAGAAATAATAGGTCTGCATTCTTAATTTATTGCACTTACAATTTTGATGATGCTTTATGTTTTCCATTTTTTCTTTTGGGTCAGTAATGACACTGTTCCATGAACATTTATTTAGGGAAAATTACATTCTCCTCCCCTGTGCTTTGCCTAATTAAACTTTGCTCCCCTCTACTTTCCATTATTACTCCCGTGTACCCCAGAGTTTACAATAAATTACAATTATATCCATGCCAGCAGCTGTAGTATTTTCTCCATCCCCAAAATAACCCTGGTTGGGTGTAAAATAACCCTATTAACCTGGGTGATGTATACCAATTTAGGGGCTGAATAAGGGCCTAGGGTAGCTTCCCCAAACCTCACGGCCCTCTAGTACCAGCAGGGGTATTTTGGTAAACTTTCACTTTTCTTTGAGTCCAAATTAGGGTATAGTTGGGTCCATTATGTTTGGGGGGCCCTAGATCTACTTTTGTTTTTGAACTTGAGTCCAAATTTGTCTAATTATTGAAGAGTCCTCATTAGGTTAGGATTCCTAGGTTGTGAAGGGGTCTTCTAGTTTTGTCCTACTTCTTGCAAGGATCCTGTATCTACTCTTAGAATTCAATTTGGACTCTTCTAGAGTGAGATATGAAGGTTCCTTGTGTGAGGAAGAGTATTTTAGTTAAGTAAGAGTTTCAATTTAAGTTGTTTTCTAAATTAGAGCCCTAGTTTGATTTATTTCTGATTTATTTCTTAAAGTTGAGTCCTAATGTGAGATCTCTCATGTAGGCTATAAAAGTATAAATAAGCCTCTCTAGGTTGTTACAGATCCATTTATGATTAATGAAATAAAGCTAAGATTGAAGGAGCAAGGATTAGAGGTCGTGGGTCCCCATGGAGGGAACTTGTAGCAGCTGAATGAAGAATTTTGCAGAATTTGGAAATTCCAGCTTCCTTCTTCTTCTCCATACTAAGCCCCCCCAACCCAACCCAACCCAACCCAACCCAAGCCCTACCCCTTCCTCTTCTTTCTCTCTCAATCCGCAGCCTCCCCTCATCCCCCAAAACCCTAAAATCATAATCCTAATTCCCATATCACCCTCTTTTCTATTTTTCTGGAATTTTCTGGGATTATCGGACTTGTATAGAGACTCAAACTTCAAGGTAGATCTATGGCAATCTAATCGTTATCTTCCCAGCTTTAGAAACATCATTCCCCTAACCTTAGTGAACTTCCTTCCCAATTTCAACCCAATCAGACCATCCCAAACCCCTAGTGTAATCCTAATTCTTTTGCTGCCTAGATTTTTGAAACCCTGGACCCTAACCCTACTTTCATTCATGACTTTCAGACCACTTATTCAAACTCTAATTCCTTTTAGGATTACCTTCACTAATCCCTCCTTGACCTTCGACTATGACCCTAATCCTAGCCATTCCCCTAGAAACACTAGAATTCTCAAAAACCCTAGCCTTCGAATTCCAATCTGAAAATAAAATTACAGCATTGGAACCATGTAGGAATTTCAAAACCCTAGCCAAATCTAACCCTACCCTTCTCCCAATTCTAAAACTCCTTCACCAGCCTATTTTCTTCAACCGTTGGGCATTTTAAACCAAGGTTGTCAAGGTGGCAAGGCGACCAAAGCGATTGGGGCTCTTCCTAGGCGATTAGGCAACAAAGCGGCTCCCAAGCAGCAATAAAGCCACCAAGGGTTGGTTCAAAAATTTTCAATACAACTACTTCCAATAGTCACATTCATCCAAAAAAGAAAGCAATCAAGAATCATAATTATAAAAAATTATCCAAAAAAAGAACACAAACATAAGTTCATCTCATCAAGCATCATAACAATGACTATGTACTAACAGGGCCAACACGATAAATTAATAGATCTCATTATTCCGATTTCCAAGTTATTGTCCATTTAATGATCATTGATTCTCGATGTTGAGTATGGCTCACTTGTCTGAATTCCTTCTGATGGAGCAATTTGCCTTTTGATTGAACTGATTACTCCACTTCTTTTCCTGCATAAGCTATAAGGTGTTACAAATATCATTCCTTAACTCACCTCCGTAGGCTGTTGCTGGATCCACTACAGCTACATTGCAGGCAAAGCCACTATGATCCAACAGTAGGCCCTAGGAATTCTGCAACTACGGGCAGTATGAATGCCATGTTTCTCTGCAGAAAAATCTTCCTTACTATTCCAACCCTCTATAGTGTTTAGGGCTATACACTTGGCCTCAACATCCTCAATGATTGCTGCTACCAGCTGCTCCTTAGCTCTCATTTTATCTCTTAATATTCTGCAATTTCTCTCAGTCCAAAGCTGCTGGATGGTTGCAAAGATGGCTAACTTCCCAATTATCCACATTGCTGCCTCTTGCACCTATGTCATGAGGTTTCTTTCCTCTTTTAGTCTTTCAAATATATCCCCGTATACTGAAGAGCTCAATGTGCACTGGGGAAAACAAGTAATCCCTGTTTTCTATTCCTGCGTAATTGAAAATACAATTTATTGGCTCCTGGTATTCCTTCTGGACAAGTTCTGCCTAGTTGGGAGTGCATCCTAAGACATCTCCAGGTGGTGAATGAATGCCTAGGGAGACATTATCAGGAACCCACTCTGCTGCGCACCAGTCTGTTCTCTGAGATTTATGCCTGATGAAGTCCCAAGCTAATTTGGTGGAAATAGCTCTGTTGCATTCCACCATCTGATACTGTCCACATGTGGTGGATCCCTCTGGATGTCACACAGAGAAAGGGAACATCTTGTACCCAGTTGCCAACTTGCTATTCACCATTCTGAAGGAATGCATGCTTGCATTTGTTCCTTGTTTCTACGTATTGACTTCATTGCAGCAAACCTCATCCGGACTCTACTTGTTTTTCTTACAAAACCTTTCTTTTTTGGGTATGCCACTCTGCTCTCTTGCTTGCATTCATGTACACAGGAAAAGAGTCAAACCATATCTCACTGAAAAATCTGACCGAATGAGGAAGAGCTCTTTATGTGGTCTCACTTTACCACCATCTGAAATGCGCGAAACTTCAATTGGTGGAAGCCTGTTGATGAAGATTCTCCCTTTTCTTACGTTCAATTCCCCTAAGACTATTGAGCCTTTTGGAATTGCAGTCAACGTTTCGATCAATCAATGCTAAACCTTGATGCCTGGGATAATCCAAGCCAAACCTTATGCTCAACCAAGTGTGGATACGCGAAGGAATGGATTTTAACCTGGGACCAGATTGATAGAGCGGCGGGGCAGCTGCTTGCGAGCCAAAGGGTCGCTTTCGCCCAAAAAATGAAACCAGCCGTTGGCAGTGATTGTAGATCACCAGAACAACAAAGACAAGCCCAATATTGAAACAAGACAATTGATTCCTAAAAAAGAGCTCTGTTATGAATTCCAGGTTTATGTAGATGCTTCATAAATAAAAAGAGAGAATGTTCATTTCAATTTCTTTCTATGACTTTCATTAGAATGTCAGGTCCTCCTTTTGATATATGAAATGATCCTTTGCTACCGTAGTTACTAAAATCAGTGTATTTGACGACTTTTGGGATGATTTAAACTATGTCATCAATAAGCATTCTGGGTCATATTTTAACTTGTTTCTCGTTTTAGTTCTAAAGGTTGTTCATTGTTTAAATGTCTTTCTTTTTTCAGTCTTAGAATGTTTAGCAATGAGGACGTCTCTGTTGGATCATGGATGCTAGCCATGAATGTCAACCATGAAGACAACCGAGCAATATGTGATCCTAGATGCACACCTACGTCTATTGCCGTCTGGGACATTCCAAAATGTTCAGGTACACAAATTTATTTATAGTTTCCTACTTTTTTCCGTTTACTTCAATTATTTTCTCTCATTAAGGCAGCTGCAATAGAAGTGTATCAGAGGAAAGTTTTGGGGCATAATATCATGTGCATAATAGTTTGGCAGTAAGACTTTTGACAATTTTCTTCTTACATTGCTTTTCAATGAAGGGTGTCAATTTGGTATGGTATCGGCTACCGTACCGAATAAATTTACCTCATACCATTACTGTATCAATACAAAAAGGTACAAGTATGTCATACATTACTGTTTCCATATTTTTCATTACAAAACAGTTTGATATTTGGTACGGTATTAGTGTTGTATGGTTCATTTGTGTCATGTTGTCCATACCATATCAAACAGTATGACTTTGTCTTACCAATACCATAGTAGAATTATTTAATTCGGTATGGTACATTATAGGTCTTGGTTTCGGTTTTGGTTGGGGCATGGTATGAATTGACACCCTTATTTTATCTGAAAACAGAACCTAACAAATCAATTGAAATTGCATTTATTATTTTACAGTTTTGATCGGGGCACGGCAAAAGGCTGTATAAGTAGAGGTTTCAAGCTTAAGATAAATTTTGTTAGCAGTATGCATCTTGTATTATGCTTTTTATATTATTGAAAGAGCCTAGTTTTCAAGATGAGGTCCTAGGGTGTATGCTATTTGCCGATGACACTGTATTTGCACCTTGGGGAATGAGACAAAAGCGAGAACTAATGCCAAGTAAGAGCTTTGGAGGTCAACCTTGGAAACAAGAGGCTTTAAGATTAGTAGAACAAAGACCGTATGTAATGTGTGATCTTAGGCATACTGTAGATGCTGATGTGGTGTGGGTTGACAAAAGAGAGGTACCACAAAGTGACTACTTTTGACATTTGGGGTCAAACATAAATATAGGTGACATAGAGGATGATGTTTGGCAAAAGATTAAAGTGAGATGGTTTAATTGGGGAAGTGCATATAGAGTGTCGTCTGGCCATCATATTAATTCAAAGGTTAAAAATTCTACTGGACTGCTGTACGATATATGGGGCAGAATATTGGGCAGTGAAAAAATTTTACGTACAGAAGCTATTCATAGCCAAGGATAAGATGCTTAGATGGATGTGGGGCAAAACTAAGAAGAATAAAGTAAGGAATGAATATATTAGAGCTGACTTGGAAGTTTCCCAACGAATGACAAGCTCTGAGAATTATTTGAGGTAGTTTGGGCAGTGTTCATTGGAGGCCTAGGAACACTCCAGTGAGGAGTCATAAAATCTCTATTGAAGCATCTACAAGAGCTACTGGCAGGTCTATAATTACCATTAGAAAAATTGTGAGAAAGCACATGCATGGTCTAGGTCTTGTTCCTAATATGAAATTGGGTCAAGCCTATTGGAGGTTACAAGCATCCATGTAACAAAATCCCATTTAGAGATTCTCCTGACTTGTTGGGCTGTTCTATTCCTCTTCTTTGCATCATTTTTTTGTCCATCTCTTTTTTTTCACTGTCTCACTTACCTGCCCCTCTTTTCCCATTTCTACATCCCTTCATGGTTTATTTTGATCCTTGTAGCTGACCCCATGAAGTTGGACTGTTGTCCATCATAAAAGGACCTAGTTTTCCTTCACCTATGGGTTCAACATTTGAGTGGGCCTCCTAGAGTCGCGGGGAAAGCATTTCAAGAATGTGTCAAGTAGGGAGAGGGGGAGTAATTATTGCACCCTAAAAAGGGCATACCCAGTGCCGAAGCTCCCGCACTGTGGGGTCTGGGGAAGGGACTTTCTAGGCAGCCTTACCCCTGCTTTTTGCAGAGAGGCTGATTCGAACCCGCGACCTCCAGCACACAGTGGAGAGACTCCACCATTGCGCCAGGCCCGCCCTTCTAATTATTGCACCCTATTTGTCACTCTTTCTTCACCTATGGTGAAAGAAACTTTCTCCTTATACTGCAGGATGAAATATGAGAGGCAAGTTTTGTTTTAAGGAAGGTTGGTTCATGGTGTAGCTATATGTATGGCTGTTCGTTTTTTCTTTACACATACTTTGTACATACAGCTCCTTGATACAAGTAATCATCTTTTCTTGATTAAAAAGGCAAATTTTTTTTCTGAAAATCAAATCCCCAGAACAAGAGTGTTATTACATATTATTCCATTTAATGTGAAGATCTGTGGCCACACAATGGTCATTTTAAGTTACAGCTGATAACCTTTGTTAATTTTAATGCATTGAACCTGACTAATTTGGAACTAGAACATAAATAATTTTTCTTTTTAAGTAGGGAGTATCTGTAGAGTCAAGATTCGTTATGTGGGATTTTTTGGCACATCAACCTTTTACTTATACCAGGGTCCTTTTCTTGGCTTGGTTTCTTGTAAAACCCACACTTATTCCTCTAATAAGAATTCCTTAGTGCTTACTATCGGCAAGCTATGACTACATAAAAGTGGTGGTTCGGATTGATAAATAGTTGTGTGTGCTCGAACATGGAGACATCACCATATTGGTTATTTTAATTGGGATAAAATGATTTGAGAAAACTGTGTTCAATTGTTCAAAGTCTTCCGTTGAAGACATGTTGAATTTCTCTAATTTCTCTGCCCGCTTTATATTTCTATACATCATGGGAGTAGTAGTCCGGAGTTTGTTACTACTGGATCATTCTATAGAATGGAGAGGGGGGAAAAAAGGGGTGGGGAGTGGGGAATAGAAGAATAGGTTTGATGTTTTTTCTCTTCTTTTTTAATACTTAGTTGTGGTGTGACATCATTGTCTTTGTTAAGGGAGGAAAGGAAAGGTAATACGGCTTTTCATATATTTGTAATGTCGGATGTTGATGCAACAGGATGGTATTCTTGTTGATGCTCTTGTTCGATGAGTTGTTTTGTTGTCCAAGAATGTTTATAATTTTTTCCTTTGTTAGCCTATGGCATTGGCTGAAGAAGGTGATGTAATCTCTTGCAATTTCATTATTGATTATAGCGGAGGGCTTTAACTGGAATAAGTGACATAGTTTTTCCCTTTCAACTTGAGAAGGTTTTATGTATTCTTTTTGCGGTGTGTTATTCGTATGCATATTTTGTTGGGGTATTGACTCTTTTGCCCTTCCATTACTTTTGATGGCCACAAACACATAAAGTGATAAAAACAATCTACTCATGTGAAAGTTATGAAAGTTTTGATATACTTGGACATATATGGACAAATCTATCCTTTGTGTGCAATGAATGAAACCTATATACATGACAGTTAAGCCTAAGAAAGTGCTACAACCGGATGGATACCTTCCATGATCTTGTCTCACAGGAAGACATCCTTCAAGAGCAAAGAACTGAAGATTTTACAAGCTGCTGAGGCACTGCATTTAGTCCAGGACGCTTGACATGTTGTCATGCATAAAAATGTACTTTCGTTCATGCTTTGAGCATATGTTTGAGCTACCAGTGGGTCTGACCTTAGAATTGTTGACTATTTCGTAAATGTGCATTAAGGACCAGGTTGATAACTCACTGAAAAACAGTTTCTGGTGTTTGTTGCTTCAAGAAACAAAAAAATTTGCCAAACACTGTTTTATAAATCTGTTTTGTTTTTGTGATTTTTGCAACATAAATTGAAATTTATGAAAATTTCTGCTTCAAGAAACACTTATGACGTAACAACAATTTTTTGTTGCGTCTGTTTTTTTAAGCAATAGTAAGGTGTGGACTAGGTTTAAGTAAAATAGTTGTAGAGAGGGTATTCATGGAATTTGGCATCCTAAACATGAGTACCCTGCTAAAACCCTCTCATGTTGCGATAGAACTCTTCTATTCGTTGCTTCTTCAACCCTAACAATGGGGATCATCGGTTCTTCATCTTCTCTATCGCCGATGAAACCCTAACTTTGCCAAAGAGGTCCTTGTCTTCTCTATATCTAGTTACTGTGATAAATGCCTGTTGATACTGTTTTTGCTTCTAGAAGCAAGTTTTATCAAAGGCCTATAAAAGTGTTTCTGCTTCTAGAAACACTCAAAACTGTTTCTGGTGTTTCTCTAAGCAGAAACACTTGGTGGGTTATCAAACAAGTTTTGAATTGCCTAATACAAGTGATGCTCAAAGTGCAGGTCAACCGTGTATTCATTTCGTTGTATCAATAGTCAGAGTTAGTAGCTTGACAATTGCGACCGTCAACCTGACAGTTGATCTACAAATCAATCATCAAGCAATCACTGGCTTATTTAGCTTCTAATGGCTAGTTTTCCTATGGCTAATTGTGTAGGTCAACTAACACATTGTTTAGGTCGACTGTTCGGGCAAAAAAGGTGACTGACTGTTTGATGGAATTCATACCAGTGCCACATTTCTCTTAATGACCCTCTTAAACATCTTTAAAGAAGACACTAGTTAGCCTCTCATTCTTGCTTGTCTCTGTCAAGCTTTTCTCCCTAGGAGTCCCAATTCCGTTGAGTTCAATTGCTTTTAATTAAAGATCTTGATGTCAAGAACTCAGTTGATGAGGCCATTGGTGCATTGCAACATAACTCATATCATCGTGCACCGTCTTCACTCACTCAAAGGGTATGGTGTCACACCCTTTAATAGGTAACATCTTTTACCAATCCTTTCTTCTCTAATTTTTTATTGTATTGAGACTGTATACTCGATTTTAGAGTAAGGGACAAGGACTCTCTCATCCTCAAGAGGTTGATTCCTCTTGTTTGGTATCAAGATTGTATGAAGGTTCTCTTGTCCTTAACAAAATTGTAAAAGTATTATTTCTTCACCTATTGTACTAAAAGGAAATAACTAGTAGAATTCTCTATATAGTTAGAGACGAGTGGACATAGACTCAATTGAGTTGAACCACAATACCTTTGGTTGGAAATGCGCAAAAGAATAGAGAAGGAAAGAGGATGGCAGTAGCTCCGGTGCTATCCCATTGGCAGCCGGTAGCCGAGTCTTCATTTGCACTTCTTTATGATGAGAGAGCTGACCCCGAATTGATCTATTTATCCCCGATCAAATTATATTTCTTCGATACACTATTGTCAAATCTGAATATTGAGTTGTGCTTATCTTTCTTTGTTGAATTGTTTTTAATCCATTAGTTTCTAAAAGAGGTAATGTGTTAAGCCCCTTGTATCTAGGGAAGGAAACGATTGGAAGCAAATCCCTAAAATCTAGGGAAGGAAACGATTGGAAGATCGGAAGAGTTATATTACATTCAGGAAGATGATAATAATAATGGACAGGATTCAAAGAAGCCCTGAGGTGTGAGTTTAGCGACAGGAGACAACCGATATCAAATCTGGAGTTAGACACCAACTAGGTTGGATCATAGTATAGTAGTATCAATGGGACTGAATCGCCAAATCAGGCTGTAGAGATGGTTGAAAGAAGTATCGAATGGAGGATGAAGTATGGCCGGCTACGGAAGTCACGCATCACCAAACGTGGAGCAGACAGATAAAGATAGGATTAAGTGAAGATACCTACCGGACCAGAGTGGAGGAGCAATATTCTGCTATAAAATTGAGATGCAGTGAAGTGAAGAAGCACAGGAGGCCAGGTACAGTCGGCGGCAAGTTGCAGGCGGCGAAGACTTCGGTTTGCAGGAAAGGAAGAAGACGATGGAGTTTTAGGGTTTTTGGGGTTGGTTCAGTTCACCTCAAACCGGTTCGTGGGTTTGGTCCAATCCCTATGAGCCAAAGATTGTGTTAATTGGGCCTCAGTCAGTTATGTTTTGTCTCAAACTTAGGGCCCAAACAAACCCAACACAAAGACTGGGCCGCTAGACCCCCAAAGAAACCCCCTTGGGTCAAGCCCACTCCATTAAACCCCAGCCCATCTTATTTCATTAACCCAATATCCAACCCATATTCCTTAATCCACCATTTTAAGTGCTTAGGCCTAACCCATTTATAAGACCACCCTTGGGCCCAACACATTCCATTAACACCAAGCCCATCTCGTTTCATTAATCCATATTTCCTAACCCGTTCAAAAGAATTATTTTGGGCCCAAAACCCACCTTTTCTCATTATTACTTAGGGCCAAATTACTCACACGAACCAAGCCCCCAACCCAAGACCAAGCCGACTCAACCAAATACCAAAGGAGCGGTCCAACCGAACCAGAAAATGGGGAGCCATCGTCTTCAACCTCTGATGTAGTCCCACTTTCCAGATTTTCACCTTGAGGACAAGGTGAAACTTTTGGAGGGGAGTATTGATAAGCCCCTTGTATCTAGGGAAGGAAACGATTGGAAGATTGGAAGAGTCATATTACATTCAGGTTACTTTTTAAGATTAAGATTTGAAGAGTCATATTACATTCAGGTTATTTTTTAGGATTAGATTTGAAGAGTCCTATTCGAATTGGGATGATTTTGTTGATTAATACTGTAGGAACGTAATTGCTATAAATAGGGGGAAAGAAGAGTAGAAAAAAGGAGGTTTTTGAGTTATTGGGGAAGTTTAGGTGAGAGCTATTGCTCTTGGGTAGCCGTAGGATTCACCTACTGCGAGTAGTGTGTTTTGTTTCTCGTTCAACTTTTATTCAAAGTCCATTATTATTATCATTTTCTTGAGTTATTCAATCTTTGTTAAGTTGCCTCATTCGGGTACTTATCATAATGCCATCTAGTTCAACCTATTCAACCCCCCTTTAGGTTGGTTTTTATATTGTTGGAATTTCAGCACCTGCAATTAGCCTAGGGACTAAATTCAGAGAGAAGAAGAAGACTGAAGAAGAAGAGAAAAGGGAGAGAGCTTGCATGTATATTTTGGCTCTCCCTTGGTACTTTATTTATAATATAAAATCAAATTGAGTTACAGCAAAAAGAAAATTACATATTGCATAGAATCTTCCAAATCTATTGAAAAGGAAATTATCCTAGGGAGATTATTGGTTAACCAAGCAATAAGAGAAATAGAAAGTGACTAAAATAGAAAGTATCCAAAAGGAAACTCCAGACTACAGCTCCAAAACTTGTGCACCAAGGCAGCATCTCCAATTCTCCATAACTTGCGCAAATCTCAACACTCCCCCTCAAGCTGGATATACACAAAGAAAGTGCCTGCTTGGACAAATAAGAATAAACTTGAAAGGCAGCAGCACAAGTCTTGAAATAATAGGAACATATACTAAAGCTCCTTGATCTTGAACATAAGTAGATATAGTAGACGCCGATTAACATTGAGAGAACTTCACCCAAGAGATGATCAACATCAACTTTGAAAAAAAAATCTTTAATTCTTCATGTCGAACAAACCATCCAATAATGAGAACAGTCGGTGATCTATAAGTATAGCAACATAAAAGGCACCATCCAAATAATGCCAGTAGTAGGGAGGAATCTCCACACTAACAGATAAAATTGTAGCTCCAATGTCTACACATAACCTCTTGCAAGAAAGCAAAGCAGTAACCAAAGGTATGGGTAGGTAAAAGGCAGTATAGGTCACTGCAGACCATGTAGATAAGTAAAAAGGTAGTGTGGGTTACTGCTAACCAAGTAGGTAGACAAATGACATTATGGGTTATTGCGGACCAAATAAATAGGTTATTGGGGACCAAGTAGGTAGATAAAGGTAGTATAAGTTACTACAGACCAAATAGGTGGATAAAGGTAGTATAGGCTATTATAGACCAAGTAGGTAGATAAAATGCAATGAGTTATTGCGGACCAAGTAGATAGATAAAGGTAGTATAGGTTACTATGGACCAAGTAGGTAGACAAAAGACTACAATCTCCCCCTCACGTGTAGCATTACACGTGGACGAATAATGACAACCAATATCCAGTACAGGATGATCCCAAGTAAGAATCTGCAGTGTGCCCTTTTATGGTAGATATAGCCTTCATTCTTCTAGCAAGTCTAAGTTCCAGAAATGATTCTTGAACTCTTCTCATAGTAGATTATAAGATGCATGCACTAGATTAATAGGAGTCCATCAAATAAATGGTTAACAAATCTCCCCAATGGCAATTCTGTAAATTCTGACCACAAAGAGGGATTTGCCTTACAAAATAACCCTAATGTAGTTCTATAAATTCTGTTTTTTTTGGTCTCCAAATAAAGAATGGCATAAAAAGAAAGCTAAATAAAGAGTGTCAAGTAGCATGAGTTAAGCAATGACCAAGTCATGAGAAATATACTAAATAAGGAAAAGAATACTTATGCTGGAAACAAAGGAAACAGGTGGAGCACTAATAATGGAAAGAGGGGCTATATGGAGGAGTAATAATGAGAAAACAAATTTGGAATTAATTATAAACAAGCCCAAATAGATGAAAGAATATCATAGGACATGAGCAAATATGGAATAAAGGAAGAAAATTTATGGTAATTGAGTAAGAAAAGCTGAATTCAGATAAAGTAGGTAAGTAATGTGATAATCTTCATCCCTTAATTAGGAAAACAAACAAATTACCAAATAGAAAAAGGAAAAACAAAAGAAGAGGTTTTTGAAGGAAAATGGAAAAATAGAAGGTGACGTTCAACCTTGGTTACCAAAAATCAGGGAAGGAGGCAGCAGTTCTTCGGTCTTGCAATCATGGAACGCAGTTTCGGCGAAATTCGCCCATTTCGCTAGAGGGCGAAATAAAAATGGGAGCGAAACCGACATTTCAATGACGATTTTCCGGCGAAACCACGATTTCAGACGATATTTGCAAACTTTCGCCGGAAAATCGACGATTTTCCGGCCAAACTTCAGAACTTTTTTTTTTTTTTTTTTTCTACTGCTCTTTGAGTCTGAGATGGGTAGCAGGCTGTTAGCCTCTGCTATTTCTGCCGGAGAAGAAGAAGAAGAAGAAAGAGAGAGAGAGAGAAAGAGACATCTGCTCCTTGAGTCTGAGGTGGGTAGCAGCCGTTTTTGCCGGAGAAGAAGAAGAAGAAAGAGAGAAAGGGAAAGAAAACAACAAGTGGTCGTTACTGCAGAGCTCCGCCACCGAGAGTGAGTGAAACCCTGCTTTAACCTAGCAAGAGTTGCAGTCGCTGCATCCATTTTTCCTTCCGAAATGGCCGCTGCAACATCGAGAAAAGATTGTTTCGAAGAACCGGAGGCTGAAGAGGAGGAAGACGAAGAAGATGAAGAGGTTGGGGAAGGAGAGAGAGGCTGAGGCTTTTGGCTCTGGTTTGGGTTCATCGCCGCCGAGATCTCGCCGAGATCTCGGCGATTTTTCGCCATTTCGCTCGGTTCGCCGGGCGGCGAACCGAGCGAAACCTTCGAAGCATTGTTCCGTGCTTGCAATAACCAAGAATGTGTTCTCAATATTTTGAGAGAGAAGAAAATAATCTGATTCAACAAGGCAGGAACCAAAAGCTGAACTAGAAAATCCCAGCAAAACAGTCTCTGCCAGAAGCAAAGAGGGCAGTAGGATGTGGTAACCAAATCACTCGAAACGTCCTAGATTGTGGTTGAGTTTCCTTCTAGGTAGATATAATGATCCCTCAAAGTTTCAGTAGCATCAACATCAATTGCAGAATGAGGAGGTAGCATATCCATCATAACCCAGATGAAAAAAAGAGAGCAGATCGATCCAAAAAACCAGAGACTATCATGCAAAGGTTCAGATCTCGTTCAATAAGAACACATATCACCCTAGGTCTCCAGCAGTAGGAATGGTAGTTGACTTCATATGTGTAGTTGGAGAAGTTGCTACCACATAATTATAGTAGCTACAGGTGGCTGTGCACCAGGTAGGAAAAAGCAGAGAAAATTGAGAGAGAAGAAGCAGTCCCTAGGCTGATTAAACAGCTGTGATGCCATGTTAGAATTTCAACACCTGTAATCAACCTAGGGAGTGAAAGGAAGTTCAGAAAAAAGAAGAAAAATAGAAGAAGAGGAGAAAAGATGAAGAGAAAAGGGAGAGGGAGCTTGCATGTATATTTTAGTTCTCCCCTAGTACTTTATTTATAATATAAAATCAAATCTTTGTTTAGGAAAGTTTCCTGAACTGAGTTACAGCAAAAAGAAAATTACATATTGCATAGAATTTCTGAGATCTACTGAAAAGAAAACTATCCTGGAAAGATTACTTGTCAACCAAGCAATAAGAAAAATAGATAGTGACCAAAATAGAAAGCAACTAAAATAGAAACAAAAAAGAAAATAGAAAGTATCCAAAAAGGAAACTCTAGGCTGCAGCTCCAAAACTTGCAGACCAAGGCAGCATTTCCATATCTTGTGCAAATCTCAACATATATTATTGGTCATCATTGTGTGTCTCCATTATCCAGATGAACAGTAGTTTTTTTTCGCAACAAAATGGATGCTCGTGCTACTTTATCTACTGTTCTTTAATCGTTTGCCCTTATTTGATATTGCTTTTCTTCTTTACCCCCCCCCCTCTTTGAATATTCTTTAATTGCGTCCAAAGTGTTTTATGTTGGTGTATTCGATTAAGTTTAAAGAAAGTTTTATAGGGCAGTCATAACATTGGTTATAATGTATGGTGCAGCATGTTGAGCAGTTAAGAAGCATCATGCAGACAAACGTTGTCACAGAGAGAAGGATGTTGAGATGCATGAGGAGAAAAAGTGGGAAAGAGCTAGCCTATGTGTTACTCTTCCTAACCTAACTTTCCAAATCTTGGCCACAACAGCCCTTCCAAGTTGCTGATCAAATAGGGCAACTCAGAGTCTCCAATAAATTCAGAAACCCAATCCTAAACTTTAGAATGGAAGAAAACAGAAGATGGTTTCTTTGAATGTTAGGAAATAGGCATGAGAAGTCAAACTGGGATTAGCTCCGAGATATGTTGAGTATGAGAAATTCATTGAAGGTGGCTTTGTCATGAATAATGGAGAGGTCTTTGGATGTGTTAGCATGGAGGAGTGGTTCGATTCAGATTGGATGAACTAAATGAGCCAAGGGTAGACCTAATCTTGCCTTAAAAAGTTTGTGAGGAAAGATGTGTTGGATAGGCCTATATATCTGACTCAAATAAAGCTGATTGGGGCGAACAGCATCCATGTTGCTGACCCAATAACTTGGTACAAGACCGAATTGTTTTTGTTTAGCATCCAAAAGATCTATGAGATCTACAACTGAAACATTGGAGAGTTTCCAATCATTCTCAAAATTATTGAGAAATAAATATCTTTCCTTTCAGTGAAGAATTTGCAAAAATCCAGCAACAATTCTTAGGTTTGTGATGATATATCATATATTTGGACTTGGAATCTACCCTGTGTATTACTTATTCTGCTCATCTTAAATGAGTCTGGATCCTCTTATCCGGTGATCCAAACTCACGATCCTCCTTATGCTCTTCTGTGGACTATAATGCCTACTACCTCCTGAAGGATTAATATTATTGGTTGATCTGTAAAATACTTTAGACTGAACAGTCTGGAAAAAATTTCAGGTTTATGTAACCCAGCTATTAGGCTGAAGGAGCTACACAAGATCAGTATGTGCTCTGAAAGCCCGACACTACCATCTGATGACAGGTAGCATTTGCATGGGAGCCCACCTGATACCAAGAGACCAAGCAAGAATTTATCGTCTGTTTATGTTACGGAGACCTTCTACTGCTGGTTTTATCCCAAAAAAGAGAAACAGAACAACTTCCATTCCTGGCCTGGGGACAACGATCAGTTTCTGAATCTACACCATCAACAAGGTTATATTTTCCACATGCAACTTGTTAACAAGGCAAGAAATATCCTTCCCCTTTCCTTTTTCCAATAGTTTGTCTGCATTTTTTGTTTAGCTGTAGGAATTTGATCTCCTAAGTTTGTAAACAACCTGAATCTATATGTACAATGTAACATATCAATATAATTCGAAATTTCAGAGGTAGGTGCTACTGTGGCTGTATGGCATGCTTTGGTTCTTATCTGTTGCTTGGGCAAATGTAATCTGATAAATCAGTTCTCTTTAAACTTTAAAGAGTCATAATATGGAGTATCTACAGTTCCTTTCATCAATTATGATGTTATAGATTTTCGATTTTTACTGCCATAAACTTCCACTCTGATATGAATTTCAGCCTTCAGCATTGGGTTCGCCCATTTTTCGAACCATGTAAGATTTTTCTGTTTGGCACCACTGCTCAGATCTTGAATCGGTATCCGTGGTACTATAATGAAAATAGGAGGATTTCAGGTCCCCCATTTTGTTGATTATAGTTCCAACCCCCAGTCTTATTTCATTGCTTGTAGATTGTCTAAGACTGTAGCTTACAGCAAAGATGACACGATAATGAACCCAACCTGAGGAATTATATCAGACTGGTGACTGGAAATGAGTTCATCAAAGAGAAAGCCATAAAGCTTCCATTGTGCAATGTCGAGGCTTTTGTTTAGAATTTGGTGTTACAAAACTACTATATGTTGAAAAATGTTTAAAACTTAATGTGTATTATTTTTATATAAAATATGTTTTATTTACATCGTTTTATCTCATGATTTCTGTGACGGAACTTTAATCCCATATCGGATGGTAGGGAGCTAGTTATTTGATTTATATATAGTAAAGATTTATGTAATATATCTTTGGGGTTAAGGATTGCAATCACGTGGTTATATAGCTAGAAATTAATTAATGTTATTATTTTTATATGACTTGGGACAAAGGTCGTGGGTCGTAGGCCTTGATTCAGAAAGTCTGTTTTGTCATGGGCCTTAATCCAAGAAAGTCCACACTTAGGTGGAAGTGTGGAAATGCCATTAAAGAAATACTTTCTTTAAGGAGGAGGTCAACTAACTAAATATCTTCTATCAGAGAGGTGAGCAAAATAGGTACCCTCACAAAGTCAACTCCTTTCCCCTACAGCTTTTGGGGCTCTATATAAACCCATTTTCAAGTTCAATTTTTATAATGAAATTCTTCTTTGTCTTTCTCCCTGTTGTCTTTCTGTTAAGTAATGAATAAAACTTGGTTACACTTTTAAAGTGATCTTTTTTGGAGGGCAACCTTAAAGATTTGAGTTGACTGATATTGGGGGTGAAACATTTGGTGCCCGTGTTGGACAAACCAAGATGTCTAAATACCTTAAAGAAAGTACATCTAGTACGTTTCAATTCTAACAAAGTTTGTGGTTACTATCATCTTACAAGTGTTTCGTATAGATTCCTCAACAAGTTTTCAAAACTCTAATTTTGTGAGTGATTGAAGCAAACACTCCAATACCCCGGAACAATTATACTGATCAAAGAAAGTGAATCTGGCAATAGAGTAAAATTTTGGATTCTACAAACCCGGAAGAGCCAAAAATGAATACAGATAAAGAGGGAAGTGGAGAGACCATAACGCAGTAACATGCAGTGAAGACTACTATTAAGGAACACATAAAGATAAAGCACAACCAAATAGAAATAAAGTAATAGAATGATCACGAGGAGAAAAAGTACAAAGAATGGGAAGGGAAACATGCAAAATGACTAATGAATCAGAACTTGTGAAAGTGAATCATCCAATGAAAGGTCACTTAAAAAGGATGTGTTTGGTTGACAAGAGATGGAGAGTTTTGACAAGAAAAAACTATTTTATTAATCTAATTTCTCATGGACTGAAAGTGTATTAGTGTTTGATTTGACTAGTAAAGGTGTCACCCGCAAATGCACGAGGTATTTATCAATTACCAGTATTAATCATGGAAGTTGAATGGCCTATGCATAAGTGAACCTGTTAACAACAACTAATGTTGGAATTTATTTTTTAAATGCGCGATTTTGATATAATATTTTTAATGCAGTTTCTTCTTCCTCAATAAACATTTGTTGGTTTTTCGGTTTTGGAAAAACTCTTCATATTCCTTTGGTTGTTGATGGTTTCTTTGAAAAATGAGAAAGAAAGAAATTGAGAATTAAATTGATTCAAATAATTTCAAGAATTTTAATTGACCATTATAGACATCATTTATTACTAATGCAAATGTCTAATTTATTGAATACAGAGGGGTATTAGAAAGAAACGAAATGTAGCCGTGTTCCTTGTAGTAAAAGTGTCACGTGCAAATGCACGATGTATTTATCAATCACCCTGGCCATGGAAGTTGAATGGCCTATGCATAAATGAACTTGTTAACAACAGCTAAGGTATGAATTTGGAATTAGTTTGTCTTTAAAATGCATGATTTTGATTAAACATTTTTAATGCAATTTCTTTTTCCTCAATTAATATTTCTTAGTTTTTGGGAGAAACTCTTCATATTTCTTTGGCTGTTAATGCTTTCTTTGAAAAACAAGAAGGGGGGAAATTGACAATTAAAGTGATTCAAATAATTTTAAGAATTTTAATAGACCATTATTGACATCATTTATTACTAATATAAAGGTCTAATTGATTGAATACAGAAGGGTATCGGAAGGAAATGAAATGTAGCCATGTCCTATGAGTTCATACTTTTATAATAGTAGTATGATAGTATGATAGAGATTATTCAAATAGATTTTGAGTTTTACCTTGTAAGTGGTTAAATGACATTCTCATGAAATAATCTTAAAATCATATCTTATTTTTTTCTCATACCATTTGTCTTTGGGAGTTGTTGTGGGGGTGGATAATGTCAGTCTTTTGATATTGATGTTCTCCCTGCCAAGGGGTGAAGGTGACATCCCACCTTATATTTAAATTATAGAACAACTTGCACTCACACCCTAAAATGAAGGCCTTAAAGCATTGACATCCCACTTTATTTTTGAAAAACACAGATACCTCAAAATTGGATTTTCATTGGATACATTAGTCTAATTTATCACTGAAAACTATTAGATCACTGTTTATTCTTTTTCCTTCATATTTTGATAGGGATATATTTTGAATTGAATGACAATAAACAGTGATTTAATGGTTTTCAATGACAAATTGAACTAATATGTCCAATGAAAATCCAATTTTGAGATGTTTGTTTTTCAAACTTAAAATTAGGTATCAGTGCTTTAAGGCCTCCATTTTGGGGTGCCGATGCAATTTGCTCGAAGTTATATGTTAAAAACTACTCCTTAGGATGTAGTCAAAGTGTGTAAGCTGCTTCGATCGAATTTCAGTTTCAAAAAAATAATAAAAAATAAGGTTCTCCTTGCTTTTATTAGATCCTTGTTGCTTAAGCTTCTCTACTCTGAAAAAGCAATCTTGGTACATGGTCTGCTACCAATGAGAAATCCTTCTTTACTTGTAACGGCCCCCCCCCTCCGCGTGGGGACATAGCGCGTGCGGAGCCACACACGGGCGGGAGCGAACAAATCGTTAATCTCCTCACCTTTGTTCACGTGATTTTTTTTTTTTTTTTAACCCTCAAGATATTTTGAAGGTCGGGGCTTTTGTGATCCGGCTGTCCAAATTACCAACCTTCGTCCGTCACCAAGAATACAACCAAGTCACGGACTTTGTGCCGAATAGTCGAAACTCTTCTGGAAGGACCACTTACGAGTGTTACACTCCACATAGCATATGCTAGCTGGTGTATTTCTGCGTCCAAAGGTTTCCCCTTGGCGGGACCTATTAGAAATTATGAAACCAGGTTTCGCTCCTATCGATCCTTAACATGAGTCGGCTTGAAGAAGTTCAAGAGGGCGGTAGAAGAAGAAGAGGTCTAGAACAGGACTTATAAGATACACAATTCCTAACGATCTCAATCCTTATTAGGTAAGTGAAGACATAGAGTAAAACACATAAAATTTAATCTTTTCAACAAATTTAAAAGGCGTACTCGAATCTTTCGGTGCACCATCCATGCCTAGCTTTCGAAGTCTATCGAGCTAATGTCCAGCCACAACCAATTGCCCGGCCGCACACGCAAGCGGGACTTATGTTGGAATTTAGGACTAGCACATCGGATCTTAATAGTTTTCTAAAATTAAGCTGGTCTTACGGGGAGGAATTTATGCAGATTCATCCTTGTATGTGATAATTAAAACGTGTTTGAAAGATTAAGAAAAATGAATACCAAAAATTTACAAGAGTAGGAATTTACGAGATGAAATGCATACCACTTTTCACCAAATTTAGCGGCGAGCCGACCATTTATGGTTATGTGGTCTAATGAGATGCATGAAAAATTATCGAGGGGCCTAGGAGATGAAGGAAGCACGGTTGTAGGCTATTCATCCCAAATCCTTCCTCGAAGAAATTAAAGAAAGAAAGGAAAGAAGTAAATATACATATAAAGTGCATGATGATGCATGATGTCAAAGTTTAGAGGGGCCTAAGAGAGATGATAGAAGCACATTTGTAGGCTTTCATCCTCAAATCCTTCCTCTAAGAAATTAATAGAAAAAGAATAAAAACACGGGCACAAGATTAGCTACATCTTAACCACTTAGGGTTCCCTTTCGGGATCCCGAAGTGTTAACTAAATACTAAGTAGAGAAGAAAGGATCCAAACATACCATTATGTAAACTTGTCTTTATTTCTTCAAAAGCATGTTACAAGAGAGCTTGATACAAGAGAGAGCCAAGAAGAGAGAGAGAGACTTCACACCTTCACCTTCATCCTTTTGCTATCCTTCCTCTCCTTTTTCTTACACCAACTACTTCTATTTATAGGCAAAGGGTGCCTCCTATTCCTAAAGACACATGTCACTATTTTAAGCTAAGTTGTAGTTGACTATTACACTTGTCAAATTACTACAAAGATGGAAGTAAAAGGACTAAGGTACATTTTTCAGGGGTACTAGAATACCCTTAGCCCTTTTTGGTATTTACAACATTGTCCCTGAGGTGTCACTTTAATGATTAAAGAATGATCCCATGCAACACCCTCTCGCATGCAGCTTTGTACTTCTGCTTTGGGGACCGTAGATTTGGTATTTCTTCAAGAACCACCCCGTGGCATTCCATGTAGTATAAAACTACTGTTTTCCACATTGGTTTGGTTCGGGTGTGTAACCCATATTTTACGAGACGGGGTTCTTGCACTGGCATACCTTTATCCTTAGCATGCTAAAGTGTGATGAACACTACGTTTTGTAACCCGTGTTCGGGGTTAGCCGGTTTTATACTAGCTTGGCCTAGTTTACCCAATGTTTTTCATGCTTGGTACTAGCATGGATCTGTTGTAGCCCGGATCGAGGGTTAAGGACAATTATGTAGTTTTACATGGTGTCTATGAACCAGTGGTCTTTATGGTTGGGAAAAGTGGTTTGTTAAGGTACAAAAACCATCCTAAGTTTAACGTCATTTGGGTGTGAGACGGATGGTTAGGAATCACCGTCAATCTACATTTCCAGAGATTTTGTGATGTTGGGAGACTTTTGTTGTGTCTTGTGTACTATTCATACTCGGTGTCTTCTTGTGGGGTCAATGTTCTTCTGTTGTCTGTGGGTTTATGGGCACGTAGCCGCGTGTGTGAATTTTGTTGAAGGAGAGCTTCTATTTCTCCAAGTAGTTTTGAAGGCCTCCATTGGTGATTGTGAGCTAGAGTGGTGATACTTGTTCAACTGTTGAGCCGTCTTGATGGAGTATCTTGTGCTTTGTAAAGTTGTAGCTCAGCTAAGAGGCTTTTGTTGAAGCTTCTAATGGAATTAGTCTTTCTTTTGTAGCATTTTCTATTTGTAATGCTTATCCTCATAGAACAAGGCTACTGATCCAAGTTGGTTTTGTTCTGATTGGTATGATAAGTTGTGTCGAGCATGTTAGAAAAAGTTGTTGAGGAGGAGCATTACGTAGTTTTGGATCCGTAATATGTTGGGCAACAGACTTGGAAAAAGTGCTTGTTCGAGGGTCTCATATCCCTTGAAGAAAGAGTGGGATAACCCTGAGCTAACATCTTCCAATCAGAAAAATGGGATTGTGTCCTTGGTAGACGAGAGAAGTGCTTTCTTTGTTGAATTGTCGTATAGGAAACGATGTATGGCATTGGCTAATCTGAGATAGCTTTATGTTGAGTGATACACTTGTTTGCATTGTACCATATGTTGTCCAAACATAGCTCTTCATCGATCATATAGCATGCTATTTTCAAACTTCATGTGAGAGTTTTTACGAATATGTTTTCAAAGTTTATAGTTTAGGGAGAGGGAGGAGGTGAGAAAGGAGGAATGTGGAGGGGTATTTGAATACAGTTCCAATCGGGAAACGCGTGTTTGTGGTAGAAAGTATTATTCAATAATTGTGAGGGGTTATCGGAGGAGAAGGTTGTAGAGCTTTGTTGGAGTTGTATTACTCCTTTGATGAGATCTCGGATCATATCATCTTCGTGTAATCATAAAATAAAGGTGGTTAACCGGGGTCTGTAAAATTTGGTGTATCTGGATAGTAAATCGCGAGTTTGTTGTCTACACCTTTTATATGTTCAATTGTAATTTTATATCCTCTATTATAAAAATGGTTTCTTAAAAGAACCCACTCCTATGTTGTATTTCCTTTCATTAAATTATTATATGCCTTGACTATGGCTGATCGTTCTAATTGTAAATGGTCGATTTGTTAAGAATATTTCCATACAATCAAGTCCTTTTAATAAGGCCTCAATTTGTATTCAACGAGAGGTTAATGTTTTTATACTAAACTTTCGAGTTATACCTACGATTTCTTGATTGATTTAGGGTGTTGTTGATGGTTTAATTTTTAAAATAGCTCGGGACTACAACCATCGGTTTCTATTATTCGATAATCCTTACGTAGGTAATCTTAATGAGGGAATATTTAAGAAAAGATTTTAATTTTTGTACAAGAAGAATATCTTGATTATTCCATCGTGTTGCCATTCGATGAAGTTTTATGATGTAACGGTCCTAAATATTTTCCTAAGTTTTGTATGAAAGGTCTAGCTTGATTAGCTAAGCCTAAAAATGATCGAATTTGTGTTATAGATGTTAATTTATCGGGAAAGTCATGTATTTTTGTGGCAATATGGGGTTGTAACTTAATAGTACCATTGCCTAATTCCATTCCTAAGAATTTAATGTATTGTTTACCAATTTCCATTTTCTTTTTGAAATAATTATACCATTATTCATAAATTGGCAAATATTATTTTCAAATGACTTATATGTTCTTGAGGTGTTTTACTATAGACTAAAATATCATCTATATAGACTATAGCAAATTTCTTATGTTTTAAAAATATATCATCCATCGTCTTTGAAAGCAGATGGAGCGTTTTTAAACCAAGGGCATTACTAACCATGAAATGTCCTAAGGTCGTAGAAAAGGCTGTCCATTCTATTGAGTCTTTATGCATTTTTATTTGGTGGAAACTGATTTACAATCAAATTTGCTAAAAATTGTACAATCTTGTATATGACTTAACAAATAATCTCTTTCGGGTATTTTGTAAGAATCTTCATGTGTATTATCATTTAATCTTTTATAATTTATTACCATGGTTTTCCTCTAATTTGTTCGGCATGATTATTTACAATGAAGGGCACTAGAATGTCGAGAATTTGATTTTTGTATTAATTTATATTCTAATAATTCTTTCATGTGTAATAGAAATTCTTCATTATCTTTAGGTGTATATTTGCACATCTGATCTATTCGCATTTAGGGATTAATTATTTCTAATTTACAAATTGGTTTTGTAACATTCCAATGTTTAAGTGGATTATCATTTGCTATGATTTCTAATTTTTCTAAATTTCTAATTATCGTTGGATTTCATTGTTTGAGTCAAGACTATAATATAAAGATTACTGTGATTAGATGTTCAAAATGTTCAGGTTCTATTATGCGAAGTCATTCATTGTTCCTTTTGAAGTTTTACGCAATATGTTCATTATATTGTAATTGAAGTGGAGGTAATCCACATTGATTTCGTGTCGGCGCATGTGTTTGAAGAAATGTTAATTGGTTTTGTTTTTGAGTTTTGGAAGTCGACAACGATTCAAGGAGTTGGACTCGATTGGGTGATGCGACGGGTGAGGATATTCATTGGTAGAAACCGTGGGTGTAAGGGTAGAACCATCAAAGAGAAGAAGGGTCTTTGGTGATTAGAAGACCCGCATTTTGATTTAAAAGGAAATTTAGGCCTAATAGCATATCGATAGAAGGGGCATGTCGGTTTGATATAAACGGTGTCAAGGGGTAGGAAAGAGAATATTGTTTACAATGGTTGCGAAAAGCAATTGTGGAAGGTTTGAGTTGATGAGTATATATATGGGGAATATTATCAATACCATAAGCGGCGTAGTTTGTGGGTGGATATGGGTGAGTATCATGTTCGAGAGATAAAGTGGGAAGAAAGGAGGTTTTTTGTACATCCGGTGTCAACATGGGCTATAAGAAATATCTCTTTGTTGGTGGAAAGAATTGTTAGTTTGACTTTGACCAAAAGAGTATGTAAAGTTGGGTGAGGTGAACATTGGAAAGTGGGAAAAGAAGCGGGGTCAGAGTTTGTAGAATATTCAGTGTTGTAGAGCTCGGTAGGCGGTGATTGAGAATGTTGTTTTAATTGTAATAAGTCAGTAATATATTGGACCTTGGATGTTAAGGTATGTAGAGTTGTGTGCATGGTTTGAATGTCAGATTTAATAGAGACGATATCAGATTCGAGGGCGGAAACGCGAGTTTGAAGTTGTGCATTATTTGATTCAATTTGTGTTAATCGAAGATCAGAAGGTGCTGTGGGAGTCTGTATAACTGGTGTGTTTTGGGTTGAGGTAGGTGAGAGAAGAGTTATATTTGAATATTCGGGTGTGCGTAAAAATGGAGAGGTTTTGCCAGTAAGGCAAGAGTTCTGAGCTTCTTTATAACATTTGTTACATTGATACCGGTTTTGTAAAGATGGCCAAAAGCCACAGTAGAGACATCCTATTTGTAGGTTGCCTTTGTTGTTTATCCAATTATGAGAACAACTTGTCATTTAATAAATATGGTTTAAATTGATGTTGTGGAATAATTCTTCTATTGGTTTTTGTTCAAGATCTTCTTGTTCTATATCTTCCCTATCATGGATAGTAATGATACTATAAATGCTTTCGGTGTCGGAAACATCTTTATCAATTTCTAATAACGCTTGATTTGTATTTTGTACTAAATAAGCATTCTGAGTATATGTATTTTGTAGATTTGGGCGATTATTACTAAAATGTCTGTATTGCATGAGGTATAACACTTTAATTGTTGTTTATATGTCAGTCGAGGGTCATATCGTCGAACATGTTTATCTTGAGATAAAAATGGTTTTGAGCGGTAGATTTTCGGATAGAGTAATTGGAATTTGTTTTTGAGGTTTACTAGTATAGCTATTTTGGCTTTTAGTGAGATTTGTATTGTATTTAGAATCGGTAATTTCTATTTTGTTTAGCTTGTTTTCTATAGAATGGTATATTTCTATTGTATTGTTGTGGGACATACATTATATCGCAATAGCTATTATCACCCTTTAATTGTTTTTGTGCTAATTGGCTGCACATTTAGCTTTGAGTGTTTCCATTATAAATTGTATTTTTATACCGAGACCGTGATATCTGCTTTAGTTATATGCTCGGCATTGTCTTTTAAAAATTTATTCCAAGCTGAGTATTTGTTGTCCTAATATTCCGGGTAATTTTAAGAATAGTTTGTCACTTATTTCTTTATTAAAATATAATCCAGATTTTATTCCATGATACATGTAATCATTACAAAATTGTTTAATATATCGATAATCTGTTAAAGACATTTGTTCTAATGTTTTTAAGGCATCAGCGCCGTGGTGTTTCCTAAATTTGGGTCTTTTCCGGTGACTAATTGGCCTACATAATTTAAGAAATTGAAGGGATTATTTCCTAGATTTATTAAATATTGATATGTGGGTTGATATTCTTGTTTAAATTTTCCCATATCACTTTAAGAGTCACCTAAATATGTTTCTAATCTAGCAAATAATTCTTCTGTTGTTAAATTTTCTACATTAAAATTTTTATAAATATCATTAGTAACTCTTTGTTTCCAAATAGCTATAACAGCATTCCATTTTTGTGGATCATGATGTGTTATATTTAATATAGCTCCTTGCTCATGATTACGGAATATTATCGGTTCATCGGTAGGATATCTTTGTCCTCTAGATTTCCATTGTGTATTATGATTAAAATTGTTGGTATTTCCCGGTAACCAAAATATATCTTTATGTTGTGCAGATGGTCTAGGTAGATTCATTCCAGATGATCCATCTTGAGTACTCATTCGTATCTCGTATGTGAGTATTGTGAGGTTGATGTGAAGCACTAGCTCTAGATTCTTGTGGTTCCATATATTCATTATTTATATTATCTATAATTTCTTGTATATACTCACGTTACGGATCTACAACATATTCCGTATTAATAATATTTGATATTTCGATTCGAATTCTATGTCGATTCATAGGTGATATTTGTATCGGGGGTTATAACAAGTTCTTTTGTTTTTCTATAACCTTAAATTTGTTTTCTTGTTCTAACATATCTTTTTTACATTGTTCTTCTACTAATTTGGTAATTATTGCTATATTATTTGTTAATTTATCTAATGATTGGTGCATTTCTTTTAAAGTATTTTTGATATCCATTTTGTTTTGTTTAATCACTAATTGATTGAGTATCGATTGTCTGTCTTAGGTTGAGTTAGGGTTGTATAATTTGTGAATTTTATTAATGTCTCTCCTTTAGCGGTTTGATACATTGAGTGTTCGGATGGAGTTATTGTCATTTGTGTATCGTTTTGCACTATTTGAGAAATGTTCCATGGTAATCCTGCATATTCAAAAGAGTCTATTTTAGGGGTGTTATGGCTTTTACTCCTTTACTAGCCATACTTTCTACTATATCTTTTATATTTATTTTATAATTAGTGGTTGAATTTTGTATTCCGGCTCCTAAAAATCAAGTACATATTATAAGATTGTTTCTGTAAATCCTTCATATCCTTTAGTTTGGATTCCTATCGTATATTGTTTATAAAAGCTTCTTTATCAATTAACATATCGGGGGTGAAGAATACTAATCCTACATTATTGTTCATATCTATTTCCATTAATTGTATTATTGAATTTGTGTTTTTCCATCTAGAATCATATATTGTTACCAGGGCTTTAGTGCCTAAGTGTTTTTGAGTAAGGGATTTTATTCCAACTACAAATATTCAGTGTGTATTAATTTAATATGCTTTGGTTTTAATAATATTTTTAATTCTTTGTCCACCATTGGTAATACTCGATGGTTTGTCCTTCTAAACAACTACAATTTCTTCGTTTTGTGTCTTATAAATACAGTATCTCTTGGGAAGTTTCTTTGTATTATATAAGGTTTTAGGGTTTAATAGATTTAAAGCATTATTCCTAAATATTTCTATATTTTCATTTATATCTACAATTTCGTTATTTTATTTTCTTGTGGGCTTTGAAGTTTTGGAGGATGTCCTACTAGTTGTCTATTCGAAAATTTTCTTATCATTTTACTCATGATTTTTGCACGTAAAATTTAGCTAGGGGTTTTGGTTGTCGAGTCTATCTATTCCTGTTGTCTTGTTAATATTTAGATTTTCCATTTGAGATAATATATCATTTCTTGTGGTTTTCTTTGGTATTAAATCTTGTACTAAAAGCAAATCTTTGTGTAATTGTTCTAAGTTATTTAGGAGTTTTAAATGTAATAATATAATTACATTATTTTGTTTAAGGAGTATTTTATCGGTGGGTTGTCCTGGATCATATTTTGATAAGCCTTCCGTTTCGGGTGATATTCTTTGGCTTGTTGTAAAATTTGTTGATATATCGGGTTGTCTTCCATAGCCTAATATCCTATTTGTTTAATTATCTTTTCTAAATATTCTAATTTTTCCATTATTTGATCACACCTAATATTGACTTTATCACATCTTTCGTTCAATAAATTAAATATTTATTTATGCTTTATATGTCTATTTTGCTCTTGTTCAAAGAAAAAGATTAATTTATGTATATCCTCACTTGTTGGTAATTGTTGTAATTTTAATTGGTTTGTTCTGAGACATAATTTGTTCTAATTCACTTTTTATGTAATCTTGATTTTGTCTAAGTACTATTAGTTCATTTTTATAATTTTTATTTTCTTGGTCCATTTAGTAATATTCTTCGAATTATGATAATCTTCAAATAGGTTGTCATTTTCTTCATTTACTCTAATTATTTGTTCAAATTGTTTTAATAATATTCCAATTTCTTCAAATAATTCATAATTTTGTTGTCTAAATTCTTTTAGAAGTTTTCTTTCTTCTAAGGTAGGGCGCGTGGTCCTAAATATCTTGGAGCAGTTAATCGATGTATACTATCATAATTATTTCTGATTTGTTGTTTCAAGATTACTATCTCATCACTTATATCTTTTTGTTTTTGGATTTCTATTTTCATTTCTTGAGTTTTTATATTTATTGTTTCGATTAAAGTTAAACTTCTATCAAATGGTTCATATCCGTAAGATATAGCTAATTTCATTTTCATATTTTCTATATTTTTATACCAGGGGAGGTCTTCGTCAAGGTTGATCGAAATAACTCGAAATCCTATGTATACAATATTTTTGTCTTATTGATCTTGTGTCTTCTTTTAATTGTATATATTGTGATAATAATTTTGAATTTGTAGATTCTATGGATGATGCTAATTTATCAAATATCAGTTCTCTTATTTCACTGGGTAAAGTTATTCCTTGACTAATAGTTTCTTGAGGGAGTTCAATAATATTTCTGCATGTTTAAAATATTCTAATAAGCTACAAAAAGCCACTTTCTTTCCGTTAGTTGTTTCACTAAGTTGTAAAGCGAGATATGTATACGTGTATGTTTCTACTAGTTTTTGCATAATTTTTAGAATAATTTGTTACCAAGATGACTCATGATGCAAATTGTGCTAATTCTTTTTGTTTATATTTTAAGATAGCCTTTAATCTATCTATTTGGTATATTCTTATTAGTATTGGTTGTTGATTATCTATTCTCCAACGTAAATAGTCTGGGATATTATCAAAGGGTTCATTATGATCTATTTACGCCATTTTTCTTCTAAAATAATTAACTTCATTTTTGTTTCTTTTATTTTATCTCTTAAGTTTTTTATTCCTCTTAACTGTCTTAGCCTATCTTGAGAACTCATGTTCCAATTAATGTTATTAAATATTAGAGTTTTTCTATTAAATTTTGCATAATTATTCTATTTCGTAATTATCACTATCTTCAATGTCAATTGCGGTATTTAATTCATTTTGTTTAAGCTCCATATATTGTTTAATATTTCCATAAATTTTTACTAAATTCTTAATTTGTTCAAATAATTTTTGATTATTTCTTTCAATTTTATTCATATGTTTTCTATCTTTTTTACTTATTATGCCATGACCTTTATTCATAATATTATGGATTCTGTTATAATTTTGTTGAATTTTAGTTCTTATACAAACAAGTTCATCACCAATATTTCTTTGGTGTAAAATTTCTATTTTAATTTCATGTTTTTTATTTCTAGAGTTTTGGACATGAGTAATTCATATGTATAAGGATCAAATCCCATAGATGTGGGACTTTTATATTTTATTCCTTTTATAAGATCATACCACGGTAATTCTGTTTCTTTTTTATCAAAATGTTTTCTTGCCAAATATATCACATATTTTTGTCTTTGATTTTTAAACTTATTTCTTAATTGTTCTTTTTGTACTACGGTATTGGTTGGTTTAATAGAAATTGCTAACTTATCAAAGATAAGTTCGCGGATTTCTATTGGAAGAGTTAATCCTTGTTCAACATATGTTTGTGGAAGTTCTATAATATTCACAATTGTTTTGTAATATTCAAGTAAAGCGCAAAATACTTCTTTTATTTGTGAAAAATTATTACAATTATGCAAAAGATGAATATAAACAGTAAATTTATCTACTACTTCCTTCATTATATCAAGTTTATAAAGATAGTAAGGAAAATTTACTAGAGTTCGAAAAGTAAATTTACTAGCGACAAGTGAACAAGTGAATAGTGAATAGAGAACAGTGAACTGGATACAATGAGTGATCAATAAAGTTGTATATCCTACTCAGACACCTCGTAGTTAAGACTTACTTATCTTGGCCTGATGCAAAGTTATACTATATGAATGCAAAGATATCGAAGGAGTGGTTTCTGTGGTCTTTCTTGGTATTGTATGGTAAATCGTTTGGCGAAAACACAAAGCCTACGGGGCTCCATCTAATTATCGAACCGAGACTTAAGCCAAGCTCGCTCTACGAAGTTCGGATAATAGACTTCCTTTTGGGCTAGGGGATGCATTCCATAGAAATTGAACCATAACTTCGAATTTGGTGCGAGAAACGTTCCTTACATAATATCCGGATGCAAGATGGATGCATTATGTAAACTTGTCTTATATAAAAAAAAAAAAAAAAAAAAAAAAAAAAAAAAAAAAAAAAAAAAAAAAAAAAAAAAAAAAAAAAAAAAAAAAAAAAAAAAAAAAAAAAAAAAAAAAAAAAAAAAAAAAAAAAAAAAAAAAAAAAAAAAAAAAAAAAAGAAAAGAGGGGAGGGGAGAAAAAAGAAAAATTAAGATGTAAGGGAGGGAGAAGAGGGGTGGGGGGGGGGGGGGGGGAATAAGAAAAAAAAAAAAAAAAAAAAAAAAAAAAAAAAAAAAAAAAAGGAGAGGGAGGGGGGAGGGGGGGGAGTGGGGGGGGGGGAGCAGCAGCCAGCGAGCCAGGGGGGGGGGGGGGTGGGGGGGGTGTGTGTCTTTAAGGTAATTGATGCACTCTACTACCAAGGGTTCTTCACACCACCACCTCCAAGATAAAGCAACCTCCAACTAGAAGATGAGGTAGTTCTTCTAGTCCCTTCAAGGAGGCAAAAGCTAGAGCACAACACTTGGACAAATTCAAAGAAAGACATTAACTTTCTATCACAAATAATGTGAGAGTGAGGAGTGTCTCAATTGCACATCACATGCAAGGAAGGTTGGGTTTATACAGGCCCAAATCTCACTTTACACCCCTTAGGATTTTTAAGGCAATGAATTGGAGAATCAATGGCTTAACCCCACTACTTGGAGAAGTAACTCTCATATTCACTCCTTTGGAATGAATTGGATTTAATCCATTCAAAGACCTTAACCCCACTCATGGTAATGGCCATGAATGGTCATGAAGTTGAAATGAGAAATGAAGGTCAAGGGTTAGAATTTGAGTAAATTCCATCATTCAAGTAAGTCCACCTCATCACCATGATCAAGACCTTTAAGACCCATGACCAATGTCATGAAAAGCCTCATACACAAGGTCATGAAGGGCCTCTTTTACTCATGATGCCTCATTACCACCCTTACCTCATGGGTCCCACACACTAACAAAATAATTAAATAAAAGAAATTAAAAAAAAAACTAAAATTTGAAACTTAATATATAAATAATATAGATTTTAATAAAAAAAAACCTAACAGTAGACAAGGTTGATATGGCGTCCTCATCTCCAAGATAAAACAACTCCCTAGTCTCAATGGGCATGCACTCCAAAGGGCAACTACTTGCAAAGGACGCCTGAAGGTAGTACTTACAAACCCGTCAAAATACACAAACTTCGTTAAAAGCAAGAGACCGAGACCGGTATAAAATCGTTGGTAGGGAAATTATGGACTAACTCTTCTCTTTATATGGAAGACAAAGAGATACCTACCGAAAGTTATCTCCAACGAATATGTCTAAAACCATGTCTTTTTCCTTAAGGTTTTTTTGTTAGCCATTCAAACAAGATTTTTCATAGACTATATCCATTGCCCATTGGCTATTTAGGTATCTAATAGGAAATAACATCACCTCTAACCCTTCATTATAAAATGCATAAAAATATTTTGAATCTCATAATTTAAAAATAAATTAAAATTCCAGCATAGGTTCCTGATTCATAAACAGGCTAGATCCCCTATTACGCTCGTTCAATTGGTCTCAACCCGCCACTCTCAAACAAAGTGGCATACTCAAATTGGAAAAGGGGAGCAAAGAGATCTGATTACCAAACCGAATCAACCTTTCACCACATTGAAAAGAAATAGCAATCAGGGAAGGAAGAAAGAGCCATAAACGAAGTAATCATATGCAAACTACTCTCCCAATCAATCCAACAGAAAAGCAATTACAACATCCATGAGAAGGCCATTTGATAGATACTCCTTTGTGATGATGCCATTCATCCCAACTTCGTTCTGTGGATTGTAAGGTACAGCAAAGAGCTCACGGTCAACTTTCCACTAGTTATCTAGATGACTTCACCTTTTTTTTTTCCTTTTTCTGGTAGAATAGATCACTTCCCCTTGAATTTACTGTTTATAAACTTTTCAATTTTAAATTGAGCCATAAGTTAAATTCGTACTTGAATCAAATCCCAAATCTTTGGTAACACCAAAGTCTAAGGCAAAAAAATACTCAGAAGTTACTTCTAGACACCCGATTCAAACCTATTTTAGCCACTCAACTTAGAGTCTGAGCTTCATAATAGACGAGAATATTACTTACATAGCACAGTTAAATTCCAAAAGGCCGATGAATAGACATTACCATAAAAATTGCAAACCATCACGTTTGATAATGCTTCTATTCCTGTTTATATGCTAAGGAAATCATAAAATGATGTTTGATGAAAGAGGAATTAGAGAAATATTTCCCCTTGAGCACTTGAATCTAGATAGAATGAGGCTCGCAGAGATGGAGCCATCATTGTTTCATCAACATAGCCTGGTTCTCCTAAATCCCAACCCACCATCCTTAAGAGAATCACAAGCAACATCCCATTTAATCCAAGACACATCAGATGTTTTTAGTCAAATTAGCATTTCAGAATCTGTTGTAAATGTAATCAAGAGAATGACAAATATGAGAGGAAGGAAGACAAAAGATATTTGATTAACACATGTCTTCCTACAAAACTTAAAAGATTATCTTTCCAAGCTATAAGATGAGAAGACAACTTATTAAGAAGGAACTGAAAATCATTAATATGAGACTGAGAATGCAGAAGGTAAATTCTCAAGTACTTACTTGAGCTTGGCATGATAGGATTTCCTGGGTTGTTGCAGTCTCTCTTGAATGGAAGTAGGGTATTTGGACTAAAAAACATGTCAGCCTTATCAAAGTTGATTTCCTATCCAAAATAGCAGAAAAGAGAACCCGAGCAGCCCAATATGATATAATATCTTCTTCCATGGCCTGAAAGAAGATATAAGTGTCATTTACCAAAGAAGAAAAAGAAACAAGCTAATATTCTCAAGGGAAAGTCGGCCGACCTTAATACCCTCAAAAGAATTGATGTCCCTATAAGCTCCAAGTATCCAGGACAGAACATCCATTGCGTAGATGAACAAGAGGGGCTTAAGGGACAACCTTGACGAATATCCTTGCTAGGCTTTAAAAAAACCAAAAGGGAAATGATGTGAACACAAGGACCCCCCCCCCCTTGTCTGAAACCCTAAGTGGGGCCTTCAGGATGGATCCAAGAAACTTCCATTGGTTGGCCAAATCCTACAAGAGGGGTATTTTGAGCATTTAGCACTCAATATATTCCTAGATTTAATTAGGATTTCGCTTAGATTTTCGTAAGTTATTTAGAGTCTAATTTGGATCTATTTCAAGTCTTTTATAGTAAGTTGAAGTTATGTTTGAAAGAGTTCAGTTAAATATTAAGTTAATTGTTTAAGTCTTAAGTTATCTAATTAGCATGTGCTTAAATAGATAACTTAAAGTAGCTAATAAGATTTTAATCTAAGGGCTGGAATCTCATAGCAATTTGATTCATTTTTAAGTTTAGATAAGAATCAAGTTTGTTATGTAATAGAATCCTTATCTGATAAGGATCTCCCAAGTTGAGTCTAAGTGTATTATTTTAAGCTATAAATAGCCTATTCGTTGTAAGTTATTTTCATATTTGATGAATTAAAACTTTGAGTGTCTAATTGCTTGAGTGTGGCAAGATTCCTTTGGAGGGGACCCTACAATTGCTTTTGTGAATAATCTTAAATTGATTCCAGCATTCAAGCAACTTATACTCAAGTTCAGAAGGTTAAATCACAAAGTCCAGCAAGATACTTGTAGCTTCTAGCAAGCATCCAAGCAAGTTCAAGAGACCCCCTCCCCATTTCCAGCTCCCTTACTTTGTTCACAGGCCTTCCCCACCCCTCCCTTCATTGTCGCAGCCTCCATACCCCCTTCCCCTCTTGTTCAAACCTAGAAAACCCTCCCCTCCCCATCACAACTAGTCCCTACCCCTTCCCCTTCATTCTCTTGCAAACATAGTCCCTTCCCCAAACCCTAGAAGCCTTCCCCCTCCCCTCTGGTTCAAACCTAGAAAACCCTCCCCTCCCCATCACAACTAGTCCCTACCCCTTCCCCTTCATTCTCTTGCAAACATAGTCCCTTCCCCAAACCCAGAAGCCTTCCCCCTTCCCCTCTAGTTCAAACCTAGAAAACCCTCCCCTCCCCATCATAACTAGTCCCTTCCCCTTCCCCTTCATTCTCTTGCAAACATAGTCCCTTCCCCAAACCAGCCCTTTAACCCTAACTCTACAATACGTGCACTTTATCTTCAACCTTCGAATGCTGCAGAAATTTTTAGAACCCTAGAAATCTAGTTTTGCTAGCTTCTAATCAATTAGGTTCATCCTAGTTGAAAGGTTAGTGATAGAAATCAGTTTTGAAAAGTAGAACCAACAACCCTAGCCCTTCTTCCAACCCTAGCCGAATCCTAGTTTACCTAGGACTTAAATTTTCAAATTTGAACGTCAACTCCTATAGAATTCAGATTTGAAATTGTACTTTCAAAAGGCTTGGCCAGTCATAAAACTCCTCTACTACTTTGCTGGAATTTCCTGGGCAACCATATTCTAGGGAGATTGCAACATAGACCCTAACCTTAGATCCGTGGTTACATTAGAAAACCCTCTAGTTTTATAGCAAACAAAGATGAAGATATCAAGACTTTTCATAGTGTTCTTGGTGTTTTTGGAAGGAAACAGGTCGTATTGTGAATGGATGTTTTGGTTTGTTTTTCAGTTTATTTGAAATAGACCACCTGTTTGAGTCTCATTATACCAAATTGGTGTTTATTCATTTTAGGGGATAAAAACATTTTTTTCCCTCTAAAAGCACAGTGGCACAAGATGCAACCTTAAGTGATAAAGGGTAAAAAAAAAAATTCTATTTTTGGTGATAAAGGGTAAAAATATCATTTACATATAAAACATACCATAAAAACCAAAAGGGATTTACGTTTCTTTTGTTGTTACAGAATTTTTTTTTTTTCCTTCCAATCTTACCTACAGAATCTAGAACCCAAAAAACAACTGAATCGTGTTTCATAAGTATGCGTTTGGTAACGTTTCCGTTCTGAGAAACCAGTTCTTATGCGAAACCGTTTTTTAATGTTTATATGCTAAAAGGCCGTTCTTTACTTGAAAATGGACGTTTGATAAATCCGTTCTGAAAATATTTTTAAAACACTAAATAGAATAAGTATCTCAAGAAACATTTTTCCTATTTTCATGTGCTTTTGGAACAAAAAACAACTGAAACGCGTTTGATAAATCGGTTCGTTTTTCTGTGCTTGAAAAACGAACCGGTTGTAAAATTCATTCAAAAAACAGATTTTGCAGAAAACCTCAGAGTTGTTTTCCTGTTTCAGAAACAATTCAACAAAAAGTGTGCCAGATAAAAACAACCCCAAACCAACCTTACGTCTTCAAAGGTTTCAAGAGGGACTCGGAACGACTCTGCAACTCCCAACAGCAGCTGAGGTCGTCTCATCCTCTTTGCAGACTCGATTCCTTCACAAGGTAGCTTCATTAATCTATCACTACCTGTTTTTGAGATTGGACTAAATATTGTGTTTGATCGATTTTTCTGGCGCTGCTTCTCTGTTTGTTGTATTTCAGTGCTTTTTTCTTCCGGATGATTATTTCAGTTGCTTTTTGTTTTGTTTTATTCGGTGAGTTGGGGATGGGTAAGAAGAATCTGAAATCCACAAATCGTATACTTGTTAATGAACTCGCCAAGATCGCTATCAAAATCTTTATCTCTGTCTCTCAAATCTGAATTCTCCCTTCTCTGAACTGACGTTTCAGATTAATTCGTTTCCATCTTTATCTTTGTTTTATCATTTCGATCATTTCCAGCCACGCTTTGGGAACTGTCAACAACCGAAGGTAATTCGTTTTATATTTTCTCCTGTCCAATTTTGTGATCAATAAAGCTATTTCGTCACTTGATAGTAGTCTTAAATATGGAGAAATGGTTCACTCTCTTGCGATTCAGGTGGGGTTTGAATACAATGTGTATTTTTATAACACGTTGATTTAGTTGTACTGGAGGAATGGGTGTATAGGACATGCTCGTCAAGTGTTTGATGAAATGCGTCATAGAGATTTGGTTTCTTGGACATAAATGATTTGTGGATATGCTTTTGAATCAGTAGTTGGTTCACTACTGTAAGTTCATTGTCGGGATAAGTCCCGGGCTTATCTTTTGTTATTTATTATTTGTACAAGTGGGAAACTCTAGTAACAATGACATACCTTTTTTAATTCTGTTTTGAAGAGTTTTACCTTTTATCTTCCCGTAGGTGTTCTACCATGTTGTGAACTCTTTTCCTAGTTTTAGACAGAATAATTTCTATTGGTCAAGAGTAGTTCTAATTTCTACAATAAATCTAAGTTTTCTTATGATTGGTCTTCATATATCCAAGGAGGCTGTTAGGCCCCCACGTCAAATGATTTAATTCGATGACAAGTAGCTCTTTTGCTCCTTTGGGTTTGTGGTGATTCTGACCCGGGTCTTGATTGTTGACTCCCAGTGAATATCCTTCTCTCTATACTTGTTCTTCCTTTTCCAATATTTGCTTCCAAGTAAGAATCCTGTGAACCATTATTTCATTAGTTTCTGGTCATTTTATTGGAAGAAATTGTTTCTTTGCCTGATTCTGTTGGTGGAATTTGGTTCTGAAGTCTGGATTCTTTTATATTGCTTAATCATTGTTTTCTAAACAACACACCATGTCAGATCGGAGTCACATCTGCTGTCCTTTTTTTGGGGTTTCGGACTGCAGTGGGAAATTCCCTGATCTCAGAATCTAATCAATAGGTTGACCTAGAATTCTGTTATCTCATTGTGCTTGATAATCACATTTTGTGTTAATCAGATACTCAGTTGATCCGATATGATTGCTTCCTAATTCTAGCTCTGCAGCTCTGTTAGAGGTCTCCTATCCTTAGCAGGAATCTATCGTATCTCATCCATCCATTGGGTTGTTCTAAGATTTGAGGATCTTAATTTTCCCTTTAATGGATCCTTCCGTCATAATCTCTGTTTTCGTGTCGTGAAATTTCTCCTAAAATCTGGAAATTTGCTCAAGTGTGTGATCCGCCATGGCAAGAAGTTATGGTATGCCTGAAATACCTTCATAGATTTGTTCTACAACTTAGTTTTAAATTTGAATGTGTTGTATACTCTTTAGATTTAATACCTTTCTTAATGGGTATTCTTGTTTAAGAACTATGTAAAATTTAAATTTCACTTTTTTTATGTAAAATTTTACTTTTAAATTTGAATGTGTTGTAAATTCTTTAAATTTAAATTTCACTTTACTTCAAGTATATGGTCATCCTTTGTTGTTAATTGGATGATAATGTCATTTTTGTAATTATCAATACTTGTGCAAAATGAAATTCCACCCAGAATAAATTTCTATGAACGGGTTTATCTAACATGGTTTTGCTTTGAAAATATTTAAAAAATATTTTTGAAACATGTTTATCAAACACTCAAAATTGTTGAAAAAACATTTTTAATCACAGAAATGCCAAAAAGTGTTTTTTGCGAAAACAATGCTTTTGGCGTAGAAGCGTTATCAAACACACCCTAAGAGATAACATCTGTGCTTAACCTAGAAATGTGGCCTTGGTTGCCTTTTAAAAAATATATATTTTTCTTCTTCTTCCCCTACCCCTGCGACGCTTCTCTGAAAAGATTCAAGTAACTGAATTGAATGAACACCCAAAGGAAATGAATTGTTTGCTGAAATTGATCATTGCATTTGTTCCCCTTTCCTCCTGTCACACTTCTTTGAAGATGAAAGGAAACATGATCACAGTTTTCTAGTATTTCTTGATTGTTGACTTCATTCAGTTCATGATGATGAGTCTAGTGACTGGTTTTTATTATTCATCAATACTTATTTGGCTTATAAGGTAGAATTACATCTAATTTGTTTTTTGAGATAAATAAAAGGGTTTTATACTTGTATTGAAAATTAACACTAGGAACACTTTGTTCGCGATGGCGATGCCTTATGGCCACCATTCTGCCAAAGTGCTTAGGAGGAACCTCAAGCTCTGTGGTCAGCATGACGCCCTGATAACCAATGCTTAAATCATGGAATCTTATCGGCACCTGGCAGCAGAAGCCATGATGTCTGCTTGGCAAGGTCTTGACCCACCAACTTCGGCATATAAATTGATTCTGAAGGAATGGTTCTGGTTGGATTTTCTGGAAGAGAATTTTCAAGGTAAGCTTCAAAGTTAAAAAATGGTGGGCATGGTGAATGGACGGTGGTGTGGTGAGGATAGATGAGGAAATGGTGTTTGCAGTCAGCGGATGGGAGATGGAGCAAGAAGGTGGTGTTAACAGTGTTGGTGTTGGGAGATATAGGAGAAGTGAGAATGGTGGTGGAAAGGGAGGCTCCTTGGTCTGCATTCATGAGAAGGGAGGGAGGCAAACCACAGCTGCGCTTGATGTAGGCGCCTAATAGAGAAAACCAGAAAAGACAAAAAAGATGAGCTCGTTCAAGCTTGAGATGCTGTGATATCATGACAAACCGAATTGATTTAATATGAATTGAATTGATCTTCAGTGTCCATAATATTTGATATGTGGGACCCAAAGAGGATTATTGACAGCCACTGTTAGCTTATCTAGGATGATTCTGAAACTAGGAAATACCTTGTTGCACCTAACATACATGGATTGACTTTGAGCAGGGAAGCTAGGTCAGGACTCAGGAGAATATTTGGAGATACATAGAAAATCATAAAGAAGAGACTAAATGTATATACCTAATATGGATGGCTTTATATTCGGCTAATGGTCTCTTTATTTTCAAACCATAGGCTGGTTGAATAAATAACGGAAGTAGAAGTGTCATCCTAAACTTCCTCAAGCATCAGTCACCTGTCGAGTAAGTCTTTGGGCATGGCTCCCTTCCTCCTAGCTTGGTCAGATGGTCCCCGTCATCCCCAATCTCTGCCTCAAAATGCAAATTTTTATAGTGGCTATATTTCCAGGTGTAGAGTGCACTTTCATGTTGGCATCCATTTGTAGGTGGAAGTTTGTGAAAACCGACACTGCGAATAATTTTTTTCAAACTTTTTGACATGAAAGATAGACACCATGGTGTTGGTTTACATTGACCCTTCCTGTTCCAGTACACAGCAGAAAAGGGGAACTTGATGATTGCACATCTTGAAGGAGGAGAAACGGTGAAGGGATAATAGGACCAATAAAAGAGTTAGTGAACCTTTAACTTTGGAACCTTGGGTTTGTATGAAAACATAAGTTGCATTTTCCTTTTGTATTATCCAAGTTAAGTGATTGGATAGACTTGGACAGCCTGATGGGATAATAGGACAAAAAATAGTGAGTGAACCTTTAACTTTGGAACCTTGGGTTTGTATGAAAACATAAGGTGCATTTTCCTTTTGTATTTTCCAAGTTAAGTGATTGGATAGACTTGGACAGCCTGATGGTCGAACAGATTTATTCAGCACTGCATATTGTGCCGATGATCTCCAAGCTGCTTCCTGAAATATTTATGTGCACTTAATGTTGAATTATTAGTTTAAGGACCAGGTTTAGTAGTCACTTTTTCACTACACTATTCAAGCTATTTGTTTTTTATCAGCTTGGATTTACTTTTATAGGCCATTTCAAAGAATTTTGATTCTTCTGTGAAGTTTGGACTATGTTTTCTCTTTCTAGCTTTTTCTTCAATGGATACGTTCACCTGTCTGGATTGAACATTTGTGAAAGCCACTAAGTGGGAACAAAAATGAAACCTTCTTGAGGATTTTAAAGATGTCTGGTATTGTATACATGCGATTAACTGAATGAAGTCTTCGGTCTTCAGATGACCCTTATAGCATATTTACTAACAAGTACTCCACCAGTCATGTATTCACATGTGAAATGAGTTTGACACTCTTCCTTCTTACCCAGTTGTCAGTGCATGTATGTATGCACTCTCTCGTCATAATGTTTGTAATATGATCACCATTAAGCACTTTTAAGTAATAAATTTTCAATTTGTGACGAACGCAGAAACTCGAGATAATGGCAGGCAAAGCAGGAAAGGCCGTAGTGAAAACAATTGGGGAGTATCAGTACCCTTGGCGGGAAAAGTTGGCAAAGTACAAAGCTGAGCTCTCCAAAGGCGTTTGGGGGTATTGGCACTTAGGAGCATGGAAACCACTTGGCATTAGCGGTCGCCATCGGGCACGCCTTCGCAAGGAAGTTATCCTTGCAGGTGAGGTGGATTGGCCATATGATCCAGAAAGGAAAGAGATGAGAACCAAGAGGAAAGGGCACAAGTGCGACAGAGTGTCTGCAGAGAAAAGGGCAAATACTGCTGAATTGATGAAGAAAATGCCAGACATGCTGCTGGATTACAAGAAGCGCAGGTGGGAGAAGAAGATGAAAGAGGAGGATTCAAAAAAGACAAGTGACGATTAAGAATTGTTATTTTTCTTTTCATTGCTTTTTCTCCTTTTCCCAACTCTCAGTTGTCACAGCTTTCCGACATGGTAGATAAAGGTGAAACAATATTTCTACGGGTTGTTCCCCAACATTTCAAGTCGTTTAAATTATTTGGAATACTTGAAGCAGAGGGTAACCAGACTACCAGTCAATTGAATCATTGAGAGGATTCCTGTAGTTGAACTAGGGTAGATGAATTCTCTGCTAAGTGAGCTGATCAAAGGTCAGATTTACTGTACTCATTATTATACCAAATCGTTCTTAAGAATATGACTCAGAGAATGTCGATGATGCTGTGCTATTGAGCTTTCAAATAATATGGCTGGTATTTAAGATCGTGTTTGAAGCGTTCATAAAATAGATGAATCTGACCATCAAAGGTTGTTCAGTTAGCAATGACCGAGGTTATGGGTTAGCTCTCTGATTGTCTATGTAATAGTCTTCGCCCTCTAATATAAGAAACCATTAGTTTGAAGAAGAAGAAAAAAAATTAATCGGGTCTAAAACATATTTCTAATTACCAATTATTCCTGCTTCAAAATACGTTCTAAGACCTAGAATTTACTGAGAGTGAATACCAAAGGTACCAATGGGCATTACTCTGTTTTTTGGGTTGTTTTTAACTGTAGGCTACTGGCCTGCAGGAAGACATTGTGGGAAGAAATCCTTCTCCTCCCTTCTCTTTGCCCAACTATACGCTTAATTTAAGCTTCTCTAGTGAATTTTCACGAACAAATAAATATGAATTGACAATCAAACCTTCAAAGTTCTCAAAAGCCTGGAAAATTTTCAAACTGTCAATCCAAATAGAATCACAGGAACCTCTGCTCTAATAAACACTTCCCTGCTCTCCTACTCTCTGGTTTCTTCCTTGTCAAAAATGGAATGGGTGATCAAATACCCTCGCATTCACCCAAAATAAAGAAAAAGAGATTCCACGTTCTCACTGATACAATGCCCTGTGCCTTACTATTTTCATAAGCTACAAGGGTACAAAAAACAATAGAGCAAGCAAGATGGCTGCCTTCGATCGGGTTGACCTACAACAATAGCTGACTAGATGACATTGTGAAGTTATTTCACTTTGTCTTCCTGTAAAGAACTTGATTACTCAGTCGCATTCTCCCTAGTCGCAACATTAGATGATGCACTTGAGGTTACGTTGCTATGACCATGAGAGCCATTTCCCACACTACTTGACTCTACTGCAGGATTTCTTGGAACACCAACAGAATCAGAAATTTGGCCTTCTTCTGCTAGCTTTTTGAGAAGGTTCATTACAGTAGGAAGAAACTTTGTAGATAATGACAGAAGCCCGGGAAGCTGCACAAAAGAAATTCTCAAGGATAAGATCATCATCATCACTTCCAATATTTTCTTTCAATGACAGCAGCCCTAGAAGCTGCACAAAAGTAATTCTTAAGGATAAGATCATCATCACTTTCAATATTCTCTTTCCTCCTCCCTGAGGGAGATTATGGAATTAACTTTTATTCAACCTATCAAGCATTGTCCTAAAAATTAGTTAACCTCTCGGTAGATTTGTTAGAATACTCACAGCACCATTGCGGAATTCACGCGATATGTCTAGCTGGACCCACAGCGCTTTGAGCAGTAGATAAGCAACAAAAATTATACAAATATATAAAGGATTCCTGACAGCCATAGAGCCAACGTAAGATCAATTTACAAATAAATTAGGATTTAAAAACATGACATTACCAGAGACTCAGAGAGTAAATTATAGAAGTACACCAGTCTACTACCTTAAAAGTGTCATAAATTCGTTGAAGCCAAGGATAAGCAGTGCTGCAATTGCCCATGGAGGGGGTAAGAAGCTGTTACCACGCTTGCTGGCTTCCTGAAACATTCAAATTTGGGAGAGGTGAGGTGGGGCATAGCCAATCAGACACCATTGACATATAAAAGATCATTGCAAAGTTGCAGAAGATAGGAAGTGTTCTAGGTACTAATTCCTAACACCACAAAAAAAATCAACCACATTGGTTAGCAATGCATTGCCAAAAAGTAATTTACAGAAAAGCTAGCACCGAACATGTTGTAAAACGAGCAGACAAGCGGAGATAGATTAATCCTGCTTTAACCCCCCCCCCCCAAGCATTTTATATTCAAAGTTCACCAAATCATATGATAAGAATGGTGCCCAATCACTTTGTTGAAGTATATGCAAGTCTGGACTATTTTACTGTTCACGTGAACAGTAAAAGCTGCGTCACTGTTTACGTGAATAGTAAAAGCTGTATTACTGTTCACATGAACAGTAAAAAACTGTGTTAATGTTCACGTGAACAGTATATGCTAGTGATGCTACTCTACTTTCTATTTCTAATGTAGGATTCTTGCTACATAAGTTTTGGGAGTTTCTATTTTGGTGGTAGTTTCTATTTTAGGAGCTAGGAAGTTACTAAAGTTGTAATTTTTTGCTTCCTTTTTTCTAGAGGACAATTACTTGTCTCTCAAGTTGTATTAGATTCATTAGAAACTATAAATAAAAGGGCTTTGTGATTCTAGACTCTCAAGCAAGAATCACAGGCCTCTTCTACTGGTTCTTCATCTCTCTTCTCTTCTTCTTCTTCTTCTCTCTTTTCTTTGTTCTAGTTCAGCTGTTTTTGTAATTATTTAATGCTTGTTTTCTAACACACTTATTTCAAAGGCCCACAGACACACTATTTTTAACAGCATTTTGCACCACACACTGGAAAGCCTCGAATAAAAGTGAAGTATGGTCCTTGTATCACAAAATAGAAAATTTTCCTAAGGGACAAGAGAATATCGTAGGCTGCCAAGTTTAAGATGGAGGTTTGGTTCTTGACTTAAGCTGCCTACGGAAATGAGAATACAAGGACATGCTTGTTAAATTTGGATGTTCAAAACAATTCAAAAACAATAGAAAACTCCATTGAATGTTGTATCAAAAGAAACTTCAACAGATAGGTACTTCTAATGGTCATCTCATCTCAGAAGAGAAAGTTATCATAAAAATGCAAGTTCTAGGGTTGAGGTGTCAATCTGCGCCTCATTCAATCTCCTCACCTACTTAGTTTTTACTTGTTATGGATTGATCTATAATTTACCATGTGCAATCAGACTTTGATTGGAAATTCCCAGTTACAAACCTTATCTGGAGAAAAGGATTGGGGATGGCCCAATCGGAAACCTACTCAGTAAATCAACTGGCCAATTACCATTAGTTGAAGACAATCATTACCAAATAATAACTTTTAAGCCAGCAAAGAGTGATAGCAAATAGCACAAGAGAAAACACAACTACATTAAGGTAGCCAATGTTACCTATGTTACAATGACAAGTTATGAGACTAAGTACAAGAAAAACTAAATGGTCAAACGATAGCAACTACACAGCATACCTGAGCAGCCATTGCCTGGGTGACGCTGTATTCTGTCTCTATCTTGAATTGCCTCCACAAAGATTTGCATTGGACAGGAGTAATCAAAGTTCTTGATGGTGGAACCTGAGATTGAGAATCAAATGTAGCCACTAAGTTTGTCAAAGTAAAGAATAGCTCTAATAGCAAATGACCTACTTTGTTTATGACCAGAAGAAATATGAAAGGAATGACCATGGAACTCTTCCAACACAACATTGTTTAAATCATAGACATCTAAATGCCAGAGTTAGTCGGATAATACTAGGATACTATTTGAAACATCGATCAATATATTCAGTTCTCTGAGAAGCACATAGTAAAGAATTAAAAAATATTCTTTTCTTCTTCTTTTTTTCATTTTTACTTCCTCCTTAGTCTCATTCACCTATGAGTAAATTGAACAAGTGAAACATTTTACCCCCAAAAGAATAATAATAATCAACAAGTGAAACTGAGAAGAATTCATGCCTATAACAACCTTTCAGATTTACTCTCATTCACCTATCAGTAAATTGAACAAGTGAAATATTTTACCCCAAAAAAAAAATGAACAAGTGAAACTGAGAAGAATTCATGCCTATAACAACCTTTCAGATTTACTTGGACACATCCTATTATGATATAAAAATCAAGCCACATTAAAGAATCAAAACCCAGTGCAAGCTCCAACAGGGGTGGACGGTATACCAAAGACGGCCCTCTGCTATTTTTTGCATGAAGTAGCCACTTCAAACTCAAACCTGATTCTTCATTCCGGCAGCTTCAGCTTCTACTGTCAACCAGGTTTGGCTTCTTTTAAATTTAGACCCAATTAAATTCTCAAGATAACCATTTTGCTTGCATTTTCTTATTCTATTTGTCATTTATGTGATCACACAGATAGTCATTTTGAATAAGTAGTCCAAAATGCAAAGCTTCAAACTTGGCAATAAGCTACTTCTAGTTGTTCAAATAATAACTGTCAGAATGAAAACCAAGAAATAAAAAAGGCAAACCCAATGCCAAAGACTTCTGCACAAGCAGAGTCTAGAACAATTTTCCTATGCAGCCTGACTCCAACAGTTTTTTCTCAGAAGCTGCTTCAATACCTTGACCTCAGGCCACAACTGTGGTCCACCAACCATTGCACCAAGGCCGGAAACACAGAGTTTTAATGCCGTTCAGATACCAATGCAATTGTTACATCCACAGGTGAAGATGAAGAAGGTTCCACCAAATAATGAAAGAAGATTGCAGTGGAGATCTTTCAAAAAACCCACATCGGTGCTACTGGCTCCCACCCAAACCCTAAGTCGAAAATCCAAAATCTCACTCTAAAAGAGAATGGTCAGTCATATAAATGATATCCCATCTGGGTAAACTGGTCAACCTAGAAAGTCAGTATTCTGCTGGGTTGGCTTCACCCCCCCCCCCAACCGAGCAAGAGATCAGTAATGGGCTCCACCAAACACTCTGCTTCCAGAACAGATTGTAGAAAATGGGTCATTTTGGACGCCACTAAAACATGTCAGATGGGTCAATCCTTGCACTAGGTACAAGAATTCAAGGCACACATACCAACATCTTTGAAGCTAAAAGACCTAAGAAAGTAGTTTCTAGGCTTCTTAGCTGATCCATCTCTAGATCACAACACAAAGGTTCTGACATGGCAACATTTTCATGCATACACCATCTTCTCTCCATCCCCCATCCCCACCCCTCAAAAAAAGAAAAAGCAAATCCTGTCAATAGTATGATTTGTCAATAACACTTAATATTCTTTAACATATGACTGGTCACTTTTTACCTTATCAAAAGGGTTCTATATCTATCATTTTGGAGGTCTGACTCGTCAACCACAACTTTAATAACTGCCAATTATTACTAATAATTCACTAAGCCCTTTCTGAGAGTCTGTTCTCAAAAAGTCCCATATCTATTTTTCTGACTCTTATGTTATAAACTTGATAATTGTATCTCTTTTCAGCAGTCCACTTAATTCATCAGAAACAAAAATATATATCATGGGAGGCCCAGATTATCATATATACTTTTCATATAATTGTAATATACTACCACACTAGTCTTATGTTTGCAAATAACTTTGACATATAAAAAGGGAAATAAAGTATACGAGTACATATTATGTTAACCCTAGAACTAGAAACGAAAGCAAATATGATTTTTGAATATAAATATCTATAGACAGTTTGCTACAGATTAAAATTCCAATAGTCAAAATAAATGTCTTTTATCGTAAGTTTTTTATATTCCCAATACCAAATTGGGAAAAACCTGCTTACATTGTCCTGTCAAGTTCTCTCAACAGTACCAACCTCATTGTGCCATATGGCTAGAAAATTGAATATCTGAACCACTGGACAGAGAGAAGGCATGTTTATTTCTAGGTATGATACACCCCCAGGTCATGGGTTTTTCAAAGCTCTATATTGCCAAATTGTGAACTCCATTTAGACTGAAATTTGGCATGTGAGATAAGACCTATCCTCAAATTTTGGGCTCCGTCTGATCTGCCATGTGGCAGATATTTGGCCATGTTGAGAAGGCTCCCAATAAGGGCCATGCTGAGAGAATTCAAACCAAAAATTGATGTCATAGCAAAAACTTTCTAGATCAGGAGGTCTCCTTTTCTGAGTTCTCTTAACTTCAATGATTCCAGTCTGATAATACCTCTTCTTCAGCATCTTTCTGTGTCCATTCAATTTCCAGCAGCCACTCACAGTAGGGTTTCATCTATAGTGACCATTAGAGGTAGCAAGTTGAACAAGGTTTCCAGATGTTTTCCAGAAGATGAAACATGTAGTGAATGAAAAGATGAGGAGACCCATAAAATTTAATCAGGAGCTTCGGAAAAACACCAGCTGGGTGGCCAATCTAGAGAAACACAACCATAACAATATTTTCTTGTGTTTGTCCTCTCTTTTTCTGGTTTTTGTGCCTTTCTTAGTCTCTTTTCTATACATCAGATACTCAAGAGAAAAATGATAAACAGAACAACTACCAGTAAACTACAAATATTTACCTTTTCCCAAGTGCTTGAGGCCAGTGGGTCAACTGAAGTGGTGCTCCTGTCTTTCACACTATTATTTGAAGCATCTACCAGAGCAAGTGAAAGAGTATTCTCGATATTATCAACATCTTCATCCAAACGAATCACCGCCACAGCAGAAAGCAACTTCAAGGACTGAAAATTTGTAAAGTGGACACATATTCAGAGATGCAAATGGCAACAAAAGGTTGATGATTTAACAACTCATAAGTCATAACATACTGCAGAACGAGCAGCTCTTGTGATTGCTCGAATGTCTTCCTTCCCACTCCAAACCCTTGGCATTGAATCAGAATCATTACTAAACAACGTTGAAAACCTGTAAACATTATTTTTGCGTGGTCATTCTCATTTGGTAAATCAAAAGTAACCTGGTCCATAACACTGCAAGAACTTTCTACCTATCCTTCATACGGATCATGACCCTCCCAGCCTCTTCTCTTGCCTTTGCTTCCACTGCACTTCTTGCATGGTCCTCTATGCTTGCAAGCATTTTATTTACCGTTTCCTCATCCATGTCAAAGCCAGCAAGTGCGTTAGAGAGCCCAGAGACAGCTGATTCAGTTTCACGTTTGAAAAGCTTTCTTATGGCTGGCCAGGTTTCATCATTAGCAGCATCTAGGAGAGCTTCCACAGGTTCCGATAGTGACACATTCAGTTTACTCTGCCAGCATATAATACATCATTAATCAGGATCCATGTGATGCATCGGAACAGAAAGAGAGAAAGAGACAGAGAGACAGAGAAGATATATTAAACGATTGTATATGCAACCCATTTTCCCATGCCTCGTATAAAGCGGTAATTTCAGCCAGTTTGGCAGAACGGATTGAGGCAATATGTGCATCTATATCACGCCAAAGCTTATCCCGAACTTTTGATGGATCCCAGCTTGCTTGTTCAATATCAACATCTGTATTGATAATAAAAAAATCAGAATGCTGTGTAAACCAGCACCGCAATCCAAAAAAATATAATGCTTTCTATTCAACTGGAACGTATATAAATGAATATGCTGTGTCAAATTTCCTGAACATGTTCCATACTATACATTAAGGAATCTTAAAATTTCAAAAGCTAAAATGTTGCAAAAACCTAAATAGTTTCACTTGAAAATTAGCTAGGCAGTATCTTTTACCAAGAAGAAAAAAAAGGTAGCATCTCTCTGCTTCCATTCCTAAAGCAGTTTTCCTTCACTTTACCTTATCCGACAGATTTCTTTGACACATCATGTATAGCAAAGTCAATTTTGACACGAAAAAGAATTGAAGAATTGGCACCGATCAGTTTTACACATTAATAGTGATAAAACAAAAAGGACAACAACTACTCAGCTTTATCCCAACTAAATGGGGTCAACTGCATGGATCCTTCAATAAAGATGAAGAAATAGATAAGGAAAGTGAAAGAAGAAAACAAAAATGAAAACTGAAAGAGGAAAGAGGATAAATTTAAGAAGTATATAGAGAGAAAATAGAAGCATCAAAGGAGCAATGTTATTTTCTGTTTGGTATATACATTTACTTTAGCCCAGGAATGTGGATTCAAATGTAACAAATGAATAAGCATTTATAGCCTGATTAAGGTTTATAAGATTTAATAAGTATGCATTGATTTAGTGAATAACTCAACTTTTAGGTTATACATTGAGGTTAGCCTCATTGAGCTACAGTAGAAAAGAACCAGACAGACAGAAACTGCAAGGAAACAATGGAGCTAAAACAAGCAAACCTGCAGCAGAATAAGATTACAAACAGATCAGGAGCAAAAAAACTTCATAGTCATACCTGCACATCCTTCATCAAATGAGGTCATAGAAGCTTGGGTACAATGACTTGCAGCAAGAGCAAACCCTTCCCCTCCACTCAGAGCCTTTTCAAATGCTTTGACAAAATTATCCAGCGTCCTGGACCGTATGTGACCGATCATTGCTTGGTAGGCTGGTTGGACTAGCTGAAAAGATCAGCAGAACATAACCAATGAAAAGAAAATGAGTATTTCTTTTTCTGGAAGGGGGTTTTCATGAATAGGATGACATTTTCATTTTCCTTGCACATTGCACAAGGCAATCCATAACTCAAGAGTACAAGTTTCCACTATAATACAATTCAGTTAAGTCTAAGAAAGTAACAGATTCAGATAATAGTAAAAATGAATGTGAACCAAGTAAAGAAGTCTCACTAACATGCTCCCACGTACATCTTTCCTAAACTAGTTCAATATGTGATATTTATTTATTCCCTCCTTCAGACATGCCAATTAACCATTCAAAAAAACATTGATCAATGGTCCAAAATGTAAACTTCATGGTGGAAGCTTTGAAGGGAGGCTGATTGATTCTAGCATTGAGAGATAATCAATGTTTGTAAAGCAGTAGAAGTAATGAGAGTGAGAAGGGGGGACAACTCCACTTCCTCCTACATCTCAAAATCCACAACAACACTCACAATCTCCGCTATGTATCTCAATTGGTTCTTGTTGAAAACATGGACTGAGGTTTTCTAATTAGAATAGGATTATGTTTCCTAATAAGTCTAGAGTTTAATTTCTATTTGTTTTATATTTCCTTTTCCTACTTAGTATAAGGCTTAACTAGGTTGTTACTATAAATACCCTATTGGGGTCTTGTGAATAATATACTTTTGAGGAGCAATTCCTCACATTACAACATGGTATAAAGAGCCTAATTTTGATTAGGGAAGAAAGGAGAAAGAGAGAACTAGAGACTGACCTCAATTTCTCCTTTACCAGCGATTCCCTCTCTCTTTTATTTGGCTTTTATCTCCTTTTTTTCTCTTCTTCAGAGGTTTCGAACCTCTGCTGGTCTACTGCTTCTGTTGCTTTCCGAGAGTGGAAGAGATTATTTTGGTTGTGGTTTTTTGGTTCTCAGATCCAAAACTGCTGGGTTTGTATTTCCCCGGTTTTGATTGCTGTTGTTTTGGATTGCAGGTTCTCCCCTCTGTTCTTCCAAGAGCGTTGCCTTTTTTCTCAGTTTTTTTCCTTTTTTTCCTTCTATACATACGCTGAATTATTCCTTCGATTCACAGGGGAAGCTTTTGCAAATTTGAATAGTTCTAGGTACTGTTTCGTAATTTTGAAAATATTTCAAGGACTTTTTTGTAGTTCTAAAAAAACCCAGGGACTTTTTTGGAATTTTCAACAATTTCAAGGACTTTTTCGTAATTATGAAAAGTTCAGGGACTTTTCTGCAATTTTTAACAATTTCAGGGACTTTTTCGTAACTTCGAAAAACTTCAGGAGGCTATTTGTAAACTTGAATGATTTCTCCTTGCGATGATGGCTGACCCCATATCTCCTTTATCTAGTACATCTAAAAAGTCTCCCATGTCTTCCATTCATAGGGATCGTGAGTTTTCTCCGCTTCAGATAACCATTGTGAAATTTAATGGGACAAATTATCTTAGATGGTCTAATTCAGTTTCCCTCGATGTTGGTGCTCGTGGTCTTACTGGCCATCTTGATGGGACTTCTACAAAACCTTCCACACCTAGTTTGCAACTTTCTAAGTGGTATACAAATAAATGCTTGGTTATGGGTTTTCTCATCAACTCCATTGAATCTAGCATAGCAGAGAGTTATCTCCTCCTTCCTAATGCGGCAACTATTTGGAAAGTTACTAAACATACATACTCCAGAGTTGGCAATGATGCACAATGCTTTGAAATTAGACGGAAAATCAATCAGTTACAGGAGAAGGACCATACTCTTTCTCAGTACTATAACACTCTTCGGGGATATTACCAGACTTTAGATTTCTATGGGAAGTTTACACCGAAGAATGCTAAAGATGTTATTGTCTATCAACAATGGGAAGATAAATAGAGAGTTTATGATTTTTTGGCAAAATTGAATATAGAATTTGATCAAATTCGCGCACAGATCCTTTCTAAAGAGCCTTCCCCTTCTCTCGCTCAAGCTTATGCCATGGTAGATGTTGAGGACAGTCGAAGGACAGCTATGGTACACACTCAGACATCTGATAGATCTGCATTAGTGGCTGGTTATGGCAATAATAAATCTAGTTCTGGTAATTTTCGCCTCCGGTAAAGTGCGAGTATTGTGGAAAAGAGCGTCATACAAATGACAAGTGTTGGAAGTTGCATGGACGTCCAACAAATTCCCATGGAGGAGGTAGAATTGGAATCAAGGGCAGCAATCAATCATCTGCAAATCCCTGAGTACTCCAACACCTCTTTCCTCAGATGAGCTCCAACACCTTTGCCAGTTGACGTCCAGACTTGACTCATCTTCTCCAGTACCGACTTCCAGTGTGTGTATAGCCTCTGTCATTGTTCCCTCTGTTGATCCACAATTCCCCACAAGTATTTTTTGTTGTCACAATGTCAATTTGACTTATCCCTCCTGAGTAATTGACTCTGGGGCAATCGACCATATGACAGGCTCATCTACTTTGTTTTATACTTATTCATCTGTCCCTATTGCTTAGGATGTTTGAACGGCTGATGGGTCTCTCTCCCCTATCTCTAAGAAAGGATCTATTCTCTGTTTGCCTTCTCTTACCTTACCTAATGTCATGATGTTCCTAAGTTTTCGGCTAATCTTTTATCTATTGGTACCCTTACACGTGATATGAACTGCAAAATAACTTTCTTTCCTTCTCATTGTGTGTTTCAGGACCTGGAAACGAGGCTTACGATTAGCAGTGGTAGATAGAAAGGGGTGCTCTACTTAATGGATGGGTCCCCATCAGCTTTTTCTACGGTCTCTAGTTCCACCTCTCCTGCACCTTTTACCTTATTACAGTGGCATAGTCGTCTTGGCGACATTCATTTACCTATTTTGTCCAAATTATTTCCTAATCTGATTAAAAGGTGTAATTTGAATGATTTTTATTGTGAGACATGTATTTTGGCCAAACAGACCAGGCATGTTTACCCTATTTCAGATAATCGGAGTAAAATCCCTTTTTTCAATCATTCACTCTAATGTGTGGGGTCCTTCTCAAACTGTGTCTGTATCTGGTCATAGATGGTTTGTTACCTTTATTAACTGTTGTACTAGGACCATATGGGTTTACTTACTTCACCAAAAAAGTGACGTTTTCTCGTGCTTTCAAAATTTTCATAATATGATTAGGACTCAGTTTGGGGCGACAGTCAAAATCCTTCGTACGGATAACGGAACTGAGTACTTGGGTGGCGCATTCCCTTCCTACTTAGCAAACCATGGCATCATACACCAAACTAGTAGCGTTGACACCCCCACCACAAAATGGGGTTGCCGAATGCAAGCATAGACATTTACTTGAGGTAGCATGTTCCCTCATGTTTTCCATGCATGTGCCTCTTCGATTTTGGGGTGAAGCCATTCTTACTATGGCATATCTAATTAACCGAATGCCTTCCCGAGTCTTAGACCAACGCTGTCCCCTTGAGGTTCTTTTAGGGACAGCAGCCTTTATAGTCTCACCAAAGGTTTTTGGATGTGTTGCCTTTGTCTGGAACCACCATGTTCATGGAAAGTTAGATCCTCGTGGGTTAAAGTGCATTTGGGGTATAAGTGTTATCATCCTAGTTCTCGTTGTTTTTTCGTCTCTATGGATGTTGTGTTCCAAGAACAAATTCCTTATTTTTCCCCTACACCTCTTTAGGGGGAGAGTTTTAGTGAAGAGGTTCCAATGTTGATTCCTCCTTTCGATATTTCTCCTGAGATTCCTACAGATGATCTCCTTTGGAAGATGGAATGACCGGACAGGAACAGATGGTGGATGAAATACAAGGGGAGACTAGACCTTTGAAAACCTATCAAAGAAAGCAACAAGTGACCCCTTCTGAACCAAGCCAGTCAAAAGCTTTGGTTCCTGGCCCTGAACGATCCATTCCTCTAGGTGAGTCTGTCTTTGACCCTTCTTCTAATCCTACTTTGGACTTACCAATTGCATTAAGAAAGCAGCCTTGAACTTACACCAAACATCCTATTTCCAATTATGTTTCATATTAGTCAGTATCTCCAGAATTTCAAAGTTTTATTTCCTCTTTATCCTTTACTTCTATTCCTAACACTTGGCAAAAGACATTATCTCACTCAAACTGGAAAGAACCTACGGATAAGGAAATGCAAGCTTTGGAAAAAAACAAAACGTGGGACTCGGTGAATTTGCCCGTAAGAAAGCAGATTGTTGGGTGCAAATGGGTGTTTGTGATCAAGTACAAGGTAGATGGGACTGTTGAAAGGTACACGACAAGATTGGTGACCAAAGGTTTCACTTAGACTTATAGCGTTGACTACCAGGAGAAATTTGCCCATGTTGCCAAGATGAATACAGTTCGTACTATTATTTCATGTGCAATTAATAAAGGGTGGAGTTTACAACAATTAGATGTGAAGAATGCATTTTTGCATGGAGAACTCCAAGAAGAGGTATATATGGATATACCACCTGGGTATTCTACTACAGAGACTTATAGGAAAGTGTGCAAGTTAAAGAGGGCTTTATATAGGTTGAAGCAATCTCCAAGAGCATGGTTTGGAAGCTTCCATAAGGCAATGATATCTAATGGCTATAAGCAGAGCAATGCAGACCACACTTTGTTTATTAAAAGAGATGGTTGCCACACTACAATACTTTTAGTATATGTGGATGATGTTGTGATCATAGGCAGTAGTGAGGATGAGATTTCAGCATTAAAGACTTTTTTGGGAACTGAATTTGAGATCAAAGATATGGGAAAACTAAAATATTTCCTAGGTTTAGAGTTGGCATATTTTACTAGCGGTTTATCCCTATCCCAAAGGAAGTATACATTGCATCTTCTTGAGGAAACTGGAATGCTAGGATGTAAGCCTGCTGAGACTCCTATTGAGCCTAACCTACACTTGAAGGCAAAGAAAGGAGAACTAGTTGACAAGATAAGGTATCGAAATTAGTGGGAAAGTTGATCTATCTATCTCACACTAGACCTAACATCACATTTGCAGTTAGTCTTGTTAGCCAGTATATGCATGATCCCTATTCCTCACATTTGAATGCAATATATCGGATCTTGAGATACTTGAAGACTACTCCAGGAAAAGGAATTTTAATTTCAGCTCATGGACATTTGAAGATTGAGGCATATACAGATGCAGACTGTGCAGGATGTCCAGATGATAGGAGGTCTACCTCTGGGTATTGTGTATATGTGGGAAGTAACCTTGTGACTTGGAGAAGCAAGAAATAGGTTGTGGCTGCGCGGTCCAGTGTCGAGGTCGAGTTTAGGGCGATTGCTCAAGGCATTTGTGAGGTACTATAGCTTAAAGGGCTGCTTTAAGAGGTTGGGACAGATTTGGAGGTTCCTATACAGTTATACTCAGATAGTAAGTCAACAATCAGCATAACTCATAACCCAGTACAGCATGATAGGACTAAGCATGTGGAGATTGACAAACATTTCATCAAAGAGAAGGTTGAGGCTGGGTTGATCCATATCACCTTTGTTACTTCAAACGAGCAACGGACGTTATGTGTCACAAAGAGCTTGAGCACGAAGATATTCAATTACATTATGAGCAAGTTAGGCATGATAAATATCTATGCTCAAACTTGAGGGGGAGTGTTGAAAACATGGACTGAGGTTTTTTAATTAGAATAGGATTATGTTTCCTAATAAGTCTAGAGTTTTATTTTTATTTGTTTATATTTCCTTTTCCTACTTAGTATATGGCTTAACTAGGTTGTAACTATAAATAACCTATTGGGGTCTTGTGAATAATATACTTTTGAGGAGCAATTTTTCACATTACAACACTTTTTTTTTTTTTTTTTGAGTAAACAAAATAGAAACTATGGCAATAGGAGAAACCCATCGTCTTCAATCTGTAGACTCAAATCAATAACAGTAAACCAGCAACAACAAAGGGCTTCTCTACACTTAAGATAGATTTTCATTGTCCAAATGAAACCTTCAGAAGACAATCTCTGCAACAACTCAAATCGAAACTCCCAGAAAGAGAAGTCCTCTTCTTTGCAGGACAATGAAGAAAATTGAAAACCAAAAAGACTTTCTGCATCAAAATATGGAAAAATTCATGGAAGGCCCTGACAGAGAGACTTGAAATTGTGGCACAAATAGAAATTAGAGGAAAACAAAAGGGTATGAAGCATAGTTATCTACTCAAGGATTGAAGTAAATCTGGGCAGGGAAATCAAGGCCATGTTTGAGCAGCTTAAGCTTTATTGGCAGTCTTCTCTTTCTTTCCTTTTTTTTCCTTTCTTCAGAAAATCCAGATCGCAGAAAAGCTTCAACTAAGCATTGAGTTTCTCTTAATGTGTAGTAGGACAACTCTCCAGCAGCATTGTTCCATCGAGAGACTAGAAACATTGTCTAACCAGGTTAGGCAATGTATTAAGTACAGAATCAGACTTTGAAGACTCAACTCTCCTTCTATGTCATTCTCTGATTCAGAAACAATAAAACTAAGCAGCAACTGCTGCTATGGGCAAAGAAGAGAAGAAGAGATCCTACAAAGGACTCTCAAAACTGCAAGGAAAAAATAGCAGCCCAGGCCTCAGATTAATGTTCTGATACCACATTAGCAGTCAGAAATCTATAACCAGCAATCAGCACAGAATTCGAAAAAGAAAAAGAGAGAGGAGAGATAACGTATCACAGGACTTGTGGAGGATGCATCCTGCAATGAGGCTTATGCTTCCCTAATCGCAGGTCTGTCTATCTTTAATTTATAATAGAAGGAATACAAACTTACTAAAATTAGAACTTCTAACTTGACACAAACTACAACTGTTGCCTCTGGTAGCTTGCAGCAGATTTTTAAGAATAAAAGCGTAATTGGAAACTGCCTAAAACAGAAACATAACCTAATGAGGCACTAGGACAAAAGTACCCTTAGTGTCGCTGCTATTTCTTAACTGTTCCTTTGACCATTATGATAAATATTTGAGGGTCCATCTAAGCAATTTTCTCAACTCTCACATTGAAACTCTAGTTCTAAAATATTCTAGATAATCATGGATGCTAACTAGATGTACCTCCAAAATCATAAGAGACCAATTTGAGCCTTCTCAATTGTAAAATTAGTTGTACTAATCCTCTACTTTCAAAATTGCAAGGAAAAGGAATTGTTCATATCATTTAGTGATTATAAAAGAAAAAATATCATTAACTATTCAGAGAAAGCAAGAACAGCAGCAGTGAATTATAGTTCTAGAAGAAAGAAGGTGTGACAATAATACATGCAACAACTTTGACTCCATCTGCTGTCGCTTTGCAGTTCTGACCCCTTCATCAAAATAAATAGCTTCAGCGTCATACCTGTAAACAGAAAATGAACTTAACAACTTAATTTTAAGACCTCACTATTTTTGGTTGTCAGGAAAAGTAAAGACATGGAGAGAAGAAAAATATTCTCACTGTTTGTCTGTCAAGAGAAAAGGAAAGTATTCTTTAATATTTGATTGGCATAAAATTATATAAACTAATAAATATAGGACAGAACACTTTCATCTCTTCTCTACCACAGCATACACCATATCAGTTTTCCACATAACCACAACTGATGCAGGCATAAAGACCTACATCCACAAGAAGAAGCCCAAGAAGAGATCATGAAGAAGCTGTCTAAGTCTCTTTTTGGTATCAATTATCATTCTCAATTATGAGAATTTTTCATTATTTTAAATTGTTTGGCATCTATTATCAGTTTTATTTTTATTTAAAATAATAGAAAAACCTCATTATGCATTATGGTGGGAATTTCATTCTCTTCATTTATGTGTAAGTTTACTTAAAGTTTTATAGTTAAGATGAGGGTAAAATAATCAATACACATTCTTTTATAAAAACCATACTTTTCCCCTCTTTTCTCACTTGCTCACTATCATTTTCTAACAATTTTTTATTTTGACACCAAACTTATTTTTCATTTCATAATTTATTTTCGCCAAAATTCACCAAACCATTTTTCATTCTTGATCAATAATGAATTCTTGTACTTATTTCTTTTAAATAGGCATAATAGAGAATGAGAATTGATACAAAAAGAGCCTAAGTAGTATTAGCATTACTATAGAAGTTCAGTTCCTGTACTTGGTTTTTCACCCTTACATAGCTTTGTCAATTGAACCATGTCTCATTTGGTTCTTTTTAATAATAAGTTTGATCCAATTAAATTTTGGGCAGTTTTTTCTGTTCTTATAATTAGTAAACAATACTTGGTTAAAACCTTCATGGATGGGAAGATACAATTTATTTGTTTAGTTGATTTTGGTCCACTCCTAGATAGAATTGGAATTGTGATAACTGGTGTTTAAGCCCTTTAGATACCCCCATGATGGGAAGAGTAAAGCATTCTACTTTATGCAATTTCCTGCTCTTAGCAAGCTGCTGCTAATCTCCCTTATAAGAGACTGGTCTAGTGCTTTAAGTCTCGGTCAAGGCTCCTAGGTAGTTCAAATCCAAATTGCTGGGGATCTTGGTGTTTGAAATCCAAGGCGGTGATCGGAGTTCAGCATTTGAAGCCCAAGCCCTTACTGTGGCTGTGGATTCCGTCTTCAACTAGAAGGTTTTGCTTCTCATCCACTGATCAAGGACAGGCTGTGAGAGTTGCTGCCATCAAACAACAACCCAATCAGTGGGTTTTCTTGAAGAACAAACCCACCCTAAACCTAATACCCTCCTTTCAACCCAGTCAATCTCCCCACATCTTCAACCCCTTTCCTCAATTAGAATCATCAACCTCCATCAAAGGAGCCCTGCAACTTCCTGACTCTCCTGAACCAGGAAGCCCCATCGTCTCCTTCATACAACAACAACAACAAACCTTTTCCATAAATAGGGTCAGCTACATGGATTCTTGCCTTCCAACCAGCTCTGTTTAAGGTCATACTAAATACAATGCCCAAGCTATGCATATCTTTTCTCACCACATCTCTTAAGGTTATCTTATATTTGCCCCTTGTTCTTCTAATTCCTTCAATCTTAATTAAATCACTTCTCCGTATTGAGGCACTTACAGGCCTCCATTGAACATGGTCGTGCCACATCAAACGACTTTCTCGTAGCTTATCATTTATTGGAGCTACTTTCAGACCAGCTCTGGTGTGATCATTCATTATCTTAATATTGCTACTCATCAATCTTAGCATCTTCATTTATGTTACACTGAGTCTATGATGCTTCTTGACTGCCCAACATTCTGTAGCATGCATCATAGCTAGTGTTATAACAATCCTACAGAATTTTTCTTTAAGCTTTAAAGGAATATGTAGATCACACAATACCCTGGATGCACCTCTCTACTTCATCCACCCTATTTTAATTCTTTGGAAAACATCATCTTCTATAACACCTTTTAATTTTATGATTGAACCAAGGTACCTAAAATAATAGTTTTGTGGAATCTCCTTCTCATCAAGTTTCACCACCTCATCATCTACTAGATCACAACCAAAGTTACACACTAGATATTCCGTCTTTGTTCTGCTTATTTTAAAGCCTTTTGATTCCAAATTTACCCTAAAAGCTAAGATACCTTCGACCTTCCCCACCCTTCGCTGCCTTCTTTAACCATCCAAACCCTAAAACCCCTCAAGCCCTAATTTTCATTCAAAACCTAAATCCTGCAACTTTTAGTTTCTGAAATTCCAGCTATCAGAATTCACTCAAACTTGGGAGTGCATCATTCCCTTTACTGTCCGCACACTCAATCCATTTTTCAGCCCCCGCCCAGTGAAACCCTAGTTCTTGAAAACCATAATTTTCACCCAAACACATATTCAAGAATCATACTTCAGACCATCAGAATCTGTCCAAATTTAGATTGGAGATTGATCACATTCCCAAGTAACACTTGAACCCAGTTGAAATGCTAAAGGTCAAACCTAATTCCTGATTTCCACCCAAAAAACCGTAAAACAGTCCCATTGGGATCTGGTTCCGATTCAGGATGATTCTTCCTCTTCTTTTTTAAAATTGTATTCATAACTCATCTTCTTTCTTGTTTCTTCATGAATGACTGTTCTGTTGCTCCCCAACACTTAAAGATTACTGAGAAGAGATGTTAGGACCCCCTGAGCTTCAATCTTAATTCTTCCAACCTCAAAGATAAACACAGCATCTATTGATATCTACAGACTGAAGGCTATAGACTCCGAACAATATTCAGCAGAATGATTCAGAACATCATAACAGCAGGATAATAATGGAGTTATAATTGATTTCATTTAAGAACTCTGAAGTGGAAATAGCTGTTGACTACAGATTGAGATTCTAAGAACTGATAATTCTACTGAAATTAAACAAACTAAATTGAAACACAGATAAACGAAAGCAACACCATGGCTAGGCCATTCCCAGAGGTCTTCCCTCTCCACCGCAAGCTCTGCTTGCTACTCCTATTTTCTCCCCCCCCCCCCCCCCATTTCCTTCTCCCCCCTATCTCCTTTTTATACTCCCTTCATTCCCTAACAAACTCTAACCAATTCTTACTCTTCTATCCAATCTTCTTCTGCCAGCTGGAATGTCTGCTCTGCAGCTCTGGTTACAGCAGACTCATGGGTGCTGTCTAATAGAGAATTCCCACCTGTCCCCTCCCCTGCTTCAGATGCTAGGGGTGCTATGTTCTCTTTTGTCCCTGCTGTAAGTAATGTTGTTTTCCCCTTGATTACCCTTGAGTTTGTATACCTGAATAACAAGGGGTTCATCAGGAGACAATGAAGCTGAGTTTCTCTCCCTTGTAGCAGAAGAAAGGAAAAAAGAAAGAGGGGGACGCTAAACTCCTTCATACACACTCTCTCCCCCCTTAGGGCACGGTTGTTGGTGTCTTCCAGGATGCTGCTGGTGGTGTTGCAAACCATTGGCAAAGTTCAAACAAGGGAGCATAATGCTGTTGTCTTGCAGGACCAAATCTGGTCTTATCTTCAGGATGCTGGTGGTGGTGTTGCAAACCAGTGGCAAAGTCCAAACGAGGGATCATAACACTGTCCTCTCATTATAGGTGATGGGGCAACGGGGTGCATGGCAGGTATGCTGCTGACACTGTGACAGCGTACTGGATCATAGGGAAAACACCTGCAGCTTTCTCACCTATTTACCAAGTTTTCTCTACTTTGGAACTAAACAATTTTTTTTCACTATGATAGAAAATATTGCTAGCTAGCAGCTCTGAATTTCAAAAGTAGAATCTTTTATCCATAGTTGAGTTTGCCAAACGCCGGGGGGGGCGGGGAATTTGGGATAACCGTAAAATTTCTTTTCTTTCCCAACGAATAGTAGTACTTGCAGTAAATATCCCCAAAGGCAGACCAAACATAAAACAACAAAGAAACTCAGTAAATAATCAAAATCAAATGTACAATTTTTCTCATGCAAAAAATAGACAACAAATTTTTGCACAGTAAAAATAGATAATACTTGTCCATAAAATAATACAATATATGCAAAAAGAAGAATTAACAAATGAGTGCAAAGACTGTACATGCATAGTTATCGTATTGAATCTCTATGATGTAAACCACATCTAGGGTTAGGGAATTTTAGTAGTTTCCTAGACTTAGGGTTTGCCCTGAAATTCCAGTGAAGGGGGAGGCTGAAACAGGGGGTTTTCTAAAACCCCTGCTATACTTGGTAATTTCAGATCTGAAACTTATCAAACTTAAGGTTTTCCCACAAATATAAAATTTTGCAGAATCTCAAGGAAAAAGATGAAGTGCAGAATTTTTCTAAGTCAAGAAAACTAAGGAGGTTGGAAAAATAACTTTAGGATTATGCCCTGGTACTAGGTGTGACCCAAGGGGAAGGGAAAAGAGGCTTAATGGGGCTGGGGTTTGGGATCTGCAGGTGAACGGGTTTGTTGTATTGCAGAGAAGAAGGGGTGGAAGGGGAAAAGCTACGGTTTTAGGGAATGGGCTAGGGCTAGACTGAAATTAATTGGAAGAGTGGGGGAGTCCTTGCGATATGGCTGGGGTAGTTTCTAGGCGGCAAAGCGGTTTTTGAACCGCTTAACTAACGGGCTGATTTCTTGCCGGTTTTTTGCTTAGGCACTACCGCTTTGCCGCCTTTTGCGCCATATTGCCGCCTAGATGCTAAAGCAGCCACTTTTTTTACATTTTGTAATTTGTGCATAGTATTTTTTTTTTTTTTTTTTTATCATAATTTATTCTACAATGCCATATATAAATTACTACTTTCATTTTCATTTTTCACATTGATTATTGATATAGTACATACTACATAATTATTGTAATGAATCTTATGATGCTTGATGAGATGAAGTTATGTTTTTATTATTTTTTTGGATAATTTTTCATAATTGTGATTCTTGAATGTTTTTTTATTTTTATTTTTATGAATGTGATTGTTGAATGTTTGTTTAGTACTTTAGTTTATTATAAAAAGTATTTGTCTTAAACCGCTTTGGTCGCTTTGGTCGCTTTGTTGCCGCCTAAACGCCACTTAGTCGAAAAAACCGCCAAAATGGAACCCCAATCGGTTTGGTCGCTTTGCCGCTTTAATAACCATGGGGTTGTGCAAGAGGGAAAAGGGTAGGGGAGACCTACAGTGGCAAGGGAAGGTGTCTCTAGGGTTGCGCACTAAAGGGGAAGAGGGTGGAAGGGCTGCAGACAAGGGGGAGAGGCAGGGATTGAAGGTGGAGGTTTTCTACTTGCTTGTTGATGGCTGGAATTCTTGTTTGAAGGTTGAAGGAGCTTGCTGGAAGTACAGAACAGAACTTGATGCTTGAAGGAAGAGTGCTAGAATGCTTGAATCCTTGAAGAATACTCTGAATAGATAACTACAGTGTCCCCCTCAAAGGAACCCTGCCAACCACTCAAGCAATTAAACACTCAATATTCTTTATTCATCAAAACTGAAAATTACATTGCATGAATATAGCCTGAAAAAGGAAGACTCTGAATGGGGTTGGGAATCCCTAGGAGATAAGGATCCCAATTCTAGACTATCACACAAAAAAAAAAATCAAATTACTATAAGACCTCAACCCTTAAATTGGAATCTTACTAAATATACTTTAAGTTAATCTTAAAAGCACATGCTAATTAAGATAACTTAGGACTCAAGCAACAACTTTAACTCAAAATAGAACTCTGTAAACAAAACAAACTCTTTTAGACAAGAACCCCTTTGTGTAAGGAATCTTATCTTATCCACAACTAATTAACTTGTAATGGACTTGGACTCTTCATAACTCAAAATTTACCAACTCAAATTAAAAATAAATAATAATAATAATAATTAGATCCATAACCTTGGATCAAGGGGATTCAATAGACCCATATTGAGCACTAAAAGGCTTGGAAAATGACCAAAATGCCCTTGAGGGGAATTCAGCCAGCTTTGATTTGGCTTCTTTGGTCCGAGTTTTGGGCCCAATTATTGGGCGGAAGGGGTCAACTATGTTCACATCACCCTACCTAATGTTTGGAAAGGACTTCTGGTCAGTTTTCAAATAAGATGCAGCCAAATAACTGTTCATGCTTCTGTTAAGTAAACTATTCCATACAGAAGTACTACATATCTCAATACCAAACTATAACATACATCAATACCAAACTATAACATACATAACAATAAGGCCAACCAGAGAAAATATCAATATCATGAATAGAAAACAAAGAAACTAATAACAAAAATGTAAGACGGTTCTTGTCGAATTAAATATAGAGTATGAAAAACAGAATACAGAACTTAACTTGGAACTTGGAAGTGAAATGATACCATCAGAAGAAACTTGAAAATTAAACTTTAGAAACTGGCTAACCCACTGAAGAATTGAGCCTAGACTACATAACATCATAAAATCAAGTCATAAGCATTAGAAGAACCAATTTCAAATGCCAAGGCAACCTTTGTTTGTCTTCTTTTGTGAGTGGTTTAACAAAATTATGTATCACGAGCACTAAGCCGCTAACAATTAAATTCAATTTGAGTACTTGAGACTATTTCAACTTTTAGAACACAACAGAAGCACTCACTCTGATAAACAAGTGTCTAGGAGTACCCTCAGCTTCTTTCCGAAGCCCTGAACTGGTCCAGACTGGACAGTTTCTTCCAGTTGACACCATTCCTTTTGGGTTGAAATAAAGCAAAATCAAGATCAGAAATGTTTGCAATCAGGAAAAATAATAATAATGACAATGGAAAGTTGGATGATGCATGCCAAATACCTCATTAGAAGTGAAAGAAGAAAATTTTTCATTCGCAATTTCTTCACAGCGTACTGTTGCAACCATTACCTACAAATGGAGGACAAAGAAACATATCTGAAGACGATATACATCTGTTACTGATGGGATATAACAAAGTGATAATCGTCTGGTCACCTTGTGGGCAGGAAGGTCAAGGTCCCTGTTCTCCTTGATAATTTTCCACATCTGTTGTGCACTGAAAGAAAACCCTGATGCAGGAACTACACCACGTCGGTCTCCAGCAAGTCCCCCAGGGGCTATAGAATGGTAGAATTGCTGCCTTAAACTAGCAACCTTCATTTAACAAAGAGAAAAATAAATATGAAACATTCCATCCCCAATATATTTACAGATTTCAGGTCTACATAAAAGTTCTTTTGAGTTCTGATAATTGACAAACCATAGATAATGCCATAGGTTGTGTACCTGCTCTTTAAATTGTTCTTCCTTTTCTTCAAAACTAGAAAGCGCCACAACTTCAACCTGGTATTCAGAAAATATGAATCTATGAAACTATAATGACATGAGTGTTTCTTAGTAATGATTGAAGAACATATAGCTAAAGTTGTACAGTAGGAGCACATCTTACATTGAAAAAATCACTCATTGGGGTTTCTTTGTGTGCTTCCGGCTTAGGAACAGAGTCCCATATCTGCATAGGAACAACTAGATAAAGAAGCAAACTCATTAACACCAATAGATTCAGAAAGAACCACTAGGTTCAGTACCTTTTGAATGTCTTCCCTCAGAATAGGTTCCAAGTTCTCCAACGGTGTCTACATAACAAAATTAAGGGCAATGAAGAAATAATTAGTGATCAATATCCATAAGCCCCATAAAAGGAAAGATAAAGAACATTATAGAAGTTACAAATATCCGAAAAAGGGATGAAAGCTGGGACCAGACCCTAGTTTTGTCACGTATGACAAACAACAAAGTTGTTTTACGTGGACTGAACAATCGCATCATGACCTGGTATTGAAATATCATCAGCGGCAATAACAATCGAAGTTCCTAACGTGTAGTAAACTCTCATGGACAGCATATGCCCCCAGAAAAAGAGGGGAAGGAACCTGAAAAACAGTCTTTAGAAGTGGCTTATTTGCTGCCTGCTCACGGCCAATATCATGACACCACCTGACATTAGTAAATTCAGTCAGTGTGAGAACACCCAGTAAATGGAAATTGATGAGAAATTGATGATGCATTGCTGATGGAAAGGTAGCAGGCTTACATATTTATGAGTACTATATCTGAAACGGCAAGAGCAAAAAGGGCACTTTGCTTCTCAAACGCTGTATCATCCTGTGAATAATAAAAGTCATTCTAAAAGAACCAAAAGTATGTACCCATATCTTTGAAGTTTAGTCCAGATCAGAATCATCAGATACTTGGTCACATATTAAAGATAAAAATTGATTTTATGTGGTCCTGCCTTCTTCAAATTTGAACAGATGCCATAAGAGAATACATTAACAAGCTATCTTAACAAAACATGTGTCCAAAAAAGTTACTTTAAATTAAATGGAATTAGAAACTTGGAATCCAGCATTGGACTAAAAAGAGAAAGAAGACAACCAGCAAAAACATAATCTGGAACAACTCAAAACTAACTGGAATCAGAACTTGTATTCCAGCATTGGACTAGATTTATTTGTGGGATCACTTTACAACTGAATAGGAAATAAAAACAGAACCAATAGGACTTATTTTCTTGCCCAAATTGTCCTTCTAACACTCCCTTGGAGCATATGACATTGTTCATGTCTAGGTTTTTACAGATGTAATCAATCCTTACACTCCCCAATGCCTTGGTGAACATATCTGCTAATTGCCCCTATACAGATATGGCTAGGAGAAATCAATTCTTGCTGTAGCTTCTTATGAACAAAATGAAGTCCAGTTAAATGTGCTTTTTACACTATTGAAACACAGGGTTTAATGGTATCTAAATAGCCGCCTAATTGTCTGTTGGAATTTGAAGAAATTATTGATCAAAAGGTATTTTCCATTCATAGGCCCCAATGGATATTCATAACTACGACCTGAGTAAATCCTACTATGAGTAGGATAAGGAAATACAAAGCAAATAGAATATAAAAACCAATCCCAGATATTAGAAAACCTAGTCTCACATAAAATATGAAACTAATATAAAGAATATAAGAAAACAAAATATATAACTAAAAGAGGAGTCTACTCCAATTAGGAAACCTCAATCATACTTCCAACACTCCCCCTCAAGTTGAGGCAAGGTATCACACAGGCCCAACTTGGCTAAAATAGTATAAAACATTTGTTCAGGTAAAATCTGCAACTTGATCTTCAAACTTCATTTATAGCTTATACATTATGTCTGCCTTATAGACTTCCATTTGCTTTGTCCTCATCTCTACCGCAACTATAGGTCTCCAAGGAAGAACACCCAAGAAAAAGGTAAAATCTTCAAATGTTGAGAAGACCAAATTTCTGCGCAAATCTTAGGGAAAATATTTTTTTAGGGTAACAACTGCTAGGGTACAGCAGGAAAGTGAACCTTTAAATTTGTAGCAATGTTAAATCTCTAAAGGGAAAATTTGCCAAGTAAAGGGACAATCTCTAAAGGAAAGGGAAAAAAGGCCAAGATAAGTGACAATCTACAAAGGTAATAGAGATTAGGTTCTCTGCATATGTCAAACGCCAAATCTTCTACAAGGTTAGATCTCCAAAGGGAAGATGTCAAGGTAAGGGGCAAATTGCCAGGGATAACAAAGATCATGTTATGCACACGTCAAAAAAGTCATATCTATAGCAATGTTAGATCTCCAAAGTGAAAGATTTCCAAGGTAAGGGGGGACAAATTTTTTAAGGTAACAGAGATTCAATTCTACGCAAAGAAAGATAAAAGAAAGGCATTGATATTTGGAACAATTACCTGAAAAATGTAGACAATACTCTTAAAGTAAACATTGAATTGTAAACATCTTCGATCTCCCCTTCATGTGTAGCTTTACACATGAGTAAAACAATAACAAAGAAATCCCTAAATGACAGTATCCATAGTCCACCAAGGTAAGATAATGGCCCAAATATTCTTAAAAGACAAAATTCAAGCCAATGGGGAAACTTGGAAAGGAAGAAATTGTAATGTTAAGATGAAAGTAGCATGAAAAGGTATGGTAGAAATCAGGGCAAGAAAAAAATAAAGCTAAAAAATAGTGGGTAAATAGGATGAAATAAAGCACAGTGAAACAAATCTAGAGAAAATGACAAAATCTAAAAGGTCCACCTAACACTCTCATCTTTTTTTCTTTTTTCTTTTTAAAAAAAAATTCATAAATTTTTTTTACGAAAGAGATCCTTGGATATATGAGAATACAGATAGACCCCCTGAATATATGAAAATTCACAAAATGACCCCCAAAAATATGGAAAATCACAATTAGCCCCCTAAAAAATGGAATTCACCATTAGACCCATGGAAATATGGGAATTCACAATGAACTCCTTGTAAATATTCGAATTCTCAATAAAGCCCGCTAGAGATATTCGAATTTACAAATGACTTCCTGGAAGGCAAAAAACAGAATTTTAGGGGCAAATGTATTATTTCAGGTTCACATAAGGGCTTATAAGGCAAAAATTGGAAATCATAAGACTTAAAGGTTCATGTTGGGTTGGGTCAATGGGTTCATCGGTTTAGTGGTTCAGGTTTGGTCTATTTTGGTTTAATGGTTGGGTTTAATGGTTTTATAAAATACCTCTCTGGGTTCTTAAGTAACCCTCTTCTTCCTTCAGTAGCCTTTAAGCATCAAGCTTGGGCAATGGCTCCTAGGGTTCGATTGGGTATGGTGGTTGATGGCGACAGGTTTGGGTGATGGCTGCTGGGTTTCGGAAAGAGGTGAAGGGTGTCGAGGGTTGTAGTTGCAGATCTTGAGGTGATGAGTGCAAAGGATTGATTGCAACGATTCAATGGTGAAGGTGGAAGAGGAAATTTTTTTCATTCTCTGGTTGCTGCGATGGAGGAAGTGCAGCCATGGTGGTGGTGCCTGGAATGGGTAGTTGCAGCTTGCGATGGAAGAAATATTGTTGGAATGGGTAGTTGCAAGTCTTGGCAATGGAAGAAAGACTAAGTGCAAGTGACAGTGGTGGGTTCAGGGAGCAGCGACAACGGTGGTGGTGGGTTTAGAGGGAGAGAAGAGAGAGAGAGAGAATAAAATTCTCTTTTGGAGACGATGATTAGGAAGTAGCAGCAGCGGTGGCGATGGAGTGGCAGCGGCAATGACAGTGAGGCAGCGGCAACGTGAGGGAAAAAAGAGGGACTTGATTCCTCTAGTTCCCTCTTTCTTCCCTAATCGAAATTAGGATCTGATACCATGTTGGAATTTGAAGAAATTATTGATCAAAAGGTATTTTTCATTCATAGGCCCCAATGGGGTATTTATGGTTACAACCCGTGTAAATAACGAAATACAAAGCAAATAGCATAGAAAAACCAATCCTAGATATTAGGAAACCCAGTCTAACACAAAATTTAAAACTAATATAAAAAATATAAGAAAACAAAAGATATAACTAAAAGAGGAGTCTACTCCAATTAGGAAACCTCAATCATACTTCCAACATTATCACACTATAGTAGCATACGAGACTCATCTAGAAAACAAAGCTCTTTAAGTAGTTGTTTAATCCACATCAGCTCACAAGTGACCTATGCCAGTGATACTCTAACTCTGCACTTGACCAAGCGACCACAGCTTGCTTCTTGTTTTTCCATGACAACAGATTTCCTCCAACAAAAGTAAACCTAAGGTAGACATTCTATCAACCAGAAATCCTAACTAATCAACATCTGAGAATCCTTCCACCTGCTTTTGGCCATGATCTATATATAGTGCCCACATCCAGGAGCACCTTTAAACCTCAAAATTCTCATAACAGCATCCCAATCGGCTGTCCTAAGAGCAAACATGAACATCCTCATAACACTGACAAGAAAGGCAATGCCAAGCCCCGTTGTTGTTGGTTGAGTCCTACTAGGAGTCCAACTCTATTAGAGATTTTGTTCATGTAATTTTTTGTTTTCTTGTTATCCAAGTAAGGGAATTTATGTAATACTGTTCCTTCCACTTTATTATAAATAGAGGGCTTGAGATCACATTGATCAATTAAGTCATTCTACCAACATTGTGTTTCTCAACATGGCATCAAAGCCTAAGTTCGATTACAGAAGAGAAAGAAAGAAAGAAAAAGAGAAGCAAAAATCTCTCTCGAAGACCTACCTCTGCCATTGCAACTACTCCATTGCAAAAACCCATCGCAAACCCATCTGCTCCATCGCAGAAACCCATTGCAAACCCATCAGCCAAAATCTTCTTCTTCTGATTTTTTTTCTTTCTTTCTTCTTCTTCAAAAACCATCACAGAAACCCATCGACTCTTCTCTTCCTTCTGCCTTCTACTTCTAGTTTTTTTTCTCTTTTCTTCTTCTAAAACAAGAGCTCAAAACCATCTTTATAACCATTGAACCAATGAACCACCATTGAACATTTGAACCATTGAATCAAATGAACCATTTAACTGAAATTATGGACCAAACCAGACCAGGGGTCTAATTGTAATTGCATATATATGAAGGGGTCTCTTTTAAAAATTCAGAGATTTAGGGGTCTACATGGAATTATCAATATTTCCAAGGGGGACTATCTGTAATTATCCATATTTCTAAGGTCCTATGTGCAATTATTTATATTTCAGGGGACTCTCTGCAATTATCCATATTTCCAGGGGACTTTCTGAAATTATCCATATTTTCATCCATATTTCTAGGGGTCCATATGCAATTATACATATCTCCAGGGGTCTAATTGCAATTTTGCATATATCTATTTTGTGACGTTTCAGTTGTTTTGAAAGGGTGAAGACTAAAGAACTGCAGACATTTATTAGGCATGGCAACCACCGATGGTACTACTGCATCCACTAACTCCAAACATTACCCCACTCTTCATCATCTTTCGGTAAGGTTTGATGGAACAAATTATTTGATCTGGTCTCGATCTGCCTACTTAACTATTGCCAAAAGAGGACTTGTTGGATACATTACGGGCGGCACTATCAAACCTACCACCACAGGTGTCATAGGATAAATGGATCTCGAATGACTCTCTTATTATGTCATTCCTTTGGAATTCCATAAATTCAAATATTGCTCATGGATACCTATTACTTGATACTGCAGCCCAAATCTGGAAGGCTACTACTGAAACATATGGACAATTGAGGAATGATGCACAGGTTTATGAGCTACAGAAGAAGCTTCATAAAACTATGCAAAAGAAATTGATTGCGGCCTAATATTATGTTAACTTGCGATCTCTTTGGCAAGAATTGGATCATTATGGGGACTATAACCTCACTAATCCGAATGATATGGCTACTTATTGAAAGCATGTTAATAAGATTCGAGTATATGACTTCTTGGCAAGTTTCAATGCAGAATATGATTAGATCAGAGTGCAAGTATTGAGTCGTTCTCCCTTTCCTACACTAGAACAGTCTTATGCCCTTGTTCAATGTGAGGAAAGCCATTGATTAGCTATGCTTCACGCTCCTATTGTGGAGAAATAAGCCTTATAGTCTGGTTAGCACTAAATCGACTTAGCTAAAGAGATTGTCAAGTGTGAGCACTGTCACAAACCATATCATACCAAGGCCAATTGTTGGAAGCTACACGGGAAACCTACTGATTTTGAGCAAAAAGGGGCACAAAGATAGGGAAAACTAAAGGCTAATCTTTCTGAGACAATTTCCACAACACCCTCTGCAGACGTTGGTATTTCATAAGAGGAGTTAACTACTCTACGACATATTCTACAGTCTTCTAATGCCGGTACAGCCTCTACCACTGCTTCATCTACTACCCATACCAACCCTTACCTTGTTACTTCAGGTAAAATTTTACAGGCTTCCATGTTTCTTCAGTTTTTGCTCCTTGGATCATTGATATAGGAGCCACAAATCATATGAAAGGTTTATCCTCCTTTTTCTTACATTATTCTCCAACTTCTGGAAAGGATAAAGTTCGAATTGTTGATGGCTCCTATTTTTCCATTGCTGGAAAATGGATCATTCAGCATTCTCCATCACCTTCTTTGTCCAAAGTTTTACATGTTCCCTCTTTCTCTACTAACTTGCTCTTTATCAATAGTCTTACACATGGCTTGAATTGCAAAGTAACATTTTTTTAATTTACTGTGTCTTCCAGATCTGGTCATAGGGAAGGAGATTGGACATGGTAAACTAGACAATAGCCTTATTTGCTCAAGCCGATTGGAGGATCTACTTCTACTCTGACTACATCTTCTAATTAGGTCCATTCGGTAATATCAGACCTTCGTCAATGGCACCGTAGGCTAGGTCACCCCCCTCTAGGAACTCTTAAGAAAGTATTTCCTTCTTTAGTTTCTTCTTGAAACATGGGTGTTTTTTTTGTGAAGCCTGCATTCTTACGAAGCTCATTCTACTTATTTACCTTCTCTTCATAATAGAAAATCTATTCATTTTGTGCTAGTTCCTACCGATGTGTGGGGCCCCTGTCGACGTGTGTCTATTACTGGCCATAGGTATTTTGTTACTTTTATTGATTGTCACTCTCTTTCTATATTGATTTATCTTTTAAAACAAAAAAATAAGGTTTTTCAATGTTTTCATGATTTTCATAATATGATTAAAACTGAGTTCAATGCCACTATGAATATCCTTCGCAATGACAATGGCACAGAGTCTATTGATGGTAAATTTCAGAGATATCTCTCTGACTCTGGCATAATACACCAGACCAGTTGTGTTGCTACGACTACCCAAAATGGGGTTGCTGAAAGGAATAATCGGCATCTTTTAAAGATACCCATTCAATTATGATTGCTATGAATGTCCCTAACCAATACTGGAGTGATGCTATACTCATTGCTTCTTACCTTATGAATCGGATGCCCAGTAGGATACTTAGTTTTTTAAATGTCCGAATGAGATTCTCCAAGTAGCCTCCTTTTTTGTTATTCCCCCAAAGATTTTTGGATGTGTGTTATGCCAGAATCACAGCCCACCAGAGTAAGTTGGCACCCCGCGGCCTACACTGCACATTTTTGGGGTATTCTGCTACTTAGAAATGGTACAAATGTTATCATCTTCCTTCTAGGAAAACCATTGTATACATAGATGTAATTTCTAATGAGTCTTGCCCTTACTATACACCTCTTCAGGGGGAGAGTCCTAGAGGAAAGGTGTCCTTTCCAACTCTAGACCTTCCTATCACACACCAACACAACTTAGGAGTTCAAGAAAAGTTTCTTGACCAGGGGGAGACTTCAACTAGTATACCTGAGGACTCTAATTCTCCCCCTCTGTTTTTTGAACCATATGAAGAACCTGGTCAAGGGGAGACCACTCCTGTGAGGCACACTATTGAGGTCTTTCAAAACCGATTGACCAAAATAAGGAGGTGCAGACTTATCAGAGGAAGAATTACAACCGGCCAAAGCAGGTGGAGAAAGGTGACACATTACCACTTCAGTCTCATGCACTAAAATCATATTCTACTATTCCCCCTAAGGTATCTTCTACTGATCTTCCTATTGCTGTTAAAAAAAGGAGTCAGATCTTGTACTCAACTTCCCATAGCTAAATATGTTTGTTATGACTCTTTGTTTGACTCCTACCGTGCTTTTATATCCTCTCCATTATCTGTTTCTGTTTCGAAAAATTGGCAGGAAGCCTATGCTAATAAGAGATGGAAGGCAGCTATGGTAGAGGAAATGCAGGCAATGAAAAAAATGATACTTGGGAGCTAGTTACACTTCCTCCAGGAAAAAAACCCGTGGGCTGTAAATGGGTATTTGTGGTTAAACAAAATATGGATGGATCCGTCAATAGGTTGAAGGCTAAACTAGTTGCAAAGGGATTTACCCAAACATATAGGATTGACTATCAGGAGACTTTTGCCCCTGTTGCGGAACTAAACATTGTCAGAGTTCTGTTGTCTGTAGCTATGAACAAAGATTGGAACTTGCACCAACTAGATGTAAAGAATGCCTTCTTGCATGGGGAGTTGGAGGAAAAAATCCATATGGAAATCCCACATGGTTTCTCTAAGACAATACTATAAGACAATACTGCAGGGAAAGTTTATCGGTTGAAGAGGTAAATTTATGGGTTAAAACAGTCTCCTAGATGTTGGTTTGGACGCCTCCAGAAGGAAGAGTGACCTTTATTGGGTACAAAGAAAGCAATGCTAATCATACACTGTTTGTCAAGAAATCAGGTACCAATAGCACACTTCTCATTGTTTATGTGGACGATGTTATCATCACAGGGAATGATGGTAAGGAAATTCAAAGGTTGAAGGACTTTCTTAACAAAAAGTTTGAGATTAAAGATCTAGGAAAGTTACAGTGCTTCCTAAGGATTGAGGTGGCTCAGTCAAAGAAGGGTATATACCTATCCCAGAGGAAGTATGTCTTAGATTTATTATCAGAAGTGGGAATAATGAGGTTTAAAGTAGTTAATACCCCCCATTGAGACTAGAGCTAAACTTAAGGAAAAAAAGGTAGAACCAGTGGACAAAGGAAGATATCAAAGGTTGGTAAGGAAGTTTATTTACTTGTCTCACACCAAGCTAGACATTGCTTATGTCGTGGGGATAGTGAGTCAGTTCATGCATGATCCATATTTAGCTCATATGAAGGTTGTTAGCAGAATACTTCAATATTTGAAGGGAACTCTTGGAAAATGAATACTTTTGTCACCCACTGATAATCTCATGGTAGAAGCATACACTAATGCAGACTGGATTTGATCTCCTTACATGAAATCAATTTCAGGTTATTGTACCTTTGTTGGAGGTAATCTTGTTACTTGGAGGAGTAAGAAACAGAATGTGGTAGTTTTTTCCAGTACTGAAGTTAAATATAGAGCCATTGTTAGTGGAGTTTGTGAGCTACTATGGTTGAAAGGCCTACTAGAAGATATTGGAGTCAAAGTTCCAAACCCTATGATGCTATATTGTGACAATAAGGCGGCCATTAGTATTGCCAATAATTCTATACAACATGATCGAACCAAGCACATTGAAATTGATAGGTTTTTTGTCAAAGGAAAGCTGGAACAAGGGCTTATCTGCATGCCTTTTGTGAGGTCCGAAGACCAAGTGGCTGATATTTTCACAAAGGGTTTAAAGGAAGGAGATTTCATTCCTATTGTAGGAAAGTTAGGCATGACTAATATCTTGCCTCAACTTGAGGGGGAGTGTTGATTGGGTCCTAATAGGAGTTCGATTCTGTTAGAGTTTTAGTTTGTGCAATTTTCTATTTCTTGTTACCCAAGTAAGGGTATTTATGTAATAGTCCTTTTCCACTTTATTATAAATAGAGGGCTTAAGATCACACTAATCAATTAAGTCATTCTACCACAATCGTTTTTCTTAACACATACAAAAAGAGGACGTGAGGGAAATAACATGGAGTAGGGAATAGAGCCTTTTAGGATAGAGTAAGGCATTTAGTTGATCAAGAGGGTTTGGGTATTTGCATTTCAAATTACAAAGACTGCGTAACCTCATCAAATGGCAATTCTTCTTTTCTGCCACACCTTTTTGGTGAGGGGTTTTGGCACAAGAGAACTAGTAGAGAATTCCGTTAGAGATCATAAAGGTTCTAAAAGGTCATCAAAAGATCTTAAAATAGGCAATCGCCAAGAAAAAAGGTGACAAAACAACGGTAAGTAGTAGTGAATTTATAAACAGATAACAAATTAAACAGGAAGTTAGGTAAATAAAAAACAGAGGATAATGATAAAGAGGAGGTAAGGGTGATGGTTCCTGTAGCTTTAGCATTGGCATGGGACCTGTTTGGGTGCCAGTGGATGACGATAAAATGAAATGAAGAATAGACACTTGAACTACCTGTGATATAGCCAATTGCTCCTGAATCAATGATCAAAGGGCGAGATATGGATGAAAGACATACTGTGGCATTACCTATCTGGATGAAAGTAGCTGTGGGTGGTTGCAACTGAGCTACCCAGAACTGAGTGAACTGCAGCTAGTCTGCCTCTAACATTTTCACTGTCTTCAACTTGGGCTGTGTGGGGGCAACGGCAGGCTTGATGAAGCAGTATTAGCAATCTGTGACGGTGGATAAGTCCATGATTTCCATAGTGATGGCAAGTCTTGGCTTGGACAGCAACAAAGGGGACAGAAAACAGAGTTTATAATAGATACACAACTACCAGAACAGAATAATTTTCCCAATCCCAGAACTCCAGAGACTAGAGATCAAACTTAATTCTAGGGCTGCAGCAAAAGAGAGCTATAGACATCCAAGATCAGACCTAGAACTGAACCAGAAAAAATTTCCTAACAAAATTTGAACCAGAAAATTTCCCTGGAAAAGAATTAAAATATCCAAATCAGATTCTCCCGAAATAGAGAACAGAATCGCGGTACTTCTAAACAGAATATATCCCCCATTACTGAGCTGTAAAACAACTATTCTCCCAAAATCCAAACAATAAACTAGAATTCTGAACTACTTTATCTACCCAAAAAAGAATAACTGAAAGAGCAAACCCTCAAAACCAGAAAAGAGAATACAGCTTCTGTCCCCCCCCCCCCAAACCCCCACACACAAAAAAAGGTCCTACAAAAGAATTCCTATCAAGGGGGTGGGGGGTGGGGTTTGATTAGAAACAAATTGCAATCAAATTTAACCCCTAAATAATAGTTTATTTAAATTTAAAACCGCAATCAAATTTACACCCTAGATTGTCTACCAAAAGAAGCCAGCAAAACAAGGCAGGTGAGGTTTGATTAGAAAAAAAGTGCACTTGAGAAGCCGTTCCTCTATTAGCCAAGTGATCTGCCACATTATTTCCTGCTCTAGGACTATGATTGAATTGGATTTTGTCAAAGAAAGTGGCTAGCAGTCTTGCGTCATTGATGATGCTTCTAAGTCTCCAACATGATTGTCTGTTATGATGCATGAGAAGATTTATGATGTCCCAATTGTCCCCTTCAAAGATGATGTTTGAAAGATTGAGATCCTTTCCCAAAGTAAAGCTTTGGGTGTATGATGTGGATGTGCTTCTAGCATAGAGGTGGCAGCTCCAACATCTACACAAGTGCTCTCCCAAGAAGGCAAGTAGTAGGTAGTAGGTAATAATTCACCGAATAAACTTCTTGAGTAGATAGAGAGTAATAAGCCTTCAATCTCCCCCTCACGTGTAGCACTACACTTGGACTAAAAAAGACCAAAATCTCAAAAGAAAAGCTCCATATATCTTCAATCAATTTTTAAGAACTAAAATCCCAACCGGATGCAGTCCATGGTCCATCAAAATAAGATAATGGCAAATTAGTAACTAATCCACCAATCCCACCTCATTCACCTCATTCCTTGGTTGAGTTCAAGCAAACATACCAAATAACAGTCAATCCTATGTCCCAAACCCATTTTGATAAGTCATGAGCTTACAAAATCAGAAAGCTGGCTTAACTTAAGGAAATAATGGCAGTATTCTAATAAATTAAAAAAGTTTAAATAAACCCTCAAAACCAGGAAAAAGAAGACAGGTTCTGTCCCCCCCCCCCCAACACACACACCCCCAAAAAAATCCTAGAAGGAATTCCTAAAAGCCTAGGATTGAGTCCACTAGACAAACAACCTACTTCCAACAAGGAAAAACTGGACCTTTTTAGGGAGACTGAAGCTGTTCTTCAAAGCAGAGGAACTAGTTCATTAATTCACCATATTATCAACCCCCCCCCCCCCCCCCAAAAAAAAAATGCAGCAATGGTTGGGTGCCGCACCTTTCAGCCAATGAGCAAAGTGACCTCCAAACTGGATGGCAGCAACTTCTGTGTTTTATTGACTCAAGCTAGGAACTGATCCATTGAGAATTAGCACCTAGCACAATTCTCAATGGGCTCATTTTCTTCCCCAAATTGCCCTTCCAACAAGGTGGGAATTGTGAAAATCCAATTTTGCAAATTATTAAAAAAAAAAAAAAAAAAGAAGGAAAATTTCTATCATGGACAAATGCTGGCACTTGATAGACTTGGGTTCTGTAAATTTATTCAATTAAATTGTTCTTTCTTGATATATTTTGAAAATGAAAATTAATGTCTTTTGAAATTTCAGCTTAAGAAGTAATTCCCAAACAAGAGTTGAGAATGAAATCATGGGTTCTCTGATGTCAATGATGCAAGGTAACATTTTAATGTAACTGCCAATAGTACCTCTCCTCTTTCTCTTCCATCAGTGCCCTCCAGATCCATGATCACCGTGCAAGGTTCAACATCAACACATTTTGCCATCCAAATACCCTTTGTCGTTTGAGACCTGAAAAAAGGCATTACATCGAAGCATTAACTATATCATGACTTTGACATTAAGCGAAAATTTGAGGTCAAAAACTTGCCTTCCTTTGAAGGCATCCATCTCTTTAAAGTTGGTACGAAATAGATGGTTCAGAAGTGTGCTCTTCCCTGCCAAATGATGGGGATAGATGAAACCAATGCTAAGTGTATGAAAGAGTATGGGAGACTATACATTACTGATACATTAGCATAAAAAGAATGCATGAAATATCTAGCAACAAATTTGCTGATCTCATTTAAAAGATAAAATAGTTACATTTATTTAGAAGAAAGCAAGAACATGACTATGTATAATAAACAAAGAGCTAGTAGCCAACGCAGAGCTGTTATAGTGGTTGAAACCAACACATGTTAGTGAAGAGGTCGTGGGTTCGACTCTCGCTGAGCATATTAATATCCCCATGCCCCGGCTTCATAAAGCCCCTTTGTACCCCCCCCCCCTCTCAAAAAATAAAAAAAAAAAATAAAACACAAAGAGCTAGTAGATTAAATGGTACTGGCAATATGGTACAACATAGAAAAGCCTCCCATATGATACAGGATCTTGTAGCACTTGATAGAGGATAATCATAAAAATGAAAGGCGTATTTTTATTCTTCTTCCCTTTCTCAAGGAGGTGGGTGAGGACTGGGGCTAAGTAGGCAAAAGGCCTGTTAACTCCACCAGCGAGCCAAGACAGCTTAGATTCTGCAATCACACTATCAAACCTTGTAAAGTTAACCAAGTCAGCAAGTTGGAAGCTCCAACAAATTGACCAAGAAGATAGATAAAAGGTCCTTAAAAGGATTATTTTTCTCGTAGATGAGAATCATGATTTATCAAAATATAACAGCATCCAACATGCTTCCTGGTGCCTACACGCCAGGCCAAAAAAAACAAGTTCTAGGTTGGTATTGTTGACTTTATTAAAAATTTTGCTTTTCTGCATAGAATTTCAACAACCATCTCAAGTCAGGATGGACTAGGTCAAGGATATGGAATATGAATAATCCCAATCGATCCCTGCTTGACAATGTAAGACTTGTCTCATGCCTTCACTTTTCTTTTAACAAATGTTTCTTCATACTGATGAATATCTAGAAAAGCATGATCTCTTCCTGTAAATCATTTTAAGAGGACTCCAGAATAAGTAGCAGATACATACCACTGCTTTGCGGACCCATGATCGACACAATAGCATAAGAGAGTCCACAAGCACCAAGATTCACCTCCTTTGTGAAGTTGTCCAGGCCAGTGGCATTAAATGTCCCATCACCATCAATGAGGTGGGTTGAGCAACAATCATCACCCATCCCTGCCAAATGAAATCACTTTAGTAGACAAAGTTTAAAAGTTTATAACAAAAATCATATATTATGGACTGCTGAAGCACGAATTAAATTTGAGTAGTTTATATTCAACACCCTCCTCCTCCCAAAAAAAGGGGGTGGGAATTTTTTTGAAATGTGGTATTTTTCCACAGTTTGAGACACATGAACATAGAATCTTTATATTAGCATGAAAAGTCTTATTCCTGGCCACTTACTACCCTAAAAAAAGGCTCTTAGCATAATGATCTCATAAAAGCATACTTCTTCTGATTCCAATCCTCTATCTAACATGTTTTCCCACCATTATTGTCTGGGCCTTGGACATTATAAAGAGTGCAGCAGAGAGGCAGGTATTCTGCATATACTTATTCGTCCACCAATGCACTGAATCATTGAAGAACACAGTTTATCCTGAAAGAGACACATGTACTGCAGTTTATCCTCGCTCATGTTTCCCCCGCACAAAAGCTATTACACAGCTTATACGTTAAAGTTCACAAGCTGCTATTAGGAATCAACAACGGCATCAAGATTCACCAGGTAGAGCTTTCAAAAATTAATCCCCATTGAAAATTTTCAATTGGGTATTTTGAGAAGGGAAATTTTTTCTTTATTATTTTTTTATTTATAATGCTAAAGCCAATAATAAGCCAAGCCCATGAGACATTCAAACAGGGGGGAAGGAGAAATCTAGAAAGGTTGGAAATTTGAGGGAGAGGAACCCACAAACACATTAGAATGATTCAGGTAAAAACGAAGATAAGGCTAGATCCACGAACCAAACAAAAGGAACCAGTCCCCGAGAAAACAAAATGAATAATTAGAACAATACCAAAAAAAAAAATCAGATCAAATCGTAGCAGAAGCGGGAACGTACCCATTGAATTGAGATTGACTACTATCTAGGCCAACGTAATGAAGAGGAGATCGAAGCTCAGATGGACCTTCAAAATCTAGGAATGGCAAATCAACTTCCAGGAGAAAACAAAGAAATGGGCCAACATATTCATCTTAACCAAGTTTAAATTGTCGGAAAGCTTGACTGCTTCTGCTTCTCCTCTCTTGAAAAGAAAAAATAAAATTTGAAAATAAGAATCATTATAAATACGTTAACTATATATAGATTCCGCGTAGTCTAGTATAGATAGTTTCCGGATAAACATACGATTTTCAGAATTTTTTCCATTTTTCTCTTCCAACCGTACAACACCAACCGTCCAGCCCATCGGCCTTTCTGGGGAAACATTTTTCCATTTTCAGATATTCACCCCTTTGTGGTTTTGAATTTCTGTGTCAGATTTTGAACTTGGGGCCCAAATTGCATGAAAGTGAGCGCAGGAATGAGAATGAACAGAGATTTTGACCATTGGTGTTGGATTAATCAAAATAAATCTGGCCTCGTGATTACCGCTTTGTGGTGATTGACAACTCTCACCTGGCGTGAAATTTTAAATTGCCACAGCCGCCACGTCATCTATGGGCCTTTATTAAAAAATGACCAACAAAATTCTTTTTTCAGTTTTCTTTGCTCCATCAGTTTATGGTTTTCTTTTTTGTAACTATGTAATAATAATCAGGTCATGGTCGTCATGCCATCTAGTCACGCCATACGCACAATCCCTCCCCGTGGTGAGTCCGGATCAGCTCTCCCGACAGCTTTCCGACCACAAAACAGTGGGGCCCACGGTGAAAAACACTTTTTGGAAAAAAATTAAAAAATTATTTTTTCACCCGTGGGCCCCACTGTTTTTTTGTGGTTGGGAAGCTGTCGTTTGTGCTCCCCCGACAGGGAGATGATCCCGATCCCCCGTGGCAAGCTTATTTGATGTTACCATTCCCTATGTAGGCGAATTTTGTTGGGCTAGAGCCTGTGGTACCCAACACAGTCAACGTCCGTCTTTAGTAATTATCAACACCTCAAAACACCATGTGCATATGTAACTAACTTAAGCTTTTTACATGTATAAAAGGAAAATTTTAAAAAAAAAAAAAAAAAAAAAAAAACTAATTTTTCTTCAAAAGTAATCTAAGTATCTATCCATGTTTTGATCGGCTGAGATTCTATAAAAACCAAGAAGCGACCATCCATCGTTGGGCACAACAAGCATCACCTTGTCAAAGGCACTAGCCTAACAAGATCTTATGTAAGCTGCACACACATATTGAAGGGAAAATTACTAATGTCTCATATTATATTTTAATTGCTAGCTTTCTCTTTTTCTTTTTATGCTATGATATGACAACAGGGAAAAAGTACAACTGTAAAATAGTTACACAGGAGAGTTTGGTTATAATATCTATATCTCGGTCTATAGACCGGATTCATCCAGTCTGTAATGGTTGGGCCAGAAATCAACCAGGTAGCTAAACCGCTATACTTCTTGGTCGAGTAAGACCATGATACGTTTGAGACAAGGAAGACACCTCATACACATTTCCTTCCCATATGGCAAGCCGTATTGACAGCCAACTTCATGTTGGATTTGGAAGTACTGCATCAAATCCGGAGTCATCTGACGAGAACAACTTGGAGTACAACTCCACATGAGGCCTCAAATGGTTCGTATTAGTTACCACCCTTAAACATCTGATAGTAACAAGTTATGTGGATAACACTATAAATACCGTTAGTGTTAGCAGGTAAAGGATAACTGACACTTCCCATTACTTTCTGGAGACTGCAATTGGTGTTTTGTCCATCACTAACTACATCGTTGGAGGCGATCCAAACCTAAATCAAGCCGGTTTATTCTATTTGCAAGTGATTCAGCCGCCATGTCATAACTGGTAGCAACAATTGGCGTCGTTAGTGGGAAACTAACAAGAAGTCATGGCAACAGGGGTAGAGAAAGAAACTGATGAACAGGAAAAAAGCAACGAGCAAGTTAACGCTTGAGACTCCCTACAGCCAAGCTTACCATGCCCACCACTGGTTATCTAGAATCTCACGGGAGGAGTACATGTGGATGGGAAGTTAACAGGACCCCCTGGGACAAATAGAACAGACGTGTCACTGGGGCCACGCTCAAGTTCCCACTACCATGAACTCAAGTTGTTGAGGATGCAAATGATGGGTAAGGCTGCTCCGGTACCTTGTAAGTAACACAGGAATTACGACAACTCCTAGCGTGAGGCAAAATTTTCTCCACGACAGTCCACAAGGCAGGAAAGCTACCAATCAAGATCTCATCTGCCTGAAAAGGATTCGATTGAAAAGAGAAGTAGGGTTTGAAGCATATGAATCAAGAGGGGAGGAGTTTGAGGAATCAATGCGCTCAAAACAAAGACAAAACCAAGTTACAGAGGAAGACAAGAGACCTTTCAAAAAGAGGGCAGGAACAATCCTAGGAGCATAAGGCTGCTGATAGGACGAAAGAACATTTCCAAGGGGGAGAAGATAAAATACATACCCCAGAAGATCAGACGAAGAAAGTGGCAAACATGAAAAGTCAAAGTACAGTGCAGAAAACCAAGAAGAAGGACCATCATGATCCCGACAACATCAACGAAGCGATAGGTCGAAACCCATTGGCACCAAGGTTGATGAAGGTCGTTTTGCATCCCAGCTTCAAGATGCCGACATTTTCCTTATATGATGGGAAAAGGAATCTCATGGAACACACGACCCACTATAGAGTGTTGATGTCATCAGCTGGTGACTGTGACGCACCAACGTTCCCTGCCTCTCTACAAGGTGTCGCACTGACGTGGTATACCGGCTTTAAATTGGGTCAATCAAAAGTCTTGACTAGTTGGCCAAGTTGTTTGCTTGAAGACTTTAGCGCAACATAAAAGCTCAAAAGATGGAAGGTAGTTTGTTTGCAGTAAAGCAAGGGAGGAACGAATTCATCATAGACTACCTTAACAAGTTTAATGAGGTGTACTCAGAGAGACAAGATCCAGACAATTGAATAGCGTATAATGCCCTACTAGGAAGGATAACGCACCCTCGGTTACTTGAATCTCTCCTCCATAACCGACTAGACTCGTATGAAGAACTCTTACATCGGTGCCGCAAGCATGCAACGGTCTCTAGGATAATTGAAGCTCGTAGAGAGAAGGTGAAAGAAACCCATAAGGAAGGAAGGAGCACGGGAGACCAAAAAAGAAAAATAAACAATAGAAGTCGGTAAAAGATCAGAATGACAGGTTTTAGCGGAGGAATAGGTCCCCAGAGTACGCAGCCCTCAACACCAAGAGATTAGAGATACTAATGTAGATTTGAGACAAAGGACTGATGAGTTGTCTGGGCAAAATCTACACCAAGCCAAAGGGAAGAGATATGACTGAATACTGCTGGTTCACAAAGACTATGGGCACCACATAGAAAATTGCAGAAACTTTAAGGCAAAAGATCGAGAAATTAATCACCAAAGGGTACCTGGAAATATATGTGAAGAAGTATTACTAACAAAGGGGAAATTATCATTTCTTCAAAGAAAGAGGACAGAGGCATTCAAATGAAAATGAAGATTGAGACACCACAGTTGAAGCAAAGAGGTCGAGAGTGGGGAAAAAATCCCAATCCCGGTTTTAGACAATGCTCTAGTGGGCCTAATCAAGAATCCATCTAGAAGTTGAAGCAAAAGGTTAGGTACGTCGGCTCCACTGAAGTGGCAAGGAAAAGAAAGATGGCAGATTGTGCTAAACCGGTCATCTTCACAGACATGGACCTAAGGGTAGTCCAAACCTTTATGACAATGCCATCATAATCAAGGTCAAGCTTGCAAATAGGGAGGTCTACAAGGAGTTGGTTGATACCAGCTCCTTGGTAGATCTAATCTCATACTAAGCTTTCCAGAAACTAAAATTGAAGGGCGACGTCTTGAAGCCCACTTATGCAGGTTCACAGGGTCATGATAAAAAACAGAGGGCAAGGTTGAGCTTGACCTAGGAATCAGAACATACCTTAAAGATATTACAGTTCAGTACAATTTCATGGTGGTTCGAGAACTCTTTGCATACATTGTCATAATTTGGAGGCCAACATTGTCAACTCTAGGGGCAAATGGATATTGGTGCATGTGCACAGATTACACTTACCTAAATAAGGCATATCCCAAAGATTGTAACCCACTCCTAAGGATAAATCTACCATTGACAACACGGTTGGTCACGAGGTACTCAATTTTATGGATGCATATTCTGGATACAATCAGATCCTAATGCTACCCAAGAACGAGAAACACACAGCCTTCATGACTGATCAGAAGAGTTATTACTACAAGGTTATGCCCTTCAGTTTAAAGAACGTAGGTGCAACCCATCAGAGGACAGTAAACAAGGTTTTCAAATACATCAGGAGGACTACGAAGGTATATGTCAATGATATGCTTGTGAAGAGCATTATATGGAAAGACAATCAAAGAGACCTATAGGAAGTATTCGAAGTACTCAGAAAGTACAAGATGTGATTGAATCCATAAAAAATGCGCATTCGGCGTATCATTGGGCAAATTTGTTGGGGTTTATGGTGTCACAAAGATGAATCAAAGCAAACCTATAAAAGTTCGGGTATTGGTAGAAATGCAACCCCCTAAAGCAGTGAAAGAAATCAATGTTTAACCAGACAAGTCGCTGTCCTAAATCGCTTTATAACCAAATCAGGAGAAAGGTGCAATGCCTTTTTCAATGCCTTGATGGGGATAGGCATCGGAAAGACAATAAGATGAACGGAGGAGTGCCAAAAGGCTTTCAAAGAACTGAAGAACAAACTAATGATACCACCCCTTCTTGACTGACCAGTCCCAAGTGAAGAATTACAAGTTTATTTGGCCACCTAAAGCTCAACTGCTAACGCAATACTAGTCCAGGAGGAGAGGGGTTTTGCAAGTTTGCAAAACCCCCATATATTATGTAAGTCACACTTTAATTGAAGCTGAAACAAGTTACCAATAAATGGAGGAGCAAGCCTTGACATTAATTATGACATGATGGAAGTTGCAGCCATACTTTCAATCTCACCCGATCACAGTATTGATGAATTTTATGTTCAAGAAAATTCTACAAAAGCCAAATCTGGTGGAGAGAACGGTTGCTTGGGCAATCGAACTATGTGAGTTCCAAGTAGAATTTAAATTGGATAGAAACTAAGGCCTAGACACTGGTAGACTTTATAGTAGAAACAACCAACTCTAGTACGAGTCACAGAGAGGAAAATAAGGTCGGACAACTCTGAAGTCTACATTTAGTTGGATCGAGGAATAGAACTGGAAGTGGGCTGAATTAATGCTCGAAAGTCCTAGCGGGTTTATTATCAACTAGGCATTACTGTTTGGATTCAAGACTTTCAACAACAAAGCAAAATATGAAGCCCTGATGACAGGTCTACTACTGGCAAGATATGTTTGTGCCCAATAATTAGTAGTCTTCAGTGATTCGCAATTAGTGGTGAATCAAGTATGGGGGGAGTATGAGGCCAAAGAAAGAAGAATGGCCAAGTACTTGTCAAAAATAACCAAATATAACTTCATTCGACAACTTGGAAGTTAAATAGATACAGAGAAAAGAGAACGGGAAAGCCAGCGTATTATCTAAATTGGCTTCGTCAAAATACTCTAAGCTGGCTCCCACTATATATGCAAAGTGTTGGTGCAACCTAGAGGGGGGTGAATCAATTGCAACTAGTAGATTGTCCCAATTTTGCGGTTTGTGCGGAAATACAAGGTAAATTGAAAATTCAAATGAATTAAACAATAACAAGCAACCACAACACAGGATTTATAGTGGTTCGACTATACAAGTCTATGTCCACTCCTCTCTTGGCCTCAAGAGAGTATTCCACTAATGATTCTCTTTCAGTACAGTGGGTAGAGATCAAACCCTTACAATAATCTTTGTTACAAGGCAAGAGTACCCTTTACAATCTTTGTTTACCAAGTAGGCAAGAGCACCCTTTACAATCTTTGTTCATGGGAAAGAGCACCCAATCAATCCTTGTTAATGGGCAAGATCACCCAAAACCAATTCTAATATACCTAGACTAGAATAGAAACAGTTACAAAGGAAAGATGTTACCTTACAAGAGGTGTGACACTTTACCTTTTGTGTGAGTGTGATGCAATGTGAGTTGTATGCTCAAATGGAAATGTATGCACCACTGACGCTTTCAATCACCTCAAGCTTGACTTTCACAAGCTTACTTAGTACCTTGGTATTGTTCTTCAAGGTTGAGTGAGGATGAGAGGCAAAGCACAATTGCTTCTTTGTGATTTGAGAATTTAAGATCACTTTGGGGAGTAGTTGGTCAAGTGTGGAGTTCAACCCTCTCAAAAGGGGTGAATTGGGCTTAAATAGATGTCCTTTGAGTGCCTTAGCCCAATCCCCAACAAATAGAAAATGGACATAATTTTAGTCCAATTTTCAGTCCAAACACTCATCTGTTTGACCAGATGGAATTCCGTCTAACTTTCTGTGACCAAAAGTTGATGTTAGCAACTAGACGGTCGACCGTCTGGCAAACGGTCATTCCGTCTGGTGCACAGTTTTGTTGTCTTAGTTTGGGACTTGGACTTGGCTTGGGCTTTTGGACTTTTTGGTCAAACCTAAGCCACATACACCTTTCTACTATGTCCTAGGACAGTCTAGTGACATGAATTACGTATTTTCAATGTATTTACATATGTGTGTATGCGAGAGTGTCCTAAGTTCTAATTCCAACTAAGTCTTGATCATTGAAGTTTTTGAGTCTTCTTGTGTTCCATTCTTCATGATCATCTTCATGTCCATCTTGGCATGGTCATCTTGACTTAGACTTCATGTCCATCTTCATGTCCATCTTGGCATGACCTTGACTTAAGCATATGGCTTTGACTTGTTATCTACTTGTTCTCATTTTGAGCTAAAACAACACAACTCAATATAGCCATTAGTAATTCATGTTTGTTATTATCAAAATCAGTGGAGGCCAATGTGGCAAATGCTAACATGGCATTTCCCAACACAGAGGAAATCAAAGAACCAAGCACGGTTGAGGCCGAGTAGATGATCATTGAAGAAGGAGAAGACTGGAGAACACTCTTTATCAAGTACCTAAAGGATGAAACCCTATAGAAAGATAACCAGGAAGCAAGGACAGTAAAAGGAGAGCGGCCAGATATGCTCTGATGGATGGTGAGGTATATAGGATATCGGTCATGGCTCCGTTATTGAGATGCTTGGGACCTGAAAGAGCCCAGTGTGCATTGTTGAAGTACACAAAGGCATCTACAAGGCACATATGGGAGGTCGAGCATTGGCATACAAAATCCTACAGCAAAAATTTTATTAACCCAAAATGTAGCGGAAAGCAACTAAGTATGCAAAGAAGTGTCGGAAGTGTCAGTATTCGAGAATGTATCCCGAACTCGAGACCCCAATAGTTCCTTTAATCTCAATCCTTTGCTTGATCCCCTTAGTGATGTGGGGCATTGACTTGCTCGGGCCCTTTGTGTTAGCAACAGGAGGACATAAATTGTCGTAGTTGTCATTGACTACTTTTCAAAGTGGGTCGAAGCAAAAGCATTGGAGACAATCACATAAAACCAAATAGAAAAATTCTCCAAGAACAAAATTGCCTAGAGATTCGGAATCTCCAAGATTCTGGTTACTTATAATGGAAAACAATTCAACAACCCAAAGCTCGAGCAATTTTGTGAAATATAACACAGATCACTAAAAAATCGTCGATCAGGTACCCACAGAGTAATGGCCAGGTCGAGGTGACCAACTAGACTCTCTTAGATGGAATAAATAAGAGATTGGAAGATAAGAAGGGAGCTTGGGCAGATGAACTCTGCAGTGTCTTATGGGCATACCGTACTACCATCTAAACACCTACAGGAGAAACTACCATCAAGTTGGCATATGGATCAAAAGCACTAGCCCCAGTTGAAGTATTGGTAGGATCAACCCAGATCCAGGAGTTTGATGAGCAAGCCAATGAGGAAGGACTAAAGACTGCCTTGGATTTTCTAGACAAGGATAGGGAGAAAGTCTTAGTCAGCAATGAACAATATCAAAAATGAGTCACTACCCATTACAATGCTCATGTAAAAGGTCGAAGATACCAACCAGGTGATTTAGTGCTTTGTTGAACAAGTGCATACAACCCTCGACACCAAGGGGCGCTAGACCCAAATTAGGAAGGACCATACATTGTAGTAACATGAGTCACGCCTAGTGCCTACCGATTTCACAATGCAATTAACAGATAAGATGTTGACCGAGCATGGAATTCCATGAACTTGAGGAGGTTTCACCAGTAGTCGTATGTTGTATGTTATTTATTTTATTTTTTTGTTCCTTATTGATAATTTTGTTTGGATAAGAAGGCCAAAAGGTGTAGGTACCCGATGAACCCTACTTAATGCAGCATTTGAAGCCTAGGACTTATTTTTCTTACTCGCCTCAACGCAAGAGTTGTCAACCTCAACCTGATTGTTCAAGAAATCCATGTCTGCGTCAACCGGCACTGCAAACAACAACCAAACATAAGGTCTTGGTAAAAAACAATGAATAAGAACAATATAGATGTAAGGAATAGACAACATAAAAAAAAAATGAAGAGATGGTGAGGGTGGTGTTAGCCAAATTGTAGATATAATCAGGGGAATAAAGAATTAAGAGAAGAATTGGAAAGCTATGTAAACAGAACCTGAATCGGAAAAAGAAGAGTAAAGGAAAACCGTCGAGGCGCGTTAAACGCTTTCCTTAAAACAGATTTGTCCCCTCCATAATGTGCTTGAGGATTCAACGGACGTCTGTCTCCCAGGATACAACGACGAACAACAATATACTTAGCACAAAGTAGACCGCTACGACGAACTTGTTACGTGCCTTCTTTCTATCACCCGAAAATCACAATATAACAAGACTCTCAAAGAACTTTGGCAAGACTCTAAAACTGAAAGAAGGAATAGTTCCAAAGGACTTTCTACTTGTCAAAAGAAAAACTTCAATAAACCATTAACAAGAGCCATACAACACTATGAATACTCTTAAAACAATCTTAGCAAAAGACCTTGAAACACAAGAAAGAAGAATCCCAAAAAACTTGTCTTCATCAAGGGGGAATCCTCATTTATAGCGGAAGCCTTTGTCTCTTGACAAAACGAAGAGTCATCGTCATTTACTACCAAACTTAATGAATTAAGTTTTGGAAATGAAGAGCTTTGAGAAGTTTATTGGGAAATAAATAGTCCTATTATGACTCCATTTATGAACTATGTTAGGGAAATTAGAAGACCCTTGAGAATTAAAAGATCTCATAACCCTCCGTTTATTATCTCTCCTTGAGAAATGAACCACCAAATAGTCCATAGGTATTCCCAAACATTTATTTCCACAAACTCTCCATGATGAATGATTTTCATTCACATTCACTCATACTCAAAGAGCACATATTCCAACAGGTAGTTGTTGTGTAATAGGAAGTAGCACAACAACAAAATAAAAAGGCCATGCCTAAGTAACAGTAGGCAACAATTGATTCCATCCAACAAAATTGGTGATGATTGACTCCATTGAGAGATTTAGAGATGCTGCTAGTTGTATGCCATAGTATGACGCAAAAATCAAAACATCAATCTTGTGGCCATGATTTTTGGTCCTTCATCGTAGCAACAAGTCCTTTTTATGTACAAGAGCAAAAAGCCACCAGTTAGGATGTGGTGGGGAGTCTACTATTCTTAAAACTACAAGAGAAGTATTAATAAAATGTGACCAGTCTAAGGTGTGTACTTGGGAATGAAAATGTGAAGTGAGGGAATGGGTATTGTTGGTAAAAAAGATGGTTTCCAAGACTTGAAAAATATGCTTCCTTATTTGAGAAACAAAAGTGATGAGATATATATTTATGTTACAAAAGAAATTCTGATTACGTGCTTGCTAGACCTTATAACAGGTGATGAGGATATCATTCAACAAATCTATGAGACTCTTCTTATCCCTATGATATTAAGAACAAAGGTGGAAACAAATATCCAAAGCTACCGGGGGGGGTTAAGGGAAGCACAATGAAACACTAAAGGATTGTCAAACCATATATGTTGGCTCCTATCACAACCAAATAAAACATGTAAAAGGATCTCATCACATTGTCTACATAAGACACAAGTAGATAGATAACCACTTAGCAAGGAGAGAATTTAATGGAAATCCATCATTTAATAACCTACAGAAGAACACCTTATATTTAGGAGCACATTTAAGTTGCCATCATCTACATATTATTGAAGGTTTAATTATTCGGGGAGAAAGAGAGATGGTAGCTGATTTGGTAAGGAATTAACCATTGGGACTGTGAAATCCCTCACAACCCTAACCCGAAAATCTACATTATAGGTCCGAAAACCCGAAGTGAAGGTAGGAAGCAGCTATGGACCATCTCATTTGAATCCATTTGGTATGACCTAGAACCATTGGATGTTGATGATGAAGATCCTATTATGAAAACCCTGATTGACTTTGGAAGAAGATGCAACTTGAATGATGATGGACTTGGAAGATGGACTTTGAGTACAATGTTGACACAATTGGAAGGTCCTACAAAACCAGGTTAGACTCTTTCATAAGTTGGAAAATGACCCAAGAGGAGCTTGTGGCTTTCGGGGACCAAAAATCACTTTTTGATCAAAAGGTGTTGTTTGGTCAATTGCCTTGGTCACCCCAAGTGACCAAACCTTCCCGAGATAGATTTGGTACTTTTTGGAAATTAGGTTTCTGAAGCCCTATATATTCAACTTCGATCTAATTTGAGCCACTTTGTCATTAAGCTTTGGAGAGCGTGAGAAGAACCCTAGAGCACTCTCTCAAAGGCCAAGGAAGAATATCCCCAAGCATCCGTGAGAGTTTCCTCCGTCGAATCTTCTTCTTCAAGGTTAGCAATCGCTTTCATTCTCTCTAGATCTAATATCTCTTCTGATTCTACCCATTATTGTGATTATGAGGAAGGTCTTATGCTACTGTAATGACCTATTCTTCTATCCTCATAGCCTTATAGTGAATCCCCATTCACTCTATTCTTTCTATGAACAACACAGTGTGATTTTGGTAAAAGCCTAGTATGACTATCATGATTGTTTTCCCTTTTGATCTTATTGATTTCAAATCCATGCAAGATATATTCCTAGGTTATTTTCTAACCATGATCTAATGTTTTCTAATTCCTAAAGTGAATTCCTGTTCACTCTAGTCTATCTGGGAAATCTGCAAACTGATTTCAGATTAAGCCTATTATATGATTCATTGGATTTCTATTCCGTTGACCATGTTAGATGCTTAAATCATGATAGATGGTATCCTTATACTCTTTCAAAATTTCCTATTAATTTCGGAGTGTTTCGAAACCCCAACAATGAGTTTTCGATCAAGATTAGGTTTTTTGTCCGTACACAGAAGGCTTGGTCGCCCAAGCGACCAAAGGATACAATGACAACAACTATCCCTATTTTGGCCATGTTTCATCTCCGATCCTTTAAAGTTTGTTCATAATACTTAATCCTTGTATGATTAGGGTTTCTTTGGTAACTTTGAACCTACCCTTTGATCTATTCTCCAGAGTTTTCAAATCAAGCTTAAGGTGAGTACATTCACTCACAATTAACATGATTACATTCTCCATTATGTTAGAACTTGTATGCATGATTTAACTATTGTTTTAGGACTTATTCGTTAGTGTTATATCTCTATAATTTCAGAATGTGATTCATATGTTGATTTGCATACTTGTAAGAATGTGATTGATTCTATTGTGAATGAACCATGATATGATGTGTGTTTCAGAATTATATTGTGATGTGATTGCCTAGGTTGTAATTGTGAAATGGGGAATGCCACTTGGGTGTTTCTGTCTCGGGACACCAGTGGAGGTGGTATGGGACGCATTCCTATGGTGCCCCTTGGCACTTTCCGCAATTAATGGATGTCATGCCTTGGACTTGTCTAGATGTGTTTGGCTAGGAAAAACCCCATCATATCTCACCCTATCGACATGGGTATTAAGGCCGAGTGACCCGTGACAGCAATGGGGATTGTGGGCGCTCAAGACCAGTATCCAAACCATGAGAGGACGCAATCACATTGTGGGGGCCATGCATTGGTAGGGTCGCACATAATAAGCCTAGGCTCATGGGTACTCAAGACCGGTAGAAAACCTCTGAGAGGACATGAGAGCTTCCCGTTTATTATATGTGGATGACCAATAGGGTTAAGAGTCCGAAGTCTGAGTTGGTTGGAGCCATAGGATACGATGACTCCAGGGAGAAAGATACTGGAACGGACTGCATGGGGCACAGAAGGGAAGTATCCGACTCCAAGATTGATATGACTCAGTAGATGGCGTGCATTAGGCTAGGTATAACCCTGACATGCGCCAATACTCATACCAATGGTGGAGTGAGAGAGTGGTGACCCAAACCAAAGTCATGGAATGTCTGAGATGGATGCCCTGACCCAACTACCACGGAGAACCCAAGATACAAAGATTGTTGAGGGATAGTGACTGAGACTGCCCAAAGGAGTATGGTATTCTATCTTAATGCGTGTTTGCCGCTAGAGACTAGCATAAATAGAGTTAGAAGCATACTTGCATTACTGTCTCTTATCATATTGCATCATGCTTGTTCTCAATTGTTTGTAGTTGTTATTTATGATTGAACTACTTGCTAAGTTCTTTTGAGCTCATCCTTCGGGGACAATGTTTGTTAGACCTTGTTGCATGTACCAATGACTTCAAGATCCAGGACTACGAGGCCACGATGAGTGACCTGTATTGCGTACAAGGTGCTAGCTATTACGAACATCACAGTGAAGATTACTAGTGTGATGATTGTGCATACCAGGATTAGTCCTATTTTGGAGTTGGAGTGTTTCGTATTGGATATGGAAGTTTTTGAGTTTAGACATACTCTTTTTAATACGGAGATTTATTATGATTAGTTGTAGAATGGTTCTTAGACTTCTTTAGTTTATTCAGTTGTAATACTTTAGATTTTGATATACCTTTATGCTTTGACTTTAAAGTTATTTTTGCTATACTCTATTAGTGATTTATTATTGGTATCTTTTATTTCGCACTCTAATATTTGTGGTGATCTTTCTTAAGATCCATCCTTGATTGTTCCTTTAATGATATTTATATAATGATTATCCTTTGCTATTGATTATACTATTGTGCTATGTGGGAGGATGATTGTAGAGAATTGATCTTCGGGGCTGTGGATCACACCTCCGGGTATTGCAATTAGGGTAGCGGTTGGGGGGATGTGATAGGGATGATAGGGTAAAGGACCACCTATCTTGAGACTCACGAGGGGGGGGGGTTTGGAGACTAAGTTGTAAAAAGTGTGTGGGTAGGATGTGCATGTCCTCATCTACCCACGAATTATAACTAATAAAATAAAAAGGTGGGTTTCTACTGGGGTTGAGACATGATCGAGAGGTAGCAGGTTATAACGGTAGGGATCCAAGGACCATGCCCGGAAGAAAAAAATTCACGCCCAACCCTTGGTAATTTTAAAGACCCATTCTTTTAGAAGGGGAGATACCAACATTATACTAGGTTGTTCCAATGCTAGACCCATGCTCTTTTAGGGTGAGTGTCACATTCACCCAGCCGGTACCCATTTACCCAAATTCCCGAGGGTGTGATCCATAGCCCCAAAGATTAGGTCTCAGACAATCACCAACTTCCACACAATCATGAGCAAGAATAAATCAATGTAACAATATTATTTAAGGAATAAATCAAACGTTAAGGATCTCAAAGCATAACTACAGTGCGGAAGTGATGTCAAATCTAAAGAATACAACTGAAAAGGAAAAACGTAAAGTTAAAATTATCCTAAATATTACATTAGGTACGCATCCTTGAGTAAAATATAATATCTAAATTCAAAAATCTATGTATCACGGACGGTATAGATCATCTCATGAGTCGAACTAATTCTAGTACCGCAGTCGAGACACGAACATTCTTCACCGTGAATGGTGTAGTCCACAAAATCATGTACATTGTATGGATCAATCGCCGGTGTCTCGTATTCTTGGATTTCAGTAACATCTGGATCTGCAGCAAAGTCTAAAGCAACAAATTTCCCCGGAGGACGAGCTTAAAAGAACTCAACAAGTAGTTCACAAACAAATAACCAATATACAACAACAACAACAATAAGCCTTGTCCCAACTAAATGGGGTAGGCTACATGGATTCTTGCCTTCCAATCAGTTATGTTCAAGGCCATGCTAGATACTAGGCCTAAGCTATGCATATCCTTTCTCACCAGTTCTCTTAAGGTTATCTTAGATCTACCCCTAGCTCTTCTAACAATGGTTAAGTGCAAGTGAACGTCCTCATATTGCTATCAATTTGTAACCTTGTAAATTAGGTAAAAGAGTATGTTCACGCATTCCAAAAAGTCCTATTAACTTGTTGGTTTAAAGTTAGAAACAACCCTAGAGGTATGGTGTTGAAAAGAGAAACAAACAACCAACTTGGTAGTGGGTGGGTTGCCTGGGACAACCAGGGCAATCAACCCGCCCATTAATCTGCCAAAGCTTGGGTGGGTGGCCCAGGGAAACCAGAGCAATCAACCAGCCTTCTGTGTACGAACATATTTGGCTCAAATTAGCATAATTTTTTTTGTTTGGTTCTAAACTACTCCGAAATTATTTAGAAAATTATAAAATCATACTAGAACATGATCTAACATAGTTTAGAGATCAAACAAAGCAAAATTAATGAAAATCTAACGAATCCTATATTAGTTCTCCAAAATTTAACCGCAAGATTCACGGATGAGAAAAGTGAATGGGGATTCACTCTAGAGTAAATAGGATAGAAGCATTAGGTTTTTATAACAAGTAAAAGCCTTCAACCAGGTCTTGGCAGTAGGGGGAATCAATCAAAAGAAGAGAACTATAATGAAGAAGATGAATACTAACCTTTAAAAAAGAAAATGCATTCGGAAACCTTGACGTATGCTCTCCTCACCTTCCTTCACCTTGGGGAGGGTTCTCTTGAGGAGCTCTAATGTTATCTGACAGCTTTAGAACATAATGACATGTTTTAGAACGAAAAATTATTAAAGAGGGCTTCAAAAATCATTTTTCCAAATGCCATTTGTACCTCGAAACTGGGTGGGTTGCCTAGGGCGACCAGGGCAGGCAACCCACCCCTGATACTTTTGTTCCAGGAGTGAATTTAAGTCCTTGAATGCCCTAGCTCATTCCTGGGTCTTATTCTATGCTATAGAAGAGTCTAACCTGATTTTTTCGAAACCTTCTACACGTGTCATCATCGTATTCTTGATCCATTTACCAAATTCGTCAACATCCGAGTTAGATCTTCTTCCAAATTCTGACAGAACTCCCAACTTAGCATCATCTATCTACTTCCATTGTTTCGGAGTCTAATCCAATGGTCTCAACTTGGATGGCCCATAGTTGCCTTATTCCCACACTCTGGGCTTTCAGACCTATAATATGGATTTTCGGGTTAGGGTTTTGGGGGATTCCACAGTGAGAGCGTCAAAGAATGAGGCATTTGGAAAATACTTACCTTTAATGATGCTAGCCCACATAAAATCGAGCTCAACAAGAAGCCACCAGGCTTGTTTAAGAAGGAGAGCTTGATTATGAATGTGGGTTGTACAAAATCCCTAGCCTCCTAGATTTTTTGGAAGGTTTAGTTTATCCCAACAGATTAGATAAAGGGATCTATGGTTGTACGAATGAGCACTCCAAAAGGTTTGAGCTAACTAATCAAGTTTAAAACAACCTTGTTTCAGTATACGAAAACAACTCGTGTAATATGTCCGGATGGGGGCTGATGCTAATTTAATTAGTACCTACCTTAATGCAAAACTCAAACAATTGGCCTTTCGTTAATGTAGTTTAGAAGTGACCTTACTGATCAGAAAGTCAAAGTCATGGATTAGGGATTTTGATGGAAATAGATGTGTACCAGCATACCTGCTTTGGTTAGATGAAATAGGGATGCCCAATTTAAAGTTAAGATGCTCTTGATGTGAGAGAGGGACATTTTCATTGAAAAATATACCACTTTTATGGTAATTTAACTCTTGTCCCAATAGATTGGAGAATAGATCAAGAACAACTTTAATTGCATCCAAGTCTTCTTCCATAGCACAATAGAAGGTGATGGCATCGTCTGCAAAGAAAATGTGAGATATCTCAAGTGCACTCCTTGCCACTTTGATGCCATGAAAAACATTGAGCTATAAACCATTGAGATTCAAGAAAAAACCTCTATGGCACAAACGAAAAGGTACAGGCTAAGGGGGCACCTTGTTAAAATCCTATTGTAATATAGTCTAGGCTCTTTTTTTTTTTTTACATGTAATTGGGATAAGGGGGTCCTATGTGAATGTTTGTAAGGGTGTTTTGGTCTTTCTGCCTAGCAGTATATATACTCTCTTATAGCCTAGGGTTTGACTTTCGACATATTCTTGAGAGTTTCTGTTTTTCACTTGAGAGGTTGCTGCTCTCTGTTCTGTGTTGGAGGTGCTCTGGTTCTGCTCAAGAGAGGTTCTCAAACTTGAAGATGGTGGAGTCTCGTCGATGCATAATGTGTAGAAGGCACTAGTGTTAGTGGTTCTTTGTTGGCGTTGAAGAGTATAACAAATCCTGATGTTTAAGGTGTATTCTTACCTTGCTGGTGTTGTATCTCTTGGTTCATGTCTTGTGAGCTCTTGTGGGTAGATATAGTGCTATAATCCTTCTCTTTGATCTTGATTAGTGCAATGCCTGATGAGTCTTTGTACTCATCCTTGGATGTAGGTCTCTAAGACCGAACCAAGTAAAACCTGTTGGGTTTTGTGGGCTTAACTAACACTGGTCCCTTTATCTGGGCTCATATTCATTCAGGGGTATTACTGACCTTTACTATTGTGGGAGTGGTTAAAGGTTAGGGATTTATATTATAAATAACTCCTTGGGTCCCCATAGCCGTCACACGCAATATTTGGGTTTGAGATTGTTTCCACAAACACTCAAACGAAGGATTCCTAAAAGGTGAAAAGCTACGGAAGATTCAAGGAGAGCAAAAGGAGGATCTATAAGCTTTAATTATTATAGAAATAATAGATCTGGTGGATCTGTGGATCCAACAATTGGCATCAGAGCCATTTTTCTATAATAATTTTATGTTATGAATTATTGACTTCTACTGTGTAATTAGCTGGGTGTTCTTGATTTAATTAGATCAAATGGGAGAATCCATATTTTAATTGAACCCGAGTCTCCTGTGGTGAAAGCCAGATAACCAATTGGAGGATCTAGGGTTAATTGAAACCTAGATCATTGGTTAATTTATTATTATTATTATTATTGGGATCCAATGGAAGGATCCGAGCCTAGCTGAGTTATTTGAATTACCAAGATGCGCCAGTCAATTTGATCTTCCCGTAGATGAGTGAGGCCTATTTCTTTTGGGTTCTTTCAAAACCTGAAACCATGAATGATAAGATTTGATGCCACAGGAGAGGTGATGGACATCGTTAGATGCAATAAGTACACCTCGGTAGGGAAAACCACAACTTGATTCTTCTACGTTTGGTTGGTTGTTCGTTCAATTAATTCACTGATTTGTGCTTGTAATTAGCATTTCTTTTAAAGATATTTTTTGTGGTTTCTTGCATCCGTTCTTTGGATGAATACGCTGGGCTAAGTGATTGGGTTAGAGGAAGAGCTTTCAATGGGGATTGAAAATCAAGTTTATTTTTCGCCTAAATTGGGTCTGCTCAAATCTTACGCACTACAGTACTATTTATGCGGGCTGACATGAATCGAAGCTTCCTGGCAACGGGATCGGTTTCCCTGGTTTGGTTTGGCTCATTGTCGATGCAACTAATTTTATGTCATAAATCTTGTGCGGGATCTCTGTACATGCTATTTTTGAAGTACCAGCCTCATGACTTATTTTATGAGTTCAAGTAGAATATGTTTTAGTGGGTTATTTTTGTGGTGAGAGATCTGGTGAAGTCCTCCGTTTTTTGTTTGGGTTTCGGTTTCATCACTAAAGAGAGAGAGAGCGATAGACATTGAGAATGGCGATGGAAGAGACGGTGCTGACAGTGCTGTCATGTTCGGCGACGAAGAGTTGTGTGAGATAACTGGGCTGAAGAGAGGAGGAGATTATATCGAGGTGACTTGTGGCTGCACAAGCCATAGGTATGGCGATGCCGTTGGGAGGCTCAGGGTTTTCGCAAGTGGCAATCTCGAGATCAATTGTGAATGTACTCCTGGGTGTCAAGAAGGTTAGTTGATTTCTTTGTTTTTGTCTCGCTATTCTCGCGATGGTTTTTCCTGGCTTTATATACTTCTTTTGGCATTATCATGATACATTGGACTCTTAAGAGTCATGTGGAATGCCTTCGTTTTCTTTTTGATGAGTCATGTCATGCCCTCGTTGTTTAATTTGTCGTGGCACTTTGTGCCCGTGGTTATTATGATGGAACCAAATTCCGTTGGAATATTAAAGGCATCATGATGGATCTCACAGGCACATGTAGGCAAAGGTGGAACTAACATGAATGGGAGTTCTTCCACACTTACGCAAAGCAGCCACATCTGAACGGTTTTTATACCGTGTTTGGCAGAGTTATTCATGGGTTATGTGCCAAATAAATAAATAAATGAATAATTGTTCAGATGATGTCATAACATGGTTGGATTGCGGTTGTTATCAATGCATTAGAGATTGCTAAAGGTTCTAAGCTTATTCTGTTTTTTTTTTTTTCTTTCTTTCTTTTCTCTTACCTGGTTGGAGGGTCCAGATCTGATTAGTTTATCAGAATTGGATTTTGAATGCAAATGTTGTTACTTGTATATTTAGCTAAACCCATGCATAAACCAAGATTGGGCTGAATGGCTGGATCCATTCAGCTAGGAGCCTAGGAGTTGGAGTCTTAGTGGGTCTGATGAATCAATCAGAGGCATCGAAAGTTCATCTCAAGGACGACGTGCTTTTACTTTTTGTGTGGGTGAGACATGGGAGAGAACATGTCTAATTTGCTTATATATTTTATTAATTAAGGTTATCTTGGGTTTCTTGGACTCATCCGGATAACTAAGTTTCAGAGTATTCTTCTTTTGTTCATCTTTCTTAGTCTTTGGCAGATGATATTTTATTCTTGGTTTTCATAAGAAAAATTAAAGTTTTCATATGGGAGATCTTTTTACCTTCTACATACCTTCTGGCCTCTGTTTCAATTTCTTAACAGAGGCATTTTACTGCATGGGTTTGTTTCTGATGTTAGTCAAAAATGGGTTACACAGGTAGAGCTTTTAACTTTCCGTCTCTGTCGTAGCTTTCCTTGATTGATGATATATATAAATTCTGGGCAATGGGTGGCAATGTTTGCACCCACGAGTGTTATTGGGGGTTTACCATCTTGATTTGCCTGGTTGATGATTTCTACAATGAACATGTAATTTCAAAAGTTATACATGCTTCCATGGTTTTGGACTATTGAACTCTCTTGAGATGGTAATATCACCCGGTTATAACACCCCTCCCGCCAAGCCCACCAACAAAACAAAAAAAAAAAAAACAAAGAAAAGCAAAAAAAGACACCAAGACCAACGCCAAGGGGGAAAAAAAGGGAAACGGGCAGACGGGGAAAAAAAAAAAAAAAAAGGGGAAGAAAAAAAAAAAAAAGGGGCAAAAGAGGAGGAGGAAAGGAAGGGCCAAGGTATCAAAAAAATTGAGATGGTAATATCACCCTTGATTGTTATAACACATATTGCCAACAGCTTTCCCCAGCCACCTTATATGAATATAGATCTGATGGAGAATAGATTTAAGGAATGGCGGCTGGTTATTAATTTTAAAATCAAGAAGATCATGTTGGAAGGAATTCTTAAGAGTGTTGATTGGATTTACCTCTTAGTTAATGATCGTTAGATCATTTAAGAAATTATTTGAGTTTCAATTTTTATATGGTTTAATGGTCTTTAAATAAGGATAAAATCATTGAATTTATTATTATTCTAAAATCGTTGATTTTTATATGGTTTAATCGTTGAATTAATTCTGTAATTTTCATCTGGTTTTCGGTTTTTGAATCAGAACTAGATCATTGATTTTACTAGTTCATCAGAATGACCAAATAAGTGGCTAGAAGTACAAGGAAGAATATTTGGTACATGCTTGAGTCATGTATTAGATGGGCTATGGAATTTGCATGCGGCTTAACAAAAGCATCCCTAGAGGGGATGTGGGCCATGCTGTAAGGTGTGGTGGATCCACAGAGACTAGTAATTGCAGAGAGACATCATCAACGATTTTCTTCAAGGTGGTTTGCAGAATTCAAGCCAAGGTGGAGATTGTTGGGTGTGGGTGTCTTGTATTCTGTGGGTCCATGTAATTATGGTTTTGGTTGAATTTGTAATTGAAATAGGATTTGAGTCAATTACTAGTACTGGGGTAAAACTATAATTACATTGGGATTAGGATTTTAGGTTTCCCTATAAATAGTCTCTGTGGGATAACCTATAGGTATCCATCTCTGTAGGAGATTGGGGAATCAATCCCTGTAAGGGATTGGGAAACACATCCTGAGGATAAGGATGGGGGGCAAGCAAAGGGTGGCACTTTGTGTGTGTGAGAGTGGTGTAAGGTTTCCTGGAAATAGTGAAACTCATTTTCTCTCTGGTGAACGTAGGCATGGTTTTGCCGAACCACGTTAAATCCCTTGTGTGCTTTACTTGTGTTCTTCTCTATTCGTAATTGTGCATCCATTATCCCTAACAAGTATCAAAGGGCAAAAGGGGGTAAAGAGGTGTCATGGCTACTTAATGGTCGGATTGGCTAAAAGTACCAAATTTCAACCCTTGAAATATCACCACAGATTAAAATAGAATTGGGTGAGCATGCACGTTTTCTTTAAGGTACCATTGCATTAGAACTTGAATTAGTTTGATTAATCCGATCAATTGTTTTATAATTTGAATTAAATATTTATTTTAGTTTTCTATTTATGGTAATGGTGAAAAATTATAGTTTTATCAATAAGTGATAACTGAGGTTGTATACGTGTTAATATATTGTGCGTATTTTTGTTTTTTGACTACAAATTTTTATGGAGATAATAAGAGGAGAAGTGTAATCCACCAAAGTGGCATCACTCCACTTTCCTATTGTCTGTTATAGTAGTCAAAGTTTTGTGACATTTGCTTAAATGTGATATCATCTATATAATAATAGTATATGCACACGAGTGGGAGTGAATAATAATTTAAGGCATTTTATTTACCCAAAGGTAAGAGATTTTCAAGGATTATTGTTGCACTCATTTTTAATGTGGATTAATATATTTGTTTTGTGCCAAAGAAATATTTCTGTAAAATATTTTTTCTTTTAAAAGTTTCTAGAATATGGAAACAATTTACATTGGATGTGCATAGTTGTTTTCTCATTGAAAGAATCCCATTATAAATTACTACAAATAGGATTACATAATGTTATGATAGAATTATGTGGAACCCACCAAAGTGGTAAAATATAATTTTATTATAATATTATGTGATCCAAGGTATATTACTGCAGAAAATTGATGGTGTTCACCCAAAGGTGTCATCATCAAAGTATGTTTATGCACATGTTTTTAAAGGAATATGATGACTTAGAAGTACCATTAACCCAAAGGTGTTGGCACTTTCAAAGTCATATATCCCGCGGTAGTTGCAAATTGTAAGGGAACTAGTGCATTCTCAACCCAAAGGTTGAAATGTAGTAACTGTCGGTAACTCTTACCAGCATGATGGTAATTTTTCCTTCTTTGGTAATATATATTTTTTGTCATTATTATTAAATGAATGCCTAAAATTGACTTTGATAAGTTATATATGTCATTTAAAGTACCATCAAAATGTCTTCCACTTACTAAGGCACTTTCAGTGGGAGTTGTTAAAAATCATGTTTCCAGTATGGACGTCTTATAATATTTTGATACTTTCATTTAGTGGGAGTTGTTGTTTGTTTTTATTCAACATTCTTTGACTTCACTATGAAATTTTCATTAATAAGATGATTATTTCGTTTTCATCTTGTGTTAATGATTAAAGTAAATAATGTAGATTTATACTTGCTACATTTGATGTTCTAATGACAATGGCGGTATTTAGCCAAAGTTTTGATTTATGACGGTATTTAGTCAAGGTTCAGATTTATGGCGGTATTTAGCCTAAATTATGGTCAGGTTTTAATTTATGGCGGTATTTAACCTAAATCCTGGTTAGCAATTTTGCCAATAGGCGATTATGCCAATGGGCGGTTTTGCCATAGGCGGTTATGCCAATTGGCGGTATTGCTAAAGTCAGATATTAATGTTAGATCGATCAATGGCGGTTTGCCAAATTATAATATCTAAGTATTATACCTATGAGGTAATTCAAGGTAGGCTGATCATTGATCAGGAAAGGACCCACAAGAGGGAATGCTTTTGTGATCACATAAGGTTTTGCATTCTTTACCTCTTGTATGCACCCCAATGATTCATATCAGCAAGTTGTTAATGACTGTAATGGCAGATAGTTGTGTTCCGTATATTGAGGAGCATCTCCTACTGTCGTTCACATTAATTGTTTGTTGGTTGAATCAGGTTTTCTGAGTGATGAAGGATTATGGGCATTATGGCCGAATACTTAGGTAAAGGTACTTGTGTTAGTATAGCCCAAGTGGGAGATTGTTGGGTTTTGTGGGCTTAACTAACACTGGTCCATTTATCTGGGCTCATATTCATTCAGGGGTATTACTGACCTTTACTATTGTGGGAGTGGTTAAAGGTTAGAGATTTATATTATAAATAACTCCTTGGGTCCCCGTAGCCGTCACACGCAATATTTGGGTTTGAGATTGTTTCCACAAACACTCAAACGAAGGATTCCTAAAAGGTGAAAAGCTACGGAAGATTCAAGGAGAGCAAAAGGAGGGTCTATAACGTGAATGCAACACAGGTATTTATTTCTACGCTTCCGTGATTGTATTCATAACATGCTTTAATTATTATAGAAATAATAGATCTGGTGGATCTGTGGATCCAACAAAACCTCGTGTCTTATTTCTTTGTTTTTGTTTTCTTCTTTATTCTGCTGCAATTAGGTACTCAGTTCTTAACATATTGGCATCAGAGCCTTGTCTTCTTGAACGTACCTTGTCTGCTATACTCTTGTATGCTTCTAAATACTTTAAGCGAGTGTTCTTCTTTGATGTTGTGGTTGATTCTTTGTTTTGGTTACTATGTTGTGAAACCCTAATTTCAGGTTTGACCTAATTACTCTAGGGCTTCACTTCCTAGTTCTTATTGAAGGTGTTTGCACCTAAAACCCCCAATTTTTGGCAAGAAATTTTGACCAACTGACCCAGATTGGGTCGCTTGAGGATTCGGTTGTCTAAATTTCTTGTGTGCTTGTTTTAAATGTTAATAAAAATTGTCTCTTCCTTTCTAAATGGGGGCTTCTGCATTTTACATGTTGTATGTAAGAAATTGATGCTAGAAATAATTTTGTAATCTGAAATAAATTGTGTATTGGCTTTTGTCCATATATTATCTTTAGTTTGTGATCATAAATTATTCCTTTCCTACTGCTCTGTAATCTTTATTGTTAGATTAATTAGCCCTAGTTAGTTGTTCACTTAAATATCTATATCTGCCTTCTTTAGATAATCTGAAATTTATGTTAGTATTGAACTTCATTATTGTTATAAATTTGAAGTCATTCTTTGAATAATTTCATATTGTGTTGTTGTTTAATTAGTAGTGTATAAAATACTAATTTAGTCATCTTCATTCCTGTTATGGCCCCTACTTGGCATGAATTTGAGAAATTTGATGGGAAATGTGATTTTGTGGTTTGGAAAAAAATGTTATAACACTGTAATCCTGCACCTTAGCAACAATGTAATGAGAAGGGTAAGGGATTGCACAACTACAGTTGAGGTTTGGCTAAAACTTGAACAACTTTACTTAACTACTTCAGTTCAAAATATTACTTTATTAAATGAACAGTTATTTAGTTTCAAAATGGATACATCTAAGTCTCTTACTGATAATGTATAAGAATTTTATAAATTATCATGTGATCTTGCTGACTTAGATGAGAAAGTGACTGATAATACCGTTGTTGTCTTACTTTTCAAATTCTTTGCCTGATTCTCATGTTGGTGTGAAAAAAAGTATGGTAGGAAATCTATAACCTTAGATGATGTTATGGAAGAGTTAAATGTTAGGGATATAGAACTTAAATATGAAAAGAAAGGCAAACAAATAGGTGAAGGGTTGTTTAGTAGTTTTGATAATAGGATTGTGTTTGAAGCTAAGAATAAGTTTAATAATAACAAGAAAAATAATAAGTTTGTGGGAAAGAAGAATAATGCCAATAATAACCAGAATAATAATAATAATAATAATAATAGCAAGTATATTAATAATAAAAGGGTTCGTTATTATTGTAAGAAAGATGGACATATAATAGAATATTGTAGAGAAATACTTCAAAATAAACAAAATGAGAAAGGGACTGAGAGGGAGACTACAAATGTGGCTGATGTTACAATTGATGCACTTGTAATATCCCTAATTGGTGACCTTGATCATTGAATCTTAGATTCAGGTTGCACATTTCACACGACTCCTAGGAGGGAATGGTTTGTCTTTTTTAAGTCTATAAAAGGTGCTAATGGGGAATTACAATGCATGTGATGTTGTGGGGATAGGATCTATAAGACTTAAATTGAATGATGGAAAATTAGGAATCTTGAACAAGTCAGGCATGTGCTTGGACTTAGAAGAAACCTGCTATCCATAAGTGAATTGGACTCTAGAGGTTTCCAATACAACTCTAAAGAGGGCTCTCTTAGGGTTATGAAGGGTAGCAATGTTATTTTAACTGCTGATTTGAGAAATGTGTTATATTTCTTAAATGAGATTGTGGTTCTAGGGCTGCCTCAATCTCTAGTGAAGCTACTAGTAAGGTGGAGATATGACATAGGAGGTTAGATCGCATAAGTAGTAAAGGCCTAGGGCACTTGTGTATAAGTGGTCAAATTGACCTCAAGAAGTCCATTGGACTAAACTTCTGTGATGTGTGTGCTATGGGTAAGTTTCACAAGACTAAATTCCCCCACTCCTCTTATAAGACTTCCCAAACTCTAGAGTATATATATTCAGACTTGTGGGGAAGCCCTAATGTACCTCCATCTCTCTCGGGTGCCCAATATTTATTGTCCATAATTGATGATTATTCTATAAAGACTTGGTTATATTTTCTTGTAGATAAATTAGGTGTGTTTGATAAGTTTCTATAATGTAAGACCTTAATTGAGAACCAAATTGAAAAGAAATTAAGGACTGATGATGGACTTAAAATCTGCAATGAAATTTTTTTGGATTTTTGCAATAATCATGGTATTACTAGACATAGAACATGCACTTGTACCCCTCAACATAATGGAGTGGCTGAGATGATGAACAAGACCATCATGGATAGGGTGAAATGCATGTTGATAGAATCTGGTATAGGGAATAAGTTTTGGATTAAAGCTATTAGTACAACTTATTTTGTGATTAATAAGTCCCCTAGTTCTTCCATTAACTTTGATACATCTGATTTTAGGTGGAGCGAAGTTAAGTGTGATTATAACACTCTTAGACCCTTTGGATGTGTGGGTTTTGTTCACCAAAGGGGAAGCTTGAGCCTAGAGGTATGAAGTGTATTTTCTAAGGTTACCCCATAGGGGTAAAAGTGTATGGGCTTTGGTGTTTAGAGGATAAGAAAGTGATCATTAGTAAGGATGCGAAGTTCAATGAACTAGAGTTCTTGAAAACTAGATCCTCCAATCATGTCTCAAACTCCCATATTTAAATAAGAGTTTTCTTAAGGTGGAGTTTGATGCGTGACCTGAAAGTAAGCTTAATACCCTTGATCCCATTTAGGGGTGTCAATTTTCAACCCAAACCATTAAAATCGGACCAAACCGACCTATTATAGCCCGAACCGATCCTTAATGGGCCGTAATTGGGCTGAGGATCCTCAGCCCGAACGGTTTCGGGCTGGCCCGGCCCAGCCCGTGTGCGGCCCCGTCAGCCCGTTAGTCTTTTACATAAATAAAATTAAAATATTAAATGTAATTAAATTTTTTTTTTGGTATTGTTTAAATGTAATTAATGATCCATGAATTTCGGTGTTTGAGACACTCGAGTTTGAGTAGTTGAGAGTTGAGTGTTAACACATTTAACGGTTTAAGTTTTAAGTTTTAACTTTTTAATTTTCAAATTTCATTTAGTTTTATTATATTAAAATTTAAAAGTCTTAGTTGATAACTCTTAACTCTTAAGTCTAAATCTTAATCGTTAACTTTTAATTTTCAAATTTCATTCAGTTTTATTATTTTAAAATTTAAAAGTCTTAATTGATAACTATTAAGTCTTCATCTTAATCGTTAATGCGCTGTTTCAGTTTCAGACTTTCAGTATTTCACATTTTCACTTTTGTGAAATCAGGCATCAGGGTTTCTAATGCCATCACTTATCGTTGGATCTACTTGGAGTATTCATCTTCTATCTTTTGTAGTTTTGTGTGTGAGAAACTTGGATTTGGAGTTGAGGAAAAAATAAAAATAAATTTCAATATTGATTTTTAATTTAGTCCAAATTGAATCCAAATCATTAGGCCAAACCGTTAGTCAACCCGAACCCAAACCGCACCGAAACCGTTATCTTTTAAATGGGCTGGTTTGGGCTGGAGGTTTCTCAGCCTGAAACCGTTAGGCCCGGCCCGAAACCGCTCCAAACCGCACCGTTGACACCCCTAATCCCATTGGTGTAGATGAAGATTTAGGTGCTGGTGGTGACCCTTTAAATGTCAAAGAAGAGCTTAAGGATGAAGACCCCTTAGACACTTGTGTTTGGGCTAGAGATTGGACTACAAGGTATGTTAGGAGACCTTTTAGGTATGCCAATGTAAGTGAGTTGTCTAATCAGCTTCTAATCTCATTTCTTATGCTCTTAGTGTAGTTGACCAGCTTGAGGGAAGTGAGACTAGGTCCTTTAAAGAGGCTCTTGAGAGTGTGGACAACAAGCTTTGTTTGCTGCCATGAGAAAATAAATGGATTCCCTAGCTAAGAATCATACTTGGATACTTGTAGATAGACCCAAGGGGAAGAAGCTTATAGGTTGTAAGTGAGGTCTACAAGTTTAAGGCTGGGATTCCTAGTGTAGAAAAAGCCTAGATTTAAAGCTAGGTTAGTAGCTAAGGGTTATTCTCAGACTTAAGGGATTGTTTATAATGAGGTTTTCTCCCTTGTGGTGAAACATACCTCTATTAGAGTGCTGCTAGCCTTAGCTGCTATTTATGATTTAGATCTATAACAACTTGATGTAAAGACTGCATTCTTGAATGGTAAATTATATGAGCAGATTTACATGATTCAACCTGAGTGTTTTGTTGTTAAAGGTAGTGAGATAAATGTTTGCCTATTGTTGAGATCTTTATATGGCTTGAAACAATCCCCTAGGCAGTGCTATAAAAGATTTGATGAATTCATGCTCAATAATAAGTTTAAAAGGATTTTTTATGGTAACTATGTATATTATTATGAGTTTAGTCCTAATTCTTTCATTTATCTTTTACTTTATGTTGATACATGCTTATTGCATCTAAGGTTCAGATTTGTAAACTGGAATCTGTGTTAAAATATGAATTTGAAATGAAATATTTAGGGGTTGCTAAAAGAATTATTGGCATTGGCATTCATAGAGATGGAGCTAATGGGGTTTTGACCTTGTCTCAAATGGGATATATTCATAAACTTGTAGATAAGTTTGGAAATGCTAATTGTAGGACTATGGATACACCTCTTGATGCTCACTTTAAGCTTAAAACTGTTATCGGTGCTGTTATAACTAGTAGACCTTATCAAGAGTGTGTTGGTAGTCTTATGTATTCCATGGTTTGCTCTATACCTAATAATGTATATTCAGTTGGATTGGTTTGTAGGTTCATTAGTAGACCTTGTGATTCACATTGGGATGTTGTTTTGTGGTTGTTGAGATATTTGAAAATTTATGCTTCTTATAGAATTGTGCATAATAACACTTGTGTTGATAATATGAGCATTATTGGGTTTTGTGACTCTGATTTTGCTGCTGACTTAGACAAGAGAAGGTATTTGATCGAATACTTGTTCACAGTTGGTGGTAACTTTGTCACACCCCACCCGCCTGTCTCAGTTACCCGCCCGACAACCCGTGGGAGTGATTCGTCATAGGATCCACGGTTTTAGTCTATCAACAATATTAAATACAAATAAAGATAATCAAGAGCAATAAATGTTCAATAGATGAATTAAAGGAATTACAGGAGTCCAAATACTCCAATAACAATAATAAAGGAAAGAATAATGAATCAAAATGAATATGAGTTCAGCGGAAGTAAACAAAAGAGTTATATCAATTTCTTTCCAGTTTCCTTTTCTAAGGATAAATAGTGTTTTTCATGAATCTCAAGATAGGGTGTCCTCCAGTTCTTCTCCATTCGCTGAGCGAACTGTCTAACCACTTTTCGTCTCTGACCATCAATAGGTGAGATAAGCGCACTCCATGCACCCGTAGGAGCTCCCGCACAGGCTATCTCCATTTCCCACTGACGGTGCCACATCCTCTTCATATGGGATGGTTCCTTTATAGGAAACCAATCCATCTTCCTGTACAATTCCTTCTTCTGTGCAGGCTAATAAACATATACAAAATAAAGGAGTCTAGAACTCAGTAAGAAACAATCATAATTCCCATCAATTATCCAACAATGCCAAAATGCACAAATAATATGAAGGAATGCAAAGTATGAATGATACTATGATTTCTAACTATGCAGGTCTCTAACAGTTGACATGCTTTAAGATATACACCAGCCCTCCTCTAGGTAGGTCTAATCGCTCTGATCCGGCAAGGACTGGTTACCTCTGTAGGGATCCTGGGAAAAAGGGAAAGTCCACACCTGACTCTCATTTCCATGGCTAGGGTTAAGTCAACACTCTCTTACCACGACCATTGGTAATGAGTACTGGCACATGTCAGTGTTTCTAATCCAATGCAAGGTCATAATGGTTACATGTCTACATGAAGTCCAGATGCATCCCCTATAGCACCAACCAACTTGGTTCAGTATCCTTTGCAACCTAGGAGAGAGAATCCTCACGGACTGGCTACCGCTGTTGGACTCCACTCCTTAACCCTATTGTCATCTACATATTATTGGGGCGGATGCTCTCATGACTCCTCATGACACCCGGCCCGTTCCTTGGACGTCCATGAGCCCAACCCTAACATATGCAACCCTACCATTTACATGACTAACAGTGGACCAACGTCACATCACTGTCATCACAGGTCACTCGGTTTCAATCCCCCTATCGAAAGGGTAGTAGCATGTGGGGTACCTAGCCATGCACTTCTAGACTCTACCTAATAATGTCATCAAACAATCATGACAATGCTGGAGACATCAGCAGGCATGTGTCCCATTCCACAGCCTTCTGATATCCCAAGCTAAGATATCCCAAAAGAATACCTCATCCATCAGGACCATATACTAACCATCATCAGTACATAACATTCATAATCAACAAAGTATATATGTAAACAAGACAAACAGCAGTAATATAACAAGATTAATATATAAGACATGAATACAACAGCATATATAAAGAAATACTAATTCTAACAGACACTGGACTAGGATGTTCAAGTCTATTCAAAAGATAGGATTGAATGTCCTTACCTGCAGATAAGTAAACTGTCCGTAAAAAGAGATCCGTTAACTATTACAAGACTTTCTTATCAAACAAAGTATACCAAAACACAGTGTTACAATATTATATGAGTTAATTGAATCAAAGTGAATCAAAACCAAAAGTCATTTGGTCACTGTTTACCAGCCGGTCGCTCGAGCCGGTCGCTTAAGTTGAGTGACCGCCACTAGTGACCGCCCCACAAAAACAGAGAGTTTCAATCCGAAATTCAGTCTTCTAATCACCCATTTTCAATCCGGATTTCGAGTGATCATGGCCTAAGTTTCAAATCTAATACTCCCAAAGCCAAAGGGTGAAGGAAATCCTAACAAATACCATCATTGGGTTACCCAGAACTCTCCCCTCGACTGGATTATCCTTTTCACGAAAGCAAGGTTTCGTTTTCGGATAAATCACCTCAAGTAGATTGGAAAGAGAGTCACAATGATCAAAGAGGGTAACCACCATGATGAGGGGATGGGTTAACACTAAATTAAAAGACAAAGAAGATAAAGGATGAAGGGTGAATCCATTACCTCACTTCAGAAAGCCAGAAAAAGGGAAGGACTGATCTCCAGATCACTGCCAGCACTTCAGATCCACTTTCGGAACTTCCCCGCAGCTGTCTAACCTCCAAAATTAGCAACCACGAATAAAATATTCGTTACTTGGACGAGGGTTACCTTTTATAGAAGTCGGGGGCAAAATAGGGCAAAAACTCCGAAAACAGACCGGGCGGTCGCTTGGTTTGATCGACCGCCACTAGCAACCGCCCCCATGTAATTTGCCATACAAGGGTGCTTTTGCTAGAGAGTTGATATCCAAGTACAACCTAGCCCTAAAGAAGAGATGGGGGAGATCTTACCTTAATTCCGGACATCTTCGAACCACACTTGTCTTCCAGAAGACCAACTACCAAGCAAGGCAGGCTCTTCAGACAAAGGATCTAGATCCATGGGTTCAGAGTATGGATCATTGACTTCTATCTGGACACTCCACAAACTTACTCGACTAGACCTTCGGGTTCTTGGACCTGAAATACGGATCTCGGGTTAGAAATACGGGGGTTGTTACAAACTTGGTGAGTTGGAAGTTCACACTTCAACTTGTGGTGGCACTTTCAACTACGGAGGCTGAATACATAGCCTTGTTTGAATCTATCAAGGAGTTTCTATGGCTTAGAGGACTCCTTAGTGAGCTTGGTTTTGGTAATTTGAATTCTCTTGTGCATTGTGATTCTCAAAGTGCTTTATGTCTTTCAAAAAACAATGTATATCATGAAATAACTAAGCATGTGGATGTTAAGCTTCATTTTATTAGGGGTGTTATTGCCAAAGGCCTAGTTGATGTCTGCAAGATTGATACCTCTATCAATCCTGCTAACACCATTACTAAGGTTGTACCTGTTGGAAAGTTTAAGTCTGCCTTGAACATGCTGAAGGTGTTATCTTTCTAATCTGTTTTTTGTTTTTTATTTGATGAGTTCACTGTTTACTCACAGGTGGTTGCACAGTCAAATATCAGAGTCAAGGTGGAGAATGTTATAATATAGTTTAGGGTCATATTTGTATTTTTTTTATTTTTTATTTTTAAGTGTAATTGCGATAAGGGGGTCTTATGTGAATGTTTGTAAGGATTTTTGGTCTTTCTGCCCAACAGTATATACTCTTTTATGGCCTAGGGTTTTGACATTCGACATATTCTTGAGAGTTCTTGTTTTCCGCGTGAGAGGTTGCTTCTCTCTGTTATGCTTTGGAAGTGCTCTGGTTATGCCCAAGAGAGGTTAGTGGTTCTTTGTTGGCGTTGAAGAGTACAATAGATCCTGATGTTTAAGGTGTATTCTTACCTTATTGGTGTTGTATCTCTTGGTTCATGTCTTGTGAGCAGATATAGTGTTGTAATCCTTTTCTTTGATATTGATTAGTGCAATGCCTGATGAGTCTTTGTATTCATCCTTTGATGTAGGTCTCTAAGACTGAACCAAGTAAAACCTTATGTTTTGTTTATTTATTTTAAAACCTTGTGTCTTGCTTCTTTGTTTGTGTTTTCTTCTTTATTCCGTTGCAATTATGTACTGAGTTATTAACAAATCCCCTATAAGGGAAGAAAAATACCGAAAAAGGAAGTGGAAGTAATGAGGGCAGATACAAGTTGAATCCATCTTTCGCCAAAGCTTAGAAATTGAAAAATATTTATGAGAAAAGACCATTCCAACGAACATAGTTTTTGGATAAATCGAGTTTGATAACAACAAAGCCTAGGTTACCAATTTTTTTTTTGGGATAATTACTGTTGCCCCCCTGTAGTTTGATTTTATTACTAATAAAACCCTGTTCTTTATGAAATTACTGTTGCCCCCCTTCCTTATAATGGTGTTAAGTAGCCATTAAGTTTGAATATGTAATGTCTAATTTGCCATTCATTAAAATTAAGAAATCAAAAGAAGATGCTATCCCATCTATAAAAACTAGATTAAATGTCAATTTTACCCTAAACTTCATTTATTTTGAATTAAAGAAATGAACAAAACCCAAATCCAATTTGGTTTCCCACCTTCACTTAACTTCATTTATTTTGAAAATATTTTTGGTGATATTCAGTTTCCAATTTAAGTTGAATTCGATTTTTCTTCCTCTTCTGTTTCTATTTAAGTTTTATTCAATCATTATTTATTTATTTGGTTTTTTTTTTTTTTGAGAATAAAATGGATTATAGTTACTTTTTTCTCCACAATTAATTAAGGGTAATACTGTAACTTGACAAAAGGGTAAATAAATAAAGAGATAAGTAAAAGGGTATTTTGGAGTTTTTGATAAATATAAAGATGCCACATCATCGGTAAACTAATAGAACTTAACGGTAGGGGGCAATAGTAATTGTAATGCCCCGCATCTTTTTCTAGTATTATTTTATTATTGTGGGCGAACGTGTCATTGTGATCGAGGTCAGACATCGTTTGTGGGTCCCACAACAGTGGAATTAGACTGAACCGAAAGCGAGGAAATGATCAGAGTAAATTTCTGGACCTAGAGATATGAATATTAACACTTGAAAGTGGGCCCTGCATAGGATATTACAGCGGGCCCACAAACCCATAATAAAGCCCATTAGCCATTTAATATTTATATATGTATTATATATATTATATTTATTATATATATTATATATATTATATTATTTACCCAACCGACTCAAGAGGACCGACTCATGAAGAGGACCGACTTAAGAAACTGAGAAGAGGGATTATTGCTGCGTAGTGGAGAAAACACAGAAGAGAAGAAGTAGAAAAGCAGGAGAATAGAAGAGGAGAGAGAAGGAGTGGGGAGAAGTGGAGAGGAGAAGAGAGAGAAGAGGAAGACCGTAGAAAAGAAAGAGAAAGAGAAGTGGAAGTGAAGTGAAGCATAGAGGGAAATAGAGATAAAGGACAGCCATTAAAGGCCTTAGAGGAGAACGTGGAGAAGAGGAGAGAGGAGTGGAAGCAGAGGAGAGAGGAGAGAAATGAGAGAAATAGAGAAAGTGGAGGGAAGCCATTAAAGGAAGAGGAGAGAGAATAAGTGGGGAGAAGAGGAGAGAGAGGGAGTGGAGTGAAAAGAGAAAGAGAAGAGAAGCCCGTAAGGAAGAAGAGAGAGAGAAAGAGTAGAGAAGAGGAGAGAGAAGGAGTGGAGGAAAAGTGGAGAGAGAAGAGTAAGACAAGAGAGGAGAGAGAGGAAGACCGTGGGGAGGAGAGAGAAAATGAAGAGGAGATAGAAAATAATATAAAAAGGGGGAAAATTTTCTGTTGGCTCTTGCGTTTTCGTAATTGCCGTTGATCGATCGAGATGCAGGGAGAGCGGATTATGATGGAACCAAGGTCAGGACACGCACGGAACAGGTAAGTAATATTGACCAACCTATGTATGATAAGTGGGTGTTTTCCTTTAATAAATATATAGCATGCACATGATAACATGAAATCTATTTTATCTATTCGTTGATGCAATTTATGGAAAGTGCATGATATATGCTTTTGTGTATTGAACAAAATACATGGAATTGGATGACAGCTCAATGACTTGATTGAGCTGCTTGAATGAAATGTTCATAGTGTTCTTGAACTATTAATCATGAATTTGCAAGAATGTTTATGCATGTTAAATGTAAAGTATCATGCTCTCATATGTATATGATGGAATGTCGTGAACTGTGTTCAGATGAGATTGAATGATATCATGCTCTCATGTTTAAATGATTGAATTGTATGGAATTGTATCCAGCCTTACTCATATGAGACTGAATGATGATTGAAATGAAAAATGTATATTGAAATGGGCAGAGCATGGTAATGCAATACTGGAATTGAAGATGAAAAGAGTAAAAGAAAAAGAAATGAAAATGTAATGGTTTCTGTAAATCCTGGTACTTATGTACCCAAATGGGAAGGCATGAAGCAAGACTGAAAAGTGAAAAGAAAAGAAAGGAATAAAATGTAATGGCTTCTGTAAGTCCTGGTACTTATGTACCCAAATGGGAGGGCATGAAGCGAGACTGAAAAGTGGAAAGATATACTAGAGCGATGATGGCCTCCTGTAGAGAACACTTGGCCTTGAGCCAAGAGACTGATGCCACTTGTGTGGTTGAGACTGATGCCACTTGTGTGGTTTTGACTGATGCCACTTGTGTGGTTGAGACTGATGCCACTTGCGTGGTTGAGACTGATGCCACTTGTGTGGTTTAGACTGATGGAGCTCTCTCTACAGGTAGCGCTTAGGTCTAGTTTAATGAAAAAGAAAAAAGGAAAAGGAAAAGGAAAAGGAAAAGGAAAAGGAAAAGAAAAGGAAAAAGGGACAGGAAAATGATAAAGGAAAAGAAGAAAAGAAAAGGAAAGTTTGGAATGTATGATGTTATATGATTTTGATGTGATAATCGATGCATAATGAATTGCCTGACTTACTTACATGGTTGTCTTTATTGCTTACTGGGCCGCAAAGCTCATTATTGTAAATGTTGACAGGTACTCAGATTCATGATAAAGGCAAGGTGTTGCCATCTATCAATGCCTTTAAAGTTGAATATGTAATCTCATTCATTTCGTTACGTTTGAATTTGTATAACTGGACAGTGAATGTATACATTTCCTTGAGATTGTATGTATTGATTTAGACACTGTTGAAATGTCAAATGTAAATATAACAGGACTTTAGACTGTGTACATATATATGTTATGGGTCAAACTGTCAAGCAGGTTGTTTGTTTTTGAGAATGTTTTGTCTAGCATTTTGTTTTATTGATATAAAGAGGTGTTAACGAAGAGGAGCTGTCACGTGCCCTAGTGGAATGTACATGATGTGGGCCCCACTAAGCCTGTGAGAACTGGGGTCGTGCAAGTAATTGTAGACAAAGTTAAATGTTGAATTAGTAATTTTGAAAAGTATAGGGGATACAATAGTAATAAAATCAAAGTATAGGGAGCCAATAGTAATTATCCCATTTTTTTTTGTTATGAAGGCAATAACAAATTTCATGAGCAATAGCAACGTTCTTTGCCATTAGTTGTTATAGGATAAAAGTTGGTTGGAGGAGCGATTTGCTGATAGCTTAGGCTATTTTTTTTATCAATTCTCATTCTCTATTATGAGGTTTTTTCATTATTTTAAGTTGTTTGGTATCTATTATCAGTTTTATTTTTATTTAAAATAATAGAAAATCTTTCAAAATTCATAATGAACTTTTTGTCTATTATGAATTATAGTGAGAATTTCATTATCTTCATTTATGCACAAATTTACTTAAAATTTTTTTTTTGATCTTAAAATTTTATAGTTAAGATGAGGGTAAAATAGTCAATACATTTTTTTTAATATAAAAATTATACTTTTTCCCTCTTTTATCACTTGCTCACTATTATTTACTAATAATTTTTTTATTTTGACACCAAACTTATTTTTTATTCTATAATTTATTTTTGACAGAATTCACCAAACCATTTTTCATTCTTGACCAATAATGAATTATTGTACCTATTTATTTTAAATAGGTAAAATAGAGAATGAGAATTTATACCAAAAGAGCCTTAGTTACTAGTTAAAATCTCATTCATTATGGAATTACTATTGTTCCCTCACTTCTAACTATGTTAAGAAGCTGTTAAGATTTATGCATAGAGTCTACTTTATCCTTTGTTATAATCAAGTTGCCAAAAGATGATACTATCCTCATTTAGAAAAACCATGTGGGATACCAATTTTGTGCTTATATTATTGTCATTATGGATTTCAAAGAGTTAGATCCTAATGAGATGAAACCGAGAAAAATTCAATTTGTAGTAAGAGAGATCCTTCAAGGCCCACAAATGTTTGTTATTTTAGTTTGCCATATTAGTTTTGCCACTGTTGTCATTGCAAAGAGAAAGTGAAATGGTAGGCACTGAATTTGGGGATGAAGAAGATAGATGTTAGGGTCTTCTCCCATTGCCGTTCTTGTTTCTTCTTGCAATGGTATTGAGTGAAACTTTAAATACCGAGTCAACTCATAACCATCTCTCAGACCATGAGAAGCTACTTCAGAAGCAAGTTGTAGCTCCAACATGTTACAAAACCTCAGTGATTCTGCCAATAATGGGTCGTTGGCGAACAACTTTAAAAATCTTCAATGTCCCATCATTAATTCTAAAACTATTTTGAATATAGCTTTAGATTATCCTTCAAGATATACTTTAACTAATGTAGTTTAGCATAAAGGGTAGAATAAGTAATAAAAAACCTCAAGGTTATTTTTGAATTTATGAAAAATATAAAGATGACACATCATAAGTTAACTAACAAGATTAATTGCAAGGTTGTCAATGATGGAATGTTAAAACGGTTAAAGGCCCAACTTTTCTAGGGGAGGTCTAGGGTTCGCATGCATTCGGCGGCATTAATATTATAGGTCTCCTGAGGATGTAATCGATGTGCGCACAAGCTGTCCCGAATGAAACCTCATGAAACCTTAGATCAATAAAAAAAAGAAAAAAAGGTTGCATAAGTTTTTTTTAAATAAAGTCTAAAATAAGGTAGTAACTAACATAGCGAGACATTAGTAATTATCTCAAAATTCTTTACCAAAAAAAAAGAAAAACTCAAAATAAAAAAAGGAAAAAAAAATCGACTTTTTTGTTGACACCTTCCCCCCTTTCCATGGTGTTTGTAAGCTCTAATCCTTGTAAAAAGAAAGAAAGAAAGAAAATAGGTAGACTTGGTCCATCCCAATATCACATAACAAAATTTTAGCTATTTCTTGTTACTTGAAAAAAAAAAAAAAAGTTAGCTATTTTTTGAAAAAAATAAGAGCAAATTGTAGTGACAACCTCAAAATGGAGGCCTTAAAGCACTATCACCTACCACCCAACTTTATATTTTAAAAATAGAAACACTTAAAAATTGGATTTTCATTGGATACATTAGTCTAATTTGTCACTAAAAACCGTTAAATTAATATCTTTAAATTAAAAAAATATTTCCATCAATATATGAAAAAAAAATCCAGTGATTTAATGGTTTTTAGTGATAAATTATAATAACGTGTTTAATGAAAAATCCAATTTTGAGGGGTCTTTATTTTCAAACATAAAGTGGAATGTAAGTGCTTTAAAACCTCCATTTTGGATACTCGTCTAATATGCTCAAAAAATAATTCTGTACTCCTCCACCCCACCCGGCGCCGGTTGTTCGATTTAACCCGGTGGGTATGACGATTTTGATTCATGTCTCGAACAGACCGATCCAAGAATCTAAAACCTTGTCGGACTCATGGTCTTTTACATTTGCTTTGATTTTCGGACATTTCGGCGGTGCGAGCATAGTGAGAGAAACGGGAGGAGCGGGAAAAACAAAGAAGAAGAGGAAAAGAGAATGAGAGGGAAAGCAAGTCAGCCATCGGTGGACGAGAGATACACACAATGGAAGTCTCTGGTTCCCGTCCTCTACGACTGGCTGGCCAACCACAACCTTGTCTGGCCGTCTCTTTCTTGCCGGTATTTTTCTTTCTTTCTTTCTATATCTTCTAGGGTTTTCTTTAATGCTTGTAGCCGTCTCTTTGTTGGTTATGTGCTCTTTACTTCTCAGGCCAGGCTAGGGTTTGACATTCTTACAATGTTTATACTCATATCGCAGCTCTCAAAACCGTTGAGCTTTCATAGTGTGCATACTTCATTCAGTTTCTGTGTCTCTCTCTCCCTTTTTGTTGTTGTTGTTGTTGTTTTGGTCTGAATGGAGGTTCTGAATGGTGCTGGAAGGTGATGTTAAGCACATTTTGCAGCAGAAGCTTTTCGGCTTCTTCACTCATTTGTTGGTTTAAGGATGTAGCTTGTTACTGATGCATGGAAATATATGTAAACTCTAATATTTGAACAGTTAAAATTCAGCCACATTTGGATTTCCTTTTGTTAACATATTTTTACTGTTTTTGTTTTGAAAGAGGTTGAGGAATATTGTCATAAGCTGTGTTAGGGTGGTCAGTCTGTGTTCTCGACTTCTCGGTAATATTGTTTGCATTCTTGGATTGCTGCAGTTCTTCTGTTAACAAATTTGAAATGCTGATGCCAGGGCTTAGAAGCATGTAGGATCCAACCCTATCCAAATTTCTTTAGTTGTCAATGGGATAATCTATTAGCCAAATATAACATTTCAGTTCTTGTTTCACATGAGACCATGTTGGAAAATTTTTATTTGGTTGGAAAATGTTAAAATAAAAAAAAATACTATGTGATGATTTGGACGAGATCAGTTGTACTGTCATAATCATGTCTAGTGGCCCATTTTCATGCATACAACAGCAACAACCAAAGTGTTATCCTAACTAAATGGGTTGGCTACATGGATAATTTCGTTCATGGACACCTTTATGAACAAGAAAAATTACTATTCAGCTATAAATATCTATTAATTGTCTGTGAAAGAAAAGCATTCAATCATTGGGAGGATATAAAGGTGATCGTGCATTTTAGTAAAACTTTGGTCTCTGATGATTAGAACCATCGTTTGGATCTTATGGTAGGAGGGGAATATTGGGCCTTTGACTGGTTCTAAAACTTGGATATCACTGACATTGAGTATTTGGGAAAAAATCCTTAGGTTTAAAAGACAGACCAGTATATACCCACTACGGATAAAGATCAGTGTTTTGTGGCGTTTTATAAACCATATGTAACTTATGACTACTTCCGGCTATGATGATTGCTTCACAGCAATTTTAAAAGAAATATCTTTCAAACAGTTATGTATGTAGATATTAAATAGTTATGAGAAATGATATATATATATATATTGGCTGGGTCAAGAGAATTTTAGGGGAAAGAAAAAATCCCAACTTGGTGGCATTGTCATAATCTGAAATTGGTTTATTTTTAATGGTAATTCTCTTTGGGATACCCAACTCCGCCAATGTTTGTTGTTGGTCCCAAGCTTGGGTAAAGGAAGAGGGTTGGTGTGTCAGGTCGGCTGTTGACACCGGTAAAAATCCAGATATGGATTTGACCTTATGTAACAAAAGTTATGCCAAGGTGTTCCTGGACAAAAGAAGTTACGCGCTACACTATGGCCTAGGTGTAGTGATAAGTGGGCAAGGGTTAGTTAGGGTGCTCCCTGTAAGTGACATGCCGTATTGGCACCTGTATCCGGTGATAAGTAGGCAAAGGTTCCTGCGTCGTGGATGAGTGCGGCGGGTAAAGAAGTTAGTCAAAAAACGTAGGATTTTGGCTTCTTGGAGCATAGGATCTTTAATAGGTAAGAGCTTATAATTAACAAATGTTGTGAGGAAAGAAAGATTTATATAGTTTGCATTAAAGAGATTGGATGGAAGGATAAAAAAGCTAAAGAGTTGGATGATTTTAAACTTTAATATACTAGGGATAAAAGTAATAAAAGTGGAGTTGGTATAATAGTGGATAAAGATATAAAGAATGATGTGGTGGATGTTAAAAGATTAGGTTATTGGATTATTGCTATCAAGCTTGTAAAAGAGAAATAGATCGTAATATATGTAGTGTATATGCTCCTCAAGTAGGACTAGATGAAAGTCTAAAGTTACAATTTTGAGAAATATGGATGGATTAGTGCAAGGAATTCGTTAAGGAGAAAAGACTGTCATAGGGGTGATCCAGATGGACATATTAGGAAAGATCAAAGAGGATATGAAAGTGTACATGGGGGATATAGCTTTGGTGAGAGAAATGAGGAAGGGATCTAAATTTTAGATTTTGTTGTTGCTTTTGATCCATCTATCATAAATACTTACTTAAAAAGAGAGATGAACATTTAATTACCTTCAAAAGTGGACTTCATAAAAGCCAAATAGATTTCTTCCTAACTAGAAAGTCAAATAAATTGTTGTGAAAAGATTGCAAAGTTACACCAGGGGAAAGCTTGACCGCACAACATAGGCTACTGGTCTTCGATATGTGCCTTACTTGACAAACTCATAAAAGGTAAAAGGGGATTGCTTGAAATCTTTCATTAATGAAGTAGTCAAACAAGGAAAGTGGGAATTTGAGGGGGACACTAATACAATGTGAAATGAGATGGCTAAAGAGGTTATAGATGAATCACAAGGAAAGCTCCACTTTTATAGAGAGACTTGGTGGTTGGATGGTGAGGTTCAAGCAGCCATTAAGAAGAAAAAGGCTAGTTTTATAACATACCAAAGTACTAAGGATTTAGAGGATCTGCAAAGAAAATGTTAGGAAAAGCAAGGGAGAAGAAATATGAAGATTTATATGATAAGCTAGGTACAAAGGAAGGGAAGAAATCTATTTATAAGATAGGCAAAAAAAGGGATAGAAAAAGTAGAGATCTAGACCATGTTAGATATATTAAAAGTGAAGATGGTAAAGTATTAGTACATGGTGAGGACATTAAGAAGGGATAGATTACCTATTTCTCTAATCCACTAAATAAACATAATCCAGGTATCGATTCGGATGATTATACCATTTGCCATGACACCAATTTTCGAATGGTACAAAGAATTTTGATGTTTGAAGTAAAACAAGCTCTAAGGAGGATGAAAGTAGGTAAGGCACAAGGTCATGAGGAAATCCCAATAGAAGTATGGAAAAGTTTAGGAGCCTATGGGCTAGCTTGGCTAACAAAGAAAATGCCAGATGAATGGAGGAGAAGTATCGTGGTTTCAATTTATAAAAATAAAAGAGATATTCAAAGTCGTAATTAATAACTATGTAGGCTTCAAACTGATGAGTCATACTATGAATATGAAATTATGGGAGAGAGTAATTGACAGCAGTTAAGACAAGTAACCACAATTACTGAGAATCAATATGGATTAAGCCGAGAAGATCTACACTAGAAGCTATTTACCTTATTAGGAGCCATATGGAAAGGTGTAGGGAGTATAGGAAAGATGATCATGTGGTTTTTATCAACCTAGAAAAAGCTTATGATAGAGTCCGTAGAGCATTAATTAGGAAAGTACTAGAGAAAAGAAATGTTGCTAGTAAATATGTAGACATAGGTAAATATATGTATGATGGTTGAGTGACAAATCTAAGAACAGTGGGAGGACGAGGTGGTGAATTCCCAATTACGGTCAAATTACATCAATGATCAGCTTTAAGTCCGTATTTTATTAACATTTATAATGGAATGGATGGATTAACCAAAGACCCTCAAGATGAGGTTCCTTGTTGTATGTTTTTTGCTGTTGACATTGTGTTGATAGATGAGACATAGGTAGGGATTAATACAAAGTTAGAATTATGTTGAACAACTTTGGAATCAAAAGGTGTTAAACTTTTTTTTGGGTAAAGAAAAGAGGGGATGTAGTAGCGGCAACCTAACGCCCCCCCGCTACGCAATGTTCGGACTTTTTATCGAGTGCAACCTATGCAAGCATTAGCCTTGTGCACTACCAGCGGAAGCACTGGCCCTGTCAGCGGAGCCCCACCGGAGGCCTAGTATAGTCCACAGAAGTCGGTATGACTCATTCCCAGGCCAAAGAGCACACAACTGTCCAATGCAAGAAATAGAGGAGCAGAGGGGATTCGAACCTAGGACATGAGGTTTACCAAACCACTTGGGAGTGAGCTTGGGACCACTAGACCACCACCCTCGGTGGTAAAGGTTTTAAACTAAGTAGAACGAAAACATAATTTAGTTTGTAACTTTAGTCCTGATTGGGCGGATGATGAGGTAGTGAAATTTTATGAGAAGGAGATTCCTCAAAGTGATTGTTTTAGTTATCTTGGCTCAATCATAAATAGAAAAAGTGATATAGCAGATGAAGCTTCCCAAAGAATTAAAATAGGATGGATGAAGTGGAGAGGCTCGTTTGGGGTCTTCTGCGATCAACGTATTTCTTTAAAGCTCAAAGGAAAATTCTATAGAACCGTGGTATGACCAGCTATAATGTATGGTGCAGAGTGTTAGACTATTAAGAAACCTTATATAGATAAACTCAGTGTAGCTGAAATGAGGATGCTAAGATGGATGAGTGACAAAAGTAAGAAGGATATGATAAGGAATGATCATATTCGAGCTGGTCTAGGTGCATCTCCGATAGGTGATAAGATTCGAGAAAATCGTTTGAGGTGGCATGATCACGTTCAATGGAGACTTGTAAATGCCCCTATATGGAGAAATGATTTATTCTATATTGAAGGAGTTAGAAGAGCTACGGGCAGACCTAAGATGACCTTACATGAAGTGGTGAGAAAGCATATGCATAGCTTAGGCCTTCTATCTAGTATGGCCTTAAACAGAACTAATTGGAAGGCAAGAATCCATGTAGCCGACGCCATTTAGTTGGGACAAGTCTTCTTGTTTTTGTCGTCTTTGTTGTTCTCTTTGGAATATACCCTAAGTTTGCGTTTGTCAAGAAAAACATTAATAGATGTGTTTGGTATAATTCTTCACCTTATTTCTCACTATAATTAATCAATATAAGCAGAAATTTATGATTATCTCTATAAACTATTATGGTTTTCTTAATGTGGGTAGCAATCAAGGAACAAATTCGGTCGAAATGGGAATTTCGACCTTGCAAAAGACCGAAATTCCCATGTTTCAGTCGAAATTTTGACCGAATCTGAACATTTTTTTTTGCACACTTGTAACCTCAATTTCGGGCCTCATATGGGCTCAAATTGATTTAGATTCTTGCATACTATCTATTTCAAGCATAATAAACACTACAGAACTGCTAGTTTGCTAAAAAAACCATTAAAAATGTAACATCAAAGTATACACTACATATGAGAAGAAGCGAGAATGTTAGTAACTTAGTATGTTACTAATTACAAGTCTATTCTATTCAATGTCTCCCTCTTCCGTCTGCGCCCCATACAAATGACAATATAAGTCCCATGATGTTCGCCCCATATAGTTCTCGACGTAGTCAACAACTGCAGCTCTGTACGTGGCCTCATCCAAATGCATAAGATTTCCTGACGGTGGGAAGTTGTGAATCTCCAAATAAGGAACTCGCTGTGGAATAGAGTGGAAGATCTGCTCAACAAATGAAGGAGAACCTTGGCTGTCAGCAGAAGGATCCGATCCATAATGACAATAAGGTCCTAGTGGCTGACTTCGATAGGTGACAGTGGGAGGGACACCATAAGCTCCATAAGCTGCTCCATAACCATAAGGCTCCACTAGTGGCTGACTGGCCTGACCCTGAATCGATAGCCAGGAGGGACACCATGTGGTCCATAACCATAAGCTCCATAAGTTGACCCAGTAGAACCAATACTCTCCACAACAGTATCATATGAGGACTCTGCAGGCCTATGCCATCCGGATCTCATCGATCTTATAGATCCCACCAAGCTCTCGGCATCAGCCGGACGGTAGAACCCATATGATGGCGTGTCCTCTGTGCTATAGCCGTGCTGTCTCCCCTTCCCCTTCCCCTTCCTCGAACATGTAGAGGAAACATTTTGGCCTCGACATGCAGTTCCAGTATGGTCTGAATCCTGTGTCGCGTGGGTGAACTGACTCTCGCTTGTGAGTCTCGGTGGTCGTCCTCCCCACCCTTAACTCTCACGTACTGCTGGTGGTCGTGGTGGTCTGGCCCTAGGATCCGCTGAATCCTGATCACGAGGTCCAACACCCTCCTCATCCCCTCCATCATCACCGCCATCGTCATCATCACCACCATCGTCATCATCGCCGGAGGCTTGAGTCACCTCATCCTCAGTGTCGGACCAGACAATCAAATCCTCACTCTGGGTGGATGCACTAGGGTGTGGCACGAAGGGACGGGCGGGCGCTGCATGTGCACTCCCCTCCTGGGACATGAAGTCCTCCACATCAGCCCCCATCTCCTCTGCAATCTGTCTATTGGGACGACCTCCCTCCTCATCCAGCAATGGCTCTTCACTGTCTCTGATCTAGTCAACTATTGGTTATCATCATCATCAATCTCAAATATGTCGGCCAACTCGATATTGTTACTCTCTCTGTCCATCCCCTGTCTAATATGATCCTCTCTGTCTCATATTATAGTGTATTTAGACAAGGTCCTCTAGACGCTTCACACCCAATCGGTTGCGCCTCTTTGAGTGAATGAGGCTGAAGGTGCTCCAGTTTTGCTCACAACCAGTGGCAGAACATGTCTGGGAGAGCACTTTGCTTGCAATCACACTCAAGTGGGGTGAGTCACATTCAAATTGCAACCACCATTCAGCTGCAACAAACATAGACTCCAAGTCATTTTAATACTTAAATAACTAAATTAAAGATAGAATATAATTATTAAATATATAATGAAATAAATGAATGAACTTACCCCCAGGGGTGGATTCCTGTCCCTATACGGCCACGGAACGACCGGAAGCTCCCAGTGGCATCCCTAAATGCCTTTATCTAATATATAAAGAGAAAAAACAATAACTAGTTACTAGGTTAATGATTTAGTATAAAACTATGAATTGTGAATATCAAATGATTCAAATCACTATCTCACCTCCATAAGGATGACTGCTTGTTTAGATGGATCTAACTTCTCCACTACAGTTTGGACGGCATCCATCAAATCTTGCCTCATCCCAAGATTGTCCTTGTAATGGTACTTGGGTGTTAGATTCTACTAGGAGTTCAATTAGAGTTTGTATTCATGTAAAATTCTATTTCTTGTTACCCAAGTAAGGGTATTTATTTAATAGTGTACTTTCCACTTAATTATAAATAGAGGGCTTGAGATCATTGATCGATAAGCCATTCTACCATAATCGTTTTTTTCAATATGGTATCAGAGCCTAAGTTCGATTAGGATCTTCTTCTATTTTTTTTCTTCAAACCCATAAACCCATCGCAGATTATCTTTTTTTCTCTAAAACCCTTCGCAGATTTTTTGCAACTGTAATTCTGCAACCATCGCAGAAATCAATTCTTTTGAATTCCTTCGCAGATTTTTTGCCACCGTAATTCTGCAACCATCGCAGAAATCAATTCTTCTGAATTTTTTTCCCCTTTTTAAACCCATCGCACCACTGCACTATCGTTTCAGTTCCGCCTCGAAGACCAAAAAAAAAAAAAAAAAAAAAAAGGAAGAAGAGAAGAAGAACCACACTTCCTGTTGCTTCTTGCGACAAGAATTCCTGCTGCTGCTGCTTCTTGCGATAAGAATCGCAGTTACAGTCGCAGATTACAAACACAAGGTTACTGTTGCTTCTTTTGCAACTTCCGCTGCCGCTGCTCCTGCTACAACTGCTTCTACTGCCGCTGCTCCTGCAATAGCTGCTCCGCCGATCCTGAAACTGCCGGAGCTTCTGCAACTTCTGTTGAAAGAGTCTCTTGAAGACCACCTGCTGTATTTATGTTTCTGTTTCGATCAGCCCAACCAAATAAAAAGGAAAAACAAAAACGTAAATACGATGTTTGAGGGTTCAGTTTTGTAAATTTACAAACTTTCAGGGACCTGTATGTGATTTCACATATCTTCAGGGGCCTGTTTGTGATTTTCCATAACTTCAGAATCAGCATCAGAATCAGAATCAGAATCAGAATCAGAAGAAAAAAAGAAGAAGAAGAAAGGGTGTTATGGTGACCACTGATGATACTATTGCCTCCGTTGGTTCTGAACATTATCCCACTCTTCATCCTCTTTCAATACGATTTGATGGAACAAATTATTTGATATAGTCTCGATCTGCCTACTTGACTATTCCTGGAAGAGACTTGTTGGACACCTTACGAGCGCCATTGTCAAACCTACCACCGTAGGTGTTTCATAGGATAAATGGATCTCGAATGACTCTCTTATCATGTCTTTCCTTCTAAACTTCATGAATCCAAATATTGTCCGTGGATACCTATTACTTAATAATGCAGCCCAAATCGGAAGGCTACTCACTGAGACATATGGACAGTTGGGAAATGATCCATATGTTTATGAGCTACGAAAGAAGCTTCATGAGACTACCCAAAAGGAATTGACTGTGGCCCAATATTATGCTGAGTTGCGCTCTCTTTGGCAGGAGTTGGATCATTATGGGGATTATCACCCCACTAATCCAGATGATGTGACTACTTATAGGAAGCACGTTGATAAGATTCGGGTATATGACTTCTTGGTAGGTTTGAATGTGGAGTATGATCAGATCAGAGTGCAATTATTAAGTCGTTCTCTTTTCCTACACTTGAACAGTCTTATGCCATGCTTCATGCTCCTATTGTGGAGAAATCAGCCTTACAATCTGTTAGCACTAAATCTGATTCGGCTAAGGAGATTGTCAAGTGTGAGCATTGTCACAAACCATATCATACGAAGGCTAATTGTTGGAAGCTCCATGGGAAGCCTGCTGATTTAGAACAGAAAAGAGCTCAAAGAAGAGGAAAACCGAAAGCTCATATTTTTGAGATAGTTTCCACAACACCCTTTGTAGACGTTGGTTTTTCACATGTGGAGTTCGCTACTCTGTGACGTATTCTGCAGTCTTCTACTGCCGGTACAACCTCTACCACTTCTTCCTCTACTACCCATACCAACTCCTACCTTGCTGCTTCAGATAGTACTTTTACAAGCTTCCAAGTTTCTTCAGTCTCTACTCCTTGGATCATTGATACAGGAGCCATAGATCATATGACAGGTTTATCCTGTTAGAGTAGGTTTTCTCTGCTGATCTACCATCCTCAACACATGCACCACAGGCTCAAGCATCTTCACCACTATCCTCACATTATGCCAAAAAGTCTCGTCGAGTATGGTCAACTATGCTCTCCCACGGATGAAGAACCCTCCCAGTTAAACCACTCCTCTGCTGCAAACATGCTCCTAAGGCCAGTTTTCCTACTCTCAAAGCTCTGCAATGCTATCCAATTAGTAGCAAATCTGATTATGCCTGGCCTCACTAACTCACCCTGACACTTGTCCCTCATCATCTTTAATGCATATGTGTGGTTATTGATGAAGGTGCTAACTTGTCGGGCTTGCTCCACGGTTTTCTTCACAAGCTTGACCTTTCCGATGTCCTTCAACATTAAGTCAATGCAGTGAGTAGCACATGGAGTCCAAAAGAGCTTATATCTGTCCATCCATCAAGGCATCAATAGTTCAATAAAAAGTTATGTAAGTGTACATGTAATGTAAATATATGTATTTAAAAATGAAAATTAATATTATATGTTTAGATACCTGGAGTTCTCCTGCATTTTCAACCCAACTTTCTTGTAGTTGGAGCCATTATTAGTCACAATTTGGACCACATAACCATTTGCTTTAATAATTTATAAATATATTTTGCATCTTTCTTGTCACCAGATGCATCTACTGATTTGAGGAACACTGTCCTCCCATCACAATTCAACATAAAATTGATGATGGACTGTCTAAGGGGACCAATCCAACCATCAGCCATCACAATCACTCCATAATGAGCCCACATGGGCTTTAATCCCTTAATATACTCATTTAAGTCCTCTTTATGCTTAGGCAAATAGACATTATATATCTCATATGGAGTAGGGCCTGAGTACCACTCCCAACCTTGCCTATCTCCTTAATCATATCTCTATAGTAGGGCCCCTGGGCTGTATGTGCTGGATTACTATGGTAATAAGCCATTTAGAAAAAGCCATCCCCACTTTTTCCTTCACACTCCCCCATAAGTGCTTCAACTTTCTCTGTTTATGCTCAAGTCTTGCAAATAGGGCCAGATCATTGCGAAGAATCTCAAGATCCGGATCTGTAGGATGTGATGACGAGGCTCAACCCCTTATAGGGGCCCGTGGGATAGGATTCTCCTGCCTCACACTCTGAGTCCTCCTTAGGGACTTGGGAGCCGCTTGTGCCTCCCATACCCATTGGCTTTCTATAGGACCCGCAACCCATACCCCTCTGTTGCCTCCTCATGTCATCAACCCTCTGTTGCTCCCTACTCATCATCATCGCCCTCCTGATCTGATCGGCCTTTGGATCAGGGTCATATCCATACTCTCCTGGCTTATCTAGACCATAATCCTCGGGATCTGGAAGGTCATCTAAGCATGCATCCATGAACTCCTCCCTTTGTGTTCTCTTATCTTTCCTCTTTTGCTTTCCCCCACTAATATATGAGGCCATTGCCCTCTTGACCTCTACGGGCACCCTACTATATCCCTGTTTCCACCAGCTAGATGCATCTTCAGTCTAGTGGCCTCACCTCCTCCTATTGTTTTTTGTAGTAATTACACGCGCTCTTCCTTTTATCAGCTATCAGTGGCTTCCCGTGTTGCCAAGCTATGTCTGATATCTTTGAAAGAGAGTGCCTGATACAAGAAATACAAACTAAGTATCTTGAAAAGCTCCACAATATTCTCCAAAAATGACATACATGCTTCTAATAATAACCTCCTATTTTTAAATATAAAAAAATATATAACTATATAAGTATTTTTTAATATATAAATAATTTAAAAATATATAAAATGCTAACTATCTTAAAAATATCCACAACATGCTCCAAAAATTGCATACATGCTTCCACTAATACTCTCCTATTTTTAAATTTAAAACAGAAATTAATTAGTTTTTTTAAATATTTAAATATATATTAAAACAGTAAAATTACATAATTAACAGAAAAAAATTAATTCAACACCATCACAACAATATGGTGTCTCAACTCTCATATACATTAATTTGAAGCTTATACATGTACTATATTTTATACATATACATTTTTAGCAATATACTTAATTTACCAAATAATTTTTAATAATAGAAAAATAAAAAAATAGTAGAAAGAATAAAAAATTAATTTTGACACTATAAATTCATAGATCAACACTTTAAAGTAAACATACTTACATTTGGAAACAATCTAAGATGATTTAAGGCACAAACAAAACAAAAATAAAAAAATAAAAATCTAAGATGATTTAAGGCACAAACAAAACAAAAATAATCTAAGATGATTTACATTTGGAAACAATCTAAGATGATTTAAGGCACAAACAAAACAAAAATAAAAAAATGAGAAAGTTGGTTACTCACCTTGCAAGATTTGAGAAATGCACAAATGGAGGAGCAAATCTAGTGTTTGAATGAAATGGAGTTGTAGAAATTAGGTGAAAAGAGGGATGAAAGCAAGAGAAATCACAAAAAAAATAAAAATAGGGTCAAAATGTGCCTGGCAATATCGCTTGGTATGCTCGAAAATGATGGTAAGTCGAAAACTGACTCGAAACATGACACTTTATAACATGCGATTGTGTCGATATATCGGTCGACGATATGATATGATACATGACACTTTTCATGCCTGTCCACTAATTTCATTCGTTTTCAAATTTTGCAGACATTTCGAGCGATATTTCGACCATATCGCTCGAATTTTGTTCCATGACTAGCAATAATGAACATGTGCAAGTTGGTGCTTAAGTGGGAGAAAATGGTAAAATTATCAAAAAAGAAAACAAAGCACCCACTCTCCTAAGTCCTAACAACATGTGAAAAGAAGACTTTTGTTATATATGTGTTGTGTGTGTGTGTGTTTGTAAATATATAAATATGAAGTTTATCTTCAATATGTAATCTGTTGTCTAGTAGTAACCAAACAATTATTGTTTATAGCTCAACCTATTTAGTTATTGGTTATTCATAAATAAGTGATAATATTTTTAAATTTATACTATGCCAAAGAGAGCCTTAAGGTTTTCATTCTGGCAGTATGATGTACTTGTAATCGTCTGCTCTGCCACATGATAATAGATTACCATTTTTCTCATATATCAGAATTTTTGCGTAAATTGTGATGCAGAACTTAGAAGAGAGTTGCGGAGAAGCATGATATACCTCTCATTCCATCCCAACACCCCCAGGAAAAAAAAGACCTTTGAATTCATTTACTATTTGGTGCAGATCCATCACTGAAATGGACCTGTTTTATTTGGAATTTTGACTAGGGCAGGTTATGTAGGTGTTGGGCCACTTTTCCCATGGGTTCCTATGTAATAGTCCACTTTAAGGGCCTAATACGGTAATTAGGTAGCATATGGTTTTTGCTTTTAGATGTATTGAGTTCATAGTTTAAGATTGAACCTGGTTCGACTTTGGTTTAATTTAAGTTAGGTAGGTTTTGGTTTAGTTCTAGACTTCTAGGTCTGTGATCACCTGATCTGTCACATGATTGACAGTATGTAACAAGGGTTTCATGCTTGCACACGTTTTGCCTTGGGAGGCAGTGGTATGTTTTATTTGAATTTGCTCTCCTATTTAAACTAGATGTTGCTAAGACTAAAGCCTAAGCTTCTATATTCATAGGTTCCATGGTGGCAGCATAATATAACTCAGAATTTTGAGTTTTACACTATTGCAAGCCATGCTGTTTTCTTCTCCAGTGTTTCGAGTTTTGAGTTTAGTGTGTTATCATAACTCAGTGGGGTTACTTGGTTGTATTAGTTGACTCCTTGATAGTGTGAGGCCCTGGAGATTCTAATTAAGGCTTTGGCTTAAAGCAAGTTGAAGATATCATTCATGTTCAAGCTTTTGGTTGAATTATAAAGCTGGTATTGAAGGCTGCAGTGTAGACTGCTTCTTCTAGAAGGCACAAGTAAGTTGTCTTTTTAGGTGAATTCTGTCTAGCCCTATCCATCTCTCAATCTTCATCAAACTACAGGCTCTTCCCCTCCCTAACCCTAGCCTTCAATGCCAACTTCACCCCCATCACTCTGTTGAAACCCTAGCCACACTGCTTTTCTTAAGTTCCAACCCAATCAGGAATCCTAAGCATAAAAACCCCTTATAATTTTATCACGGTAAGCCCTTATACAGCCTTACACTTAATCCCCATTACAGTCTCCCAAAATCCCAATTTTCAAGAAACATACTGCGCACCATCAGAATTGCCTGAAATTCGGATCAAACCGTCCTATCCCCTTCCCCGAACTTTTTTTTTGGATGAATAAATAATTAAATAAAGTAAAGCAACAAAAGTACATAGATGAGGGGGAAAAGGGGGGGGGGGACACGAGTCTTCAAGAGGAAAACCAGAAAGAGGAGCTGAGACCCCAGGAGCTAACAATTAACCTATTCCTAGGGGTGTCAGTAACTGGGGGGTGGGCAGAAGAGAGAAATCTAGAAGAAACATCAAAACATATGGCATTCCAAATTGTGTCTAGAGGCCAGGATTTGGAGGTCCATCTCCTAAGATTGCGTTCCCACCACAGGTGGTGGATAGTGGCACCAAATATTAGCTTACCAACTTTATCACAAATGGAGTGGCTAGAAAATTCCTCAAAATCCAAGTCCAATCTTGAGCAAAACCATAGGAACACCTTGACTGAGGCCAAATGGAAGCAAAGGCTTTCTCTTAGAGGGAGTGGGAGAAGGGGCAAGAGAAGAAAAGATGATCGAGATCCTTTGACCATTCTAAAAAAGTGTGCAGTTAGGGTTAACGGGGATGTGGCGGCTAATAAGGAAAGATTGAGTGGCGAGAGCAAGGTTGAGGGCTCTCCAAAGGGTGAGGGTGCGGCGAGGGATGTGACCTTTGAACCAGACCAAAGGGGCCGAAGGGACCGGGGGGTGGAGAGGGACCAAAGAAGGTTCCAAGTTGAGGAGGTGGTGAAGAATTTAGAGGGAGAAGGGAGCTAGGTGGTGGTATCACGGGCGGAGCTTAGAATAGGAGGGAGGGCATTCTAGACTTGTGTGAGACTAGGGTGAGGGAGGGGGTGCTTAAGAGCCATTGGTAATGAAAGAGGAGAGGATGAGAATTTTAGGGATACAGGTCTTGTAGACGGTACAAGGGCCAAGGAGAGTGAAAAGAATACCCATCGGATGCCACAGATCAAGCCAGAAAGACGTAGAGGAACCAAACGAGATTTGGATAGAGATGGCAGATAGGGCTTGCAGGCGTAGGAGCAAGAGTTTCCAAAAAAAAACCAAGAAGGATTGGAGGGAATAGGAGCAGTCCAGAAGGAGTTCGATTTGAGGATGTAGGATTGAACCCAGGAGAAGACCCAAATGGAATCATGCTTTGAGGCAATTTTCCAGAAGAGCTTCAGGAGACAAGCCATATTAACATCAAGCATGCGACGAATACCCTGACCTCCTTCAGACTTACGCCGGTAGGCAGCAGCCCAAGAGAAGGGATGGAGAAATCGAGAGGTTTCTTTGCCTTTCCAAAGGAAGGCACAGAAGAGAGATTCTATGGCATGGATGGTGCTTTTGGGGATAGAGAAAATGCCACTTCAATAGAGCTAAGAAGATTGGAGAACAAAGCAGATGAGCACCACTTTGCCAGCAAAGGAGAGAAGTTTCCCTGTTGGATCCGAATGTGGTCAAGTGTCAGGGAGTAAGGTTTTCAATCGGTATGGTACAATTTCGGTATTTGCAAAGACGATATGGTACGATTTTAGTATAAAATCGGTGCGGGAAAACAGTTTAAACACGGTATATAATGCGGTATAATTTCAATACAAAACAACCCATTCCAGTTTTGTTATAGATAAATCAATACTGAAATCAATAAATTTGCCTTATCCATGTGAATTTTGTAGCTTCCATGTACTGGTTTTTGTACGGTAGGTATAACACAGTGAAATGGCTATCTAGTTTAAGGCATAAGCTGACAAAATATTATCTTTTCTTAACTACCCTCAAAGTTTCTGACGGGAGAACCTTTGTCATTAAACTTTGTTGAAGAGGACAAGTGAACCCCGAGATAAAGTAGGTAAAACTCTAGGGATTTAGGATTAGAAGGATCCCAAGACAGAAGTATTTAGGGCAAAGCCACCAGTTCATTGGGCTTTCATAATTTGATCTTCAAGTCAATTTTACTGGTGCGAGTTTTCCACCATTTATTCTAGAGAACCAATCAATTTTATTCATAGAGATCAACTTCATATCCCAATCATCAAAATATTGATACTATGAATCCCCTAGACTAAACTTTCTGCTATGTTCATCGTTCCCTAATAACAGATGCTCTGCAATTCCTGGTTTGATTCTTGTTGGTCTTCTTAATTTGAAACATAATTTTAAATTCTATCCATAAATTAAATGCCTTTTAGACATGAGACGTATGCCTTTGGCCCACAGTAATGCTTTGATTCATGCTCATTATTATTCAGAAAGGATGAAATGTTGGGCTATAAAGTATAAAATGGAAAGTTGATCCTGCTTACCAGGAATTCCAGCATTCTAATCTGCCTACCTCATCTGCTCTGGCTCTGGTTCTCATTACTAATCACCCTCTTCATCAATGAGTCAAAATTACTCCCTCCTGGAATCCCCACCTGTTGAAAACAAACCACCACCAGACTTACTTTCCTTCTCCTCCCACCTTGTCTGCTGCAGCTTCCGTCCTTAAGCCTTTGGTCATCGTCTTGCGAAGAGGAAGAGAAGAAGTCTCACGGTCTATTGCCGAAGAGAGTGAAGAGCCTAGCCGACAAAATAGGGTAAAACTTAAGGTCTTTCTAATTGTGAAATTACATGCAGCCATTATTTGGTCAGGAAACGGTTTTATGCGGTATTTCCTATTGACATGGTATTCGAGACATACTGCAGTATGGTTCCCTGAAACGTACCGTACCGTACCGATTTTCTAAATTCAGTTTTAGTACATACCGTACCGTACCGAATTTCTAAATTCGGTTTTGGTACATACTGTACTGAATTTTGAATGGTACGGTTTAAACGGTAGGGTTCGGTACAATTTACACAGTTTTGGTATACAGATGACACCCTTATCGGGGAGCAATGGTGGCGGGTGAGCCTACCGGGAATGAGAGGGAGATTGAGATAGGTCATGGGAAAGACACCTAGCTTAAATCCAGAGAGCTGCAGGAGAGAGGTGCGAACAAGATTAGAGACACCAAAAAGGAAGAGAGTAAAGATTGACACGAAGACCAGAGAGGGACTCAAAGGCAGAGAGAGAAGAGAGGATGGAGGAGATAGAAGAGTGGTCAACTTTGGAAAAGATCATGAGGTTGTCTGCAAAAGTTAGCTGGGTAAGCTTAAGGGATTTGCACTTAGGGATGGGGGAGATTAGAAGTTGATCGATTTTAGACTAGAGAAGATGAGAGGGGACTTCTAGGGCCAAAGAGAAAAGATAAGGGGAGAGAGGGCAACCTTGGCGGATGCCAACCTGAGAAGGAAAGTTGCTGGCAGGGGAGCTATTAGTGATGATGGAGAAGTATGGGGTGGAGATACAAATCTCAATCCAATGGACAAAGGCGGGAGGGAAGCCCATGGCAGAGAGAACCTCATTGATAAAATCCTAGTGGATATAATAAAAAACTTTGTGAAGATCCACCTTCAAGAGGGTTGTTGGGGAATGGGCTGCTCTATCAAGCCCTTGAACAATCTCCACACAAAGGAGGATGTTATTCAACATACTATGACCGGAGATGAAGGCATATTGGTTTGCGCTCACAAGAGAGGGCATGGCCACGTTAGTTCGGTTAGCGAGGACCTTAGAAATAAATTTGTAGATGACATTACGAGGGGAGATGGGGCGGAAATCTGAGAGAGAGAAGGCTTCGGGCTTTTTGGGGATAAGGCAGAGGAAAGTTTGATTAATAGAGGAGAGCTGGGAAGGGTTGAAGAAGAAACTCTGGATAGCGCGGACAAGATCATCCTCGATGAAATCCCAGGCAGCCAAGAAGAAACCCATACTACAGCAATCAGTAACCCCATGGCATAACATTAAGTTTCTCTTTGCGCCAAATTTCTCAAGGTCCTTCATAGGTCAAGTTTTGACTAGGATTGGTTGAAATTTCAATTATAAACCTTGGTTTCTCAAGAAACAGAGACAAAACCTGGGGTTAATTTATGAGTCCCAGATTTTGACAAGTTTCAACAATATTTCTGAAAATTTGGTAGTTTAAACCAATATTTCAAATATTTCGGTAGTTTCGACCAGTATCAATGGTTTTGATCAGTCCATCACAGATTGTGTTTTACCCCAAAATTCCGTGGTTTCAGCACATGTCAGCCATATCTCGGTTTCTGAGTGGTCAAAACCAGCCTTGAAACCTAGATCTTGATCGTTGGGTGAGAGACACCCCATGTTTCTAATGATTCTATCCCACCAGTAATCTTTAGACTCTTCACCCTCACTGTTCAAAGTTAAAACCTTGACCTACCAGTACCTAATTATGTTGGTTCTTGGAAGATTGTGGTTATTGGCCCTTAGCTGAATCCTTTCAACCTAAGGCTACATCAGCTTCATAATATATAGTCGTGTTTATAGCCTCTTATATTGATGATTTGTTGCACCGGAGTAAGATCCATATTTCCTTTTGTACCATTACTTATCATGGGTTTGTGGATCATTTTATACCCTTGCCAATTTTGTGTTATTTATCTGTTTTCCGTTCTGGCTTTATTAGGTGGGGCCCACAACTAGAACAAGCAGCTCAAAAGACTCGCCAGCGTCTTTATCTTTCTGAACAGGTAAGTGGTCTTAATATCAGACCAGTTCTTCAGTTTCAGGTACTCATTGTCGTTATTTGCACTATTCTGCTACCTGGTAGACCATGATGAAATTTTTCAGAAGCACCTATTGCACGTTTTTTGGGGGCAGAATTGCATAAATTGTTATAACATCTTTCACTTCACTGAAATTGTAATTTTCCAAATTATTTAAAGTACTTTTGATCAGTGTCTTGATGGTTTAATTTCAAAGGGCAGATAAAGTTGAAGGTTCGTGCTCATCTCTGCTGGTACTGAATGCTTCTGTTGGTATCTCTTTCATGTACTTTTTCAGACTGATGGTAGTATGCCAAACACTCTCGTGTTGGCGAATTGTGAAGTTGTCAAACCGAGGGTTGCTGCAGCGGAGCACATATCACATGTGAGTTCATATTGTCTTCCTCTTATCCTTTACTTATTGATTTATTCTCTTCTAAATTTCATGTAAATATTTATTTTTCCTTCATAAATTTTCATCTTAGCTTCCTTTGTGTGTTTAGGTCTTAATGCTATTCAATCATTTCTGTTTGCAGTTTAATGAAGAAGCCCGTTCTCCCTTTGTGAAGAAGTTCAAGACAATTATCCATCCTGGAGAAGTATGAGTTAATTTATGTCTTTCTGTTTATTCTGTTGCAAGTGTTAAATTTGGTGGTCTACACAATTGCTTCTCTATCGTTTTCTGGATAATGGTTTCACGTGATTTTGCCACAATTAAGAACTACTGGAACATGTTCCAGCTGGTTCAGCCATTCATTCTGATTCTCATTGACTGATTTGAGCACTCATTGGGTTACTTTAGCATCCTTCACCTCTAGAGAATCTCTCCCATTCCCTGATGCCGCCTTACTCAAATGGAGCTGAATCGTCCAAGATCTCTAGTGCTAGAGTTATATTCCAGGCCCACCTAAATTTTGTGCATGGTGTATGGGTGTTTCCTGAATTGGTTTCCCAATTGGGTCTGAATAAATGACCTCCAAATCCTTAGTTAATTTAATGCATTTAGATTTGGTTACTGGGATACTGGTGGTTAAGTTTGGAGTGATGGGTACCTGGTTGAATGGTTTAGATCCTGGAGTTATGGGGTGAAAACTTATGGGAACTATGGGTGTCAATCCAGTATTGTGTATCGAAACCAAAACCGATTGTATAAAACTGTATCATACCAAACCCTTTCAAAAATGGTACGGCACATTTTTTAAAAACAGTTTCTAATGTGGTATGTTATGGTATTGTTTCCAGTGCCATACCGATGGTATGTATAAAAGAGTACTGTTTTGTACCCTTTTTTTTTTGTTTTTTTCCCCTGTACCATTTAAATGTCAAAAACATACCTTGCCATATTCATACTGTTTCTGTGCCACTTTGTGCTGAAATCGTACTTTGCCATTTTACACCGATTTTCCATACTGATTATGTACCAAAACTGTATACCGGTTTGCAAGTAAGGATACAAAAACGGTACAATGTGGTTCCGGTTTAGGTGTTGAGTTTCCGACTTTTTGTACCGTTTTACACCTTTAATGGGAATTGGGTGAAATTTGGATCAAATCTAGCTCTTTTCTAGAATTCTCCTTTAGTCTCGATGGGTTTGGAATGGTTAATTGGAGATATTAAGTATGGTGTAGTCTGTAGAGTGTTGGGTTGTTAAAAAGAATCATGTAGATAAACTCAGTGTAGCAGAAATGAGGATGTTAAGAGGGATGAGTGGCAAAACTAGGAATGATAAGATAAGGAATGATCATATTAGAGTTGGTCTTGGAGTAGTTCTGATTAGTGATAAGCTAAAACCCGTTTGAGGTGGCATAGCCACATTCAACGGATGCTTGTAAATGCCTCTGTATGGAGAAGTGATATAATATAGATTGAAGGAATTAGAAGAGCTAGGGGCAGACCTAGGCTAGTATAACCTTAAGAGAAGTGGTGAAAAAGGATATGCATAAGTGCGTAACTTAGGCCTTATATCTAGCATGGCCTCAAACTAGTGTTGTCAAAAGCCTAGGCGGCAAAGCGGTTTTTCAACCGCTTAATTGACGCGCTGTTTTTTCGCCGCTTTTTTGCCGAAGCGCTATCGCTTTTGTGCACCTTATTGCCGACTAGACGCTAAAGTAGCCGCTTTTTTGACATTTTGTACACAATAGTTTTTCGTAATTTTTTTTTAAAATCAAAATTTATTCTAAAAAACCATATATAACTTTAATAGCTTAGTCATTTCGGAATCCAGTCCCAAATTGCAAAGGAATTCCGAGGCCCAAAGTGACATAGGACCTTTATAACCTTCAGGGGCACTGCCCCCAAACGCCTACCGGGCGGCCTCATCGGACCCTATGCCAGTGGGCAACTGAATGTAAAGCATGAGTTATACTCAACATCGAGAATCAATGAATCATTTAATGGACAATGACTTGAAAATTGGAATAATGAGATCTATTAATTTATCGTGTTCGCCTTGTTAGTACATATTCATTGTTATGTTGAATTTATGTTTGTGTTATTTTTTTTGGATAATTTTTCATAATTATGATTCTTGAATGCTTTCTTTTTTGGATGAATGTGACTATTGAATGTTTTTTTTTCAACTTATTATAGAAAGTAGTTGTATTAAAAAGTAATTTAAAAGTAATTGTATTGAAAATTTTTGACCCAACCGCTTTGGTTGCCTTATTGCTGCTTTGGTGCCTCTTTGTTGCCTAGTTGCCTAGGCAGAGCCCCAATTGCTTTGGTCCCCTTGCCGCCTTGACAACCTTGCCTCAAACAGAGCTGATTGGAAGGCTAGAATCCATGTAGCTGACCCCATTTAGTTGGGACAAGGCTTGATGATGATGAATTGGGAGATATCCAGTTTCTTATTTTGGAGGAAAATTGGTTGATAAAAAAAAAGAATGTCTAAATCTGGGAATTTGCTGGTCTGTTTAGGCTGAAATTTTGATAGAAGGTAAGATGTATGGAGGCGGATTAGTGGTTAGAATTTGGGATTGGTTAGGAAATCTAGCAGTTTACAGTGTGGGTGGAAGATAGGGGCTCAAACCAGAATTTAGGGTTTCCAAACAGAAAAGCAAAGATGATGTGGATAGGGATGATGAGGGCTTCCGATAGTACCTGGTTGGGACCTTGAGTGGAGCCGTGTTGATGCTGGGATTCACCTGAAGAGGAGGTCAGGGGCTGTCTGATGTGAACCAAATGCTAGGGTATAGTTTTTGGAATATTGCCCTAGACTCAAGCTCACTCTAGGATCCTCTTTCCGGAGAATCAGCAGTCTTCTAAGGCTGTAAATGCCTTCGGTGGAAGGGTTTTGGGTGGGTTTAGGGTTGTAAAGGTCAGATTAGGGTTATAGAGGATTTGGCCAGGCTTAGGAGTTAGGATCTTTAGGGTTTTGTGTTTAAGGCATGATACCTTGCTGTGACAGGGAATTCAGAACTGGATTTTGTGGTTTACGGTCTGTCAAGTTTTGAAGGTTTCTAGGGTTAATTGGAGGGATTCTGTGGTCTGCTAGGCCAGGGTTAAAACTTAAAACTGCTGTTATTATCCTTCAAATTTCGGTCTCCTACTTCGATTAGGACTTTAGAGGTGTTGGCTAGGGTTAGGGTTTGAAGGAGAGGCAGGGAAGGTCTAGGAGAAGGTAATCATAAAAGGGTTTAGAGTTTGGGTAAGGGATTAGGGAGTTATAGGTGTTAATAGAATTAGGGTTTAAGGTTTCTAGAAAATGAAGATAAATTGCAGAAAATTACAGAACCTAATGGGAGGAAGGTTTAATGGGGAAACTAAAAGTAGGAATATGATTTAGGGAAGGGTTCGGTCCTATAGGGGAAGAGAGGGGATAAAAGGGGTAGGGGATCTAGGGTTTTAGAGGGGTGGGGGTTGCTGCTGCCGTGAGACAGGAGGGAAAAAGGGAGGTTTACAAACTTGCGATTGGGGATGAAGGGGTAGGGGTCTGACTGGTTTGAACTCACTTGATTGGGGGACTTGAAGCTGCTGTGTTGCTTGAGTTTAGTTGTGGCGCAGGCTTGAAGGAGGGGAACTTGAAGAAGAATTGCAGAAATTTATCACACACACAGCTGTGGGATTCTTCTTAGGAACCCACAACTCCACTCTTCCTTGAATCTCAGATTTTATTCAATAACTCAAAGACTGATTTGTTACAACCTGTGAGTGGCTTATTTATGGCCTACGACAAGGAAAACATAATAGGACTCAACTTCCAAAAGAAAACACACTAGGACTCTAATTTGCAAACCAAATTTAATTAAGACTCTTAGTAATTTAACTCACACAAGGAGCCTTCTTATCTCACTGTAGAAGAGTCCAAATTGAATGCTACGAGTATATAGGGGTTCCTTACAAGAAATTGGACAAAACTAGAGGGCTCCTCCACAACTTAGGAATCCTAACCTAACAAGGACTCTTTAATAACTTAACAAATATGGACTCAAGTTAAAGAAAATAAAGTAGGTCTCAACTTAACCCTAATTAGGACTCAACGAAAAGGTGAAAATTACCTAAATACCCCTGGTGTGATTTGGGGCTGTAGGGTTTGGGGAGCAACCCTTAGGCCCTATGCTGCCCTTGGAAATGATTTACATCACTATCATATACAATCACAGTCAAGAGTGTAAGCTTGATTTTGGTCATTTTGCTTGGAACCTTCCTGATGTTTCCAGCCCTAGCCAGCCCCAAAGAGGGTACACTAATAGGGGCTGAATCCATCCAAGGGGTAGATTGGTTATTTCCTACCCCTGGATTGAGTATTGATGATGGTCAAGTCCAGTCTAATTAGTTAAGTTAGTTTTATTTCCTGATTTGGAGTCTTAGTGGTTGACTAATTGTGGTATTTGTTTGTTTCCTTTTTGATTTGAAATTCTAGATTGGCAAGAGTCTTGTTGGGTTTTTTAAATTAGAAAAAAAGTTATTTCCTTTTAAGGAGTCCTATTTTGAGTTATTAGGAAAGAGTTATTTCATTTTAAGAGTCTTATTATTTGAGTTGTTAGGAAAGACTGTAGTACTAATTCCGATTTCCCAAAGCAGCCCTGTTTCTGGAGTTAAAATTTCCAGCTCTTCATCTTCTTTAAGTGAAGTTACAGATGTTTTTTTGAACTTTCAAAAGACCCTAAAACCGTCATACCCCAGCCCCCTCACCTCTGGACAGCATCTGAATTACTAATTTAGCATTAGCAGTAGTTCAGACCTACAGAACCAGCAGCCATAGACCCATCTTAAACCCTAGCCAAAACCCTATTTTACGCTGAAGACCCTAATTTAGTGCGGGACCCATCCTAGAAGATCCTGGATATCTAACCCTAAAATCCAGGGTTACATCAGTGCTATCAGAGCTACCGGATCCAGCAACTCCTGAGAATTTTATATCATCATGGCCAATCCAGAATTGGGACAACAGTTGGAGCAGATTCTTGCCCAACTAACTGAGATGAAAAACTGAATTACAAACATTGAGCAATCTAGGGTAACTGATCGAGTACAGACTCCTCCAGCTCCACCACCTAGATAATTCCCAAGTCTATATTCCTCATGATGAAGATGCTAGTGGAACCAGTAGATACAGAGAGGTGGGCCAGAGAATTATCATTCAGGGCAAGCTAGAAATGAAAACGGCTACACTGGAGAGTCTAGGTATGAGAATCCATTTTATGAAAGGTATGAGCAACATGAGGGACAGCAAAGAAGGCAGCTCGTAAGTCGTAACCCAACAGTCCTTTGTAGACTATATGGGGGCCCACTTCAATGGTGGCTGAGAGCAAAGAAGGGGAGCAGATCATCACAAGGTGAAGCTCGATTGAAGTACTTTAATGGGACCTTGATCCACAGGTATTTTTCGTTTGGAGGGCAGCATTTGATGACTACTTTGATTGGTATGACCTAACAGGAGAAGAAGATGCAACTGGCCAAAACTAAATTAATTGGTGCAGCCAGGGAGTGGTGGCATACCAGATCTAGAGAGCTTTACCTAGAGGGCAGAGAACCCCATGCTTGGAACCAGATGAGAAGGGAACTGATTGATAGATACCTTGCAGGACATTACAAGGCAAGGCTCCAAGTGCAATATAACACTCTAAAGCAAGGTAACCTAACAGTCTCTGAGTATATTTAACAATTTGACACTTTGGTCTCCAGAATTGGTACTATAGAAGTATAGAGTATAGACGGCCCATTACATTCCATGACTAGGTTTATATTGGGACTCAAACATGAGAATCAGTTAGGATTGGGGGTTACTGATGTAATTGACCTAGGGGTTCTATTTGATAAAGCCCTTAGGGCTGAAGCGTTGATGCCCCAAAAGAAACCAGCAAGTCAGATGTCAAAAAAGACCCTACCTTACCTTCCCCAACACCCTCCACCAGCCCTAATGCATGGCCACCTATGATGGATGTCAGGAGGAGTGTTCTCACTACCATTAACCCTAGAGGATGTTTTTATTGTCATGAGAAGGGTCATTATGCCAGAGACATCCCACAAAAAAAGGGGAATTGTTGTGTTTGATTCTAACCCCCAAGATCAAGAAGAAGAAGTGGTGTATGCCCCACTAGAAGAAGACTTAGACATGCCATGCACTAAAGAGAAGGTAGGGCCACATCACCTTAATGTGTTGGCTAAGATCTTAGCAGCAGAAAATGAGCCAGAAGATTGGAAGAGGAGTAGTATCTCTTACACCGGGTGGGTACTATCATAGTATGAGCCATTGTTGATAATGGTAGTAGTGTCAATGCTATCTCAGAAGACTTTGTTATGAAGGTTGGACTGAAGATTGAGAACCACCCAGAGCCATATAAGGCAGCCCTCTGAAACAGTGCCAAGGTGAAGGTTCGCAACAGATGCCTAGTGCCAGTAAACCTCCATTCCTATGCTGAAGAAGTGTGGTGAGATATTGTTCCTATGAAGTTATCAGATATTGTCTTTGGTAGGCCTTGGCTCTAAGAAATTTAGTACTAGCATGTATGGCTATGGCTGCTGCAAACAGACTTTCTGCAATTGCTGCCGAAATGGGGCAACTGCAAAATGAAATTCAAGAGCACCGTAGAGTGCTAAACTACTTCTTGAGCGATTCAGACAATGTTGTTGCGAGGTTGTCGTCAGACAATGGGGCTTGCGATTCTGACAATGTTTCAGTCCATTTGCAAGGCTTGCAATCCGTAGGAAGGAATCCATCTGTGCCTCGCCATCTCTGCCAGCCGAGTGCAGTGAAGGTTCCTTCATCAGTAGTAGTAGTAGCTAATGAAAACTAACAATTCTCGTTTATACTGAAAGGAAATGGGCTAGCCAAACCCGATACAAGTCAGGGAAGTCCATGCCCACAAACTTCTTCCTCGGCTCGAACTCAAGTCCATTCTAGGCCAGCTTGACGAACTCAGGTTCGGGCAAGACGAACGGGCACCTATGCCTGGCCCTCTTGAAACGAGCTTCCTAACTCCACCCCGGGTAGTTCCCAATGTTTGGCACTTTCCAAACTTCGTGGGTGCAACATCAACAAATTCGCTCATGATCAAGTTACAACCTAAAATCTATGCTTATATTATTTTAACTGTTCGTATTTTGTTCATTCCCTATGATAATGACATGGTGATCTCTAGTAGGGAGAACACTTGCACTTTCAAGCACAAGGGCAAGAAGTTCACACTCCTGCCTCTCAACCTTAGTGAAGAAGCATAGAAGCAAGCCCTCCGCACTAATCAGTCCCTCTTGATGACTTCCCCAAAGAAAGCAGGACTGCAGGAGGGCCGTGCAAAAGGACTAAAGCACATTGAACCCATGCAAGCAAGGAACATGAAGATGGAACCAGTGAAAGACTACCATTCATCAGGGATAAATGAATTCTAGATGGAGAGAGTTTATGTATCCAGCTCCAGCCAGCCCCAAAGAGGGCCCATCTAAGAGTGGCTGAATCCATCCAAGGTGTAGATTGGTCATTTCCTACCGTTGGATTAAGTTTTAATGGTGGCTAAGTCAGTCTAATTAGTTAAGTCAATTTTATTTCCTAATTTGGAGTCTTAGTGGTTGAGTAATTGTGTATTTTGTTTGTTTCCTTTTTGATTTGAAATTCTAGATTGGTAAGAGTCTTGTTGGGCTGTTTAAATTAGAAAGAGTTATTTCCTTTCAAGGAGTCTTATTTTGAGTTGTTAGGAAATAGTTATTTCCTTTTAAGAGTCTTATTTGAGTTTTTTTTCAAATTAGAAAAGAGTATTTGAGTCTACTTAGAGTTGGGTGGCTATAAATAGCTGGAGTCTTTCATGTATTTGGCAATCTTGATTATTGAATGAACAAGAGTTTGAAAATAGGCTTGTAGAAGTCGTGGGATCTTGAGGGACACCCTGTGGCTTGGTTTTGTGAGTTGTTTCTTCAAAGCTCAAGGCATCCTTCACTGCTTCTAACATTCAAGCACAGAATTTTCTGCAAGGTCAGTAAGAGACCCCATCCCCTCCTAAACCCATCGCAGATCATCCCCTCCCTTCCCCCTTAGTTCCGGCCCAACCCTAGACCACCCCAAGCTGCTGTAATCCATCCCCTCTATCCCCTTCCTCCCTGCAATACGGCAGGTTTCCCCTCCCTGCAGAACTTAAACCCCAGCCCCTTTCCTCCCCCTTTTCACGTTTCTTGGGTTGCCCTTAGCACTAGACTGTAGTCCTAATTCAAATTTCCCAAAAGCAGCCCTGTTTTCAGGGTGAGAAATTTCTTGCACTTCATCTTCTTCAAGTGAAGTTGCGAATTTTTTTGCACTTCATCTTCTTCAAGTGAAGTTAGCAGAATATTTTTGAACTTTCAGAAAACCCTAAAACCTTCATACCCCACCACCCCTCACCTCTGGACAGCATCCGAATTAGTAATTTAGCATTAACAGCAGGTCAGACCTACAGAACCAGCAACCATAGACCCATCCTAAACGCTAGCCGAAACCCTAGTTAACCCTAAAAACCCTAATTGAGTGCTGGATCAATCCCAGAAGATCCTGGATATCTAACCCTAAAATCCAGGGTTACATCACTTCCTAGGTCTTGGATCTTCATACTGACAGAACCAGAACTAAAAAAGAAAGTGTTGCTTGAAGCAAAGCTTTTGTGTTCATTAATCAGATTCTGATCTGTCCCCATCGCGTGGAGGGGTCTATTTATACAACATAGGGGCTGGAGATCCAATTGAGGGGTCTATTTATACAACCTAGGGGCTGGAGATCCTAATTGGATTTGCTCCCAGCTTTACTCTAACCAACTTCTATTGCCAATAGGCCTTTATTACTAGACCTGTACAAGGACTGACTTAAAATAATAAGTAACCACATGTTGTTAAAAGAAAAATTCAGATATCGAATATGCCCTCAAGTGGACAGAATTACAATTCTGCCATAGACCTATTGACTGCACTAAAAGACTATTGAAATTAAAAATAAGCTGCTGGACAACATCCTGGGGGGGTTCCCTTGGCCCTCCACTTAGTCTTACACTTGCTCCTGGACTTGGAGGGCCTGGATACTGCATCATTTCCATGGGTTGATGTAGTTATGGAATGTGCTGGGATTGTACTCTGTAGTGCCAAAAGCTTTTTGTGTCTCATTTTCAGAGGAGAAGGGATGGGGTGTGGTTTTTTCTTCCAGGGGAATGAGGAAGGCGAAACAAAGACAAGTAAAAATCATGTAATTCTGTTCAAGGTGGTTTTGGGTCTAGTTAAATCTTGAATGAGATGCATAGAACTGTGGGTAGGTTTTTTAGTTCTAGGACATGTTAGCTTCCTAGACAAATATACTGATCGCTCTTAAAGCGACACACATATGTGATGTGGGATACTTCTCTTGCCAAAATGTTTCTGCAGGGTCCAAATAAACTTCTCCCTTCTATCATGCTCAAAGCTATTAGACCAATGCTGGTCACTGACCTATTATTAAGGCTGTTTTAATAGGCAGGGCTGTGCATAATTTAATAATTTTGAGTTTTATTTAGAAACAGTATCAACCACACAGATTCCAAGGAAGATAAGGTCTCAACCTTAAAAATCCTGCTTGGAGGTTTTATTTATTATTTTTTAATTCAGTGTTATATTGGAGGGATTGATTAAAGCCTGTTAGGAAAGGGCAATTTGGGAAAGGACTGATCCATCGAGAGTTAGTGCCTTGCGCTAACTCTCGATAGGAAAAAGATGGCGGTAATTAAGAGTTTTATACCAATTGAAATTGGTTGATGCTTTCCTATATAGAATAGACTTGTAAATTAGCCTATATATAGTGAAGTTATTTTGAGGTGTGCTCATAAGTTTAATCTGAGCCTCCACAACTAAGTCGTGGCTTCCATCTTCTCCTCTCCCTCATTCTTCACCTTATTCTTTCTCAAACTAACATGGTATTAGAGCTGTAGGTCCTCTTATTCCTTTTGATTCTAAGAATTACTAGTACAAATAGTTGATTCTATAGAAAGAAAAGAAACCGTCCCTGGTGTGAGAGTTGTTTCCAGAAATTAAAGGGATGCAGCACCTTACGCTGCATTTGTTGGTGATTTTTATTTGAAGATTGATGTAGCTTCTTACGCTGCCATTACTTTGGTGTCTTCATTGAAGATCGGTGCAAGAGAATGCCCAAATTGATTTCGGATCTGCATTTTTCAGGTACGAATAAACTGCGATTTATTGAGATACTTTTCGTTTTATGATAGAGTATCTGTCGGATCTGCTTTTTAGGAGAAGAAGCAGCCGTTGCTGGTGCTGGCTGTGGGTGGGAAACAAGTCGGCGATCTGTTTAGGGTTGAGAGTGTCTGTCGGATTTGCTTCTTAGGAGAAGAAGCAGCCGTCGCTGGTGCTAGCTGTGGGTGGGAAACAAGTTGGAGTTTTCACCTACCTACACTGCTTTAGATCAGAGAGAGAGAGAGAGAGAGAGAGAGAGAGAGAGAGAGAGAGAGAGAGAGAGAGAGAGAGAGAGAGAGAGAGAGAGAGAGAGAGAAGAGTGTTTTTTTTTTTATGACTTTGTGAGCAAGTTTTTTGGTTTGGTTTTAAGTTGGGTTTAGGTTGTTTTTCTGGTTCGGTTGGTTCAAGTGTCCAAGTTGGTTTATTTATGGTTATGAGATTAATCTGATTATGGGATTAATTTGGGAATATTTCTGATTCTGGTTTCTGATTTCTGATTCTGATTTTTGGGATTTGATTTTAATTGTGTTTGGATTTGGGAGAAACTTCAAGTAAAAATACTATGACTGAAATGATTTCTTCATTCTCTCATCGGTTAACTGAAAAGAAATTGGAGGGTGTATCAAATTTCCACCAATGGAGGGCTATAGTTAAAATTGTTCTTACCGGACGGGGACAGATAGATCATTTGACTAAGACTGTTTCTTAAAGATGATGACACTTGGGCAATTGTTGATGCACGAATACTTGGGCAGATGTTTAATTCCTTGGCCGATAATATTATAGATTTGGTTACTCACTTACAAACTGTGAAGGAATTATGGGAGTATTTGAATGTGTTGTATTATGGTCAGAATAATCTGGCTAGAATCTACGAATTGTCCCAGGAATTTTATCAAGTAGATAGGAAAGGTAGAGATATTACCCAATATTTTGCAGATTTTAAAAGAATGTATGAAGAACTAAACTCTATTCTACCTATCTCCTCTGATGTCAAAACTATGCAAAATCAAAGAGAACAATGAGCTGTTATGGGTTTCTTGGGAGGTCTTGGAAAGGAGTTTGAGGCAGTTAGAGCATATATTCTTGGTAGCGATCATGTACCCACGTTAGTTGACACATTTTCAAGAGTTCTTTGTGTTGCAAGGAGAGTACCGATAACTCTAGAGAAAATTCAGCTTTGGCAACAGTTTCTTGAGGCACTTCTGTAGGACAAGCCCCTGGTGGACAGAATATAGGACGAACTTAAGGAAATAATACTGGAAAATATCTAGGTTCACACAACTCTACTGCCAGTCCAGGACAAGTTAAGACTTGTCATCATTGTGGTCGTCCAGGACATATTCAACAATATTGTTGGAAGCTTCATGGGAAGCCCCCACACATGGCGAATGCAATCATCACCTCTGAATCAGTGTCTACAACTACTAAAATTCATCCTGAAGGTAAGACTGTAAAGATGACTGAGGAAGATTATATTCGTTTCACTCAGTTTCAGGCCACTCAACCATTGCCACCCTTGTTCAGACAAGTAATGCTACTGCTTGCCTTTCAACCACATCTCGCCCATGGATCATTGATTCAAGAGCTTCTGATCATATGACCGAGGCTATAGGTATATTTTCCTCTTTTGTTCCATCATCCTCTTTGGTTACACTTGCTGATGGCTCTCATATCAATGTTAAAGGAGTGGGTACAGTTCAACTCACTCCATCCATTACCCTACCCTCAGTTCTTTACATACCTAATTTGCCATTTAACTTATTATTTGTTCATAAATTTACTTCCACTAATAATTGTTTGGTGAAATTCTTTCTTGGATATTGTTTATTTCAGGATCTTACAACGAAGAAGATGCTTGGTAGAGGCCGTATGTCTGGGGAGTTGTATCTATTCGAGGAGATATCCTACTGCTTGTTCTAGTATTTCCATCCCCCATCAAATACATTGTTGGTTGGGGCATCCCACTCTAGAAAACCTAAAATTGGTAGATAAAAGTTTTCATTCTCTTTCAAAGTTGGACTGTGAGTCTTGTCAATTTGGAAAACTTCATCGTGTGAGTTTCCTCCTCGTATAAATACCAGATTAGACCACCCTTTCTCTCTTGTTCATTTTGATGTGTGGGGACCCTGTCCTGTTAGTTCTACTTCAGGTTACAGATACTCTGTTACATTTGTGGATGACTTTTCAAGAGTCACTTGGCTTTATTTAATGAAAAATCGTTCAGAATTATTTGACATATTTTGCAATTTTGTTATTGAAATTCGTACTCAATTTGGTGTTCTTATTCGTACTTTTCATAGTGATAATGCCAAAGAATATTTCTTTGATCCTTTTTGTAAATTTATGGCTTCTAATGGGATTCTTCACCAATGCTCCTGTGTCGATACTCCTTAACAAAATGGGGTTGCAGAAAGAAAAAATAGACACTTATTGGAGGTCACCCGTTCTCTCTTATTTGAGATGAAGGTTCCTAAATCCTTTTGGGCTGATGCAGTTTCAACTGCTTGTTATCTTATTAACAGGATGCCTTCATCTGTCTTAAAAGGTGGCATTCTTCATTCTCTCTTATTTCCTTCATTTCCCTTATTTACTTTGCCTCCTCGCGTATTTGGTTGTGTATGTTACATTTGTAATCATCGCCCTGGGATCTCTAAACTTGATCCTCGTGCACTTAAATGTATTTTTGTGGGGTACTCTTGCACTCAAAAGGGATATCGTTGTTATTCTTCCGACTTACGAAGATATTTTGTTACTGCAGATGTGTCATTTTTTGAGTCCACTCGTTTTTCTACTGAATCTCATAGTTTAACTGACCTAAATGATGATCTATGTATTTTTCAAAGTGTGTTTCCACAGGGTACAATTCCTTCACCTCCATCTCTGCCAGACATCACCAAAGTGTACATGCGCCGTCCAAAACCACCAGCTCCCCCCTTTACACCTACGATCTCTACCTCTGTGCCGACTTCGTCTGTTGATCCTACGGACGTTCCTGCAAAATCTGACCTTGATATTCCCATTGCTCTTCGGAAGGGTTCTCGTTCTTGTGTTCAATATCCCATCTCTAACTTTATTTCATATTCTACTTTATCACCTGGGTTCTCTACTGCTCTATCTACTATAGAGACTTGTCCTATTCCTAAGAATGTTCTTGAAGCCTTGTCTAATTCTGGGTGGGTCAGTGCAATGAATGAAGAATTACAAGCCTTAGAAGACAACCAGACTTGGGATCTTGTGCCTTTACCCTTAGGAAAGACAGCTATTGGTTGTAGGTGGATATTCACTGTGAAAGTTAATCCTGATGGTTCTTTAGCTTGCCTGAAAGCTCGTCTCGTTGCCAAGGGCTATGCTCAAGTTTATGGTATAGATTATGTTGATACTTTTTCGTCTGTTGCCAAGCTTACTTCCATTCGCATTTTAATGTCTCTTGCCGCTACCTACCAGTGGCCTTTGTTTCAGTTGGATGTGAAGAATGCCTTCCTTCATGGAGATCTACACGAGGAAGTGTATATGGAGCAACCACCTGGGTTTGTTGCTCAAGGGGTGAAGAATAAGGTTTGTCGCCTCCGCAAATCATAATATGGTCTCAAACAGTCACCTCGAGCATGGTTTGGACGATTCACTACTGTTGTAATAGAATTTGGGATGACTCGTTGTGAAAGTGATCACTCTGTATTCTTTAAAAACTCTGATGCAGGCAAGATCTTTTTTGTAGTTTATGTTGATTATATTGTCATTACAGGAGATGACACTTCAGGAATTGATAGGTTAAAGACCTATTTACAAGAGAAATTCCAGACCAAAGACTTGGGCAAGTTAAAGTATTTTCTAGGAGTTGAAGTTGCCCAATCAACAAAGGGCATCTTCTTATCTCAACGGAAGTATGTACTGGATTTGCTTTCTGAAACATGAATATTGGGATCAAAACCCATAGATACTCCCATGGAATGTAACTTAAAGTTAATGCCAGAAGATGTAACCATTCTTGATGATCTAGAGGAGTACAGAAGGCTTGTTGGGAAGCTGAATTATCTGACTGTGACTAGACCTGACATTGCCTTTCCTATTAGTCTTGTGAGTCAATTTTTGTTTGCCCCACGAACATCACACTGGGATGCAGTTATACGAATTCTGAGGTATCTTAAGAAAGCACCAGGACGCGGACTTCTTTACACTAATCATGGACATATAAATGTTGAAGGATTCTCTGATGCTGATTGGGTTGGATCACCTATTGATAGAAGATTGACTACAGGCTACTGCACATTCGTTGGAGGAAATCTTGTATCATGGAAGAGTAAAAAACAAACTGTGGTAGCAAGATCAAGCGCATAATCTGAGTATCGTGCTATGGCACAGGTAACATCTGAGATGGTATGGATAAAACAATTATTCCAGGAATTAGGAATTATTGATGACACACCAATGAAGTTATGGTGTGATAATCAAGCTGCGGTTCATATAGCATCAAATCCAGTCTTTCATGAACGTACCAAGCATATTGAAGTAGATTGCCACTTTGTTCGTAAGAAGTTACTACAAGGCATAATATCCCCCAAGCATGTGAGGACTGGAGAACAACTCGCAGATTTGTTCACCAAAGCTCTAGGGAATACAAGGGTTACCTATATTTGTAACAAGTTGGGCATGAGTAATATATATGCTCCAGCTTGAGGGGGAGTGTTAGGAAAAGGCAATTTTGGAAAGGACTGATCCATCGAGAGTTAGTGCTTTGCACCAACTCTCGATAGGAAAAAGATGGCGGTAATTAAGAGTTTTATACCAATTGAAATTGGTTGATGCTTTCCTATATAGAATAGACTTGTAAATTAGCCTATATATAGTGAAGTTATTTTGAGGTGTGCTCATAAGTTTAATCTGAGCCTCCACAACTAATTCGTGGCTTCCATCTTCTCCTCTCCCTCATTCTTCACATTATTCTTTCTCAAACTAACAAAGCCCAAGAATTGTTTTCTGCTATCTGAAGTTTTCCTGATATTCAAATGTGATTCTTTTGAATGGAACATTATCACTTTGATCCCCTCCAAAAAAACTGGAAAAAAAGCAACATGAAGGATTAACTGTTGTTAACATTCTTGTAGTTTTTCTTTATTTTCCTGTAAGAAAATTGAAAAAAAAAAAAAAAAAAACTTAAGACAGAACCTGACGTAGCTATTTTTGCACAAACACTGCCATAAAGGTTCTCTCAATTTTGAGTGAGGAAAAAGCATTTGAAGGCAGTGATTTTGACCAAGAAGGTGTTACAGGCTCAGAGCCCATTAAGTTCTCTCCCTTGTAATGTGGTTGGTACGGGAAATATGCGAAGCATCCTTGCTGTTCTATTACATCTTAGAGGTGTGAACTTGTTACTGAAATGGTTTATAACCAAATTCAACATAAATTTGTGGTCTTTAGTGTGGATGCAGAAAGGAAGTCCATAGAGGAAGTAGCTTCTATGGATTCATGCATGATTTTGTTCATGGGAATGAATCAAATTTTCTCTTACAATTTCTGTAAACTTGTATATTTATTAATCCTTGTAAAGTGAAGATGACATTCACCATCTAATCGAATATGAAATGTATGTTCCCATTGTTTCATTTTCCTTTTCCATTTTTAATTAATGTTGATTTGATTCTGCAGGTGAACAGAATCAGGGAATTGCCTCAAAATAGTAGGATAGTGGCAACTCATACTGATAGTCCTGATGTAAGGCTTTTGTGTCAATATTATTTACTTTTAGTTTATCAGTCTAATTATTAATATAAATGTTCATTCAGTATCTTTGTTTCTGGTCACTTCTAAATTTACTATACTAGTATTGTTTGATCTGGCTCAGTGTATCCTAATTGTAATCAGGTTCTCATTTGGGATGTTGAGGCTCAACCTAATCGTCACGCTGTCCTGGGAGCTACAGACTCGAGACCAGATCTGGTATGTTTTTGCCAAACTCAGCAATTGATTCACTGCAGGATGTTGAATAGTCCGAGAAATCCTGACTTATGTACAAGTGACATAGCTGGCTTTTATTTATATATGTAATATGACATGAAGAAAGACAATATTCCCAACTCAGAATATTAGTGGGTACGAATGGGTCTTTCGTGTCAATGGTGTTCTGATGGATCTATTGAGCGCTATAAAGCCCGTTTGGTGGCTAAGGGATTTCATTAGCATTCTGATCATGAATTTAATGATACATTTAGCCCAGTTGTGGATCAGAACACCAGTAGAGTTCTATCCATCGCCTGACTTATAATTGGTCCATACAGCAATTGGATGACTGGATCTGTAACTAAATCATGGACAACAAGAGAAGAGTATAAGAGAAAAGAGGAAGAGAGGAATCTATCGCAGGCTTTATGGAGAAGAACCTATGATTAAGGAAGTTGTTTCTAATCGTAGGAAGTTGTTATATTAAACAAATTAAATTATGTGTAGAAAGACCCTGCTGCTTCAAGTAAGTGGTGGCAGGTTTTCTAACACAAAAAGATTGGAACAGCCCTACGAAGAAACAGCAGAAGACAAAAATGCCCTTGACTTGGTGCAGAACTTTGCAGATATAAATGCATTTCTATTGTTTTTGATACCCTTCTCAATTCGTGTAAATGTGAAAGACATCGACTGAAATTTGGGGGGGGGGGGGTCTCTTGTTTTAGCTTGAAACATTTGTTTGTTCTATTGTTAATTGTTATATGCATTTGTCTAGGTCTAGTTACACTTTACCTATTTCACCTTGCAGATATTGACTGGACACCAAGATAATGCTGAATTCGCACTTGCGATGTGTCCAACTGAGCCTTTTGTGCTTTCTGGAGGTTGGAAATTTTCCTTCTGATGGTTTCTTCATCTGTCTGTCTCAAATTAGTGTAATCTCAGTATGGATATCTTTGAATACATTCTTTTTGTTTGCTAAATACATATTTTAATGTCATGAAATCCAAAATAATTCCTAGATTACCAATTTGGAAGGGTGGTTTATTTGATAGCTGCTGTTTCTCCAATGTGGTTGAATTTCTCTTTTTCTCCTCATCAGAGCATGTGGTTCTTCTTTGCCATTCAATATCCTAATTCTTAGCCATGATTTTTGTTGCAGGAAAGGACAAGTCAGTGGTCCTGTGGAGCATTGAAGATCATATCTGTGCTTCAGCCACAGATCCAGGATCTGGAAGTTCCATTGTCAAACATACTACTACAAAGGATGGTGATAAAGCTGCAGACAGCCCAACTGTTGGACCACGAGGTATCTTTGTAGGGCATGAGGATACCGTTGAGGATGTGCAATTCTCTCCTTCGAGGTATGTCACCATATCCTTGAGATACATTATCATATATTGGAGGGTTTCATAAGATAATCTGGGAATCACAAGCAGTGATAATGAATTTCTGTGGGGCTATCCATCTTGTTCAATCTCTACGAACAGGTTTATTATGAATCTGTGTGGGGGTATACATCTTGTTCAATCTCTCCTCATCTTTCTCATCTGTGCTCATTTTCCTGCAATTGTGGGACATTTTTCTGTTTGGCTCTCTTTGCACTCTTGTGCATTTACTCTTCCAAGCATTCTCTAGAACCAGGTCCACAGAGTGATGTGGCGTCTAAGCCCTCTGAATCCAAGACCAAGTGGACGGCCAAGATAACCCCCTAGGGTTGCTGCCCAAGCACCTGGGGATATTGCACAGCAGCTTATTTTCTATTTATTTTCAGTTTTTTATTAGGACCAGCAGCTGAATTCAAATCATGTCAACTTGAGGGGCATGTTAGGCATATGAGCCTCTTTCTAAAAGAAAAAACATGTGGTTATTTACTAATTTAAGTCAAGTCTTTGTACAGGTCTAACTATAGAGATCTCATAGTATAAGTCAGTTAGAATAAAGCCGGGAATTCGAACCAGTTTAGGAAGTCCAGCCTGTAGTGTGTATAAATGGACCCATCCAGTTGATGGTAGAGATCTTATTTTGAATATTGATTACAAAGCTTCTCGTCGAGCATCTCTTGTATGTTGTGTTCTTATCCTGTCATTTGGTATTGAAGATCCAATGCTTAAGAAGGTCCAAGTTCAATCGAGCTTAGACTCTTGTTGGTGGCTGTATAGGACACCCTCTGATTTTCATCTTCAGGTGAACAGCCACATCCATAAGGCTCCAATCTGTATAACTGGGAGCCTACAGAATCCCTCCTTTCCATTCTATGGTAACTTCTGTGGGTGATGACCTTAGATTCCAGTATGACCCCATTCTAAACATCTGATTTCGAGTTATAAATAATTTTTGAATCTTTGTACTCCCTCAAACCCTAAAACATGAACTGTCATATCTTCTAATCAACCATCCAAACCCAGCCAAAACTGGGGGATCACACCGTATACAATTACCTGCTTTCCCTCCAAATTTCACGCATTCTAATAACTTTGTGCTTGTATCTCAAGAAGCTGCCCTGTCCCACCATTCTAGATTTCTCCAAAACTAACACCCCTTCATCTTTGATACTATTCCATCCTAGTTTTCAACAACCAGGGAATTCAGAGACCACTAGTGTTGTATATGTAACAGGGGTTTACTTGTCTTTTCTATTCATTTTAGGACTAAGTGAGTCTTATGTGATAGTTAGAGGGGCAAAGTGGTCTTTACTGCCTTGTGTATGTTACTATTCAATATTGGGGGTTTAGGGTATTCGAAGGATTCAGATCTCACACACATACACTCTCTCTCTCTCTCTCTCTCTGTTTCTCCTTCGTTCTCTCTTGTTCTTGCTTTTGCTCTCTGGTGCGAGTGATATACTGGTTGTGCCCTAGTTCTTCATCTTCTTATTGGGTGATGCTCTTGTGGAGGTTGAATAGCATCTGCTATTGATGCGTGGAAGGCACCAGTGCTGTGGTGTTCTTGGCTTTGTGCAGAAAGGGAGTTGAAGCTTCGGTTGTCTACAGTTTCAGGTGTAGTCATTCCTTAGTCTTGATTGTTTTCTCCCTTGGTCCATGTATAGAGTTATTACCTCAAGATCTTAAGGCTGTAACCTTGATTTGGCTATTGGATTGTTGCATAACTTGTTGCGTGTTCAACTCATCCTTGGATGTAGGTCATTTGACCGAACCAAGTATATCTGGTGTCTTGCTTGATTCTTTTTTTCTTGTGTTATATCCGTTGCGTTTAGATGCTATTTCTTAACAATTTTGGCATCAGAGCTTAAGATACGGTTCTGGACTTGATTTGTTACCTCTCATCTGACTTTGATTCCTTCGGTCGAAGGTCTTTCGTTAGTCTCTTGGCTGATCTATATTGTTAATATTATAGTTTGCAACCTTCTTGAGTGTATGGTCATGGTTAAATCTTGAACCCTAATCTTGACCGAAACCCTGACTAAGGGTTTATTGAAATTGGTTTAGGGCTTTTGTGTATATGTCTAATTGCTATTGTTTACAAGTGAAATCCCCTATTTACTACTGGAAATTGGAATTCAATTTGAAGAACTAACCTGATAAGTGCTTCGGCTGTTAGAATTATTTGAAATCAGTTTGGGGCTTTTATGTTAAACAAGTTAGATATATGAGATTTGTGTTTTGTTGGAGTTTATAATCTGATATATAATTTATTTTGAATTGTTTAGATTATATACTGATTATAGTTTACAATTTTCTGGTTATTGCATACTGTTGAATAAAGTTCTGTTATTACTAAACTTGATTTATATTCTGTTGTTCATAATTAATCTGTTACTATTTTTCTTGTATTAGATCTGATATTTTCTGACTATTATAATTTCAGAACTTGTTTGTTTAAAGCCTGAAATTGATTAAGTTGTTAATATCTAAAGTGTTACTACTCTGATTTGTTAGATAAATTCTAACTGTTATTACTTTATTCTTTTGTCATTGCCCCAACCCGGTATGAGTTGGAGAAATTTGATGGTAAGGGAGACTATATGGCATGGAAAAACAGAATGCATGCAATTTTAGTTCAAAATAGATGCCATAAGGTTTTGAAGACTGATAAAGAGGTCTCTTTGTCCATGACTGAAGAAGAAAAAGATGATATGCAAGATATGTGCTATAACACTATAATTTTACACCTAAGTAACACTGTTATAAGAAGGGTAATAGATTGTAAGACTGCAGCTCAGGTTTGGCTTAAACTTGAACAACTTTATATGGCTGCATCTGTTCCTAATGTTACATTATTGAAAGAACAACTGTTTAGTTTCAAAATGGATGCTTCTAAGAGTCTTACTGATAATGTAGAGAAATTTTATAAATTGTCATGTGATTTGACTGATTTAGATGAAGAGTTATCTGATAATACCCTTGCTGTCCTATTATTGAAATCTTTTCCTGATTCTCATGTTGGTGTTAAGAATGCTATTAAATATGGTAGAAAATCTATAACCCTTGATGATGTAATGGAAGCATTGAAAGTTAGGGATATAGAGTTGAAAGCTGAGAGGAAGGGAAGGCATGTAAGTGAGGATTTGTATGTTAATTTTGAAAATAGAATTGGGTATTAAACTAAGAAGAAGTTCAATAATAATAAGAAAAAGAAGAAGTTTGCTCCAAAGAATGGTAATGCATGTACAAATCAGAATTTTAATGGAAAGTTTAATAATAATAAAAGAATATGTTATTATTGTAAGAAAGAATGACATATTAGAAAGTATTGTAGAGAGAGGCTTCAAAAGATACAAAAATGAGAATGGAAGCTACACATGTAGTTGATGTGGCTAGTGATGCACTAGTGGTGTCCCCTTGTAGTGATCGTGATGTTTGGATCTTAGATTCAGGTTGTACCTTTCATATGACTCCTAATATGTAGTGGTTTATCACTTTTGAGTCCATTAGAGGTGGTAAAGTGTTAATGGGTAATGATCATGCATGTGATGTTGTGGGCATTGGATCTATTAGATTAAGATTGAATGATGGGATTGTTAGAGATTTAGAAAAGGTGAGACATGTACTTGGACTTAGGAAAAACTGCTGTCCTTGAGTCAGCTTGATTCTAGGGGTTTTCATTACACCTCTAGGGATGGTTCTCTTAGGGTTATAAGGGGTAGTAGTGTTATACTAACTGCTGATTTGAAGAATGGTTTATATTTCTTAAATGGAAGTGTAGTTTTAGGGGCTGCATCAGTCTCTAGTGGGGTTCTTAGTGAGGTGGAGCTTTGGCATAGAAGATTGGGTCATATAAATAGTAAGGGGCTTGAACACTTGTATAAAAGTGGCCAGATAAGCCTTAAAAAATTAAGGCCTTTGATTTTTTATGATGTGTGTCATGGGTAAGCTCCATAAGACTAAATTTTCTCATTTTTCATATAAGACCTCTCATATGCTTGAATATATACATTCTGATTTGTGGGGAAGTCAAAATGTACCCTTGTTTTTTTTAGATGCCCAATATTTCTTTTCTATTATTGATGATTACTCTAGAAAGACTTGGCTGTATTTTCTTAGAGATAAATCAGTTGTCTTTGATAAATTTCTAGAGTGGAAAGTGTTGGTTGAAAATCAAACTGAAAAGAAAGTCAAAAAACTTAGAACTGATAATGGTCTTGAATTTGTGAATGAAAGGTTTCTGATTTTTTCTAAGGAACATGATATTATTAGACATAGAACATGCACTTATACTCCTCAGCAGAATGGAGTGGCTGAGAGGATGAATAGGACAATCATTGATAGAGTTAGATGCATGTTGATTGAATCTGGTCTAAGGAAGAAATTTTGGGCTGAAGCTAGGGGTGTCAATTTATAGCCCGAACCGTTAAAGCCAAACTGCACCGGCCCGTTATGGCCCGAACCGGCCCAAACCGAACCTTAATGGGCCGTAATTAGGTTGAGGGTTGTGGAGCCCGAAACTGAACCGCAACCCGTTATAACCCGTTTTGTTATTTTACATTAAATAGTATTTGAATCATTATATTACCATTAGGTAGTTGATATAGACAATTAAAAAAAATTATACATGAATTCAAAGATCAAATAGTCATTTTACTACTTAATATCTAGGTTTTTTATTTCTATAGAATGGGTGGGTTTTTTTTAATGGAAATTGACCAATAGTAACCTTGCTTTCCATATAATTTTCGCTTTAGTAATAGGATGCTCAATTGTTTTTTTTTGTTCTTTTTCTTACACACCATAAATCGTTAGTCAACCTGAATCTAAACAGTTAGTTAGCCCGAACCTGAACCGCACCAAATCGAAACCGGGACGAAACCGTTATTTTGTTAATGGGCCGTGTTTGGGTTAGGTGTTTTTCAGCCCGAAACTGTTAGGCCCAGCCCAAAACCGTCCCGAAACCGCACCGTTGACACCCCTAGCTGAAGCTGCTAGTACAACTTGTTATGTCATTAACAAATCTCCTTGTTCCTCAATTGACTTTGAAACACCTGATTTTAGGTGGAGTAATGTACATGCTGATTACAATGTGTTAAAACCTTTTGGTTGTGTTTGTTTTGTTCATCAAAACAAGGGTAAACTTGAGCCTAGGGGTAGGAAGTGTGTCTTCCTAGGGTATTCTTTAGGTGTTAAAGGATATAGGCTTTGGTGTTTACAAGAAAAGAACATTCTAATTAGTAGAGATGCAAAGTTCAATGAACTTGAATTTCTAAAAGTTGATTCATCTAGTGTTAGTACTAACTCCCATGATCTAAATAAGACCATATTTGAGGTGGAGTTAGGGGATAAATCTAAAACTGAGATTGATGAATCTGATCTTAAGATTGAGGATGATGATCTAGACGCTAGTAATGGTTCTTTAAAGGTTAAAGAAGAGCTTAAAGATGAGGATCCATTAGATAATTATTTATTGGCTAGAGATAGGTCTAAAAGAGAGATTAAGAGGCCTTCTAGATATGTTAATATATGTGAATCTAATTCTAGTCCAAATCTGATTTCTTATGCTCTTAATGTGGATGACCAGCTTGAGGGATGTGAGCCTAGGACCTATAAAGAGTCTCTTGAATGTGGGGACAACAAGCATTGGCTTGTTGCCATGAAAGATGAGATGGAATCTTTGATGAAAAATCAGATTTGGACTCTTGTTGATAGACCCAAAGGAAAGAAACTAATTGGTTGTAAGTACGTTTATAAATTTAAGGCTGGTATTCCTGGTGTAGAACAACCAAGGTATAAGGCAAGATTAGTAGCTAAGGGTTATTCTCAGGTTGAGGGAATAGATTATAATGAAGTGTTTTCACCTGTTGTGAAACATACTTCTATTGTAGTTCTTTTTGCCCTTGCTGCTTTCTTTGATGTTGAACTTGAACAATTGGATGTTAAAACGGCATTTTTGAATGGTAAGTTAGATGATCATATATATATGGTTCAGCCTGAGGGCTTTGTTGTTAAAGGGAGTGAGACTAAGGTCTGTTTGTTGTTAAGGTCATTGTATGGTTTAAAACAATCACCTAGGCAATGATATAAAAGATTTGATGAATTCATGCTCAAGAATAGGTACGAAAGAAGTTTTTATGATAATTGTGTTTATTATTGTAAGTTTAGTCCTAATTCTTTCATTTATCTCTTGTTTTATGTTGATGACATGCTTATTGCAACAAATGATAAATCTCAGATTTGTAAACTTAAGTCTATGTTGAAATTTGAATTTGAAATTAAAGATTTAGGGGCTGATAAAAGGATTCTTGGCATAGATATTCATAGGGATAGGCCTAGTGGTGTTTTGACCTTGTCTCAGGTTGGTTATATTTATAAATTGTTGACAAGTTTGGACATTAAATATTAGAACTATTAATATTTCTTTTGGTGCTCATTTCAAGCTTAGAATGGATTCTAATGCTGCTGTAACTGATAGACCATATCAAGAATGTGTTGGTAGTCTCATGTATTTTATGGTTTGTTGTAGGCCTGATATTGCTTATTTAGTTGGTCTTGTTTGTAGATACATGAGTAGGCCATGTGATTCACATTGGGATGCAGTTATGTGGTTGTTGAGATATTTGAAAAATTCTGCATCTTATAAGATTGTTCATGATAATTCTTGTATTAATAAGCTTAGCATTATTGGATATTGTGACTCTGATTTTGCCTCTGATTTGGATAAAAGAAGATCCATAACTGGGTATTTGTTTACTATTGGTGGGAATCTGGTGAGTTGGAAGTCCACACTCCAACATGTGGTGGCACTTTCAACCACTGGGGCTGAGTATATTGCCTTGTCTGAGGCTGTTAAGGAATGCATGTGGTTTAAGAGGTTTATAGGGGAGCTTGGTTTTCATTACTTGAATTCTCTTGTTTATTGTGATTCACAGAGTGCTTTGTGTGTTGCTAGGAACAGTGTGTTTAATGAAAGAACAAAGCATGTTGATATAAAGTTGCATTTCATTAGAGATATAATTGCTAAGGTTTAATTGATATATGTAAAATAGATATTTCTATTAACCCTGCAGATATTTTGACCAAAGTGGTATTTGTTGATAAGTTTAAGGCTGATTTAAATTTGTTGGAATTATTATCTCTATGGTTTGTTTTATATATATTTTTTTATATTTATTTGATGGGTTTGTGTTTACTCTCAGGTTTATGCTACATCAGAATAGAAGAGTCAAGGTGGAGAATGTTGTATATGTAACAAGGGTTTACTTGTCTTTTTTATTCATTTTAGGACTAAGTGAGTCTTATGTGATAGTTAGAGGGGCAAAGTGGTCTTTACTGCCTTGTGTATGTTACTATTCAATATTGGGGGTTTTAAGGTATTCGAAGGATTCAGATCTCACACACACTCTCTCTCTGTCTGTTTCTCCTTCGTTCTCTCTTGTTCTTGCTTTTGCTCTCTGGTGCGAGTGATATGCTGGTTGTGTCCTAGTTCTTCATCTTCTTCTTGGGTGATGCTCTTGTGGAGGTTGAATAGCATTTGCTATTGATGCGTGGAAGGACTGGTGCTGTGGTATTCTTGGCTTTGTGCAAAAAGGGAGTTGAAGCTTCGGTTGTCTACAGTTTCAGGTGTAGTCATTCCTTAGTCTTGATTGTTTTCTTTTTTGGTCCATGTATAAAGTTATTACCTTAAGTCTTAGGGTTGTAACCTTGATTTGGCTATTGGATTGTTGGATAGCTTGTTGAGTGCTCAACTCATCCTTGGATGTAGGTCATTTGACCGAACCAAGTATATCTGGGTGTTTTGCTTGATTCTTTTTTCTTGTGTTATATCCGCTGCATTTATATGCTATTTCTTAACACCTAAACGCAACGGAAATAATATAATAAAGAAAGAAATAGAACAAGACACCAGGTATATTTGGTTCGGTCAAATATACCTACATCAAAGGATGAGTTGAGCACTCAACAAGCTATGCAATCATTAAATAGCAAAGTAAGGTTACAACCCTAAATCATGAAGTGAATACTCTATAAATGGACCAAGAAAGAATATACAAGACTTGGAATGACCACACCTGTAACCAGCAGTCCAATCGAAGCTTTTCCCCTTCTTGCGCATAGCCAAGAACACCACAGCCAGTGTCTTTAATCGCATACAATAGCAGATTCTATTAAAACTCAATTAAAGCATCATTCAAGAAGAAGAAGATGTAGGACTCGATGCTTGTACAACCGAAACACCACACTCAGAACCAAAGCCAAAAACTAGAGAAACCGAGAGCAAAAAGATGAGAGAAACTGTGAATCCTTCATTTCTGATCGATTCCCTAAACCCCCCAATTCATGTATACAAATAGAATGACTGAAAAGACTATTTTGCCCTTCAAACTAATCCATAAGACAAACCTTATCCTAAAACTATGTAAAAGGACAAGCCTACCCTTGTATACATTTACAACATTTTCCACCTTGACTTTGCTATTTTGACGATTCATAAACCTGAGAGTGAACACAAACCCATCAAATAAATATAAAAGAAATGTAAAGCAAACTATAGGGATAATAATTTTAACAAGTTTAAAGCAGACTTAAAACTTATCAACATGTACTACTTTGGTCATAATATCTACAGGGTTGATAGAAATATCTATCTTATATATATCAATCAAACCCTTAGCAATTATATCTCTAATGAAATGCAACTTTACATCAACATGCTTTGTTCTTTCATGAAACACACTGTTCTTTGCAACACACAAAACACTCAGGGAATCACAATAAACAAGAGAATGCAAGTAATGAAAACCAAGCTCCCCTAGAAGCCCTTTAAGCCACATGCATTCCTTAACAGCCTCAGACAAGGCAATATACTCAGCCTCAGTGGTTGAAAGTGCCACCACATGTTGAAGTGTGGACTTCCAACTCACCAGATTCCCACCAATAGTAAACAAATACCCAGTTATGGATCTTCTTTTATCCAAATCAGAGGCAAAATCAGAGTCACAATATCCAACAATGCCAAGCTTATTAACACAAGAATTATCATGAACAATCTTATAAGATGCAGAATTTTTCAGATATCTCAACAACCACATAACTGTATCCCAATGTGAATCACATGGCCTACTCATGCATCTACAAACAAGACCAACTGAATAAGCAATATCAGGTCTACAACAAACCATAAAATACATGAGACTACCAACACATTCTTGATATGGTCTATTAGTTACAACAGCACCAGAATCCATTCTAAGTTTGAAATGAGCACCAAAATGAGTATTAACAGTTTTAATATTTAATGTCCAAACTTGTCAACAAACTTATGAATATAACTAACTTGAGACAATGTCAAAACACCACTAAGCCTATCCCTATGAATATCTATGCCAAGAATCTTTTTAACAGCCCCTAAATCTTTTATTTCAAATTCAGATTTCAACATAGACTTAAGTTTACAAATCTGAGATTTATCCTTTGATGCAATAATCATGTCATCAACATAAAATAGTAGCTAAATGAAAGAATTAGGACTAAACTTACAATAGTAAACACAATTATCATAAAAACTTCTTTTGTACCTATTCTTGAGCATGAATTCATCAAATCTTTTATATCATTGCCTAGGTGATTGTTTTAAACCATACAATGACCTTAACAAAAAACAGACCTTAGTCTCACTCCCTTTAACAACAAAGCCCTCAGGCTGAACCATATATATATGATCATTTAACTTACCATTCAAGAATACAGTTTTAACATCCAATTGTTCAAGTTCAACATCAAAGAAGCAACAAAGGCAAAAAGAACTATAATAGAAGTATGTTTCACAACAGGTGAAAACACTTCATTATAATCTATTCCCTCAACCTGAGAATAACCCTTAGCTACTAATCTTGCCTTATACCTTGGTTGTTCTACACCAGGAATATCAGCCTTAAATTTATAAACGTACTTACAACCAATTAGTTTCTTTCCTTTGGGTCTATCAACAAGAGTCCAAATCTGATTTTTCATCAAAGATTCCATCTCATCTTTAGTGGCAACAAGCGAATGCTTGTTGTCCCCACATTCAAGAGACTCTTTATAGGTCCTAGGCTCACATCCCTCAAGCTGGTCATCCACATTAAGAGCATAAGAAATCAGATTTGGACTAGAATTAGATTCACATATATTAACATATCTAGAAGGCCTCTTAATCTCTCTTTTAGACCTATCTCTAGCCAATAAATAATTATCTAATGGATCCTCATCTTTAAGCTCTTCTTTAACCTTTAAAGAACCATTACTAGCGTCTAGATCATCATCCTCAATCTTAAGATCAGATTCATCAATCTCAGTTTTAGATTTATCCCCTAACTCCACCTCAAATATGGTCTTATTTAGATCATGGGAGTTAGTACTAACACTAGATGAATCAATTTTTATAAATGCAAGTTCATTGAACTTTACATCTCTACTGATTACAATGTTCTTTTCTTGTAAACACCAAAGCCTATATCCTTTAACGCCTAAAGGATACCCTAGGAAGACACACTTCTTACCCCTAGGCTCAAGTTTACCATTGTTTTGGTGAACAAAACAAACACAACCAAAGGGTTTTAACACATTCAATTGAGGAACAAGGAGATTTGTTAATGACATAACAAGCTGTACTAGCAGATTTGGCCCGAAATTTCTTACTTAGGCCAGATTCTATCAACATGTATCTAACTCTATCCATGATTGTCGTATTCATCCTCTCAGCGACTCCATTCTGCTGAGGAGTATAAGTGCATGTTCTATGTCTAGTAATACCATGTTTCTTACAAAAAATCAGAAACTTTTAATTCACAAATTCTAGAACATTATTAGTTCTAAGTTTTTTGACTTTCTTTTTAGTTTGATTTTCAATCAAAACTTTTAACTCTAGAAATTTATCAAAGACAGCTGATTTATCTCTAAGAAAATACAGCCAAGTCTTTCTAGAGTAATCATCAATAATAGACAATAAATATTGGGCACCTGAAAGAGACACGGTACATTTGGACTTCCCCACAAATCAGAGTGTATATATTCAAGCACATGAGAGGTCTTATATGAAGAATGAGAGAATTTAGTCTTATGAAGTTTACCCATAGCACACATATCACAAAAAATCAAAGGGCTGAATTTCTTAAGGCTTATCTGGCCACTTTTATACAAGTGTCCTAACCTTGTTTACTACTTATGTGACCTAACCTTCTATGCCAAATCTCCACCTCACTAAGAACCCCACTAGAGACTGATGCAACCCCTAAAACTACACTTCCATTTAAGAAATATAAACAATTCTTCAAATCAGCAGTTTGTATAACTCTACTACCCCTCATAACCCTAAGAGAACCATCCCTAGAGGTGTAATGAAAACCCCTAGTATCAAGTTGACTCAAGGACAGCAGGTTTCTCCTTAGTCCAGGTACATGTCTCACATTTTCTAGGTCTCTAACAGTCCAATCATTTAATCTTAATCTAATAGATCCAATCCCCACAACATCACATGCATGATTATTACCCATTAACACTTTACCACCTCTAATGGACTCAGAAGTGATAAACAACTCTCTTCTAGGAGTTATATGAAAGGTACAGCTTGAATCTAAGATTCAAACATCATGATCACTACAAGGGCACACCACTAGTGCATCACTAGTCACATCAACTACATGTGTAGTTACCATTCTCTCATTTCCATTCTCATTTTGTATCTTTTGAAGCCTCTTTTTACAATACTTTCTAATATGTCATTCTTTCTAACAATAATAACAAATCCTTTTATTATTATTAACTTTCCATTAAAATTCTGATTTGTACTTACATTAGTATTCTTTGCAACAACTTATTCTTAGTTTCATACAAACTTTTATTTCTAGAATTAACATACAAACTCTCACTAACATGCTTTCCCTTATTCTCAGTTTTCAAATCTATATCCCTAATTTTCAATGCTTCCATCACATCATCAAGGGTTATAGACTTTCTACCATATTTAATAGCATTCTTAACACCAACATGAGAATCAGGCGAAGATTTCAATAATAGAATAGCAAGGGTATTATCAGATAACTCTTCATCTAAATCAGCCAAATCACATGACAATTTATAGAATTCCTCTACATTATCAGTAAGACTCTTAGAAGCATCCATTTTGAAACTAAACAGTTGTTTTTTCAATAAAGTAACATTAGGAACAGATGCAGCCATATAAAGTTGTTCAAGTTTAAGCCAAACCTGAGCTACAGTCTTACAATCTGTTACCCTTCTTATAACAGTGTTACTTAGGTGTAAAATTATAGTGCTATAGCACATATCTTGCATATCTTCTTTTTCTTCTTTAGTCATGGACAAAGAGACCTCTTTATCAGTCTTCAAAACCTTATGGCATCTATTTTGAATTAGAATTGCATGCATTATGTTCTTCCGTACCAAATAGTCTCCCTTACCATCAAATTTCTCCAACTCATACCGGGTTGGGGCAATGACAAAAGAATAAAGTAATAACAGTTAGAATTTATCTAACAAATCAGAGTAGTAACACTTTAGATATTAACAACTTAATCAATTTTAGGCTTTAAACAAACAATTTCTGAAATTATAATATTCAGAAAATATCAGATCTAATTCAAGAAGAATAGTAACAGATTAATTATGAACAATAGAATTTTATTCAACAGTATGCAATAACCAGAAAAAACAAGAAAATTGCAAAACTATAATCAGCTTATAATCTAAACAATTCAAAATAAATTCTATATCAGATTATAAATTCCAGAAAAACATAAATCTCATATATCTAACTTGTTAAACATAAAAGCCCCAAATTGATTTCAAATAATTCTAACAGCCGAAGCACTTATCAGGTTAGTTTTTAAAATTGAATTCCAATTTTTAGTAGTGAACAGGGGATTTCTCTTGTAAACAATAGCAATTAGACATATATACAAAAGGCCTAAACCAATTTCAATAAACCCTAAGTTAGGGTTTCGGTCAAAATTAGGGTTCAGGAGTTAACAGTGACCATACACTAAAGAAGGTTGCAAACAATAACATTAACAGTATAGATCAGCCATAGATTAACAGAAAGACCTTCGAGCGAAGGAATCGAAGTCAGATGAGAGGTAACAGATCAAGTCCAGAACTGTATTTTAAGCTCTGATACGACAATTGTTATGAAATAGCACCTAAACGCAGTGGAAATAATACAAGAAAGAAAGAAATAGAACAAGACACCAGGTATACTTGGTTCGGTCAAATGACCTACATCCAAGGATGAGTTGAGCACTTAACAAGCTATGCAATCATCAAATAACAAAGCAATGTTACAGCCCTAAATCTTGAAGTGAATACTCTATACATGGACCAAGAGAGAATATACAAGACTTGGAATGACCACACCTGTAACCTGCTGTCCAACCGAAGCTTTTCCCCTTTCTGCGCATAGCCAAGAACACCACAGCCAATGTCTTCAATCGCATACAATAGCAGATTCTATTAAACCTCCATTAGAGCATCATTTAAGAAGAAGAAGATGTAGGACTCGATGCTTGCACAACTGAAACACCACACTCAGAACCAAGAGCCAAAAACCATAGAAACCGAGAGCACGAAGATGAGAGAAATTGTGAATCCTTCACTTTTGATTGATACCCTAAACCCCCAATTGATGTATACAATTAGAAGGACTGAAAAGACTATTTTGCCCTTCAAACTAATCCATAAGACAAACCTTATCCTAAAACTATGTAAAAGGACAAGCCTACCCCTGTATACATTTACAACATTCAAACTCAATTGGGGAATCTATTCAGAAACCATCCCATACACCATATCGGAAATCAAGATTTGGGCTTGGAAATTAGAATAAACTGAGAGATTTTGGAAGACTAAGCCTTATTTGAGTAAGGCTGCATCACAGAGGTTTCAGATCCAATGGCTCTGATAATTGTGAATATGAAGTGAGGTTTAAGAATCAAATTCGATGTGTTAGGATCAGGTTTCACATTGAATTCACATGGCATTTTCTGATGTTCGCACTGGAGAAGAAGGTAGTATTCATACTTCCACATTGATAGTCTAAACGGGGAAAGCATTTGTTTTGATGAAACAAAACGTTACATGTTGTGAGACGACATGATGTGAAACTGTGGATAATATTTTCTGTTCTGTTCCTTAAGTTCCTTATTATTGGTTTCCCACTAGTGTTATTCCTTGTATAGTTTGTACAGCCGTTTGGTTGGGTGATTAAAATGCTGTGTTTCTCAAATCTCAAGGCCCCATCCTTAAATATTTGTATTTAATCCATCGATAGTTCATTATTTTCATAAAATTATTCACCTAAGATTCTCCTAGATTTACCTTATCATTTTATATTCAATATTGGCGATTTCGTTTGTTCTTGTATCTGATTTTTTTGATATATTTTGTTTCCATAGCTAAAATTATTTCTGTCACTTTGCTGAAGTGGGCAGGAGTTCTGCAGTGTGGGTGATGATTCTTGCCTTATAATCTGGGATGCACGAGCTGGCAACACTCCAGCAGTCAAGGTTGATTTAGCTTTTGTTTTTGCCGTTCTATTAACCAGTTCCACTTTTCTGTTGGCTAGCACCTTACTGTATTACCAGATATTGTACTGTGATAAACATGAGTATTATCTATCAATGAGCGCTTAGTCAATGTGATGTTTTTATTGCTTAGTTGTGGCACTTCCGATGAGTTATATGGTATCAAAATATGTTTCCTACTGCAGCGAACGTTACAAATTTTTACACTGCTTGAAAAGCACTGAGACGTTTTTTGTTAATATCAGTTAGTATATTTCTTTATATCATTTTATTCTTTCACCAATCTCTGGGACCTCTCTTTAGAAGCAGGATGATGATATGCCAGTTGCCTCAAATTTAAAGGATTATAATCTGAACATACATGCTTTAGTGGATCCCACATTATAAGTATAATGTAGGCATCAAGGTCAACATTTTGCATGACTTCTAACAATCTGATCTTTTTTGGGGCTTTTTTGGATCTGTATTTTTATTTTTGGGATAATTACTATTGGCCCCCTGTACTTTGATTTTGTTACTACTGTATCCCTGTACTTTTCAAAATTACTAATCCAACCCTTAACTTTGTTTACAATTACTATTGCCCCCTTACCGTTAGTTTACTGACGATGTGGCATCTTTATATTTTCTCAAAAACCCCAAAATACCCTTATACTTATCTCTTTACTTATTTACCCTTTTGTCAAGTTACAGTAGTACCCTTAATTAACTATGGAGAAAAAAAGTAACTATAATCCGTTTTATTCTAAAAAAAAAACACCAAATGAAGAAAGAATGATTGAATAAAACTCAAATAGAAACCAAAGAGGAAGGAAAATCGAATTCAACTCAAATTGGAAACTGAATATCACCTAAAATATTTTCAAAATAAATGAAGTTTAGTCAAGGTGGGAAACCAAATTGGATTTGGATTTTTCTCATTTATTTAATTCGAAATAAATGAAGTTTAGTGAATGAAGCTTCGTGAAGGCGGGAAACCAAATCGGAATAAATGAATTCAAAATAATGAAGTTTAGTGAAGGTGGGAAACTAAATCGGATTTGGATTTTGCCCATTTCATTAATTCAAAATAAATGAAGTTTAGGGTAAAATTGACATTTAATCTGGTTTTTATAAATGGGTAATATCGTCTTTTGATTTCTTAATTTTAATAAAGGGCAAATTAGACATTACATATTCAAACTTAACGGCTACTTAACACCGTTATAAGGAAGGGGGCAACAGTAATTTAGTAAAGAACAGGGTTTTATTAGTAATAAAATCAAACTACAGGGGGGCAACAGTAATTATCCCTTTATTTTTTTATTGTGATTCAAGTAGATGGAACACATTCAAGTCATCTGTCATTCTAGTTAGTACTTTTCATGGTATAAAAGGTTATTATAAGAACCCAAGACCTCTAGAATGGTTGGTTCCCCGACATAAGGTCATGGAATTTGTTTAGGTAACACTAGAAAATAAATATCAATTGGTTACCTTTTGGTAGCAAATTGCATTTATAAGGAAATATATTTGCAATACCCAAGACCTCTTGAAGAGAAATATCAATTGCGTGTGTAAATATAGCTAGTATTTTAATGAAATGTATTGCAATTGATATCTTAAGATTTTAAAAATACTGTCAGTGAAGAATTTGGTGGTTGGTATGTTCTTTATTATGCAGAATTGTAAGAAAGGTGAGCTTATTTGTTCTAGGATAAGGTCATCTAGCTTAAGAGAAGATGCGTTGAAATCGTTAATGATGAAGTGGTTAAACATCGTAAATGGGACAGAGAGACTATTTTGATGTGGACTGACATGACTAATGTATTAAGAAGGTTGTTCAAGATGTCTTTGGTGAATCGAAAGGAATGCATCATCCTTAGAGAGAGTTGGTGGTCAGATATAGGTCACGTACTTGATCTTGAGGCCAATCTCGCTACTCCAGAAAACAAAATTTGCTCAAGATTTTAGCAAGTTGAAGGATTTTTTTTTTTTAATTACTCGAGCTTCCAATCTGAGGGGTATTGTGTATTGGGGTCATTTTCTAGCTAGCCCTTCTGAACACACTGAGAACCTCAGATTTTTGAAAGGAAAGAAGTAGTATAGATGTGAGTTCAACTTTGGACAGCCAATTTCAGCCTTTTTGAACTCACTGGTGACCTCAGATTTACAATACAAGTAATGTAAATGTGAGTTCCATGGTATATCCTCAAGTTCAAAACCATATGCTGAAGTAAAACCTAAAATGGCCTATTTTACACACCTATACATCATAAATTCATACATTAACATTCAAAGTTCATCTTCAAACAAGTCTAATATGGTACACATGTTCATAGTTCAAATGGCATATGTTAGAATCACACACATACAACAAGACTTGAGGAAGAGTTTCTTTTTTTGGGGGGGGGGGGGAGAAAAAAAGATTTGGGAGCATAGGGTTCCTTGTAGATTAGCTTAGAAAATTAGTTGAATGAGGTATAGAGGGTGTAGGAGGGCAATTAATCACCTTCAGCAGCTGCTCTGTCAAAGAATCCAGCAAAATATTTGCTAAAGTATGTGAAGTGAAGCAGTAAGAAGCAAAATCCTTTTCTGGGGTGAAACTATTGTATCTAGACGAGGAGTATGGGCTTTTCTACAAGCTGGTTTTGTTTTTGATTTTGGTTGTACCGAGATCTTGGCCGAGTTTTCTTATTTTTCTGTCTCACATTAGGCTCATCTTGCTTTTCAAAAAAGTGAGACGTCTTTGGAGATGAACTCTCAAACTAGACTCATATGATGAAGTTCAAGTAGTCATCAAAGATTGAGAAAACTAGTTTTGAGTCATGGTAAAGCACTGTGGATGTAGGTAACACTGGATGTAGGTGATATACAAAGATATAATTCTTTTCCAGAAATGAAGCTGATAAAATTGTTGGATAAGCAATGGTGACGAAATCCTTATAACAATTTCAGTACTAGGGGGAAAAGAGCTATCCATTAGATAGCTAAAGTGTGGAAAAGGAAGAGCCCAGATCGTGAGGATGTTGCATATATTGAAAGTGAATATGGTAAAGTACTATTAGGGGATGAGGACATTAAGAAGTGATAGCAAGGTTATTTCTACTGTCTACTAATGATGAGACTTCAAGTAAGTGTTCTAGAAGGCTACCTTGAGAAGACCAATTGTCATAATCTTTTGTGTGTGTGTGTGTATATTCGATAAGACTGCCATATTCATCAAGATACCAATTCTCATAATCTCATGTGTGTCTCTGTCTCTCTGTGCGTGCTTGTGTGTGAAATAAAACCAGCTTAAATGAGGGATGAAAGACATTGGCAAGATGAGGTCCCAGTAGAAGTGTTGAAGTGCTTAAGAATCTTGGTTTATTTTTGGCTAAACAAGATGTTTAGTAGGGTTATGAGCATAAAGAGAATGTCATATGACTGGAGGAGAAACATTGTGGTTTTGATTTTACAAAATATCAGCGACATTCAGAGTTGCAACTATTATGAAATTATAGGAGAGGGTAATTGAAGCTCGTCTGAGACAAGAAACCAACATTTAGTAGAAATAATTTGGTTTTATGCTGGAAGATCCAAACAAAAGTAATTTATCCTTTAGGCAGTACTATTATGGCATATGCTGGTACGGGGAAGAGTTTTCGGTATTGGCAACAGAAACGCGAGCCGTCTTAAGAGGGGGTTCAAATTTGCAGTCAAGAAGGGTATTTGGAGGTTTCCATCAGATCTGACTCCAAGTTAGCAGTGGATATTCTTAATGGAACTATCCAAGGGCCTTAAAAGTGTCAAGCTATAAAAGAGAAGATTTTGCAAGAGTCAGACATGCTAACTGAGGTGGATTTAGGCATGTATGAAAAGAACAAAACCAGCCAGCAGATTACATCACGAGGTTCAGCTTAGGTGGCCACAAGGGTGGTGGGATCCTATACAGTTCCCTATAGAGCTAGTTGATTTGATTCAAAGGGATGCAACAGCACATGACTATTGATGATTGAAATCGGGCTTATTCTCTTATTCGGGATACTGGTTAGGAGGGAATGCCCTCCTTGTCTAAATTCTCCTAGCCCCTCTTCTAAAAGTGTTCAAGGAGGATGCCTTCTTTGAATAATTTTTCTCTTTTAATAGAGATCTCACTTATAAAAAAAGTATGATCTCTCTTTCTATATTATTTTTGGAAACTAGAAAAAGCTTATGAAGGAGTGCTTAGAGATTTAAATTGGCAAAAGTAATAGATCTAGACAAGCGTTTCAAGTAATTTGTACACATAATTAAAGATATGCATGATGTTGCAATGGCTAGTTTAAAATTGCAAGGGACTGACACAGTAAATTCCCAATTACAATCGGGTTACATCAAAGATCAGCTTAAAGCTGTTAGTTGTTTGTGCTTATTATGGATAATTTAACCAAGACATTTAAGACAAGGTTCTTTGGGGCATGGTTTTTGCTGATGATATTGTTTTAGTAGATGAGACAAAATAGGGGTTAACACCATATTAGGGTTATGGAGATCAACTTTAAAGTGAAAATATTTAAGAAAAGTAGAATGAAGACAATACATGGTGTGTAACTTCGTTTATACTAGGATGCATAATGTGGCGGAGACAATAGGTAGGAGAGAGATTCTGCAAAGTTATTATTTTAGGTGTTTGGCTCAATCACAAATAAAGAACGTGATGTAGAGGATATCACGGTGAAGTAAAATAAGATGCTTGGAGTGGAGAGGTTCGTTGGAGTGTCGTGTAATTTGTATTATTTTAAGCTAAAATAAATTTTATTGGGTAGTCATGTGACCAGCCATGATGTATGGTATGGAATTTTGCGCAGTTGAGAGGCATCATATGTATAATTCAGTGTAATGGTGATGATGTTGAGATGTTAGAGTGTCAAAACTTTGAAGGATAAAGCAAGGAATGATCATATTAGAATTGATCTAGAAGCATGGAAGAAATTTCGGTCGGAATTTCAACCAAAATACCTGCATTTTTTGAAAACTGAAACAAAATTCAAAGTATTTCGAAAAAGTTAAAAATTTCGACCGAAATGATACAAAATTTCGAATCGGGCCAAAACGATACACCTCCAGTTGTAAAATTAGTGTTTCGACTTTTTCTCATTTCTCTTGCATTCTACCCCCATTTCACCTCATTTTAGTAGCTCCTTTGCATTCCTTCTTAACTCTTGCTCTTCCATTCTTGGGTTTTTGAGAATCAAACAGGGTGAGCTAACAAATTTCTCCATTTTTTATTTTTGTTTTGTTTATGGCTCAAATCAACTTAGATTGCTTTCAAATTAAAGTATGTCTAGTTTAGAGTTGTTGATCTATGAATTTGTGGTGTCAAAAATAATTTTTAGTTCTTCCTAGTATTTTTTTCCTGTTATTAAAAATTATTTTGTAAATTACATATATTGCCAAAAATGTACATGTATAGTAAATGTATGACCTTCAAATTAATGTACGTGAGACACCATATTGTTGTGATGGTGTTGAATCAAAATTTTTTTTCTATTAATTATCTATTTTTTCTATTTTTTTAAGAGGCCTGAGCACAAACATAGAGAGTTGAAGCACTTATGGGGGAGTGTGAAGGAAAAAGTGGGGATGGCTTTTTCTAAATGGGCTATGTACCATAATATTCTAGCACATACAACCCAAGGGCCTTATTATAGAGATATGATTGAGGAGATAGCAGCGCTGAGAGCGATGTACAGGGGTTCACTCCATATGAGATATATATATAATGTTTATTTGCCTAAGCATAAATAGGCCTTGAATGAGTATATTAACGGATTAAAGCCCATGTGGGCTTTTTATGGAGTGACTGTGTTTGTTGATGGTTGGATTGGTCCCATTAGACAGTCCATCAATTTCATGTTGAATTGTGATGGGAGGACAATGTTCCTCAAGTCAGTAGATGCATCTAGTGAGAAAAATGATGCAAAATACATTTTTAATTATTAAAGCAAGTGGTGGAGGAGGTTGGAGTGGAGAATTTGATCCAAATTGTGACTAATAATGGCTTAAGCTATAAGAAAGCTTGGTTGAAGATGCAGGGGAACCCTATGTATCAAAACATGCTTCTACTTCTAGTACTAATTTTCATTTTTAAATACATATGTTACATATTTACATTACATGTACAATTCATGACTTTGTATTGATGCCTTGATAGACATATATAAGCTCTTTTGGACTCCATGTGCTGCTCACTGCATTAACTTAATGCTAAAGGACATGGGAAAGGTCAAGCTTGTGAGGAAGACCGTGGAGCAAGCCCGACAAGTTAGCACCTTTATCTATAACCACACCTATGCATTAAAGGTGATGAAGGACAAGGGTTAGGGTGACTTAGTGAGGCTAGGCATGACTAGATTTTCTACCAATTGGATAGCACTGCAGAGCTTTTAGAGGAGGAAGATTGGCCTTAGGAGCATGTTTTCATCGAGTAATGGTTTAACTTGGGAGGGTTCTTCATTTGTAGGAGGAAGGAGAGCACAATTGACCATACTCGATGACAATTTCTAGAATAATGTAAGAACAATGGTGAAGATGCTTGAGCCTATGATGCATGTGTTAAGGATGGTAGATCAACAGAGAAGGCCTATTCTACAACACATATGGGCAGCAATAGAAAGGATGAAGCAACAAGTTGCTTAGGTCTACCCATAGGGCAACAAGAAAATCCTCGGCATCATCCAAGTTAGATGGGAGTCTATGTTGCAGCATCCAGTACATAAGGTTGGTGAGTTGTTAAGTCTAGGAATCAATATAATTTTCATTATGTTATCACATTATTAAGTATTGACTATTCCCTCTTATTTTTGCTTTTTCTTACACAACATACTATTTAAATCCCAAGTACAATTACAAAGACAGCCTTGGGATGATGCAAGATTTGATGGATGCCGTCCAAACTGTAGTTGAGAGGTTGGAACCGGATCCATCTAAATATGCAATCATCCTTATGGAGGTGAGATAGTGATTTGATATTCACAATTCATAATTTTATACTAAGTTATTAAGTATTAACCTATTTATTTATTTTTTCTTTTCTTTATATATTAGATAAAGGCATTTAGGGATGCCATTGGGAGCTTTGGTCTTTCCGTGGCCGTATCGGGACTGAAATCCGCCCCCTAAGGGTAAGTTAGTTCATTATATTCTATCTTTAACTTAGTTATTTAAGTATTGAAATAACTTGGAGTCTATGTTTGTTGCAGCTGAATGGTGGTTGCAATTTGGATGTGACTCACCTCACTTAAGTAAGGTTGCAAACTAAGTGCTCTCCTAGACATGTCTGCCATTGGTTGTGAGCGAAATTGGAGCACCTTTAGCCTCATCCACTGAAAGAGGCACAATCAACTGGGTGTGAAGTGTCTAGAGGACCTTGGCTACTTACACTATAATATGAGACTGAGGGAGGATCTTATTAGACAGGAGATGGACAAAGAGAGTAACAATATTGAGTTGGTCGACATATTTGAGATGGATGATGATGATAACCCAGTAGTTAACTTGATCAGGGACAGTGGAGAGCCATTGCTGAATGAGGAGGGAGGTCGTCCTGGTAGACAGATAACAGAGTAAATGGGGGCTGATGTGGAGCACTTCATGGCCCAGGAGGGGAGTGCACATGCAATGTTTGCTTGTCCCTTCATTAGAGTGAGGATTTGATTGTCTGGTCCGACATTGAGGATGCTACGACTTAGGCCCCTAACAATGATAACGATGTTGATGATGACGACGATGATGATGATGGAGGGGATGAGGAAGGTGTTAAGACCTCATGATCATGATTCAATTGATTCTAGGGATAGACCACCAGCACCAACACCGACATTATATGGTTCATAGGTGAGAGTCAGTTCACTCACGTGACATAGGATTCAGACCATACTGGAGCTGCATCTGGAGGCAAAAATGTTTTCTCGACATATTCTAGGAAGGAGAAGGGAGACAACACTGATATAGCACAAAAGGCACCCCATTATATGGTTCTTACCGTCTGGCTGATGCAGAGAGCTTGGTGGGATTTATGAGATTGATGAGCATAGATGATACCAAAGATTCCATCTCTAGAGGATCCGGATAGCAGAGGCCTGTAGAGTCGTCATATAATACTGTTGTGGAGACTGGAGAGTATTGGTTCTACTGGGTTGACTTATGGAGCTTATGGTTATGGACCGTATGGTGTCTCTCTTGGCTATCAAACTTAGAGTCAGCCACTAGTGGAGTCCTATGGTTATGGAGCTTATGGTGTCCCTGCGCTGGCCCCGACCAGGGTCTTTCTTCATTTATTGAGCAGATCTTCCACTCTATACCACAATCACCACTAGCCTTTTCATATGCAGTTGAACTAGTTCCTTATTCAGGGATTCACAACTTCCCACCATTAGGACATCTTAGGCATGTGGATGAGACCACATACAAAGCTGCAATTGCCGACTATGTCGACAACTATATGGGGCAATGATCATGGACTTGTATTCTCATTTGTATGGGGTGCTGAGGGAGGAGAGAGACATGGAATAGAGTGGACTTGCAATTGGTAATATTCTCGCTTCTTCTCATATATACTATATACTCGAATGTTAAAATTTCAATGGTTTTTTGGGTAAACTAGTAGTTCCGTAGTGTTTATTATGCTTAAAATAGGTAGTATTCAAGAATCCAGATCATTTTGAGTCCATATGAGGCCCAAAACTGAAGTTCAAAACTTCAGTAAAAGAAAATCACAAATTTCGGCCTTTTCCTGGGTCGAAATTCCTGTTTCGACCAAGATTTCTTCCTTGTCTAGAAGTAGCTTCCTTGCATGAAACTATGAGAAAGTTGTTTGAAATGGCATGTTCATGTTCAACGGAGGCATCTGAATGCTCCAATATCGTAGTGTGATTTGATTCAGATTAAAGGGAACTCAAAGAGCTTGGTTAGAGTCTGACCTAAATTGACCCCAGAGAAGTGGTTCGGAAAGTCATGCATAACATAGGCTAGTATGACCTATATTGGAGCTGATTGGAGGGCAGCCAATTCATACGAGGCTCAGTCATATGCCTCATACATTTCATCATGGTTTTTCATATCTACTATAGTTGATGTTTTACTTGGATGGGAATCTTGCTAATTTATGAACCACACTCTCAGCAAAAAGGGAAAAAAATGTTGGGTTATTTGTTTGTTGTAAATGCTGTTCTGTTATGTCCATTGCAGCCAATCTTTTTCTTTGCCTTCTTTTGGATGCATTTAGCCTGTGATATATTAATTTCGAGTTTTCTTGTTTACCTGAACTCAGATTTTGATACTGATAAGTCTGTTGTTTGTCTTGATGTCTAGGTTGAGAAAGCTCATAATGCTGATCTTCACTGCATTGATTGGAATCCACATGATGAAAATCTTATTCTTACTGGGTACATGCTTATTTTGGTTACTATTGTAGTTAAATTACTGCCATGCTTAATAAAGGATGTGCATTGAATTTATAGTGCACAGAATTTTTTTAAGAGGGATCTTCTTGAAGCTTTTCTTTTTGCTCATAATTAGAATCTCTCTCTCTTTTTCTACAGGTCAGCTGATACTTCTGTTCGGATGTTTGACCGCCGTAACCTCACCTCTGGTGGTGTTGGATCGCCCATCTATAAGTTTGAAGGTCACAAAGCTGCTGTTCTTTGTGTGCAGGTAATTGACTCCCTCCCCCTCTCTTCTACCCACAACAACAAAACCAAACCCCACCCCCACCCCCAAAAAAAAAAAAAAAAAAAAAAAGAAAGAAAGAAAGAAAAACAAGTAGGAAGAGTAAATTAGTTGGACATCCTGTGATTTATCTAGCAATTAAGTGAACATCCCCATGTGTTTCTGACTATTACTTGTATCTCCTGAAACCGTTGGTAAAGAAAAAAGGGCAAACTCGGTGCCAAAGGCTTCTGCACAAGCAGAGTGAGAGGGGGGGGGGGCAGTATCCCCTAAAACTAATGGTGTTTTGGGAAAAAAAAAAATCTTGTAGCCAAAATACCTTCAGTTAGAGAAGGCAAATACCAGTGCATCATTTACTTTCTTTCTTCTTTCCCTTCTTCCTCTTGTAAGCCCGCCTGCCCCTACCCCTCTGCAGCTCCCAATCTCCTCTTACTTTTCTTCTTTGTTTGAGCTGAATCTGGCTACTGATATATGTTCGCCCATCTGCAACCCTATGTCCATCATGGTTGCTTCCTTTTGGTTCCCCCATATATATGTGAAGTTTCACTGGCGGTATTCATATCTAAAATAGTACAATCATTTTTGGTTCCTACTCGCAGGATGCCCTGAGGGGCGGGCAATGGTTGGTGGACCACAATTGTAGCTTGAAGACAAGGCATATAAACAGCCACTCAGAATTGCCCCCTTGGGTGAATTGCCCCCTAGGGTGACTCTGCTTGTGAAGCCTTCGCCACCGGATTAGCCCATTTTGTAGGGTCCCTAGATTTGTGGCACTTCCCCTGGTTGTTTATTTTGTATTTCCATGAAAGCTCTGGTAAGGTCACCAAAGAAATCCAGTTTTAAAAATAGAGTGAAGTCCCAATTTTATAAAAAAGCTGAGAAGAATCGACCCTTTTTCTTAATATGATGAGCAAGCGATGCAAGCTTGTTTCATCACTGTGGATCCTTTCTGTAAGATGCTACAAGAGGAAACCAGACATTAGATGTGGCTCCAGGGTTTTTCAATGTCGATTAGATTTCTCAAGAAATCCCAAAATGAGGATGAACAGGTGAAGAGTTTTAAATGCCATAGGACAACTTCAAGCAAGAAGAAAACAGAAACCCTTACAGTGAAACTGGAGACGGGAGAACCCTTGTCTGTCTCTTATTTTTTTTCCCTTGTTCTTTTTTCTTTTTCTCCTCTTTCACTTATAGGTTCTGGTTTTTAGGTTTTGTATATCATCAAAACTTGCTACAGGTGATTGAGTTTGACCTGATAATTATCCACCAGGAAATTAGCTTGAACAGAATCAAATTTGAGTTGTCAAATGAGAAATTATATGACTGTGAAGAAAACTCAGATTGGTTAAAAAACAAGGTCGAGTGGTTTATTTTGATTTGAGATTTTGAGTGATTTCAGAATCCTGCGGACTTTGAAAAAATTCTGATGTAGGGATTTGGAAAACGGGAGAGTCCTGTTGTGCACTGTAAAAATTGATTAGGAATTCCTTATCTGATTGCAGAAATTAAGAGATCAATGAAACAGAAAATGATGTATCAACTTGGAAGCAATACAAATCAGCAGACATGGAAGATTCTAACAAAAATGGAACTGAATTAGCAAGCAGAGATGTTGTAAGAAACAGAAGAATAGGAAAGTAAGTAGATAGGTTAAAACAGTGAAATTAAACCTATAAAAGGCAATATGGTAAAGGAGTTATTATGGGATTTTGCTGTATACTAACCACTATACAAAATCTTGCAATATGTCAGTGAAATTTTCCGATCTCTTGTATCTCAACATTGGCATGATGAGACGAGAGGGCAAAATTTTTTATTTGCAATATTTTGGTGAAATAATCACTGATATTTCAGCGAGATATTGAAACGAGAGGGCAAACCTCAAAATATGCATTTTGTGTGTGTGTGTGTGTGTTTGTTGTAAAATAGGGGCATAAAAGCAGGGTCTTGTGTGCAATCTCGTTGGCCGGGTGTTTTCCCCCCCCCCCCCCCCTTTTTCTCCTCCTTGGTTTTTCTCCTTTTTCCCCCGTCTTGTGTGGAGTTAAGTTAGAGTTTGTATTCATATGAATTCTATTCCTTGTAATATTCTACTTTCCACTTAATTATAAATAAAGGGCTTGAGATCATGGATCAATAAGCCATTCTGCCAAACATTGTATTCTACATGGCATCGAGCCTAAATTCGATTAGGTTGTTCTTCTATTTTTCTATTTCTTCAAACCCATTAACCCACAGCAGATTACCTTTTCTCCAAAACCCGCAGTTTCTTGTTCTTCACAACCAATCGCAACCATCGTTGGCAGATTTTTTCCTTCAAACCCATCGCACCGCTGCACTATTGTTTCAGTTCCACCTCGAAGATCGAGGAAAAAAAGGGGAAAGAAGAAGAGAAGAAGAACCACAACCTGCTGCTGCTTCTGCGATTAGAATCACGAAAAAGGGAAAGAAGAGAGAAGAAGAACCACAACCTGCTGCTGCTTCTTGCGATTAGAATCACGGTGGCTGAGCTGCTTCTTGCGATTAGAATCACGGTGTGGCGCTGCTGCTGCTGCTGCTGCTTCAGCTAGAGTTTGCATCGATTGCAAACCCTCACAAATCCATCGCAACCAATTTCTTTCTCGCACCAGTGGGCTCGACCAAGAAGAAAAGGAAGAAGAAGAGAAGAAAGAGAAGAAGAGAAGCCACCATCGCCTTCACCTTTACTTCCGATTCTGATCACAGCCTCTACCATCGAACCAGGTAACCCTTTCTATATCCCGTCTCCCTTGTTAAGCTGGCCCTTCAAAAAAACCCATTGAGCCATAATTTGTTCCCTAATTCTCTTTGGCCGAACCAGATTTGGTTTTTTTTCCAAATTCCCAAACCAAATTTAGATCATATTTTAAAACCAAATTTACCAAACCAAACCAAACCATTACATATTTGGCTGAACCATATTATTATAATTTTTCTTCTAATCTACTATTCTGTTAGACAAAAAAAAAAAAAAAAAAAAAAAAAAAAAAAAAAAAAAGGGGAAAAAGGAGATTTGATCATATCATTGTTTGGGTATTGCATTGTGCGACGTTTTAGTTTTTTTCACAAGGTGACTGAAGAACTGCAGACAATTTTTTCAACATGGCAACTATCGATGGTACTACTGCTCCCACCGGCCCTGAACATTACCCAAATTTTCATCCTCTTTCGGTAAGATTTGATGGGACAAATTATTTGATTTGGTCACGATCTCGCTTACTTAACTATTCTTTGGAAGAGGACTTGTTGGATACATTACGGGCACCACTATCAAACCTTCTACCACAGGCGTTTCCCAGGAAAAATGGATCTCGAATGACTCTCTTATTATGTCATTTCTCTTGAATTCCATGATTCCAAATATTGCCCGTGGATATCTATTACTTGATACTGCTGCCCAAATTTGGAAGGCTACTCTTTTGAAACATATGGACGGTTGGGGAATGATGCACGGGTTTATGAGCTACGAAAGAAGCTTCATGAGACTACCCAAAAGGAACCGATCGTGGCCCACTATTATCTTGAGTTGCGATCTCTTTGGCAAGAGTTGGATCATTATGGGGATTATCACCCCACTAATCCAGATGATGTGGCGACTTATAAGAAGCACATTGATAAGATTCGAGTATATGACTTCTTGGCAGGTTTGAACGTGGAGTACGATCAGATCAGAGTACAAGTCTTAAGTCGTTCTCCCTTTCCTACACTAGAACAGTCTTATGCTCTTGTTCAGTGTGAGGAAAGTCGTCGATTAGCCATGCTTCATACTCCTATTTTGGAGAAATCAGCTTTACAGTCTGTTCGCACTAAATCTGATCCGGCTAAGGAGATTGTCAAGTGTGAGCACTGTCACAAACCCTATCATACTAAGGAAAATTGTTGGAAACTCCATGGGAAGCCTGCTGATTTTGAGAAAAAAAGAGCACAAAAAAAGGAAAATCGAAAGCTCGTATCTCCGAGACGGTTTCCACGGCACCCTCTCGTAGATGTTGGTCTCTCGCGGGAGGAGTTAACTTCTTTGCGCGTATTCTGCAATCTTCTCTGCCGGTACAGCCTCTACCACTGCTTCCTCTACTAATCAAACCAACTCCTACCTTGCTACTTGGGTAAAACTTTTACAAGCTTCCAAGTTTCTTCGTTTCTACTCCTTGGATTATTGATACCGGAGCCCGAGATCATATGACAGGTTTATCCTCTTTTTCTTACAATATGCTCCAACCTCGGAAAGGATAAAGTTCGAATTGCTTGATGGCTCCTATTCTTCCATTCTGGAAAAGGGACCATTCAACATTCTCCATCCCGTCTTTGTCTAAAGTTTTACATGTTCCCTCTTTTCTACTAACTTGCTCTCTATCGAGTCTTACACATGACTTAAATTGTAAAGTGACATTTTTCCCATCTTATTGTGTCTTTCGGGATCGGTAACGGGGAAGGAGATTGGACGTGGTAAACTAGACAATGGACTTTATTTGCTCAGCCGATTGAAGGATCTACTCGCTCGACTACATCTTCTAATCAAGTCCATTGGTAATATGGACCTTCATCGGTGGCACCGTAGGCTAGGTCACCCCCTAGGAACTCTTAAGAAAATATTTCGATTTAGTTTCTTCTTGTAATGAGGATGATTTTTTTTGTGAAGCTCGCATTTTTGCGAAGCAAACTCGTTCTACTTATTTACCTTCTCTTCATAATAGAAAAAATATTCCTTTTATGTTAATTCATACCGATGTGTGGGGTCGCGACGTGTGTCTATCAGGCCATAGGTACTTTGTTACTTTTATTGATTGTCACTCTCGTTCTACATGGATTTATCTTTTAAAACAAAAAAATGAAGTTTTCCGATGTTTTCGTGATTTTCATAATATGATTAAAACTGGTTCAATGCCACGTGAAGATCCTTGCAGTGACAATGGCACACGAGTATATTGATGGTGAATTTCAAAGATATCTCTCGACTCGGCATAATACATCGGACTAGTTGGTTGATACGGCTGCCCAAAATGGGGTGGCGAAAGGAAGAATCGACATCTCTTAGAGATAGCCCGTTCTATTATGATTGCTATGAATGTACGACCGATCGGAGTGATGCTATTCTCTGCTTCTTACCTTATGAATAGGATGCCCAGTAGGATACTTGGTTTTAAATGTCCTAATGAGATTCTTAGGAGCCTCTTCTTTTGTTATTTCTCCAAAGGTTTTTGGATGCGTGTGTTATGGAATCACACCCACCGAGTAAGTTGGCTCCCGAGCCTACGCTGCATATTTTGGGGTATGCACTCGGAAAGGGTACAAATGTTATCATCCTCCCTCCAGAAAACCATGTATCCAGGATGTACTTTCAGAGTTTTGCCCTTACATACACCTCTCCAGGGGGAGAGTCCTAGAGGAGAGGTGTTCTTTCGACTCTAGATCTTCCTTTCACACACCAACACAACAAGAGTCCCGGAAGAGTTTCCGACGGGGGAGACTTGGCCAGATACCCGAGGACTCTAATCCTCCCCTTCAATTCCGAACCATGTGAAGAACCTAGCCAAGGGGAGACCACTCTGTGAGACACACTTGTTGGGGTCTTTCAAAACCAGATTGACCAAAATAAAGAGGTGCGGACTTATCGGAGGAAGAAATACAACCGGCTAAAGCGGGTGGAGAAAGGGGATACGTTACCACTTCGGCTCCCTGCTCCGAATCGGATTCTAGCGAGGTATCTTCTTCGATCTTCCTATTCTGTTAGAAAAGGGGTCGGATCTTGTACTCAACATCCCATAGCTAAATATGTTTCTTATAACTCTTTGTCGACTCCTACCGTGCTTTTATATCCTCTCTCGTCATCCGTATCTGTTCCTAAAAGTTGGCGGGAAGCCTATCTTGATAAGAGATGGAAGGAAGCTATGGTAGAGGAAATGCGAGCAATGAAGAAAAATGACACTTGGGAGCTGGTTACACTTCCTCGAAAAAAAAACCGGTGGGCTGCAAATGGGTATTTGTGGTTAAACAAAATATGGATGGATCGGTCAACAAGTTGAAAGCTAGACTAGTTGCAAAGGGGTTTACCGGACCTATGGGATTGATTATCGGGAGACCTTTGCCCCGGTTGCGAAACTAAATACCGTCGAGTTCTCGTTGTCCGTAGCGTGTGAACAAACACCGGAACTTGCACCAACTAGACGTAAAGAATGCCCTTACATGGGAGTTAGCAGAAGAGGTCATATGGAAATCCACATGGTTTTTCCGATGACAATACCAGGGGAAAGTCCGTGGTTGAAGAGGTCAAATATGGGTTAAAACAGCTCTAGATGCTGGTTTGGACGCCTTGAAGGCAATGACTCTATTGGGTACAAGCAAAGCAATGCGATCATACACTATTTGTCAAGAAGTCAAGTACTAAATCACACTCTCATTGTCTATGTAGACGATATTGTCATCACGGGGAATGATGGTGAAGAAATTCAAAAGTTGAAGGACTATCTTGGCAAAGAGTTTGAAATTAAAGATCTAGGGAAGTTACGGGATTTCTAGGGATTGAGGTGGCTCGATCAAATAAAGGTATATTCCTATCCCAAAGAAAGTATGTCCTAGATCTATTATCGAAGTGGGAATGTTGGGGTGTAAAGTAGTTGATACCCCTATTGAAGCTGGAGCTAAACTTAAAGAAAAGAGGGAGAACCAGTGGACAAAGGAAGATACCAAAGGCGGTAGGGAAGCTTATCTACTTGTCTCACACGGGCCGGACATTGCTACTGTAGGTATAGTGAGTCAATTCATGCATGATCCATATTTAGCTCATATGAAGGCGTTATCGAATACTACGATTTGAAGGGAACTCGGAAAAGGAATACTTTTGTCACCCACCGATAATCTAAAAGTAGAAGCATACACCGATGCAGAGGCTGGATCTCCGACGAAAGTCAATTTAGGTTCTGTACCTTTATTGGAGGAAATCTAGTTACTTGGAGAAGTAAGAAACAGAATGTGGTAGCTTATCTAGTACCGAAGCTGAATATAGGGCTATGGTTCGTGGAGTTTGTGAGCTACTATGGTTGAAAGGCTGGAAGATATTGGAGTCCAAGTTCCAAACCCCATGATGTTATATTGTGACAACAAGGCGCATTAGTATTGCAATAATCCAGCAACATGATCGAACTAAGCACATTGAAATTGAGGTTTTTGTCAAAGGAAAGTTGGAACAAGGGCTACTGCATGCCTTTTGTAAGATCGAAGACCAATTAGAGATGTTTTCACTAAGGGATTGAAAGAAAGAGATTTCCTCCTATGTAGGCAAGTTAGGCAGAGTAATATCTATGCCTCAACGAGGGGAGTGTTGGAATCTATTAGGAGTCTAATAAGAGTTTGTATAGGAGTTAAGTTAGAGTTTGTATTCATATAGAATTCTATTCCTTGTAATATTCTACTTTCCACTTAATTATAAATAAAGGGCTTGAGATCATGGATCAATAAGCCATTCTGCCAAACATTGTATTTCTACAACTAAGGCTCGGAGAAAAGGCGCCAAACAGTTTTCATGAGAAGCACCTTATTTTGAATAGAGGTCTTCATAGGTGTCAAAGCGTCCGCCTAGGCGGCAAAGCGGTTTTTCAACTGCTTAGTTGACGACCAATCTGCAAAGGAACTCCAAGGCCCAAAGTGATGTAGAACCTATTTTTTGCTCCAGGGGCGTTGCCCCCATACCCTCGCCAGCAACAGAATGGGAAGAATAAGCCATACTCAACATCAAGAATCAATGAATCAATAAATGCCTGGGCAAACGCTTTGACAACCATGCTTTGATGAGATGAACTTATGTTTGTGTTCTTTTTTTGAATTATTTTTCATAATTATGATTCTTGAAAGTTTTTTCTTTGGATGAATGTGACTATTGAATATTTGTTTAGCTTATTATAAAAAGTAGTTGTATTGAAAAATAGTTTAAAAGTAGTTATATTGAAAATTTTTGGCCCAACCGCTTTGGTCGCCTTATTGCCGCCTATGCGCCGCTTTGTTGCCTAATTGCCTAGGCGGAGCCCCAATCACTTTGGTCACTGTTAGGGCAGGCGCCCCCACAGCTAGAGGTGCCCCTCAACCTACGGCTGCCCAAAATCACTCCCCATCATATTCGATATCCTCTCTACTTAATTCTCTTCCTATTTATTACCACTCAACTAACCGTAATACTCTCTCTCCACATGGCATCATCCTAGGGCCCTAACAGTCGCCTTGCTGCTTTGACAACTATGGAGGTCTTTCTAAGTCCAAAGCCCCCTGTCTTTGGCATGCAAACCATATCACATCCAATTAAATGTATAGCATGTGGTTTACCAACCTTACCATTCCAAACTTGACTATAAATAGAGTCCAGTTTGGAGCAGACCTGTTTAGGTAGAGACAAACAACCCAAATTAAATGTTGGTATGGATGACAAAATAGATTGAATTGACACCTGTCTCCTTGCAAAACTCAAACTATTAGCTTTCCGTAGGGCTACCTTTGTTTGAACCTTGTCTATAAGAAAATTAAAATCCCTCACCTTAGAACAGGAAAGCATCAACTTAATTCCTGAATACTTACTGTAGTCCTCCCTCATTGCTGAAATCCCAATCTGTTTACGTAGCTCCTTTCGAGAGTGGGGGCTGAATTCCTGCTAAAGAAAATGCTACTCTTTTGAAAATTTATCCCCTGTCTTGACAGAGCAGAAAAATGATCCCAGCTTGCTCTAATGGTTGAAAAGTCCTCTTCTAAGGCTCTGCAAAAAATGAAAGCATCATCTGCAAAAAAGAGATGGGTAATTTCTGGGTCACCTCTTGCCACACGAATTCCTTTGAAAGCCTTCAGATCGTGATAGATTCCTAATAAGCGAGAAAGCACCCTCCGTGACACAAAGGAAAAGATAGGGGCTTAGAGGACATCCTTGCTGAAGTCCTCTATTGGGCTTAAAATATCCAAAAGGGGAGCCTTCAGGCTTAATCGAGAAAGAGGAAGAAAAAATTGGATTCCTCACACAAGAAATCCAACTAGGTGGAAAGCCAATGAGTTCTAAAACATGCATACGGAAGGACCATTCAATTCTATCATTGGCTTCAGAAAGATCAAGCTTTATAGCAGTGAAGCCAACTTTTCCTTTGCGTTTAGTTTAAGAAAGTGAAAAATTTCTTTTGGTCTAATAGTGTTATCATGAATTTGTCTTCCAGGAACAAAGGCTCCCTGAAGAGGGGAAATAAACTCATTTAAGATTGGTTTGATTCGTCGAGCAAAAATCTTCGCCGTAATTTTATTGCCCATTTTGCATAAACTAATCAGTCGGAAATCCGTAACTAGTTTAGCATAATGGTTTAGACCATTAGGAAGACAACAATTACGAAAAAGAAGTTTTTGACAAGAAGTACCACATCTGTCTTTACCAGGTTCCAAAATTCGCTAAAGAAACAAGCCTCAAAACCATCAGGACCATGGACCTTATAGGGGCCAAAGGAAAATAAGATATCTTTTACCTCACTTTCTAAAGGAATCTCAAGAAGGCTAGAACATACCTGAGCCGAAATGCATGGTGAAAAGGGGGAGTCAATAAAGGATGCCTCCATTGGTTGTGAAGAAGCAAACAACTGTTGAAAATAACTAATAAACACCCTTGCAATTTCCAGAATAGACGTAACAATCTCGCCATTTTCTCCCTGTATTGACGAAACAATCTCGCCTTTTTGGCTGCTTGATGAGCCTTCAAAACGTGGTGAAAAAAACCTAGTATTTCTATCCCCGAGAGAAACGTAGGTCATTCTAGACTTCAGCAAGAAAAATCCAAGAGAGGTGTGATCCAACCTTTTCGAGAACCTCATCATCAGAAATTGGAGTACCATCTTTAGAAGCCATCTCAAGTAAAGAAGCTTTTAACCCCTCAATATTGCCAAAAATTTGAGAGTCCCACTTTTTGAGGGAAGAAGCCAGACTATTAAGTTTAATGGGTAAAGGATCCAAGGGGAGTTGGTTCCAAAGGGAGGATAGAGAATCAGAAAATTCAGGGTGAAAGGTCCAGGCATGTTGAAAATGAAAGAGTTTTTTAAAAGATGTATGACTGGGAAGAAACTGCAATGATAAGGGATTATGATCCCACCAATTTTTTCGATACAGATAAAGGAAACAGATCCACCAAGAAGGAGAGATAAAAAACCTATCAATTTTTCTTTGATTTTATCATGACCTTGACCTTTCCTTTTATTAGTCCCAGTAAAAGGCGAACCCAACCAGAGAAGTTCAAATAAAGACAAAGAATTACAAAGTTCCATCAATCTATTGGCTGAGGCAGAAAGACAAAAGGGTGTTCCTCCACATTTATCAGAAGGTTGAAGAACCTCATTAAAATCCCTAGCAACAGCAAAGGAAAAATCTAAGGAACTAAGAAAATCAGAAAGCTGTTCCCAGAAAGCCCATCTATCATTCTGATGGGGGGGACCGTAAATAAAAACCACATCGAAGGGACGGGAGTGAAAATAGGGATGGATACAATTAAAATGATCTAAAATTTGGCATGAAATGAAAGGCAAAGTGTCCTTAGCTAACACCACCATTCCCCCTTTCTTACCTTTGCAACCATAACTATGAAGAAAAGCCACCGGAGAGAAAGAGATTAAGTTCTTCGGCAATTTAATGGAATCAAAAGAATAACATTGAGTTTCACAAAGACAAACAAAATTAATATGAAATTTTACCACAAACCAATCCAAAGATCTCTAAGCAAGGGAGAAGTACGAAATTTTACCACAAACCAATCCAAAGATCTCGTAGGGTGGAGTGAACTCAATGGACATTCTAGAAAAGAAAAATAAACAAGGAGAAATCCATCACAACAATAAGAAAAACTAGTACCCAAAACTGTCTTCGCAGAATGAATTCAGGACGAACAGCTGACTTGAGATAAAGATGCAGCCACAACTGTAAACACTAAACAACAGAGGAAAATAATCACGCAAATACAAACGGCAGAGAAATGAAGAGGCACTACAACCGTAAACACCAAACAACAGAGTGGAAAATAATCACACAAATACAAAGAGCAGAGAAATGAAAAGGCACCTGGGTATCAATACCGGCAGGATCAGGGTGGAAAGTGCCAATTTCATCAGGCTTAGAAACAAAATAAGAGAGATTACCTCCATCAGTTGATTCGTCATGTTCTCTACGGGGTGCATTGGTTGCATCATTGTGGTTAACACTACAATCTTCAACTTCAAGTCCAGAAGCAAAATCCTCCAACCAGTCTTTCAGGGGGTTGATGAGGCCAAAGGAATTGAGAGAGTGAGACAGATAGGGTTTAGAGAAATCAGAGATGGCTTCAAACTCAGGACAGATAAAAGAAGAGGCAACAGCAGGGTTTAACTTCCTTTTCTTAACCACAACATGGTTCTGACCTTGGATAGATTCAGACAAAAAATTAATATTAAAAGCTGCATTTTCATCATCATCAGCAGTCTCTGGAGCATTCCCATGGATAGAAATTTGAATAAACATAGGCATGAAGAAACCATCCAGCGGACCATCAAGATCAACCTCTTGGAAAGACCGTGCTAAAGCTTGATTGTTAACAAAAAGGGGTGGGGTTATGGCATGTTCGAATAAGAAAAAGTATGTGGCAAACAAACTCTCTGCTTGGCAGCACCATTGGGAGAAAACTTAATATTTTTTGGATTATTCAATTCCCTTGCACGCTTGGCTAGATTCAACATATCACCATCATCCCCTTCTACAGGGTCATCAGGGGAATAACCAGGAAAAGGAAGATCAGCATGACACCATTTTGTTTTGTGAACATTGCGTCCACATTTCTTACAAATTGAGTGTAGTTCAAATTTGATTGAAACAGGATATTCCTGTCCCCATACATTTTTAAGCACAGCAGAAGTAGAAACTGGTTGCTTTTTAAGAATAAACAGCTTAACCCAAAAAGTCAGAAAAAAAATTCATCATTGGGTGCAGATGGGACTACTTCAATCATCCTTCCTACATGCAGAAGAACATTTTTTATGTCTGCCAGTACATAACAGCCAGGAGGAACAGCACTGAGTTGTGCCCAAACCAGAATTTTCCCCTCTGCATGAATGATTTTCGGATCCTCGGAAGAGATAGGAGAGAGTTGAACATTTGCCTTGCCACACCACCAGAGTCCAAGCAGGCATACTTTGTTGCAGGCTTCAGTTGATTCAAACTCAGCTGAAAATAAGCCACACTCATAAACCACTAAAGTCTGAAGTCCATAAGGTTTCCAAACTGCTGGAAGGAAATAATAAATGAACTACATTGACACTTTTGGAAAGCCAATACATAGCCATGCAGCACGCGTTCAGCATAAGGAACTGCATATTGTAACTGAACAAAATCCTCTGATCTCCAAACAAGGCAAATAGGCAGAGAAGCAGGTTTCTTGCGTTGACCTGTCTTAGTTCCAGAGCAGCCCACCATAGGTTGCAGCCCTAAGAGCCCAGGGAGCGGAGGTGAAGGCAAAGGAAGAGAAGAAGAAGTAGAGGACATGGCAACCCGCTGAAAGCTCACAAAAAACCTAGCAGGCTAGATTTTGGGCTACTGCCAGCAAAAAGAGTGTGCAGGAAAAATGAAACCCCAATCCAAAGCTCTACCAGGAAAAGGAGCCTCAAGAAACGAGCAAGGGTTACCACCAGAGCAGGAGAAGAAAGAGAGTAGATAAAGAGAAACAGAAGAGAAAAAACCACCAAGCAATGCCCTTTTGAAGAAAGGATGATGAACCGTCACCTCCCACAGAGAGTTCAAGAGACCATCCACCAACGCTTCCACCGTTCAACCGCCTAGTATCGTCAACCTAGGTTTCAAAAAGAAAGAAACTTGGAAAACTGAAGGATCTATTGATAGAGAGGTTTAACTAGGTTTAATAGGGAGGCATGATGATTGATGAATAAAAACCTGCACGATAGACAATTGGCTTTTCCTTTAGTAAAATGGACAACAACAGCATAGAAAGGGTTAAAAAGGGGTTTTACGGATAAGAAGACAAAAGCATGGAAAAACATATTGCTGAATATCGCCCGAAATATGACAAAATTCATTGAGTTCGACAAGGACCAAAACAGAAAACAAGGTGAAATCGATATCGACCAAGTCGATTTTCCGGTGAATCGGTGAAATAATGGCGAAAATCGCCAAAACTTCGCAGAATCTCGCTAGGCTCTCTCTTTCGTTTGAATCCTCATATCAACGCTTCAATGCTTCATTACCCTCATTGTCCCAAGCAAATACCCCCTCTTTCACCTCGCTGACGACGTCGCTGCCACAACTTTCGACTCCTGTTCACCCTGCAACATTGAACCAACTCGCAAGTCTTATGACTCTTAACTCACTTTGACCGTTGAAGTCTGAACCATTCACAGGGTTCTGTGCTAGACATCGGACTTGCTAGATTTGAAAGAGAACGGAGAAGAGGCAACACTCTCATACTCTTGCACATCGGCAATCTCTTGATTGTGCTTTGGCAATTCATTTGTACAAGAAAGAGGCGTACTTATCAACAGCTTTAGTGGTTCGTTTCTTCTCAATTGATAAGTAATTCATTCTTGGACTGAAATTGTTTAGAATGTCTGTAATCTCGTGACCTTCGTTGGCGGGTTTTTTTTTTTTGGCTATTGCAAGTAAAGAATCAAAACCGGTGGTGATCCCAAAGAAGCTGGGCTTGGAAGGCTTCCCGACAGCCGTAGTATTGTCGGTGATGTTGACCTTTATAGGTGAAGAATCGAATTCCGTGATTCCCGAAAAGCCTAGTTAGGGTTGCAGCGACCTAAACAGCTAAACCTCTCTGGCTTTCTCTGTCAAGAGACAAACTGTCGAACTTCTCTGAAATGTCGCACTTTGGACAAAGGCCAAGGCGAGAGCTGTCGGATTTTTCTAAAACTGTCGCTGCGGTTTTAAATTAATCCTAAATGAATATGACTTAAAAAATGAAGATTTTGTTGCAATGTGCTTGAAGGAAAGAAGCTTTTGTTTGGTTTAATGGGGTAGAAGAGTGGGTAAACAAGCTTTCCTAAAACCTGTCTAGCGTAGGAGCTGGTACCTCTACGGTGCAATAGCTGAACCATTTGCTTCAGGTGGTGTTTTTGGTGGTCTATTTAGGAGGTCACTATCAAAGAGTTCTACCATCACCATTTTCTACATGGGAAAATGCTGTTTTAGAGTAGGATCTAAAGGTGTTTTGAAAGAAGGGGACAAAACAGCCCAAGATCAGAGGTGACTAGAGGAACATGGAGGGGGCCTGTTGAATAAGCAGTTGCAAATTGGATGCTCTTCAATACAATCCCACCTGACACCACACGGGGCCCCTATTACCTGAAGATTATTGACACAATCACAGAGGTTGGTCTGGGTTACCATGGCCCCATCGTCTTATAAAATAGTGAATGCGTATTTACCACAACAGAAGGTAGAGCTTGATGAGGACATTGCAAGGATGGGGCCCCTTCTAGGAGAGTTATGGAGTGACCATAATTATGATGGATGGGCTGGTCCAACAAGAAAGTCCATCATCAACTTTATTGTATACTATGATGGGAGGACAATCTTCTTAAGATTAGTGGATGCATCTAAAGAAGTCAAGTATCATGATCTAGGTTTCTGAAGGATGTGGTGGAGAGGTGGGGGTGAATTATGTTGTATAGATTGTCACTGATAATGGTAGCTATTTCAAGAGGGTTGATGAGTTGATAATAACACTAGATGTGTTGCTCACTGCATTAATCTTTGTTGAAGAAATTGGGAGGATATAGATTGTGTAGGGTGTAGTTAAGAAGGTAAAGTAGGTCATGAACTTTGCCTATAAACTCTCGACACCCTGAATGCGTTGAGGGAGAAATGCGGCAGAGACCTAGTGTGACCCGGGTGACTCGGTGTCATGAACTATATTGCTTTGAGTATTAAGAGCAAGAAATCTAGATTGAGATTGACGTTTGCATTTGAATGTTGGTTTTAGTGGTGAGAGTCTAATACTCAAGGTGGTCTACAAGCACAAGCTTTCCATTTCATCGAATGACTTCTGGAGATACTTGGGGCATGTACTGAAGCTGATGGACTCAATTATAAAGGTCCTGCATATGGTTAACTCTTTTATGAAGGGGCCCGCATGCCCCTTCTAGTTGCTATTGAAGTGATGGGGGGTTGTTTATACCATAAATCCACTGGGCAATAGGGGTATTATCGATAAGTGATGGACTGCATATCTTATGCATCATGGTGGGAGATCTTGCGCCGAGATCTCGCGAGATATCTCGTTTTTTCGCATAGGCAAGACTAGATGGAGGTTGAGAGCAGAGAGTTGGGATATCTAGCTCGAGATATTGCCATATCTCGCCCTGGATCTCGCCGGAACTTTCAATTTTTGCCTTTTTTATGTGGATTTCGGCTAGATTTTCACTTGCAACTACTCTTAGCACATCTACAACATTGAAGGAAGATCAATCATTCTCCACTTGTCTTATGAACTTATGATTTAATGACTTATATAGAACTTCTAATGGTTGTATAATTTTATTATTCTATTCTTAAAAATTGAGATTGTGATACTCATATAGATGGAATTTTGATGACATTTAGGTTGCTTGATGCATTTGATACCCTTGCTTTTCATTTATATGCGTTAAAGGTTCTATATTACATGTTGTATAACATTGCATTCCCTAATCCTACAACATTTCGGTTTCACACTATGGGTAGACTTAGAAATCATACATAGGGTTGTTTTCTAGACAAATCCAAGACCGCCAATGTGTTCAAAAGGTCTTAAATAGACTAAATACCAAGTTCAAACCCACAGAGATGGGCCACCCAGTTGACGCCAAAAAATTGTATATACTAGTTAGATCCATCACCCATGACCATTATTGCTTGTTACAAATTATTATATTATCCAGTGAGTACTAAATTTAACTCTTTTGTTATAATGCAACTGAGAGGTGGGTGCTAAGAACCTGAGGTGGGTTGTAATCAAAGTCCTCTCATTGACTTGCCCCACATCTGGATGTGAAAGGAATTGGAGCACCTTTTTCTTAATCCACTCGAAGAGGTGTAAAAAATTAGGTTCCCAACACCTGGGTGATTTGGTTTTTGTGCACTACACTATGAAGTTGAGGCTCCATCACATGCGCACATGTTTAGAGCGTAGTGGGCGAGGGGATATCATCGATCTTGTCAGTGTCTTTCAAGTGGACTTTGATGATGAAGACCCTATTGTGGATTTGGTGAAGAACACAGGTGAGCCACTATTGGATCAGCCTGGAGGGAGGGTTGACCTAGTTATATAGTAGGAGGACGCTAACGTGGATGAGTTCATTGTTAATGAGTGTTGGGCACATGCTCAGGAGACAACGACTGTTCCCTTTTGGGGCATCAGGTGGTGGAACTAGTCTAGATGGTGAGGATCGGTCCATGGGCCCTTGGGGTGATGTGGCTCAGCCTTTTATTCCTAGACATGATCTAGACGTGTTCCAACCTTCTAGTCAAGTTGGGACTGGTGTTGGGGATTATGGTGGAGACTCTGCTACTAGAGTTGAGACTAGCAGTACTACAGGCATTGATGGTAATGGACTTCGAGAGCATTATGTGATACTAGTGCTAGTGTCATGGAGTCCCATCAGGTTCACTAGGGAGACAATTTGCACATTCCACCTCGGACACAGACCATGGTGGCATACTTTGTCAAAGGAGCAAGCCCTCATCGTTCATTGGGACTAAGGGTTACTCAAGAGGGCCCAATGGCCAATTCCACCCATTGGGACGGACATATGCAGGCGTTGAGAGCTTACGGGCTTTGTAGTATTGGGACTATTGGCAAGAGTTCATCTTGAAGGGGTTTAGAGCAAAGTGGGTCATATTTTAGCACATATTGTGAGATGGTTGGGATGGCAATGCCTGCTCCATCTTTTCCTAGTATTGACTATGACTCCTATTGGATAGTCACTTTCTAAGTCAATTTGGTGGCACATGGTCTTCTTTTACTGATGAGTTGTTCTCCAATCTTGTCCTCGTCCCTACACCAGCCAACATACCCTTACCGGTGTTTGCGGCACCTTATGATCCTTATTGTAGGTATGGTGGTGGATCAGTTGGTAGTACATTGCAGACTTCAGTGTATGGTGATATCCTAGGATCGGTTACCTTCAGTATGCTAATGATGTCGCATCCATGGGGGTGGTGATCGATTATGTTTGATGCTTCTCAATTTCTACATCATGAGATGTATATGTGGCATTGAGTGAGCGTCGGATCCTATAGACATACAATGGGATCGAGCCAGGCCAATGCCGTAGCTTGTGCTAGACTGGGTCTCACTAATTCGTGTAACTTATGTAACTTGTGTTATGAATCATGAATTATGTTTGATAGTGTCGAGTAGAGTTGTAGCTACTTTATTGTAATTTGTAATTGAGTGCTGAGTCTAGCTTATTATGTCTTATTAAGTTCTACTTGTTCTTGTATTTGTTCTTACAATTTAATGGAAGTTTTAATATTCTCTTGTATAATATCCATGTTTACGTTTGTGAAAATGCATGTTATAGACTTCTAGTTTTACATACAGTAGACGTGCAAATCCATTTCCATTGTGTTTATTGGCCTCAAACTGGGCTGTACACCAAAATCAGATCTAAAACCACCAAAACAGCCTGTCAAAACATGGTACATCACTTGCCTATCTTGCCAAAATTTTGGTGAGATCTCGGTATCGTGGCTGTCTCGACCACATCGAGATGAGATGAAACTTTGAACTTTGATACTAACCATGAAATATGAAAGGATTGGTTCAAGTGCAATGCTGGTTGTAAAGTAGGGGGGTACAAGTAATTGTTAGAAACATAGTGTATGTTTACAAGATAGTCAGACAAGTCAGAGGATACTCAAGTAAGTTTACTTCTAATTAAAAATGTTAGTGTACATAGGTTTTGCGCTTGGGTATTTGTCTTTTATTTAATATGCAGTTTACTCTTTTTCCAGTGGTCGCCGGACAAGTCATCTGTTTTTGGCAGCTCTGCGGAGGATGGTTTCTTAAACATTTGGGATCATGAGAAGGTTCAATAATTTCATTGTTTCTGTTTGCATGACAGCTTTATCGTCACTTATTAGTGGCCTATTGCCACATTTATGATAGTCATATTTCTTGCATCAATTTGAATTTCTCATGGAATGAATTTTTGGTCCTTCTTGCTACATTTGACACTATTGACATCATGTGGTCTAAGGGCCTGTTAAGCTAATGGGTGTTTTTCACTTTTTTGATGGGTCTCTCTTGATATTTCAGCAAGGTGAAAAATGGGTTTAGTTAGAGATATTTTTTAGAACTTGTGTATATACACCAACATTGGAGCTTGTGCTAGCCGTTCATTGTATAAAAAGAGTGAATGCAATAGTTTTTGGGGTTAAAAGTAGTCAGAAACTAAATCCAGTAAGACCTGATCCATTGGCTTCTCTCCCCTTGAGTAGTTGATTCCTTACAGTTGCATCTGTGAAGGTTCACTATGACAACACTGCATTATGGAACCCAAAATCATAAAACTGATTAAAATACAAATAAGCCATGGTGACAATTGTAAATATGCAGAAGAATTCAGGACTAAAAGGGAAATAGAAAGTTGAAGTGATGGTGTGATGTGAACCAGGATCTAGGGTTTGATTGATTGAAGTAAAGCCCTAGATCTTGGTCCACCCACAGGATCGTCTTCTTGAGAATCAGCAGTCTTCTAAGGTCTGTAGTACCCTATGGTTGAAGGTCTATGGGTGCTGGGGTTGGACAAGGGTTAGGTTTAGCCAGGCATTGGAGTCTAGAATTTGAATAATTAAATCTGAAAACCTTGCTGTCCTATTAATTTCAGAACTGAATATTTGAGCTTAGGTTTTAGAATTTAGGGTTTTGATTAGAATTAGGGTTTCTAGGGTTTGGATTAGGCTACGGTTAAGGTCGTGCACTAATTGGGTGATTGGGATGTTAAACGCTGGAGGGTTCAAGGTTTAGATGAAGGATTAGGGAGACCTATGGTTTTGAAAATTCTGGGGGTTTCCTAGTACCAAGACAAGTTGCAGAATTCTACGGTTTAGATGTAGGAAAGGGATGGGAATTGGGATCGAGTGTAAGGAAGGGGATGGGGAAGGTAAACCTAAGAGAGGGAGGGAATTAAAGATGGGGCTTAGAAGATATAGGCGATCGAGGGTTTTAACTTTTAAGGGGTTTGGGATAATTCTGGATTTATGTTTTCTAGGTTTCTATGCTGCCACAGGTAAGAAGGTTGAAGAAGAAAAGGAGGTAAGAAGATAGGGCTGGAGGGTTGTTCTAGGGTTGGGGAAGGGAGGGTTAGTGAATTAGGATAAGGGAGTCCTAGGGTTGCTGCTGCTGTGTTGGGGATGGGGGAATGACCTACGATGGGGGAGAGGTAGGATTGGAATACAGAATTGGGGTTGGGAGGGGTAGGGAAGGGTTGCGGATGGGAGAGGAGGAGGAATGGGGCTGGGGTTGGGGTAGGGGCTTGGTACTTGGAGGTGAAATGGGAATCTGGAATTTCTGAAAGTTCTGAAAGTTCTACAAAAACTTCTCTTCTAAAAGCTGCTGCAGGCCCCCTCTAGGGAACCCACGATCCATTGGTTGCCTTCAACTTCTAACTGCTGATTATAATATTAGGTGGCTTATTTATAGCCTTTTGAAGGAACTCACACTAGGACTCTAACTTGCAAGACCACTCAAACAAAGACTATAGACTTTTACTCACACGAGGAACCTTCATCTCTCACTCCAGAAGAATTTAAATTGAATTCTAAGTGTAGATATGGAATCCTTGCAAGTAGTAGGATAAACTTAGGAGACTTCTTCACAACTTAGGAATCCTACCCTAACAAGGATTCTTTAATAACTTAACAACAATTAACTCCAATTTGAAACTAAAAGTATACTTGGGGTCCCAAAAACATATTGGACACAACTAAATCCTAATTGGACTCAACTAAAAAAGTGCAAAATTAGCAAATTAACAAAATGCCCTTTTTGATTGTTAAACTAAACACCACGAAATAGCGAATAAAAAAATAAATAAAAATGAAAATACACAAAGATTTAACGTGGTTCACACATTGATGTGGTATGCTACGTCCACGGGCGAAAAAGAAGAGTTTTTTCCACCATGTAGAAGAAGAACAGAAGGAGATCTCACAACCAATTGCCAAGAATGGTGTTACAAGAACTCTCACCTAGAACCCAATCAAAAATCCCAAATCTCTCAATCAACTTGTGGTAGGCAAACATAAGATACATATACATATATAGACTCCAATTGGGTAAACAGGTCGACCCATCGAGTTGAGTTGGAGCCCTCGCACCCCCTCCACAGATAAACCTAACCCCTCTGCTTCCACCACAAATCTCCGCAAACGGGTCATTCGGGTTGCCCTCCAAAATATGTCAGTGTGGTCCATCTTCCAAATGGAGTACAAGAATTCGGGTAAAAAACATAACAAATCTCCACCTTGACCTGAATACTCCCACAAAGCTGAATAATCTTCATCTTCTCCAAAAGCCCCTTCATGGGCTAAGCATTAATGCAACCAAATCCAATCAAGTCCAAGCAATAAAGGCTTTGTCAACATATCAGCTGGATTGCATGGTTATTAAAGCGACAAAAGCAATTAGGGCTCCGTCTTGGCATGTAGGCGATTAAGCGGCGCTTAGGCAGCAATAAAGCGACTAAAGCGGTTTAGTCAATATTTTTAATATAACTACTTTTTAATACAAATACTTTTTATAATAAACTAAAGTACTAAACAAACATTCAACAATCACAATTATGAAAAATTATCCAAAAAAAGAATAAAATCGTAACTTCATCTCATCAAGCGTCATAAGATTCATAACAATAATTATGTAGTATGTACTATATCAGTAATTAATGTGAAAAATGAAACTGAAAGAAAAGTAGTATGTACTATATCAGTAATCATTGAATATGGCTTATGCTTCACATTCGATTGCCGATATATACTTTGGGCCTTGGAGTTCATTTGCAAATTGGGCCTCGATGCCGAAATGGCTCACATATTTAAATTTATGTACGGCATTGTAGAATAAATTATGATTAAAAAAAAAAGAAAAATAATATGCACAAATTACAAAATGTAAAAAAAGTGGCTGCTTTAGCATTTAGGCGGCAATATGGTGCAAAAGGCGGCAAAACGATAGTGCCTAAGCAAAAAACTGGCAAGAAATCAGCTTGTTAGTTAAGCGGTTCAAAAACCGCTTTACCGCCTAGTCGGCCGCTTAGGCGCGCCTAGGTGGACGCTTTGATAACCATGTTGGATTGTCTTCAGTACCAATCTTCAATACCTGGATATTGCCTTCAACAACTACCTCTCTAACATAGTGATACCGAACGTCAATGTGCTTTGTCCTCTGATGATATATCTAATCTTTAGTCAAGTGAATAGCACTCTGGCTATCACAATGGACAAGAGTCACCTCCTGAACTATGTTGAGTTCTCTAATCAAGCCTCTAAGCCAAATAACTTCTTTAACAGCTTCAATCATTGCCATAGACTCTACTTCTGTAGTAAATAATGCAATTGTAGCCTATAAAGTAGCCTTCCAACTGATTGCACAACCTCCCAAAGTAAACACATACCCTGTGAGTGACCTTCTTTTGTCAAGATCACCTGCATAATCTGAGTCAACTTAACCTATTAACTTGTCACCATTCCTCCCAAACTCCAAACACAGACACTAGAGGTTCCCTTCTGGTACCTAAGTATCCATTTCACTGCTTCCCAATGAGTTTTACTTGGATATGATAAGTATCTACTGACTACACTAATTGCTTGTGAAATGTCAAGTCGAGTGCACACTATAGCATACGTAATGGAACCAACTGCACTAGAGTATGGATCACGTGACATATAACTCACTTCTTCATCTGTCTGAGGTGATAAAGCAGTTGAAAGTCTAAAGTGAGAAGCAATTGGAGTATTAACAGATTTTGCATCTTTCATGCCAAAACACTTCAACACCTTCTCCAGGTATTTTTGTTGAAATAGCTATAACTTCCCTGCCTTCCTATCCCTTTTGATTTCCATACCAAGAATCTTCCTTGTTGCCCCCAAGTCTTTCATCTCAAATTCAGTGTTTAACTGTTGCTTCAACCTGATGATCTCATTCACATCGTTAGCAACAATCAACATATCATCAACATATAAGAGCAAATATATGAATGAACTATAAAAAATTCTTTTAAAGTATACACAACAGTCATACTTACACCTATGTAACCCAAAGTAGCCATGACAAAATCAAACCTCTTATACTACTGTCTAGGAGATTGTTTCAAACCATATAGGGATTTTTTCAACAAGCAAACCTGGTCCTCCTTTCCCTCTACAATAAAACCCTCTGGTTGATGCATGTAAATCTATTCTTCTAGTTTTCCATGGAAGAATGCAGTTTTCGCATCAAGTTGCTCTAACTCCAAATTATGCATAACAAAAAAAACAAGTAAAACACAAATGGAATTATGCTTAACAATAGGTGTAAACACATCATTAAAATCAACACCTTGTACCTGAATATAACCTTTTGCAACCAGTCATGCCTTGTATCTAGCATCTCCATCACCTATGGTGGATTTTTTCTTCTTGTAGACCCATTTGTAACCAACAATCTTCTTACCTCTAGGCGACTTGACAAGCTCCCTTGTCTGATTTTTATGAAGAGACTCAACCTACTCATTCATGGCCAACAACCACTTTGAATTATCAACGAAGAAATGGCTTCTGAATATGTTGCAGGTTCACTGTTATCAATTGTATTTGCGATAGACAATGCATAAGCAATAATTTTAACACGCCCATATTTTTGTGGTGGCATAATATTTGTCTTTGGCTTGTTTTTGGCAATGTTGTACTCTTCTTTTTTATTCTCCGAAGCTCCTTCTTCATTAAGAGTGCGGGATTGAACTAAAGTTGATTGTACTTTCTTTAAAGATGGATCATCCACTTCAAACTTCACCTTCTCCCTAGAATTTTTCTGACTTTCATCATTGTGAATATGGGTTTCTTTTATAGGATTCAACATAGAAGACTCATCAAGAGTTACATCTTTGCTAATAATAAATTTAGGATTATGTGGATCAGGACACCATAACTTGAATCCCGTAACTCCATATTCATATCCAAGGAAAATACACTTCTTAGCCCTGGGTTCCAATTTCCCATTATTCACATGTGCATAAGTAGGAGATCTAGAAACTTTTAAATTACTATAATAAGTAGGTTTACCTGACCATAGCTCCTTTGGAGTTTTGCACTCAATAGTTGTGCAAGGAGACCTATTCACCAACCATGTTGCTTGTGTGTCTTGCTTCGCCCAACACTCGTTGCCTAGTTCTGCATTTGACAACATGCAACTTGCCTTTTCTAACAAGGTTCTCTTCATATGTTCTGCAACTCCATTCTGTTGAGGTGTCTTCACAACTGTATGGTGTCTTGCAGTTCCCTCATTCCTGCAAAACTCATTGAAGTCTCCTTCACAGAATATTAGGCCATTGTCTTTCTCAATCTTTTAATTTGCTTCCTAGTCTGCTTCTCAATCAAAATCTTCCATTGCTTGAAAGTAACAAATACATCACTTTTGTGGTTCAGTAAGTAGACCCAGGCCTTCCTAGAATAATCATCAATAAAGGTTAAGTAAATACTTGACACCAACTCCCTTTGAAGGAATCAACCCCCACAAATCTGAATGAATGTAGACCAAAGTTCCTGTGGCCTATGAATGCAGTACTGAAACTAACTCTCTTCTGCTTCCTGAACACATAATGCTCACAGAACTCCATCTAACCTGTACTCTGACCACACAATAGACCCCTTTTGCTCAATGCAACCATCTCTCTTTCACTCATATAGCCTAGTCTCATGTGCCATAATTTTGTAGTATTTGAATTAGAAACTGATGAAGTTGTTGCAACGGATCCAGTGATTGTAGTACCCTGCATGACATACAATTTCCAACATTCTTTCCTTTAATTAATAAGAGGGCACCCTTATTGACCTTTATGACTCCACCTTCAATTGTGTATTTGCACCATTTTGTATCGAAGGTGCCTAAACTGATGAGATTTTTCTTCAACTTAGGAATATGCCAGACAGTGGTTAGAGTTCTGATAATACTATCATGTATCCTAATTCTGATATTTCCCTTCCCAACTGTATTACAAGGAGAGTTATTCTCCATCAACACAACTCCACTTTGAAAAGATTCGTAATTAGAGAGCCACTCATGGTTAAGGCATATGTGGTGGGAACTCCTATAATCAAGGAGCCATTCTTCTTTTGATTTAACTTTGTCATTAGACACCAATAACATCTTAGAATCACTTCCATCTTCAGCAGCACTAGCCTGTGCGGATGTTTCTTTCTTTGGTCGGTTGGCACCACGACTTGCTTTCTGTTTGTTTTGAAGCCTATAGCATTCAGATTTGATGTGCCCCTTTTTCTTGTAGTAATTATAAGTCAAGTTTTTGTTCTTTGATTTTGACCTAGACTTCTGCTTGTCACTGTTTGAATTCCTCTCAGTAGTTCTACCCCTAACCGTTAAATCAACACCCTCAGATTTGGTTGATGTCGATTCATCATCAATTTTCTATTTACTTAGAAGATTCATTTTGACTACTGCAATTGAGATCGTCTCTCTGCCATAGATCATGGTGTCCCTAAAGTGTGCTTGTATAATGGAGGCAGTTAACACAATAATAATAGGGGTAAATCTTCATCCTCAATTTTGACATCTATCTTTTGTAAATCAGTAACGATAGAGTTAAAAGTTGCAATATGAAATTTGAGAGAAGTAAGTTCACCCATAGGCAAAGTATATAATTGCTGCTTTAACCTCAACCTTTTGTGAGGGATTTCATGACGTACAAACTTTTCAACGCCGACCACAATTCTGCCGCTGTCTTTTCCAAAAGAACTTGCAGAACTTCGTTCGATAGGCTTAACTGAATTGTGGTGAGGGCTCGATCATCAATATCATTTCAATTTTTTTCAGACATAGCCTCAAGTTTCTTCATCTTCCCATGTATTGCCTTCTTCACTCCTTGCTAATTAAGAATCGCCAACATCTGAACTTGCCATAAACTAAAACTGATGCTCATGTCGAATTTTTCAATATCTTATTTCATTGATTTAGAAGCCATGGATGTACATATTGAAAACAACCAAGAGCTTTGATACTAGTTTGTGAAACCAAACACCACGAAATAGCGAATAAAAAAAAAAAAGAAACAAAAGCGAAAACACAGAGATTTAACGTAGTTTACACACCGATGTGGCATTGGTGTATGCTACGTCCACGGGTGAAGAAGAGTTTTTTTTTTTCCACTATGTAGAAGAAGAACAGAAGGAGGCTTACAACCAATCACCAAGAATGGCATGACAAGAACTTTCATTCAAAATTCTAATCGAAAATCCCAAATTTCTCGATTAATATGTGGTAGGCGAACGTACGATTCATATATATATATATATATATAGACTCCAATGGTGTAAATGGGTGGTATCGTACCGCAAGGGCTTCACCCCCGCACCTCCTCCACAGACCGAGATCAGTGGTGGGATAGGCCCAAGCCCTCTGCTTCCACCACAAATCTCCGTAAACAAGTCATTCGGGTCTGCCCACCAAAATATGTCAGTGCGGGTCCATCTTCCAAATCGGGCACAAGAATTCGGGTCAAAACATAACACTGATACTAGGGGCTGTAGGGTTTGTGGAAACAGCCTAGTCACCATTCCGGCCATGAATCTGGTTTAAATCACGGTGTTCTTGGAATTTCTGGATACCGTTGTAGCAATTTGAACATAATATATAATGGGCTTCTATGTGGATCACAAAAACAACCAACGGCAGTCATATTTGTTTTGAAGAGAGAAATCTCTTATTGATTCCAGCCTACCAACATTCAACTAGCCAGCAGAAGTTTATTTATTTTCTTTATATGTTTGAAACTGGATCTGATAGTAGGAATGGAGCCTGCCTGGTTGCTGTTATTGATTTCATAAATGCAGGAGATGATTGGGTGAAGAATCTCTAGGGTTTGAGCCGCGTTTGATGGATAAATCGAACCCCAGTCCCAGCCATTATATTTGATCACTTTACTGGGTTCTAATGAGTTTTCCCCAACTTAGGATAACCACCATGGAAAAAGGAAGTATGGTAATAAACAAGAACATGGAACATAATCAAAGTGGAATTATGAAAATATAGAGAGAACAATATAACTACACTTGTGAAGGTAATACAAGACAGTGGAGGGGTGCCTAAGTGCCTAAGGTATGCAGTAACATTTTTTCTGCACATCTTCTTATTATCAAAATCAAGATTAAGTCATAAGCCTTGTCATCTTAAAAAATCAACATTGAATTAGGTGACAACAGTACTGGAAAGGATGCCATTTGATGTGTAAACAATTAAAACAGATGGTTTATGCTGTTTATTGAATTGGTCAGTGTCATGATATACCTCGTCTGACATTTGCTTTATATCAATGTAATCAAACCATCCCCGATTTAGGGAAATTTTTTGTTCTCTAAGACGCTTGACTGGTTGAAGTAACCCCTAAATTGAGGGCTAGTATTTAGGATAAATTCCAAGAACCAGCAGTAAATTTGGGGCTTTTACCCTGCTGTTCTAGGCTAAATTTCAGAGGCTAGCAGCTAATTATGCTTAAATATACCCTACAGCTTAGGGTATTTAACTGCTAGACCTGTAGCTAATTTTTAGGGGGGCTAGGGTTGTGTTTAGAGTTGAGGGAATGGGAAATCAGCTCTGGCCAGGGAGTTTTGTATTGGCTCTTGACTGAAAACAGAATCTGTTTTGATTATTTTAACTTCTGTTTCTGTCCTAAGGTTTGGGTGAGGAGGAGAAGATGAGTGGGGGTTGTCTAGGGTTAAAGGATATGGAGTTAGAGTTCAACCAGGCCAGAATATGGTGGGGGGATTGAAGGAATTAAATCTGTTTTAATAGATTTGTTATTTCAGACTTAATTCCCAAGCTAGGGTTGCTGAATTTACGTCTCCTAATTTTCCAGGATTCCTAGGGGATGGTTAGGGTTAGATTTCTTTTCCTTTTCTTTTTCTTTTTGTTTTCTCTCTCTTCGGTAGAGAGGAGGAAGGGGTAGGTGATCCCCTAGGGGTTCTGAGTTCGGGTGGTTGGTTGAGGAGATTTAACAAAAATAGGGTTTGGGGAGGGGAGGGGAGGGGACTCTAGGGTTGTGCAAGAGCAGGCAAAGAAGAGAGAGTGAGTGCTTGGGTAGGGGATGACTGGGATTGTAATTGTTTTAAAAGAAACACTTGAACATTTGTAAAAATTCTGTGGATTCTAGGACTGCTGCAAGCAACAGAGAGGGAGAAAACTTGGAAATTGCAGAAAATTTATAGACTCTAGCAGCTGTGGGCTTCCCTTCTTGGGAACCCATGACTCCGACCAATTCCTTTAATCAGTTCTTTATTCAGTAATCATCAACTGCCTTTTACATATGTGAAGGGCTACATCTATAGCCTTTTATATTGACGGAAATCGTACTAGAACTCAACACAATAAAGAAGTCTATGTGGACTAGGACTCAACTCATAAGACAACTAGAAAAGGAATTCTGTTTAATAACTCCTAAACACATAAAAGCTGTAAAATTAAAACCACCTACTTCAAGAAGGATTCCAATTTGAAAAGAGGATTCCAATGAGCGGGACTTCTTCTTGACTTCGGACTCCTACTCTACCAAGGACTCTCATATAACTCATCCTAGGATGATTCAAATTACAAAACAATAGTAGATCTAGACTCCTTGTAGGAAGTGGAGTGCAACTAAGGAGATCTGTCTCTAATTGGGACTCCTAACTTGACTAGGACTCTTTCGTAACTAATCAAAGACTAACTCAAATTCAAAAATAGAAGTAGATATGGGCTTCTAACAGTACTTTGCATCCAATAAGACCCACTAGGACCCAAAAGAGAGGGCAGAATGACCAATTTGCCCCTAGTGAAGTTCAGCTTTCCTATAGGGTTGCAAGGAAGAAAGGCTGGGTCCTCCTTGCTTACATCATTAGTCAAATAATTTCATTTTTACGTTAGACTTTTTGTATTATACAAAGCACAAAACCAACTATCCATCAAGTCTAAGATTGCCTATCGCAAGATAGTGCTTTTTCAAATCTCTCCAAGTGGAATTTGTTCCGAACATATATGCCATGGTTCCATACTTTGACAGGGTGCAAATATTTAAATTGCACCATTTTAGGTACTTTTTCACAAGGAACAAGTTTCGGTCGATATGGGAATTTCGACCTTGCAAAAGGCCGTAATTCCTATGTTTCGGTCAAAATTTCGACCGAAAATGGACACTTTTTTCCATACAATTGCAAGTTCAATTTCGGGCCTCATATGGACTCAAAATGATTTAGATTCTTGCATACGTCCTATTTTAAGCATAATAAACACTATAAAACTAGTTTACCAAAAATCCATTGAAAATGTAACATCCAACTTTTGAAGTATGTACTACATATAAGCAGCGAGAATGTTACTAATTACAATAGCTTAGGCCTTGTATCTAGCATGGCCTCGAACAGAACTGATTGGAGGGCAAGAATCCATGTAGCCGACCCCATTTAGTTGGGACAAGGCTTATTGTTGTTGTTGAATGTTACTAATTACAAGTCTACTCTATTCAATGTCTCCCTCTTCCGTTTGCACCCCATACAAATGACAATACAAGTCCCATGATGTTTGCCCAATATGGTTGTCGACGTAGTCAGCAACTGCAGCTTTGTACATGGCCTTATCCACATGCCTAAGATTTCCTGACAGTGGGAAGTTTTGAATCTACAAATAAGGAACTAGCTCAACTGCATAGTGCATATGGAAAGGTTGGTGGTGGGCCTAGTGGCTGTGGAATAGAGTGGTAGATCTGCTCAACAAATGAAGGAGCACCCTGGCTGTCAGCATAAGGATAAGGTCCGTCCTAACAATAAGGTTCCAGTGGTTGACTCCGATAGGTGATAGTGGGAGGGACACCATAAGCTCCATAGGCTGCTCCATAACCATAAGGATCCACTAGTGGCTGACCCTGAATCTGATAGCCAGGAGGGACACCATATGGTCCATAACCATAAGCTCCATCAGTCGACCCAGTAGAACCAATACTCTCCATAGCAGTATCATATGAGGACTCTGCAGGCCTATGCCATCCGGATCCTCTGGAGGTGGAGTCTCTAGAATCATCAATGCTCATCGATCTCATAGATCCCCCCAAGCTCTCGGCATCAGCCGGACGGTAGGACCCATATGATGGCGTGTCCTCTGTGCTATAGCCGTGTTGTCTCCCCTTCCCCTTCCTCGAACATGTAGAGGAAACATTTTGGCCTCGAGATGCAGCTCCAGTATGGTCTGAATCCTGTGTCGCGTGGGTGAACTAACTCTCGCCTATGAATCTCTTTTGGTCGCCTTCCCCCCATGACTCTCACATACTGCTGGTGTTGGTGATGGTGGTGGTGGTCTGTCCCTAGGATCAGCTAAATCCTGATCACGAGGTCCAATAGCCTCCTCATCCCCTCCATCATCATCATCGTCATCGTCATCATCATCACCATCGTCGTCATCGCCGGAGGCCTGGGTCACATCATCCTCAATGTCGGACTAGAGAATCAAATCCTCACTATGGGTGGATGCACTAAGTTGTGGCACGAAGGGATAGGCGGGCACTGCATGTGCACTCCCCTAGTGGGCCATGAAGTCCTCCACATTAGCCCCCATCTCCGCTGCGATTTGTCTACTGGGACGACCTCCCTCCTCATCCAGCAATGGCTCTCCACTGTCCTTGATCCAATCAACTATTGGGTTATCATCATCATCCATCTCAAATATGTTGGCCAACCCGATATTGTTACTCTCTCTGTCCATCCCCTGTCTAATATGATCCTCCCTCAGTCTCATATTATAGTGTATGTAGACAAGGTCCTCTAGACTCTTCACACCCAATCGGTTGCGCTTCTACGAGTGAATGAGGCTGAAGGTGCTCCAGTTTCGCTCACTAACTAGTGGCAGAAGATGTCTGGGAGAGCACTTTGCTTGCAATCACACTCAAGTGGGGTGAGTCACGTCAAAATTGCAATCACCACTCAGCTGCAACAAACATAAACTCGACAAACATAAACTCGAAGTCATTTTAATACTTAAATAACTAAATTAAAGATAGAATATAATAATTAAATATATAATGAAATAAATGAATGAACTTACCCCCCAGGGGCGGATTTTCGTCCCGATACGGCCACGGAACGACCGAAGCTCCCAGTGGTATTCCTAAATGCCTTTATTTAATATATAGAGAAAAAACAATAACTAGTTACTAGGTTAATGACCAAGTATACAAGTATAAAACTATGAAGTGTGAATATCGAATGATTCAAATCACTATCTCACCTCCATAAGGATGATTGCTTGTTTAGATGGATCCGGTTCCAACTTCTCCACTACAGTTTGGATGACATCCATCAAATCTTGCATCATCCCAAGATTGTCCTTGTAATGGTACTTGGGATTTAAATAGTATGTTGTGTAAGAAAAAGTTATGTCATAAAAGGGAATAGTTAATGCTTAATAGTGTGATAACATAATGAAAATTAAATTGAATACTAGACTTAACAACTCACCAGACTTATGCAGTGGATGTTGCAACATAGACTGCCATCTAAATTGGATGATTTCGAGACTTTCTTGTTTCCGTATGGGTGGACCTGAGCAACTTGCTGCTTCATCATCTCTACTGCAACAAATATGTGTGGTAGAGTAGGTTTTCTCTGCTGATCTACCATCCTCAACACATGCACCATACGCTCAAGCATCTTGACCACTATCCTCACATTATGCCAGAAAGTCTCATCGAGTATCGTCAACTATGCTCTCCTTCCTCCCACGGATGAAGAACCCTCCCAGCTAAACCACTGGTCTGATGCAAACATGCTCCTAATGCCAGTCTTCCTACTCTTAAAGTTCTGCAATGCTATCCAATTAATAGCAAATCTGGTTATGCCTGGCCTCACTAAGTCACCCTGACACTTGTCCCTTATCATCTTTAATGCATATGTGTGGTTATAGATGAAGGTGCTAACTTGTCGGGCTTGCTCCATGGTCTTCTTCACAAGCTTGACCTTTCCGATGTCCTTTAGCATTAAGTCAATGCAGTGAGCGGTACATGGAGACCAAAAGAGCTTATATCTGTCCATCCATCAAGGCATCAATACAGTCATAAAGTGTACATGTAATGTAAATATATGTATTTAAAAATGAAAATTAATACTGTATGTTTTGAATATTTTGATACCTGCAATTCTCCTGCATCTTCAACCATGCTTTCTTGTAGTTGAAGCCATTATCAGTCATAATTTGTATCACATTTTCCATTCCAACTTCTTTCACCACTTGCTTTAATAATTTATAAATATATTTTGCATCCTTCTTATCACCGGATGCATCTACTGACTTGAGGAACACTGTCCTCCGATCACAATTCAAAATGAAATTGATGATGGACTGTCTAGGGACCAGTCCAACCATCATTCATCACAGTCACTCCATAATGAGCCCACATGGACTTTAATCTCTTAATATACTCATTTAAGTCCTCTTTATGCTTAGGCAAATAGAAATTATGTATTTTATATGGAGTGGGTCCCTGTAGACCACCCCCAGCCTTGCCCATCTCCTCAATCATATCCTTATAGTAGGACCCTTGGGTTGTACGTACTGGAATACTATAATAATAAGCCCATTTTGAGAAAGCCATCCCCACTTTTTCCTTCATGCTCCCCCATAAGTGCTTCAACTTTCTCTGCTTATGCTCAGGCCTGGCAAATAGGGCCAAATCCTTGCGAAGAATCTCCAGATCCGAATCTGTAGGATGTGCTGACGAAACTTGACTCCTTGTAGGGGCTCGTGGGATAGGAACCTCATGCCTCACACTCTGACTCCTCCTCATAGGGACTTGGGAGCTGCCTGTGCTTTCCATACCTACTAACTCTTTAGAAGACCCACAACCCAGAGACCTCTGTTGTCTCCTCATTTCATCAACCCTCTGTTGCTCCTTACTCATCGTCATCGCCCTCTTGATCTGTTCGGCCTCTGGTTCAGGATCACATCCATACTTTCCTGGCTCATTTAGACCATAATCCTCGAGATCTGGAAGGTCATCTAAGCATGCATCCTCGAACTCCTCCCTTTGTGTTCTCTTCTCTTTCCTCTTTTGCTTTCCCCCACTAATATATGAGGCCATTGCCTTCTTGACCTCTACGGGCACCTTTTGGCACCCTACTACATTCCTGTTTCCACCGGCTAGATGCACTTTTAGTTTAGTGTTTCAACCTCGTCCTATTTGTTTCTTGTAGTAATTACACTCGCTCTTCCTCCTATCAGTTGTCAGTGGTCTCCCATGTTGCCAAGCTATGTCTGACATCTTTGAAAGAGTGTCTGATACAAGAAATACAAACTAAGTATCTTGAAAAGCTCCACAATATGCTCAAAAAATTAGAGACATGTTTCTAATAATAACCTCCTATTTTTAAATATAAGAAGAAAAAAAAATAATATATATATATATATATATATATATATATATATATATATATATTTTTTTTTTTAATATATAAATAATTTAAAATATATAAAATGCATACTAACTATCTTAAAAAGATCCACAATATGCTCCAAAAATTGCATGCATGCTTCCATTAATGCTCTCCTATTTTTAAAATTAATACAGAAATAATTAGTTTTTTTTTATATATTTAAATATTTGTTAAATATTTAAATATATTAAATACAGTAAAATTACATAATTAACAGAAAAAAATTGATTCAACACCCTCACAACAATATGGTGTCTCAACTCTCACATACATTAATTTGAAGCTCATACATCTACTATACATATACATTTTTAGCAATATACATAATTTACTAAATAACTTTTAATAACAAAAAAATAAAAAAATAGTAGGAAGAACAAAAAATTAATTTTGGCACTACAAATTCATAAATCAACACTCTAAAGTAAACATATTTAGATTTGGAAGCAATTCAAGAAGATTTAAGGCACAAACAAAACAAAAATAAAAAAATGAGGAAGTTGGTTACTCACCTTGCAAGATTTGAGAAGATGTACAAATGGAGGAGCAAATCTAGTGTTTGAATGAAATGGAGTTATAGAAATTAGGTGAAAAGAGGGATGTAATCAAGAGAAATAAAAAAAAGTTGAAATGAGGGTCGAAATGTCAGAGGTGATAGGGCTCGAAATCAGTCGAAACAGCGATAGGTTTATAAATGGGTTGAAAATGGACACTTTATAACCTGCGATGGTATCGTTTCGGCCCAATGCAGTATCGGGCTGAAATATCGTGTGGTATTCGGGCGATATGATACGAGACATGACACTTTTCATGCTTGTCCTTGTATTTCGTTTCGATTTCAAAATATGTAGGCATTTTGACTGAAATTTCATTAATTTTGGTCGAATTTTGTTTCATGCTTTTTCAGACCTATCGCCAATTCCAAGTAGCAGTCACAAATTTTTATATATTTTTCATGATATTATGGATGGATGATCTATATTGAATGAATTATATTCATGTCAATTTCTTTCTTTCTTTCATTTTATTTTGGGGGGGGGGGGGGGGGATGCATGAGTGTTCTGTCATATTGAACGAAGATACCTTTTTTAGGGATCAATCCAAAAGTATATTTTACTGCACATTTTTTTTTTAAAACAATGTATTATTATATTAGGATTTTATGGAATTTTATATTTTTTTTTTGAGAAAACACCCTTGCATTAGGAAGTTTATATTTCACTTATGCTGAAAATGTTCTGCTTTTCCCCCCTTTTGAATAGTGCCATTTATCCTTTTGGAATTTTATTTTTTTAATATATTTTATTTAAATATGAGATAATTATTAGTGAATAATAATTTATGAAAACAAAATAACAAATAATTAAGTGATACTTGGCGTGAATAATGGCCAATGCATTCTATTCTACTTTGGCAGCAACCACCTTAAAGCCTCTAAAGGCCATCTGGTTGCCTAGGAGGAGCCTAGGTGATGCCTTGACTTCTATAAAATAACAGAAACTCAAGGCTGAAATCAGGCCTTGTTTTGTAGAGAGGAAGAGGAGCTGACCAACTAACAGGTTATGCAAGAGCAGATTAGCAGTGTTCAGAGATCTCAAATTTCATTTTGCTCAACCCCAAAACTGCATACATTGATGGCCTGGCCCTGGTTTACATATATAACAGGGAAAATAATTCTGCTTATTGGACCTTAAAACTATGGTAACTTTGAAACAAACTCCAATCCAGTGTATAACTACTAACAGATAAGTGAACAAATATCAAATGGAAAAATAACCAGTAAACAGTTGAACAAGCCCCTATATACCCCTACTGAAACAGATTCCCAGAATGTGGTGGTTCTTAACTTGGGTCTCCAGATTAGGTCAAGCTGGTCCAGCCATGGAATGGCAACTGCTTCATTCACTTAGGATTTTAATGGTTAAAGCCCCTATATTCTCTTTCAACTCATATTCGCACTCTTCCTTTTGAAGATTACAGTTCCCTTCTATCAATCTAAGTAAACAAAAACTTTGCCGATTTTTCTAAATGTTAATCTGGCCAGGGTAATGCAGCTCATTCTTGGCCACTTCTGAGAGAAACTTTTTGAGTACTATTGCCGAACATCATTGTAAGGGGGGCTTGACCCTTGTGTACCATAGGGGTGCACATGGGCCATGCACATGCTCATTGCTCTTCCCTTTAATTTCTTTCTATTTTGGTTTGTTTCCTTTTTTTCCTTGTTGCTTGGGTGTCAAACAAATGTATTTTAGGATAGTAATATAATGAATATTTTTTTAACCAGATTTGAGGATATTTGAAGATCTCTCTAATCTGGAAACTTTTTGGGTAGTTTTTATTTCCTGGGTATAATATCTGCTTCTTTTTTTGGTGATTTAACTCGATTTAGGAAAGTATTTCTAGATTTATATTGGATCTTTGACTTTAAATAAAGCATGTGTAGCTGTGTAGGGACTAGGGAGGATAATGAACTCTTTCTTCCCTTCTCCACCACTTCTCTTTTCCTTTTGTCCTCTGTTCTTGGTATCAAAGCATTAATCTGAGCCTGGGTTGCTATTTTTCCCTTGCAGTTTTCTGAGTCCTTCATCAACATCTGCAAGAACAAGAAGAAGAAGAAGAAGCAGCAGCCTTGCCACAACTAAGTGGGGTTGACTAAATGGATTCATGCCCTCAATCAGATCCATTTGAGGGCATACTAGACGCAAGGCTCAAGCTATGCGTATCCTTTCTCACCACTTCTCTTAAGGTTCTTAGGTCTGCCCTTGTTTCTAATTCCTTCAATCTAGATTGGAATCACTTCTCCATACAAGGGCATTTAAAGGCCCTCATTGAATGTGGTTGTGCCACCTCAATTGACTTTCTTGTAGCTTATCATTTATCAAAACTCTCAGACCAGTTCTAATATGATCATTCCAAGTTTTGCTACTCATCCATCTTATAGTCATCATTTCTACTACACTAAGTTTATCGTTATAATGTTTTTAATAGCCCAACACTTTGCACCATACACCATAGCTGGTCATATGATAGTCTTACAACATTTTTCCGTTGAGCTATGAGGAATACATTGATCTCCATAAATACCATATGATCTTTCTTATACTCTCTATACGTTTCCACAAGTCTCCTAATAAAGTAAATAGCTTCCAGTGTAGATCTTCTCGGCATAAAGCCAAATTGGTTCTCCGTAATAGTAGTTTCTTGTCTCAAATGGGTTTCAATTATACTCTCCCCCATAATTTCATAGCATGACTCATCAGTTTTATCCCTATATAGCTTTGAATATCTCCTTTATTTTTGTAAATTGGTTCCTCAATTCTTCTCCATTTGGCAGACATTTTCCTTTTGCTCATTATTATTAAACAACTTGGTTTGCCAAACCAGCCCTTAGGTCCAGTTCTTCTATTGGGATTTTATTAGGACCTTGTGCCTCGCCTACTTTCATCATATTTAAAGTTTCTTTTACTCTGGACATCATAATTCTCTGTATTTATGTTTGAAAATTGGTGCCATGGCAAATGGTGTAATCATCTAAGTCACATATACCTAAAGTATGTTCATGTAGTAGCCTAGAGAAATAAACTTCCTATCTCTTCTTGATGTCCTCATCACATACTGGTACTTTATGATCTCCACTTTTTAATACATCTAACATGGTCTAGATCTTTAGTCTTTCTGCCCCTTATTTTAAATATCTTGTGAGCATTCCCCCCCCCCCCCCCCTTTCCTTTTTGTTGTTCATACTCTGTTTCCCTTGCTTTCCCCATAGTTTTCATTGCTTCATCTCTAGCCAACTTACACCTAAATCCTTTGCATTCTTAGTCCTTTGCCATATCATAAAGTTAGCTTTCTTATTCTTAGTGGCATAAAAGAAAATTCAACCGAAATTGTCGAAATATCTGCATTTTAAAAAAACGAAATGAAATTCCAATTATTTCAGAAAGTTACATATTTCGACCGAAATTTCGACCATTTCAACATTCCAACTTGTTTTTCTTCAGTTTTTGTTGATTTTTATCCCATTTTCACCTAATTTTCACGACTCATTTGCCTTCAAGCACCTCTTTTGCTCATCTTTTACCTCCAAACATCGCCTAAGCCACAACAACAACAAAGGAAACTCCGGCAGCAATAGAATGTGAGGCATGAGCCATACCCAACAGTTCCAAACTCCCCCTTTTTTTTATTTTTGTTTTGTTCATGCCTTAAATGATCTTGTATTGCCTTGAAATTAATGTATGTTTAGCCTAGGACTATTATCTATGATTGTGTTTTGTTAAACTTATTTTTTTATTATTTGCCACCTTTTTTTCATTTTTTTATTTTAATAAATTTTTTCTAAAATTATGTATTTTTATTTTATGTATATATAATATATAGGCTTCAACTTAACATATTTGAAACACCATCACTTGATCTAGTTGGTCATTTTATTTTGTTGACTTATTGTATATGTAACCATTCTACTAAACGATTCATGTATGTTGATGAATTTATGCCTATATGCAATACAATTTGTACTTGTCGGAACCAATCATTTGTTAGTATACTTGAATGATAAATTTTCAATGATTTTTTTTTTGGGGGGGGGGGGGAGGGCAAAATACTAGTTCCATTGTGTCTATTATGCTTTAATTAGGTAAAAGGCAGTAAATTAGATGAAATGGACGTCATATAAGGCTCGAAACCTATGGACAAAATTTTAAAAAAAAAAATCACATGTTTCGACTGAAATTTCAGTCGAAACCTAAAAATTTTGGCCTTTTCTTTGGTTTCGACCTGTTATTTTGAGAAAGAATAAGGGGCAGAATGAGGGAGAAGAGAAGATGGAAGCCACGATTTAGTTGTGGAGGCTCAGATAGAACTTGTGAGCACTCCTCAAAATAATATCACTTTATATAGGCTAATTTACAAGTATATTCTATATAGGAAAGCATCAACCAATTTCGATTGGTATAAAACTCTTAACTACCGCCTCTTTTTCCTATCGAGAGTTAGTGCCTTGCCCTAACTCTCGATGGATCTGTCATTTCCCAAATTGCCCTTTCCTAACACTCCCCCTCAAGCTGAAGCATATATATTACTCATGCCCAGCTTGTTACAAATATAGGTAACTCTTGTATTCCCTAGAGCTTTGGTGAACAAATCTGCGAGTTGTTCTCCAGTCCTCACATGCTTGGGGGATATTATGCCTTGTAGTAACTTCTCATGAACAAAGTGGCAATCAACTTCAATATGCTTGGTACGTTCATGAAAAACTTTATTTGATGCTATATGAACCGCAGCTTGATTATCACACCATAACTTCATTGGTGTGTCATCAATAATTCCTAATTCCTGGAGTAATTGTTTTATCCATACCATCTCGCATGTTACCTGTGCCATAGCACAATACTCAGATTTTGCGCTTGATCTTGCTACCACAGTTTGTTTCTTACTTTTCCATGATACAAGATTTCCTCCAACGAATGTGCAGTAGGCTATAGTCGATCTTCTATCAATAGGTGATCCAGCCCAATCAGCATCAGAGAATCCTTCAACATTTCTATGCCCATGATTAGTGTAAAGAAGTCCACGTCCTGGTGCTTTCTTAAGATACCTCAGAATTCGTATAACTGCATCCTAATGTGATGTTCGTTGGGCAGACAAAAATTGACTCACAACACTGACTGGAAAGGCAATGTCAGGTCTAGTCACAGTTAGATAATTCAGCTTTCCAACAAGCCTTTTGTACTTCTTTGGACCATCAAGAATGGTTCCATCTTCTGGCATTAAATTTAAGTTACATTCCATGGGACCGTCTATGGGTTTTGATCCCAACATTCCTGTTTCAGAAAGCAAATCCAGTACATACTTCCGTTGAGATAAGAAGATGCCCTTTGTTGATTGGGCAACTTCTACTCCTAGAAAATACTTTAACTTGCCCAAGTCTTTGGTCTGAAATTTCTCTTGCAGATAGGTCTTTAACCTATCAATTCCTGAAGTGTCATTTCCTGTAATGATAATATCATCAACATAAACTACAAGAAAGATTTTGCCTGCATCAGAGTTTTTAAAGAATACAGAGTGATCACTTTCACAACGAGTCATCCCAAATTCTATTACAACAGTAGTGAATCGTCCAAACCATGCTTAAGGTGACTGCTTGAGACCATATAATGATTTGCGGAGGCGACAAACCTTATTCTTCTCCCCCTGAGCAACAAACCCAAGTGGTTGTTCCATATACACTTCCTCATGCAGATCTCCATGAAGGAAGGCATTCTTCACATCCAACTGAAACAAGGGCCACTGGTAGGTAGCGGCAAGAGAGATTAAAATGCGGATGGAAGTAAGCTTGGCAACAGGCAAAAAAGTATCAACATAATCTACGCCATAAACTTGAGCATAGCCCTTGGCAACGAGACGAGCTTTCAGGCGAGCTAAAGAACCATCAGGATTAACTTTCACAGTGAATATCCACCTACAACCAATAGCTTTCTTTCCTGAGGGTAAAGGCACAAGATCCCAAGTCTGATTGTCCTCTAAGGCTTGTAATTCTTCGTTCATTGCACTGACCCACCCAGGATTAGACAAGGCTTCAAGAACATTCTTAGGAATAGGATAAGTCTTTATAGTAGATAGAGCAGTAGAGAATCCAGGTGATACAGTAGAATATGAAATAAAGTTAGAGATGGGATACTGAACACAAGAACGAGTACCCTTCCGAAGAGCAATTGGAATATCAAGGTCAGATGTGGCAGGAACGTCTGCAGGATCAATAGACGAAGTCGACACAGAGGTAGAGGCCGTAGATGCAGGGGGAGCCGGTGGTTTTGGACGGCGCATGTACACTTTGGTGATGTCTGGCGGAGGTGGAGGTGAAGGAACTGTACCCTGTGGAAACACACTTTGAAAAATACATAGATCATCATTTAGGTCAGTTAAACTATGAGATTCAGTAGAAAAAGGAGTGGACTCAAAAAATGACACATCTGCAGTAACAAAATATCTTCGTAAGTCAGAAGAATAACAACGATATCCCTTTTAAGTACGAGAGTACCCCACAAAAATACACTTAAGTGCACGAGGATCAAGTTTAGAGATCCTTGGGCAATGATTACGAATGTAACATACACAACCAAATACGCGAGGAGGCAAAGTAAATAAGGGAGATGAAGGAAATAAGAGAGAATGAGGAATGCCACCTTTTAAGACAGATGAAGGCATCCTGTTAATAAGATAACAAGCAGTTGAAACTTGAAACTGCATCAGCCCAAAAGGATTTAGGAACCTTCATCTCAAATAAGAGAGAACGGGTGACCTCCAATAAGTGTCTATTTTTTCTTTCTGCAACCCCATTTTGTTGAGGAGTATCAACACAGGAGGATTGGTGAAGAATCCCATTAGAAGCCATAAATTTACAAAAAGGATCAGAGAAATATTCTTTGGCATTATCACTACGAAAAGTACGAATAAGAACACTAAATTGAGTACGAATTTCAATAGCAAAATTGCAAAATATGTCAAATAATTCTGAACGATTTTTCATTAAATAAAGTCAAGTGACTCTTGAAAAGTCATCCACAAATGTAACAAAGTATCTGTAACCTGAAGTAGAAATAACAGGACAGGGTCCCCACACATCAGAATGAACTAGAGAGAAAGGGTGATCTGATCTGTTATTTATAGGAGGAGGAAAATTCACACGATGAAGTTTTCCAAATTGACAAGACTCACAGTCCAACTTAGAAAGAGAATGAAAACGTTTATCTACCAATTTTAGGTTTTCCAAAGAGGGATGCCCCAACCGACAATGTATTTGATGGGGAATAATGGAAATACTAGAACAAGCAATAGAGGATATCTCCTCGAATAGATACAACCCCCCAGACATACGGCTTCTACCAAGCATCTTCTTCATCGTAAGATCCTGAAATAAACAATATCCAGGAAAGAATTTCACCAAACAATTATTAGTGGAGGTAAATTTATGAATAGATAATAAGTTAAATGGCAAATTCGGTACGTAAAGAACTGAGGGTAGGGTAATGGATGGAGTGAGTTGAACTGTACCCACTCCTTTAACATTGATATGAGAGCCATCAGCAAGTGTAACCAAAGAAGATGATGGAACAAAAGAGGAAAATATACTTGTAGCCCCGGTCATATGATCAGAAGCTCCTGAATCAATGATCCATGGGCGAGATGTGGTTGAAAGGCAAGGAGTAGCATTACCTGTCTGAACAAGGGTGGCAGCGGCTGATTGTGGTTGAGTGGCCTGAAACTGAGTGAAACGAATATAATCTGCCTCAGTCATCTTTACAGTCTTACCCTTAGGATGAACGGTAGTAGTTGGAGATGCTAATTCAGAGGTGATGATTGCATTCGCCATGTGTGGGGGCTTCCCATGAAGCTTCCAACAATATCGTTGAATATGTCCTGGACGACCACAATGATGACAAGTCTTAACTTGTCCTGTACTGTCAGTAGAGTTGTGTGAACCTGGATATTTTCTAATATTATTTCCTCGAGTTCGTCCTATATTCTGTCCACCAGGGGCATGTCCTCCAGAAGTGCCTCAAGAAACTGTTGCCAAAGCTGAATTTTCTGTAGAGTTATTGGTACTCTCCCTTGCAACACGAATAACTCTTGAAAATGTGTCAGCTAATGTGGGTACATGATCACTACCAAGAATCTGTGCTCTAACTGCCTCAAACTCCTTTCCAAAACCTCCCAAGAAACCCATAATAGCTAATTGCTCTTTTTGATTTTGCATAGTTTTGATATCAGAGGAGATAGGTAGAATAGAGTTTAGTTCTTCATACATTCTTTTAAAATCTGCAAAATATTGGGTAATATCTCTACCTTTCCTATGTACTCGATAAAATTCCTGGGACAATTCGTAGATTCTAGCCAGATTATTCTGACCAAAATACAACACATTCAAATACTCCCATAATTCCTTCACAGTTTGTAAGTGAGTAACCAAATCTATAATATTATCGGCCAAGGAATTAAACATCTGCCCAAGTATTCGTGCATCAACAATTGCCCAAGTATCATCATCTTTAGGTACAGTCTTAGTCAAATGATCTATTTGTCCCTGTCCAGTAAGAACAATTTTAACTATAGCCCTCCATTGGTGGAAATTTGATCCACCCTCCAATTTCTTCTCAGTTAACCGATGAGAGGATGAAGAAATAATTTCAGTCATAGTATTTTTATTTGAAGTTTCTCCCATATCCAACACAATTAAAATCAAATCCCAGAAATCAGAAATAGAATCAGAATAATTTCCAGATTAATCCCAGAATCAGATTAATCTCATAACCACTTGAGCCAACCGAACCAGAAAATAAACCAATACCAATTGAATTTGGACCACTTGAACCAACCGAACCAGAAAACAAATTAAAATAAAGTTAAAACCAATCGAACTTGGTTTACTGCAGGTCCTGTTCTCTTTCACGAAGACTCTCTCTCTCCCTCTCATTCTCTCTTTCTGATCTAGAGCAACAATCGGAAACGAAAAATCACACCAGTTTCTGATCTAAAGCAGCGTCGCAGGTCACTCTTCTCTTTCTCTCTCTCACTCTCTCTCTCTCTCTCTGATCTCAAACAGCGTCGGAAGCGAAAAGTCACAGCACCAGCGACTACTCCGGCGGCTGCTTCTTCTCCAAAGATTGGTTATTCTCTAAACTCTAAACAGATCGAGAGTGAGGAGGACTACAGACACTCTTCCTCAGCCCCAAATCAAAAAACGAAATATATCTCAAACAAGCGCAGTTTATTCGTACCTGAAAAAATGCAGATCTGACATAATCATGGGCAATCTCTTGCACCGATCTTCAATACCAATCACCATACCAATCACCGATCTTCAATAAGGAGCTGCATCAAAATAAAAATCACCAACAAGTGCAGTGTAATTGCATCCCTTTATTTTCTGCAAACGACTCTCACACTAGGTACAATTTCTTTCCCTAATCAACTGTTTGTACTAGTAATTCTTAGAATTGAATAAGAATTACTATAGCTCTGATACCATGTTATTTTGAGAAAGAATAAGGGGAAGAATGAGGGAGAACAGAAGATGGAAGCCACGTTTTAGTTGTGGAGGCTCAGATAGAACTTGTGAGCACTCCTCAAAATAATATCACTTTATATAGGCTAATTTACACGTATATTCTATATAGGAAAGCATCAACCAATTTCGATTGGTATAAAACTCTTAACTACCACCTCTTTTTCCTATCGAGAGTTAGTGCCTTGCACTAACTCTCAATGGATCTGTCATTTCCCAAATTGCCCTTTCCTAACACGACCAAATTTTTTTCCTTGCTTAATGGCTTGTTCATCCTTGCCATCCCCCCATAAGTCTCCTATATGGATGGTGCTTTCCTTTAAATCCACCAACATCTTTAGCCACCTTCCTAATACATGTAGCCATTTGATTCAATGTTTCGACCAAAAATTTGTCCTTGCTTAATGGCTGCTTCAACCAAAGAACATATCGGCGAAATTCGGCGAATTTCACCTGATTCGGTGAGGAGCGAAATGAAATTGAAATCGAAATCGATATATTGCATATATCACCGAAAAATTGGCGATTTTCCGGCGAACTGACGAAATCCAGGCGAAAATCGCCAATTCTTCACCAAAAATCGCCGGAATCCATGCCGATGCTACCTAAAATACTTTGCAGTACCACAGTGGTGAAGAATCACTGAGACCATGTGACAAAGATGACCGGCGTTGGCCAAGTTGCTTGGATTTTAAGTCTGCACCTCTTGAAAATGTTGGCGAAATCTCCTCCGTCATCCCCATCAGAGCTCTCTATTTGCTCAGCCTCTGGTTCTCAAACTCCGCCTACATTTACCTTTCTGTTTCGTTTACTCAAATGCTCAAGGCACTGATGCCTGTTGCCATTTATTCCATCGGGTTTTCTTCAAGGAGACCTTTAAGATAGAATCTATGTTGAATATGGTTTCCATCTCCGTTGGTGCTGCCATTGCCGACTATGGCGAGGCACGATTCTCCAGCTGGGGGCCTGGGGCGTGATTCTTCAACTCTGCCGTTGCCTTCGAGGCAACTCGAATTTTGTCGATATTTCGGCGAAATTTGCTGAGTATCGCCGGTTTGCTGGGTAGTGAACCGGGCAATACCCAGTGATATTTCGCACCCTGGCTTCAACCTCGCCATCCCCCCCATAACTCTCCTATATGGATGGTGCTTTCCTTAAAATCTACCAACATCTTTGGCCACCTTCCTAATACACATAGCCATCTGATTCCACATTGTATTAGCATCCTGCTCAATTTCCTACTTCCATCGTCAACTTCTGTTTTTCCTTAATTGAGTGTGGCTGCTGCTGCTTGTTAATTGCTGTTTACTGATCAGACTATTATGAGATAAAGCTTTTAACTCTTTTCTTTAAGAGTTTGATTAAGTAATACCTATACCTGCGATCGAGTTTCCCTGAAATAAGTTTTTCTCTGAGTTCTGTTGACTGATTGATGTATGACCTTGTCATTCTATGGAGCTGCAAATCAGATATATCATTCTACTATACACAAAGACTACACAAGCCAAACATGTTCTTCACATGGCCTGATCTCTATCCTTGGAAGCATCTACAGTGCTGGCAGCTATTCTGTTTTCCTTAGTTTTTTGCTGATTTGTGATTCTTCGTAGGTCCTTTTCTTATAAACTAAATCAGGACCTTAGGGCTTTGGGTTTCCTGTTGAGGTATATTTCACCTCTTTTCCTTCACTGATCTGATATATGTTAGGCAGTGTATATGTTTCCCCCCCAAGAATTCACTGCTGATACAGTCTGGGTTTTGAGATATATTATTGTGTCTTGAATTTGTGCGAGTACTACCTCTTCTACTTAGAGATACTGATGGTGTAGACTTTGTTGTGACTTGTGAGTAGATTGCTGGTTGTTTTGAGTTAAAACATTGAGATATACTGTTTTTATAGACGCTGTTTGAGTTATATTCCATGGCTGAATCGAAGTCTACTGCTGGTATTCTACATGTTCAATTGCTTTGTTTTTGGAAGTAATCTACTTCACAATCTGCCGCTAGAATTAGTATTGATTTGGAAGCTGAGGTTCGGTGCACAAAAGACCTACCCATTTGGTGGACCATGGACAAATGCTGGTTTGGGGTTCCTTTGTCATCGTGCAGGGATGATTAAAGATATATCAAGCTTTTATTGGCTTGTTCTTTTGGGATTAGGTCATTAATTGTCCATGTGGAATGCTACGCTTGAGGGGAAGATTGAAGTTTTAATTTCTATCTTTTCTGGACTTTTGTCTTAAGATGGTATTCTTCAACAACAACAACTACCTATTTGGCCATAGTAATCTATATTGTCTTTTACCTACCTACTAAGTTTGCAATAACCCATGTTCCATTTTACCTAACTATTTGGTCCACATTAACCATACTGTGTTTTGCTAACCTATTTGGTCTGATAATGCTCTTGAGTATTTTCTAAAGCATATTTACGATATTTGCTTATCGAAGACAATGATTCATCAAACAAGTTGCTTTTGCACCCCACAACAAAATGGGGTGGCTAAATGTAACAATTGACACTTGTTGGATATTGCTCATTCCATCATGTTTAAGATGAATGTTCCTTAACATTTTTGGTGTGGTGCTATTCTTACTGAATGTTTTCTTATACATTTTATGCCTTCTTTTCTGTAATAAATCGAGTAACACCTTTTGCACCCTAATGCACACTTGTTTCCTAACCTATAGTTGACTTGTAGAGACCTTTCTTTGAGGCTCTATTTCAACCTTTGGTTAAGCATTATTACTACCTACTACTTGCCTTCTCCAAAGAGCTGATTTGCAGACATTGGAGCTGTATTTTTTATCTATTTGTGTGGATATGAGAGATGCACTTTTCATCTACTTTTGTTGACATTAGAGATGCACTTTTTATATTCTCGTGTAGATTCATACTCTTACCTATTTCTTGTGATGTAGCCATTGGAGATGCTACACTTTTGAGACAATTGCTACTTATTACCATTGGCATATTTGGATAGTGCCTTCAATATTATTGTTGTTGCTATGTTTGTGGATGTGGTTCACATTCATTGTTGCCTATTTGGATGGTTTGTTTAACATGGAGATTATTTAAGTCTCTGTGTCTACTGGCGTTTGCTATTGCTACTTGTGCTCATGACCATGAAGTTTTTAATATATGTTCCTGTTGTTTCGAGCTGGAGCTTTTGATATGTATACTCCAGCTTGAAGGGGAGTGTTAACGGACATTATAAAGGGGCATGACCCTTGTGTACGGTGCGGGTGCACATGGGTCATGCACACACGCATTGTTTCTCCCTTGCTTACTTTCTTTCTATTTCATTTGTTTTCTTTCCTTCTTGTTGCTTGAGTGTCAAGCAAGTCTATCCTAGGATGGTAATATTTGGAGATCTTGAAACTAGATTTGAGAGGGTATGTATAGATCTCTCTAATCAGAACTTTTTGAGTAGTTTCTATTTTTGGGTGTAATATCTACTTTTTTTTATTTAACTCTGTTTGGAAAAATTCTAGACTGAGGTTGGATCTTTGACTTCAAATAAAGCATGTGTAGGGAGGAAAGTATCTTGCAGATTCTCTCTCCCCTTCTCCTTCGCTCTTCCTTTTGTTCTCTGTTCACTAGTTAGTTTAGTTCTTTTACAACTAGCACATTTTAAGGAAACTACTTGACTAGGAATGACAGTATCACGGATGCTTGGCTAACGACGAACTACTTTTTGATATTGGAAACCATGTATCTTTTCACCCAAAAGGAAACCATGTAATGTTGAACGACTGACTTCCCTACATCCATGTATCTTTTGGTCAAAAAGGTTACAAAAAAAATAATAATAATAAATAAAGGAACCATATATCTGATTTCCGTTCTGTCATATTACATTGTAATGATGAATGACTGACTTCCCTATATCCATATGATGTTTAGGTTGGAAAAAAGAAGGAACGTGTTGGAACAAGAATGCCAAATTCTCCTCCAGGCCTATTCTTCCAACATGCTGGGCACAGGTGTGATGCTTTTTGCTCATATTTGCATATGTTTGTGACTTAATCGTGTGATCCAGTGGTTTGCATATAAATATTTTGTTATTATTACCTCTCACATGGGTCATGATTGGTCAGATTTGGTCCTGACCTGAACCAGACCTGACACAACACCAGAACTAACTGGGTCTACTTAAACATGCCAATGGAGTGGGATAGGAGGGGATGAGGCATTGAAAAAGCAAACTTTGGTAGGAGTGGGCAAAGACAATTCTGAATAAGTTGGATACAAACTGAAAAAAACAGACAATAAGAGTTGATGTTTAGGCCATGCATGCTCATAATCCATGTTAATTTTTGTCCTTGGGACCCAGACTCATGATGGTTTGACAGTATGATGCCCAGCCTGGAACTGCTCATGCCTTACAAGCCTATCCATTGGCAGTGGTGGAGGTTTTAGTATGTCTCTCTGTTCTGTTATCCTAATCTCATGGATCATACGTCAGATATTGGGGGATCTTGATCTGATGCCTGGATTTAAAGAGATGACCTGCAAACCAAGGAAGAAAATTCGATCAAAACAGGAATTTGGACCTTGCAAAAGGCCGAAGTTTCAATGTTTCGGTCGAAACTAGACATTTTTTATGAAAAATTGGAACTTCAATTTCAGGTCTCATATGGACTCAAAATGATTTGGATTTTTGCATACTATCTATTTCAAGCATAATAAACACAATGGCACTAGTATTTTGCCAAAAAAACCATTGAAAATTTATCATTCAAGTATATTAACAAATGACTAGTTCCGACAAGTGCAAACTATTGCATACTGGCATAGAATCATCAGTATACATGAATTGTTTGGTAGAAGGGTCACATATACAACAAGTCAACAAAATAAAATGACCGACTAGATCAAGTATGGTGTCTCACATATATTAAGTTGAAGCCTATATATCATATATACATAAAATAAAAATACATAATTTTAAAATATAATTATTAAAATCAGAAAATGAAAAATTGGTAGCAAATAATAAAAAGATAAGTTTAACAAAACACAATCATAGATCATGGTCGTAGGCTAAACATATATTAATTTCAAGGTAATACTAGATCATTTAAAGCATGAGCAAAACAAAAATAAAAAAAGGAAAGTTTGGAACTGTTGGGTATGGCTCATGCTTCACATTCTATTGTTGCCGGAGTTTCCTTTGTAGCTATTGTGGCTTAGGAGGTGTTTGGAGGCAAAACAAATGAGCAAAAGAGGTGTTTGAAGGCAGAGGAGTTGTGTGAATTAGGGGAAAATGGGATAGAAATCAACAAAAATTAAGGAAAAACAATTTGGAATGTTGAAATGGTCAAAATTTTGGTCGAAATGGTCAAATTTCGGTCTAAACCTCCAAAATGGTCGAAATCTCCGAAATTTCGGTTGAAATTTGACATTTTTCCGAAATAATTGGAATTTCGTTTCGTTTTGAAAAATGCAGACATTTCGACTGAAATTTCGACAATTTCGGTCGAATTTTCTTCTATGCTGCAAACCACAGAGGATGAATTTTCTTCTTCCTGATACCATTGTAACACCTCAGAAGATGAAACGAATAAAACAAAAGTGGGAAACAGAATTAGGGGCCAAACACAGCCTCAGGTGATCCCAAGATTGTTCTGCTTTTTCTTTTTGGCCCCTAATGTCCAATTTTAACAAGATGGATGTTCGGCAAAACTAGGAAGAATAAAGTCAGGAACCAGCATACCTGAGTTGATGTAGGAGCTGCCCCAATCGGTGACAAGCTCCAAGAATGTTGTTGAGGTGTTGGCCATGTGCAAAGGAGCCTAAAAATGCCCATGTAAGTGTGATTTCTGATTGGATGAGTAAAGGGAGAAAGGGCTAGGCCTAAATGACCCTGGGTGAGCGACATGCATAGTCTAGGTATTTTGTTAAGTATGACCTCATATAGAGCCAATTGGAGAGCCAAGATTCATGTTGTCAACTCCAGGTAGCTTTGATTTTTCTAATTTCCTTGGTTATCCTTGTTCCTCTTACTTTCAGCTTTTATCTTCTTTATTTTTTGGGTCTTCCTCTCCTCCTTTTGCTGTGGATCTCAATCTTTGTTACGTGAATCAGATTTCAGCCCCTGTTGAGAACCCTGGAGTGGCCTTGGGGCCACTCCAAAGTGGCGCGCCTAGTGCTGGCCGGAGCCTCTTTGAGGGGTATTTTGGTCAGTCCAGCCCTAATTAGTTGATGATCTTAATTTTCAGAATTTTTCTTTTGATTTTCAGAAGAGTCTTACTCAGTTAGGAGTCCAGTTTAAGTCAAAGATGTGTTCTTGAATCTTTTGGATTCTTCTATAAAGATAGACTTTATTAGTCTTTATTTACAAGAAGAGTTCCTTTTAGAATTGAAGTCTTGGGGGAATCTATTTCGAAGGAGATTTCATTAGATCTTTTATTATTGATGTGGACGGTTGAGACTAATTGTGATGGGATCATAATCTATAGAGGAACCCCGCTTGGGTTTCGAGACTTTTAGTAGGCTATAAATAGCGTATTCTTTCTTTGTAATTCTTCAAGTCTGATTATTTGAACAAAAGTTATAGAGTTGAGGACTGTTGTTCCTGTTGAGGGAGCCACGGGGGATTTTAAGTTAAGTTTCTTCTTCAAAGATCAGCAAACTCTGTCAAGCACTCTTCTTTCATAAATTCCAGCAAGCTCTAACCCCTCTCCCTTCTATCCCTCTCCATTGTAGGTCATCCCCACCCTGTCCCCTTCAATTGCAGCAATCCCCACCACCACCTCCCCTAACCCCTGCAAGGCTCTCCCCATCCCTGTTCATTCCCGGCCCCTCCCCTTGCTGCTGCACTTGGGCAGCAGCCTCCCTAGGCCCCCTCGACACCCCTAATCCCTACAACTCCCTCTTCCCTTTCCCCTAGCCCTCCCTGCTAACCCTCTCGGCCTCTCTTTCTCTCTCTCCTCTTCCTTGTGGCAAACCAGAACAGAGAAAACATAAAAGAAAAGAAAAAGAAAGAAAAGAAAAGAAGAGGAAAAGCAAGGAAGAAATAGAAGAGATCCTTCCCTTTCAAGAGCCAACCCATATCCATTACATCATCATCCAATGTGGGTTTGTTAAAACCCAAAGACCTCCCCTCGCCCAACTGTAGGTTTCCTAGGAAGATTTGAGACATCCCATATTTCTTTGTTAAGCTTCAAACTCAGTCCCCTTTCAATCCCATGATTCCCATCTAGTTTTGTTAAACCCATGCTCTACCCATAACTTCCACATTTAGATCCCCATCTTTATTTAACAATGTTATCTATCTGTATTATTTTGTTTCATCCCATATTAATTGCGGGTATCTCAAACCTTCCCCTGGGGAGCTTGTCAACAACCCATGTCAATCCTAACTTGTCTCTAAGGCCTTCCCATTAGTTCTTCAGAGATTTACGAACATCCCATGATATTTTAGACTTATTTGCTGGAAGATTCTGGGCAAACCCTCAATTTTAGGGAATCAATTCAAGAGACCATAACTCTATAATTGGTTTTTACATCACTTATTCTACGCTGTTTTGGAAGGATCGATAATATTCAGCCCTATTTAGTTGGGATAAACTCAATTAGACTGAGTTTATTGTTTGTTGCTTTAAAGTAAGAAGTGGAATTTGATCTTTAGAGTGGTGCATCCATGGAACCAAGCTTTTAGCATTTATCCTGTTGGGTTTAATTAAATTTAGGGTAACGTGTTTTCATTTTTCCCACTATGGAAAATTTTGCACATTTCATTATTTTCTTTTAATCACTCAGTAGTATTCTATTCTGGACTTCAGTCTTGGTGATCAATGAAATCTTGTTTTTCCTCTTCGTTTTACGTAGTCTTGCCGAAGCTCTTTACTTATGATACATGTTACTTCTGATGAATATGATATATGCAGGGATAAAGTTGTTGACTTTCATTGGAATACTTGTGATCCGTGGACTATTGTTAGTGTGTCCGATGATTGTGAAAGTACTGGTGGGGGTGGAACTTTGCAGGTAATGGACAATTCTCATTCCATAATATCTTTTCTCTCTGCAATAATTCAACTTTAAAGTTTGTAACCTGTAATTGCAGAGTGCTATTTCCGGTTGACCTTGTTTGTCTACCCATTTTGATAGGTTTTTATCCATATGATGTTGATGCTATCACCTATTTCTAAAATAGACTCTACTGAGTTTGTAGTCTGAGGATTAGCTTTCACTTCACTACAGCCTTATATTTTCAGTCACCACTTTCTGTATGGCATGTTGTTTCTCTCCCCTCTCCCTAAATTCTGACCTCTGTTATCAGATATGGATAGGCCTAATTGAAGCAACTGAGAATCTTGTGATCCAGTCACCAGAACATGTGGATCAATCCCCTAAGTATTTGCTTGTCTTCCCTGTGACCTTTGACCAAGTGGTGTTTGAGTAAATTGAGCAACTCCTTAGGCCAGACAAAGTTGGTGACCCAGTCCGAACAGGTGAAGCACCAGGCCGAGTTTTGGAATATTTGTATGTCATAGAGGACTTATAGCAATACATTCAGATGTAATTTAGGCTTTTTAACATATTCTGCTAGCATAGCTCACATGTAGAATTTAGATGATTATCAACTCCTGCTGGGATTTTCCCAACAGGTAGCTCAGTTGACAAAGGCCAAGAATACACAGCTGACAGATCATGGTTCAAAATCTTTTTGGGGCCTACCTGTATTGAGGGGGTAAAAAGGAAAAACTTGTGCTGGGACTTTTAATAGACACATTGTTAAGCACACTTCCATATTAGAGACATCATGCACGGGTAGTAAACCATCACATACTCATTATACATTGCAAATTTTTAGCGACCCTGTGGGGTTAATTTCTGTTCTCGAGCACCGGTACTCCTGTACACCAGGTATGTATGTCACTGTGTCTTGTGCATCTAAAACATGGCATGACTTTTTTCATCTCCTGTACACCGGTTCATCTCTCTCTCTCTCGTTCACACACATGGATGCAGTGATGTCTTCCTTCTTCTTTCAATGTGAGTACTTTATAACTGTCTCTCGTTTGTGCAGATATGGCGCATGAGCGACTTGATTTACAGATCAGAAGAGGAGGTTCTTGCCGAGCTGGAGAACTTCAAATCGCACATACTGACATGTTCTTCAAAAGCTTGAGCTTGCAAATGAGCCATTAAGAGTTTCGCTGTACTCACCTGAGGCAATCCAAGATCCCCATCCATGGATAGACATTACACGTCATATTTATGACCATAGAATTTAATGTTCGTGGTGGAACTGAACTTTATTTGGTAGCAGGTATATTTTGGCTAGGCAGGCAGTAAACTTAATTGTTGCCTTAAGCTTTCTGAAATTCTTACAAACTTGGGAGTTGTACCAGTTAAGAGTAATTGGATGAATCTCAAAATTGGTGTTTTAATGCCCTAACCGTAGTCACTGAATGGGGATTGAATGAGTTGGATCAGTCAACATCAACATTTGGATCGGCTGCTGAGTTACATCCTGTAATTCGTTGTGCATACCTGAAAACTTTTAGGCTTTTGTGGGATGGCTGGATCTGCATCAGTTTTTGTTGTGCCCTTGAATAGAATTCATCAAGAACCAAATTTAATTAGATTGGCTTGAGTCATCGAAATTGTGATGATGATGATGATGAAGGTTACAGTTGGAAGAGTGCAGTCAGTTTGCTTGAGGTTCACAAACTTGATCATTTTGGCCATTCAATTTGTTGACCCATGCTTAGGCATGAAGTCAAGTCGGTGAGTCATGATCCCTTAAGGAAGAAACCCTTTAAAGTGGCAGTTGGATTTTCTTCTGTCCTCTACTCTTTTATCATCAACACCAAATTTTGAGGTACTCCACTGATGGAATGATTTGGGAACGTTGGATCCACAATAAGGGCAAACCAAATGTCTTTATCCACTTATAGTAGAGAAGTCTCTTTCAACTTATTACAGAAAATGGGGAGAGTTAATGCATTCCATTTAGGCTCTCGTACTATTTGTAAGTTTGTAACATCTGTTAAAAGTGGTACTCATCTGGTGCTTCTTTTCCAATGAGTTTATTGCACGTCCATAAGCACGGACAAAACCACCAAAGGGTTGGCTCAGTTGGCAACGATCGCCTCCTCTGCGTGAAAAGGGTATGGGGGTTTTGACTTTCTGATGGTACTGGGTTGAAAATAGTGAAAAGTATTGAACACTTTGTATGAGTGGCTCCAACAGCAAGGTTTAAAGCATCGGTATCGAGTATCGTATCAGTCGGGTGGTTTTAAGAGACATCATCTTGTATTGAGTATTGTATCGCTCTGGCTAATGTATTTTAGTAATTCAATAGAGAGATGTATCGTATCGACTGGTTAAATATGGATATGTATCGGTTAGTATTGTAGGGTATCGTGGGATACTTTAAACCTTGTCCAACGGTATGAAGAGTCGAACTTGGTTTAGAGGATAATCTTTTGTCAATTTACTGTCCCCTTGGGGTTTTGACTTTTATTAGCTATCTATGTATTCACAAGGCTTGATTACATAATATGATCGCCAAAGATCTATTTTCCTATTTCATCCGAGTATTCTTTTTATCTCTCTTTCATCTGTGAATTCTTGAAACTTGCAAATTCATATGTAAAGTAATTAGCAGAGCAAGAATCTCCTAAGGCAAGTAACTCTAGTATCAAAGTTGCTATCTACATGGGCACAAATGGGGGCAGATTTTAACCATCCCAAAGAAAGAGGTTTTTATCCAATAAAATATGAATATCCCATCGATTTATAACTGTCTTTTTTTTTTTTTATTTATTATCTTTTGAATTTCCTAATCCTGGTAAGATATTTCCTACTCTGTTGACTCCCTGCAAAGGGTAGAAAAAACTGGAACTGAGATACCTAATATAATAGAAAGTAATAGCAGCAGAGGGAAAAGAGACAATCATTTTTTCTTAATTAAATAGTATGTGAAGACCCAAAGACATGCTGTGCCCACATGTGTGGCTGCGTGGCTGCTGAATTAATAAATAACCTTGTGCTTGCTTAAAACTTTTAATGGACTCGAAGTGTTCAAAAAAAAAATTCCATGGTTTTAAAGATCAAAGTGCTCAAATCTTAAATAGTGTTGAAAAGATTGAGAATGTCACTTGATTGTGTGGCTAAGTATCAGATTCATCGCAAACATTTATCAAAAAAAAAAAACAGAATTGATCGAAAACCATATTATATATGTGTGAGGATAGATTTTCATATCAAAATCTAGAGCAAATTGCACTAGCACCCCCAAAATGGAGGCCTTAAAACACTGGCACCCCACTTTATGTTTAAAAAGAACAGAGATCCCAAAATTGGATTTTCATTAGATATATTTGTCCAATTTGCCACTGAAAATCTTTCAGACACTGTTTATTATAGGGATATTTTTTTAAATAAACAATGATTTAACTATTTTCAATGATAAATTCGACAAATATATCCAATAAAAATTCAATTTTGGGATCTCTATACTTTTTAAACATAAAGTGGGGTGTCATGTGTATAATTGAAATTTACATTTTGCATTTGTATCCATTTACGACATTCGAGAACTAATTGGATGTAGATATCGTAATCTTTTGAGATTGATATCCATCGATTAATTATCCTGCTAGTTCTTTTGATTTGTTTTCTTATTTTAATGATAATATTAGTAAATATAATATGAATATTTTCTAAGTCTTTTAATAAAATAAAAGTCTAAATTACATATGGAGATCAAAAGCTGAAAAGAGTGGTTGTTGAATTTTCAAGTGTCAACCCTAATCCTCATCAATAGAATTGCAAAACTCTGAATAAGAAATCAAAAATCCAAACTTTAATTGTCTAGTGCAAAGTGACTGTAAAAAATGATAAAGAGTTTTGAATTTGGGCGAATAGCTTTTCAAATGTGGTAAGTTGGTTTTGAATTTATAGAATTGTTACACAGCAAGAAACGCAGGTTTGAGTAGTTACAACTAGAGAGAGAATGCAGGGATAGGGTTTGTTACAAAACTAGTTGTTCATGGGTTGAAAGTTTGGCACGTAGGTCACTGAAGGAAATAGGTAGTCTGATGTTCTCAATGATAATGATGAAGGTAAGATTATCCAAACCAAGGCTATTAAGAGTGGATGCAACAGAACTAAATCTTGCACTTGATCACTAATTGCTACCAACAAATCAACAATTGTCTTAATCTTTTGTAGGTATTTTGTGATGGTGGAATTTCCTTTGTTACTTGTTTCTAGTTCACTACGAAGATAGGTTCTTCGAGCTATGGATTGTTGTTGAAATAATTCAGCAAGAATCCAAACATTATTCGTGGTCTTCAACCCTAGGATATAAGAAGAGAGCGTCTCAGTAAAAGTTGCATTGATGCAGGACTAGACAAAGTGGTTAGACTTTCTCCAACTAAAGTATTCCGGATTGGCAGTGGTTATGTTGTCAGTGATAATTGGATAGTTATTTTCTTAAGTAGATTCGTATAAATGAGTATGAATACAGATTTAATATTTCGATTACCTGTTGACAACTTTACCATTTTATTTGTAAGGATTAGATTTGAAATTTAAGAATTTAACAACTTTGGTAGTGATGCGTCCAAAATCTGCTCAGCCCTTGGATCTCCACGTGATGTCCTGCAAAACGAAAGCGTCAGATGTGGCCCGAGCGCTGGGGTCGGGAGTCCACCTCCAAAGGCTAAGTCAGTTGATGAACTTAATCACAAACGGCTCTGCTAGAAGCGCAGAGCTAAGGAATGAAGAACTGGGAAAGGTGATCTAGATAGCAGATAGCTGATAGTTTAGGTCTATCAGTATGTATCTGAACCTGAGTCTCAGATAATATTCTTTTTGATCGATCCCCTCACCTTGTATGGTAGTGAGGTTTATATAGAGTGTACCTTCGAATCTCTTTATGCACTTGAGCCTTCTTCGGGTAGTCGTTGGATCTTATCAGTGAGATCCGTTGAGCAATAGACTTCTACTAGTTTGGACTAGTAGAGGACTCCTGAATAACCTTTAGGTTATACGATGTTTATCCCTTCGATAATGATTATCCGCAGCCGTCAATTCGAGTCTGCCATCATTAGGGTGATTACCCTAATCCATAAGTAGGATTAGGGCACGCTTGCAGCCGAATAGGCTTTCTTCTTCAGCAAGCCATCTTCTGGATCCGGTTTGCTCGGGAGCGAATCAGTTCTTTCCGTCTCGACCTGGGTCGAGGGTCGGACCAGGTATGAACCCGGTCTGATCATAATCCCTCCGTATCACGAGCCCCCCAGACCAAGCGTTCGGTCGATCCCGAGGGCTTGGTTTTTAACTGGGTTCGTCGTCAGATGATAATTTCTGCGTGCTTCATTAAATGTCATATCACATTTAATGCGGTGGTCACTTTTCCTCGAGCGTTGTGAGTGTAAGGCCACATATCTCACGTCATCCAAGCGACGGTTTCCGAACGCCTATTTCGGATTCGTGAGTTCAAACTTTCAAAACGTCTTTCAATCTTAATCGTTGATTTTGAATCAATCTCGATCGTTCAGATTCCCGAACACTTGTGCGGGAGTTTTAAAAGCGGTTCGTTGTCTTTGTAGGTTTCATTCTTCCTGTCTGGAATTTGAACCTTTGTTGTCTGCTTCGCGCCTTCCTGCTCTCAAGCTTCCGTCTCACTGAATCAGTAAGTTTACTGTTTTCTTTTTGTAGTTTACTGAAACGAGTAATGGTGGACGATAGGGCTTCTTTAGTACCCCTTGTTAGTAATAGCAGTGATGCTTTTGCCTCTCTTGCTCCCGAACAGTCGGATAGTGATAACAAAACCCTAACTGTCCTCTGGCAAGAGTTTGCTGAAGTTTCTCAAAAAGGTTTTGAAAGAAAAACCGAAACTTCTCCTGTCCTTCTCGAGTCTGGATCTTCCAAGATTGTCGAGTCTTCTAGGCAGCCTCAAACCTCCGGGTCCAATGGTGGACCTGGCTCTGTTCCCTCCATTTACAATGAGGAAACCCTTCTTTTAGCTGTCCAAGATTTTGATCTTCCTTCCTCATATCAGGTTAGGGCTCCACACCCTGATGAGAGGGTTGACTCATCCCTTTCGGGTGAATTTTCTCTGTATATAGATGCACTGGAAAGCGGGGTTCGCTTTCCCTTTTTTAATCCTTTGTTCTCCGCAGTTTTGAATCACTGGAACATTTGTCTTGGAATGCTCCTCCCCAATAGCTGGCGTCTCATCGTCGGCTTCTTGGGTTTGTGTTTTGAGCTTGGCATTACGCCATCTCTTTCTCTCTTTATACATTTTCATGTTCTTTCTATCTCCCATCCTCCCGGATGGGTTTTTCTTTCCAAACGCAATAAGGCTGAACTTGATTGGAGGGGCAGCATCCTTGTCAAAGGAACTTGCCCTTCTAACCACAAAAGATGGTGCGAACGATACTTTTTCTGTCGAGCGCCTCCATCAGATCTTAACTTCCCAACCACCTGGAGGAGGTTTACTTCTTCGTCCGAGAGTAACCGGGGCCTTCCCTTATCCAGAGAAGACGAGGCGGCCATTAGGAAGATCAAATCCATTCCGTGGTATCAAAAGATACATGGATATGAAGTGGAGTATAACTCCATCCTTGAAGATCTTGGGGCTTGGCTCATTGTGAGCTTCTAACCATCATCCTTTGATTTGACTGAAGTAATATGTTTTGAATTTCGACTCTTGTCCTTCTTCTTTGCAGTGCCTCCCGGAATGAACCCCGAAAGCCTGCGGGTGAAGGCCGCTAGGGCCGTTGTGACAACCGAGCAACGATCGCCCGGGGGTCTTGACCGTAGATCAAGAGGCTTCTCTTCCCTCTCCCGACCCTTCTTATAGGGGTATCAGGAATATCAGGCCTGTAGCTGATGCTTCGGGTAAAGGGAAGAAACTGATGGTGGAGAGGTCTAATGTCTCTTCCTCCGCCCGAACCAAGAGGAGGCATGACACAATTGATGCTCCTTCCAACAAGAAATCCAAAGCTTCGACGGATGGTGAGGAGGTCTTCACCCCCCAGTGGACCCCGAAGATGACCGACGGGGTTACTCGGGATCCCGAGAAAGCTGCAGAATGGAGCTCCCTCAGTCTTGCTCCTTTTGATCGCCAGGAGTTTGAAGCCCTGGATGACACCTCCCTTGTTAGTCAATCTACAAGGTACCGGTCTTCTTACTTAGTTATATTTTCATAATTTCTTATGACTTCTTCTGATATCTTCCGCCTTCCAAGGAATGTTGTGTTGAGCTTTTATCAACACATGGAAGCATTGAGCCGGGTTGGTCGCACTAGCTTCTTGCTGCAAACTTGTGAAGAGAAATTGGCCAAGGCCAATTCTGAAATAGACCAGCTGACTGCAGCTACCATGGAGCTGCAGAAAAAGCATGAGGAAGAAATGATCTCCCTCAAGGAAGCCCTCGAAGCGTCGAAGATTCGTGCCGCTGCTGCCGAGCGCGAGGCCAGGAAGCAAAAAGCAGCTGCCACGTTGTTTGGTGACAGCCTTGAAATCAAAAGTAGGGAGCTCGAAGAACATCTGAAGTTGGCGATCCCTAGCAAGCCCGAGCATATAAAGCCAGAGCTTCGGAAGGAGTGCATTCGGAAATACCTGAACAGCGTACCTTTCTCCGAGCTGCTAGGTCTCTACAACATTCAAGCTTATCGCATGGGGCAAAACGACGTTTGGGAGCGAATCCTTGGATCGATCCCTGCCTTCGACACTGCTCATTTTCGTGAGGTATGCCACAAAGAGGTCTTCGGGAAAGTTGGTATGGATCTCCCGGACTGGGCTCTGGGAAGAAGATGATCCTTTTCCAGCTGACCCTCAATATGAGGCATACCTGAATGACGAGCCGGCACTTCCAGAGGAGAAATCACAAGCCGAGTCTCAAGTTGTTGCTGTAGAGGACTCAGCCGATGCCGCTCTTGAGGAAGGCTCTTCTCATGATCCTGAGAAAAGTTCTCCCGACCAGGGTCCCTCGGGCAACAATGAAGAAAAGGCTTAGGGAGTTGTCTTTTTGTAAAGATTTACCCTCAATTTAATGAATAGACATTTCTTTTTTCATGTTGGCCTCTATATTTCCCCATCTCCTGCCAAAATCTTGCCTTGAATATCAAAGTATTAATGATAAAACTTATCACTTAACTTTTCATTCCTCGCCGAATAATAATCTTGTAGAAAAATCGTGAAGATGCGTTTCGGGAAGATGCATTAATCTTCCTCAAGATTTCATTTATTGCAAAGTCCGCACGTTTCCCTTCTCGCGAAGTTCAAACGTTTTCCTGCCTTTGTATACCATTCACTGTTTCCAATGAATCGGAAATACATCCGTTATTTTAATGGACGTGCGACGATTGGAGGTATCTCTGCATCAGGTGCTCGCTTCCACATGTTTCCATGTGGCATCCCTCCGACCGTTGATCTTGCTTTCTGCGGATTTCGAAGCGTCATTTCGATCTAGGTCGTCGGTTGTCCTTAGCCTTCAACCGTCGTCTTAATACCTGAGGCTATTTAAAGCCTTCGTGGGTACTCTCCATCTATCCTGACTTTTGCAAGTTAGATTTGCTAAAGTGCCAAAGCGATCTTTCGTCCTTCGGCCTGCTTCCGTATTCCTCATACTCCAACAACAGCTCTATCAACTTCTGAACAAGTGAGTTTTTTGATTACTCATCTCTTTCCCCACTTAGTGCGGTGGTTTCAGCTAGTGAATCCTCCAAGCGTAAAGTGACTGCTGCCGGTGAATCTTCAAGTTAGATTCCCGCAGTTTCTGTTGATGCCGTCCCTGCGCCTCCTTTGCCCGAAGTGATCGCTCGTCTTTCCCAGGAAGATCTTGATCACTCCGTTGCCGATGGTGCTGCCGGCGCTCCTGCTGGTGAGCCTGTTGGTGCACCCCCGAAGGAGACTCTTTGGGCATCTGAGGCAACTATGTTGGCATCTGATGAAGGTGTGGTCCCAGCAAGTGCTGCTCCTATTTCTAACTCTAGTGCTTGTTTGGCATCCTCCTCCTCTCCTTCCGAGTTGGAGGAATTTGCCACTAGGAAGCGCCGTCGGGTGACAAGTGATGAAGCTCATCCTTCTCTTGGTGTAGCTTTCCTAGTTGCTCGCGGCCGCCCCGCTGCTCTATCGACCCGGGCCCAGGTTCAAATCCATTCCTTCGCGCTATTGCTATAGCTTAGGTAGGGGCTCCTCATGCTTCCTTCCCCTCTTTTGCACCATCTACATTAGCATTGCAAGCAACCTCGTTGATCGAGAAGGTTGTCGTCAGACAATGTGAGGTAGCGTCCCGAAGGTTGCCGATAGATAGGTGAGGTAGCGTCCCGAAGGTTGCCGAAGGCAAGGAAGACATCGCTCGCACGAGGAAACTTCGCAGCCATCCCAGCTATCCTTCTCATCCTTCGCCTGAATTAGTGTCAAACGAGTTTGATAGAGCGTTGGAATGGTGTACTACTGCTCGAATGACTTCCGAGAGCGCAGTTCTTTCCAATCTTCCAGATGAAGTCCTTACGAAGTCACTGGTGATGTAAGTCTTCTTCATTATCCTCTGATTCTGAAAAATTACTTTTCTGCTCCTTGCTAACTCGGAAGTTGTTTGCAGGAGTCTTGCTTGGTAACTTCCACAACCAAGTGGAAGCGGTTTCTAGGCTCGATAGATTGAGCAATGAAGTTTCTAGGCTTCGGGAAATCTCGAAGCTAAAGATGTTGAGATTGCTCGCCTTCGGAATCTAGCTTGGGAGGTGGCAGGAGAAAAAAATTCGATGATTGGTCGTCTTCGATCGGACTTGGATGATGCCAGGGAGAAGATCCGGCGACTGGAACGAACAGTTGGAAAGTTAGGAGCCAAAGGATCTAAAACGTTACCCGAAAGGCAAGTCGTTCCTTTGCCCGAATCCCTTCCAAGCGATGTTCGCAGAGCCTGCGTCTTCAAGTATTTACACGGTAAGCCTTTTGTTGATATGCTGAATGCTTATAACTTGCAAAGGCGTACCGGGATGGTGAGAACGAAGTATGGGAATCAATATTAAGGAAGGATCCTCATTTTGATACGACTCCCTACAGGTCTTGTTTGCCATCCTGAAGTATTTACCGACACCGGGTATTCCTCCTCCCGACCGGACCAAGGATAAGATTGATCCTCCACCTTCCGATCCAGATATTATGCAATATCTGGAAGATTCTCCTGTTTATTCTCCGCTGGAAGAAGTCAATTATGACGAGCTTGTACTGAATGCGAGTTTGGTCGAGGACCATTCTTCTCTTGGACAAGCTGGACAAAGAGTATGAAATTGCGGAGGATTTTATGCATACCGAAATATTTTTGTAATCCTCATTTCTTCTCTTCTTTTCCTTGAATCCCCACCAATGATTGACTCATATGTTTGTTCTAGCAAAGTCGCGTCGATCTTGTATAACTTCTTAACAGTCACCTATGATGACTTTCTTCTTTGATCGAAGATTGTATCCAGCTCTTGTAATTGTTTTGATACTGGCTCTTTGGATCTTTTGAAGAAATAAGAAATTACTTTATCTTTGAACTTTGCTAGCCACTTGAATCGCCGTTGCATTATGTCTTAGTTGTTTGAAACAATGCCTTTACTTAAGGATTTCCGGAGAAATACAATAAGTCTGAGAAGGAACTCACTCGGGTTTTAAACCGATGCCTTTACTTAAGGATTTCCGGAGAAATACAATAAGTCTGAGAAGGAACTCACTCGGGTTTTAAACCGATGCCTTTACTTAAGGATAATTCAAAAATTCAATAAGTCTCGAAGGAACTCACTCGGGTTTCAAACCGACGCCTTGCAAAAGGAACTCACTCGGATTTTCATCCGATGCCTCGACTTAAGAAAGTTCGAAAATTTTCCATAAGTGTTGAAGGACCCATACGAATTTTCATCCGATGCCTTATAGTTGGATCTTGTTCTTGAATGTGGTGTATAATGCCCCCCAATCAAAAGATAGTTTGTTGAAAGCCAAAAATTGCATTGATTGAGTTGAAAATGATTACATCGCGAACAAAATTGAAATCATCCTCAAGGATAAAACTTTTTGAGATGCCTAGCATTCCACGAACGATCCAACTCTTTCGGGTATTGACGTTCTTCAGCCTGTAAGCTCCTGAACCGACCGGTTTCACAACCATATAAGGTCCTTCCCAGGAAGGGTCCAATTTTCTTTGGTGACGCGGGTCGGAAGCTAGGGTGTTTCTCAACACCAAATCTCCGGCTAAGTACCGACGATTCTTCACTCGAGTATTATAATGAGACGCTATCCTTCTTTGATAATGTTGAGTTCGTGCTATTGCCTTTGCCCGAACTTCGTCCAACAAATCAAGACTATCAAGCAGTCCTTGTTCATTTGCTTTTTCCTCGAACTCACGATCCCGTAACGTCCCTGCCATTATTTCCACTGGTGCCAATGCTTCGGATCCATATGCCAACCTGAATGGAGTTTCTCCTGTGGGTGTTCGAACCGTAGTTCTATAAGCCCATAGTACATTATGAAGTTCTTCGACCCAAGAAGCTTTGTCAGCTTCGAGTCTTCTCTTTATTCCTTCCAGTAGCGTTCGGTTAGTAACCTCTACCTGTCCATTGCTTTGGGGGTATGCCACCGAGGACATACGATGCTCGATCATATATGTTCCACTGAGAATTGCTCAAATTGTGGACAGTCGAACTGAGTACCATGGTCAGTGACAATAATCTTTGGAATCCCAAAGCGATATATGATTGATTCAAGCACAAATTTCTCCACTTTTTTCTCTACTGGATCCTCGGGTAATTTGTCATCCCTTAGATACTCGATTATTGGATCCATCCAGCAACGTTCTGCTTCAATATAAGAAATTTCTTTCTCATGATAACTTGGAAAAGTTATCTCTTCAATGTAGACCGAAGGGTCTAGATTCTTTTCCTTGGCATTGGCTAGTCGGGATAGCTCATCTGCCACTGAATTTTCATTCCTCGAAATCTGAGATATCTTCAAATTCCGAAATTGGTTTTGAAATGCCTGCACTATCTCCTGATATTTTTGCAAGCGTGGTTCTTTAATGCCATACTCCCCCTGGACTTTGGTTGACTATAAGCTGAGAGTCACTATAAATAGTAACATCTGCAATAGCTAATGCTTTTGACAACCGAAGTCCTGCTATCGAGCCTCATATTCTGCTTCGTTATTACTTGCATCAAATGCAAATCTCAAAGCATATCGAATAATAAATCCTGCTGGACTTTTTAATAGAATTTCAGCTCCTGCTCCATCTTTATTACTCGAACCGTCCAAATACCTCCCAAGTGGTTGGTATAATGGGATCCTCAATGGTGGGTTCCACTGGTGCAGTAGTTTCTACTACAAAGTCGGCTAATGCCCGAGCTTTAATTGCGAGTTCGGGCTTAAAGCTCACTTGGAACTCACCGAGCTCAACCGACCAGGACACCATCCTTCCGGACAAATCAAGTTTGTTAAGAACTTTACTAAGAGGAAAAGTTGTAAATACCTCAATTGGATGAGCCTGAAAATATGGCCTTAGCTTCCGGCGGCCATCATGAGAGCCGTGAGCTCGCTTCTCAATCTGCGAATATCTCGTCTCCGCATCTAGCAACACGTGGCTTACATAGTAAATCGGCCACTGTTTTTTATCTTTCTCTCGAACAAGTCTCGCACCGATTGCCGAAAAGGGACGTCGCTAGATATAGCTGTAATATTTCCCCCTTCTCTGGTCCGGACAAGATCGGTGGTTGTCCAAGTGCTTCTTTTAATTCCTCGAAAGCTTTCTCGGCACTCTTCAGTCCACTTTGCTTCCCTTCGCCCTTCAGGTCTTTAAGTGCCTTAAAGAAAGGCAAACATTTCTCTCAGACTTGGAGATAAATCGATTTAAAGCAACAACTCTCCCTGTCAAACACTTGTACATCCCGAACGGTTTTGGGAGCCTCCATATCAATCGAGCTTGTATTTTGACAGGATTAGCCTCAATTCCCCTCTCGTGATACCATGAAGCCCAAAAATTTGCCCGAGGAGACTCCAAAGGCACATTTTTCCGGGTTTAGCTTCATTTGATGTTTCCTTAGTACTCGAGAAAACCTCAGTCAAATCGCAATATGATTTGCTTTTGTAACGCTTTTCACTAGCATGTCGTCAACATAAGCTTCAACATTCTTTCCTATCAGCTCTTTGAAAATCTTGTTGACGGCCCTCCGATATGTTGCTCCCGCATTCTTCAGGCCAAAAGGCATGACCTTGTAATAATAGCTCTCACGATCAGTCATGAAGGCCGTATACTTCTCATCCTCCTTATTCATAAGGATCTGATTATACCCGAGTAGGCATCCATGAAACTTAAAGTTTCATATCCTGCAGATCGCATCTATCAAGAGGTCAATCGGAGGCAACGGGTAGCAATCTTTCGGGCAAGCTTTGTTTAGATCTGTGTAGTCCGTACACATCCTCCACTTCCCATTCGCCTTTTTCACCATCACCACGTTGGCCAACCAAGTTGGGCACTCAATTGGTTCTATGAAACCAGAATTCTTAAGTTTTTCAACTTCGCTTCGAACGGCTTCATACTTTTCAATGGAGAAATTTCTTCTTTTTCGTATCATTGGTTTCGCCTTAGGGTCTATCCGAGTTTGTGCTCTGCAATGGCCCGATCGATTCCGGGCATGTCCTCAGCGAGACCATGCGAATACATCTTTATTCTCGTTGAAGAAATAACTTCAACTCATCTTTAAACTCTTCCATTTGTTCGGACCCGATATAAGTAATCTTTTTCTTATCCTCGGTACACAAATGAATTTGCTCCAGCTTCTCCACTGGTTCGGGTCTTTGCATCTCTGTCTCTTCTCGATCATCTCGAACTTCTATGGGGAGGGCAGTTACCTTCCTCGGGCCCTCCTTGTCTTTTAAATAGGCAACATAACACTGCCGAGAGATCTTTCGGGTCGGAGGAGACTTGACCAATTCCCATATCAGTTGGGAATTTTATCTTCGAGTGTTTTGTTGAAACAATAGCACCTATCTTGGATAAAGATGGTCGCCCGAGAATCATATTATAGGCTGGTAGTTCTTGAACCACCAAAAAATTGATTCGGACAGTTGTTTTCTTAGGAAAACTTCCAATGGATAAATCCAACTAGACCGATCCTTCCGCCACTGTAGATGACCCTGCAAAGCCATATAGATGTGTGGATGAAGGTTTCATCAAGTCCTGATCCACCTTCAATTTTTGATACACTTCGTAGGAAATTAGGTCAGCTGCAGACCCTGTATCAATCAAAACTCTATGCACTTCCCGCCGTGCAATCTCTACCTTGATGACTATAGCATCATCATGAGGTAAACAAACGTCTCTTTCGTCTTCCTCGCTAAAGGTGATAGAATCTTCACCATTCAACTTCTTCCGCTTCTGCGTCTCTCCGGTTCCAACAAATTTGGATTTTGTTTTCAGACTCCGGAGTGATTCGGGCTTTGGTCCTCCAAAGATGGTAAGGATCGGTGACCTAGTAGCTTCAATCACCTCCATGCCTTTCTTAGACTTCGGGGCCTCCCTTGATCGTTCCGAACTAACCGAACGATCCCTCTTTGGAGCAGCCGCACGTGGCTCACGTGGCTCCTCCCTTCTCCCCGCTAACAAAGCGGACGGATGTCCCCGAGATATCAATCTCTCAATATCCGCCTTCGGATGACGACAGTCATTAGTATAATGACCATAGTCCTTGTGGAATCGGCAATACTTTTCCCGATCCTGCTGCTCTCCAAGTTTCAAAAGAATTTTAGGCGGCCACTTTAAAATATTTTTTCTTTTGAGGATATTCAAAATATCAGCCCGAGGAGCATTCAATGGAGTGTACTCACTTTTACCGGGGACCTTTGGCGCCAAGGCTGGGATTTTCCAACCCGATCGCGAACATTTTTCTTTGGCTTCTGCTTCGCTCAGAGCCTTTTGTTCCTTATTGGAGACTTTATTATCTCCTTGGCGCGCATCTAGAATCTCCATGACTTCAGCACCGCTTCGGCATCTCTGTACCAACTCAAAGCATAAGTCGCGAGGCATATCCCGTAGTAATAACTCCAGGAGTTTCCGATTAGTGAGTCCCGTGAATAGAGCGATTCGGCTACTTGTTCATCCAAGTTTTCTATCTCCATCGTCACTTTGTTGAATCTTTTCGAAACTCTCCGATCGATTTGCTCTTTCCTTGTTTGACAAGTAAACAAGGTTTCTTCCGTTTTCTTGACCGTATCCCACTGGAATCGCCCTATGAATTGGCGCGCCAATTCGTCAAAGTTTACGATCTTTCCAGAGGGGAGGTTAGAAAACCACTTTTGTCTTTGCTCCGATTAGAGATGAACCAAAAACCCCGCATAAAATTTAATCGAATTACTCGAAAGCGCCATGGTCTCGTTGGTAATAGCCAATGTGAGCTGTTGGATCTCCGGAGCCATCGAATGTTGAGAAGGTAGGCAAACGGAAGTTATGGGGAAACCGATATCCCGCAATTGGCTCAGCAAAGGGAGTCTTCCGAATGACCGAGTAAATATCCTCGGTTATTCTTCCCTTAGCCAATCGCCCTAATTTCTCATTGATGTTGGCCAATTCTTGACCAATTTGGGTCGGGTGATCTTCAGCAATATGATCACGACCTCGATTAACACGATCATCCCGTGCTACTCGATCATCACGAACAGCCCGTCCTTCCCGAGCATTCCTCTCGTCACGAATCGCTTCGATCATCACGAACGGTTCTTCGACGGTGGGTGAGTGAGTTCTTACCCCCGTATCCAACCTTGTGTTTGAATCAGTTGTACTCTCTTGCGGTCTGTCGAACCGATCGTCTCGCCTCGGTTGATCATCGATCCTCCGAAGTCCTCGGTCTCCTTCACGGAAATTCTGATCAATATTCCGGTCTTCAGCCAGTCTCTGGTCACGTGGCAATGCACGTCTCCCTAAATCGCGCTGATCAGGCTCTTGTGGTAAAACCACTTGTCTGGTGAGCATGCGGAGTGCTTGGCTCACCTCCAAGATTTGAATCTTTACCTGATCCAATTGATCTTGGATTGTATCAGGAGGAGGATTACGTCCTCCCTGGCCACCATCCACCTCGATAGGATTTTGGCTTTCCTGTGGAATATCTAGATTATTCACTCCAGGTATCTGAACACCGGAATTGCGTTGTGCAGCGGCTGCTGCGGCTGCACAACTAGTCACCATGGCTTTTCAAGTCCTTTCCCACAGACGGCGCCAATTGATGCGTCCAAAATCTGCTCAGCCCTTGGATCTCCACGTGATGTCCTGCAAAACGAAAGCGTCAGATGTGGCCTGACCGCTGGGGTCGGGAGTCCACCTCCAAAGGCTAAGTCAGTTGATGAACTTAATCACAAACGGCTCTGCTAGAAGCGCAGAGCTAAGGAATGAAGAACTGGGAAAGGTGATCTAGATAGCTGATCGCTGATAGTTTAGGTCTATCAGTATGTATCTGAACCTGAGTCTCAGATAATATTCTTTTCGATCGATCCCCTCACTTTGTATGGTAGTCAGGTTTATATAGAGTGTACCTTCGAATCTCTTTCGTTGGATGCACTTGAGCCTTCTTCGGGTAGTCGTTGGATCTTATCAGTGAGTTCCGTTGAGCAATAGACTTCTACTAGTTTGGACTAGTAGAGGACTCCTGAGATAACCTTTAGGTTATACGATGTTTATCCCTTCGATAATGATTATCCGCAGCCGTCAATTCGAGTCTGCCATCATTAGGGTGATTACCCTAATCCATAAGTAGGATTAGGGCACGCTTGCAGCCGAATAGGCTTTCTTCTTCAGCAAGCCATCTTCTGGATCCGGTTTGCTCGGGAGCGAATCGGTTCTTTCAGTCTCGACCGGGGTCGAGGGTCGGACCAGGTATGAACCCGGTCTGATCATAATCCCTCCGTATCAGGTAGTTATCTTAGTAAAAAATCTAGAAAAATAAGTCACATATCTCAAGTAAAAAATTATAAAAATAAGAAAAATAAATCCAAATTAGTAACTTAATCGGATAATTTATTGGGATTGATAATAGTCGGCATACCATATCCGCATCCTATTAGTAATCGGATGGATTTAGATACGGCTAAACAGATGCAAATTCAAGAGCGAATTTCGGTTATCCATTTACAGTCCTATCTACATGACCCATAAGATCACCGTTGACAAAGATTGATTCAAGTTGTTCTTTCCAAAGAAGGTAGGTCTTTCCATCTAGTTTAACAACCGGAAAGATGTAATTGGGAAGGGAGTAATGGAAACAACTATTAGAATTTGAAAGGAGAGGATTTCATAGGTCTAGATCTGTGGCTCTATACCATGTAAAGAATGATAAAGAAGAGTTTTGAATTTGGGTGAATAGCTTAACAATCGTGGTAAGTTTAGTTTTGAATTTATAGAGTTGTTACATAGCAAGAAACGTAGGCTTAAATAGTCACAACTAGAGAGAGAATGTACGGATAAGGTTTGTTACAATTAAGGGTGTCAATACAGTACGGTATCGGTAATTCGGTACGGTACGGTACCATACCGCATTTCAAACCGTCCAACCAAAACCGTACCGTACCATATGAAAATAGTATTTTAAAAACGGTTCAGTACGGTTTCAGAATGAAATCGGTACGACAAAAACGGAACGGTTCGGTATATGGTACAGTATGAATTCGGTATAAAATTATATCACTTTGCTAATGAACCTTAATTTAGAAGGGCACTCCAATAGATGAGAAAGAGAAGAGATTGATTAAGCCAAATAACAGCCAGGGGAAACATACCCTTAAGATAGCCTGAAGGACATGGATGGGACAAAAAAATTGAGACAACATTAGCTATTCTGGAATTCAAAGTTGCCTACATGTTTGTCTGTTCTCTCTTATACAAGACAACATTTTTTAGGCTTCCAATATAACGAAACACTCATGTAAATTTCATACTTGAAATGCTTGGAAAATTGCAAATACAAATGAAACGCTATACTTTATTGGCTCTTGCTGCTAGGAGGTTAATGGTTATTAGGCAAATAGGCAACTTGTTTGGTGGGGAAACAAATAATAGAAATACAATCCCAAATTAGCACAAGTTGTTTAGAGACTAACTGGTTAAGATCTACAGAAATAGAAGAACCATCTATTACAACTATAGTCCTATTAGGGTTTAAAGGTTAAACTAAAATTACAAAACTAACCTTAAAAACGGTATTCGGTAATTCGGTACGGTATACGGTATGTACCAACGGTATACCATCTAAAACCATAATTGTACCATACCAAATTCCAAAAAACGGTTTCGGTACATACCGTACCGATTTTGAATCGGTACGGTACGGTGCGGTTTTAAACGGCATGGTACGGTATGGTTAAACGGTTTCGGTACCGTATTGACACCCTTAGTTACAATAAGGTTTTCAAAATTCCAAATTTTAAATACTTGCCCTCAAAATTTAAATGCTAATGTCTCCTCAACTTCCTGAGGGTAATAAAGATTAAGGTTGCGTTTGTTTATTGGAATAATGGGTGGGAAAATTCTTTTAAAAAAAAACAAATTTTTTCTACTTTTTCTTTAAATCCTAAATGTGTATATTGTTTGGTTGCTTGTGGTGGGAAAGTTAGAAACAAGTTTCCTTAAATTAAAGAAACTTGTCGGGTAAGGTGACAACCCAATTTTCCCACCCAAGCCTTTTCAAACCCCCCCCCCCCCCACAAAATGTGTGGGATTTTATGGAAAAGTAAAATGTGGGACCCACAATTAACACTTTTCCACACTTTCCTTTTCTTCTCCCTCACCCCACTACACATGGGGCCCATATATTTTTTTCCCATTCCTTTTTGTCCACCCTACCTTTGCAAACAAACACAGCCTAAGGTGACATCAGAGAGGAAAAATGCCCTTGCTAAGGTGACTAATGTGAGATTGGAGCCTTGTACACCAATGTGATCCAAATCTATTTTAATCCAAGTGAAAAACGATAAGATATTATATAGCCCTTCCTGTTGAGGATACACCGGTAGTGTAGATATGAGCTACTTGTATTTTCTATAAATACTTTGTACTACTTACCTTTATACATATGAAATACAATTCCTTACATGGTATCAACTGGCTTGTTGTGTCCGTTTCTAAGCATGTTTTACCCCATATTGTTTCAGCGAAATCTTCTGCTGAAGCTTGGGGTAAATTGAATCGAGTGTTTGCCTCTAGTTCTAAAACTCGTATTCTTGAACTCAAGAACAGATTATTTCGTGTTCAAAAGGGATCGTCCTCTGTTAGTAAATATCTTTTTGAAATTCTTGAAATATTAGACACTTTGGCTGCTACTAACTCTCCAATTAGTGATGAGGATCTGGTGTTAACAGCATTACGAGGACTTGATGGTGACTATAAGGATTTTTCTACTTCAGTTTTTGTTTGTGCTGACAATATTACTTTTGATGTTTTACAAGGTCTGCTATTGACTCAAGAGAATCATCTTCGGTCTTCGGCTTCTACATCTATTGCTCCAGTTATGTCTGCTAATGTTGCAGCAAGAAATGCTCCCTTTCGTGCTTCTACCTCTTTTGTCAATTCTAGTTGCAGTACTCAAGGTTTTAGAGTAAGATTTGGTGGTCGCAGACCTTGGAACCGAAAATTTCAGGGAAGATCTAGTTATTCTTCTGCTATGAACAATTCTAATGGTGGTTTTGGATATAGTGGTGGTACTTTTACACGGGGAAAAAGTGCTAGAATGTTATCTGCTCATGGAGGTCAGGGTATTCTTGATTCTCCTGATTTTGTTTCTCATTTTTCAATTGAATCAAGAATTGTCTGTCAGTTGTGTGGTGTTGATGGTCATGTGTGTGCACAGTGTCCTCAAAGATTTAATCATGCCTATGTGGATAAGATTGTGTGTTCTTCAATCTTAAAATCTTTGGATGGTTCTTTCTATCAACTCAATTCTTCTATGTGGATTTTAGACTCCGGTTCTAATTGTCATATTACTGCAGATCTAGTTAATTTTGCTTATTAAGAACCTTATACAGGGAGCCAAAATGTGATTGTAGGTAATGGCTCAGTCATGTTCATTACTCACATTGGAAATTTTTTCACATCTTGTTCAGATCACGTTTTGGTCATGTCTGATGTTCTTTGTGTTCCAAAAATCATATTTAACTTGCTCTTGCTCTTCCAAGTTTTCTGAAGAAAATCATGTGTATTTTGTTTTTCATTGTGATTCATTTGTGGTAAAGGATGTGCTGAGTCACAGGTTTTTGATGGAAGGCAAGAATTATAATGGTCTCTATGTTCTTCAACTTCCAAGTACTGCTCCTAATTCTCTGATAAAGCATCAACATGACACTGTTAAAGACGTCTCTGTAGCTCACACAATGGTAGCTTCAGATCACAGTAAGCCTTTGGCGGCTCCTTTTTTAGCTTTCGTAACTACTGCAGTGGATTGGCATAGGAGGCTTGGACATCTAGCTCCTGCCCAAACTTTTCTGGTTTTGAAGAAACTTGGTATGTGTGTTTCTAGTTCTCTTCCAACTTGCGATGCTTGTAGATGCTCCACGAGTCATAGACTTCCTTTTCTTTGTCCACTTTAGTTTGTAGAAGACCCTTGGATATTGTTCATACTAATTTGTGGGGACCAGCCCCAATTGTTTCTGTGGATGGTTTTAAGTACTATGTTATTTTTGTTGATGAATGCACAAAGTACACTTGGGTTTATCCTATGAAACTCAAATCTGATTTGTATGTTGTTTTCTGTAAGTTCAAGAATCTTGTAGAAACTTATTTTTCTACTAAGATTTGTACTCTTCAGTCTGATGGTGGTTCTGAATATGAGAAGTTGTTAAAGTTAGCTACTACAAGTGGTCTTTCTCATCGCATTTCGTGTCCTTAAACACCTTCCCAAAATGGAGTGGCAGAGAGGAAACATAGACACATTCTTGAATCAGGTTTAGCTTTACTTTTTCAAGATGGTATTCCTCAATTATTTTGGACATATGCGGTGCAGGCACTGTGTATCTAATGAACCGCATGCCTTTAAAAATTCTTGGTGATAGATTTTCTTTAGAAGCTTTGTTTGGACATGCTCCTGAGTATGAAAATTTAAGACTATTTGGTTGTTTGTTCTATCCTTGGTTAAGACCATATGCTAAGACAAAGTTGCATCCGCAATCAACTACTTGCATTTTTTTAGGGTATCCGCTTGCTTATAAAGGGTACTACTGTTTTGATCCACAAACTAGTCACATGTACACTTCTCGACATGTTATCTTTGATGAGAGTGTGTTTCCCTACAACAAATTCAAGCATGAACACTCCTCCTTATCTACTGAAAAATGGTATGGAGCAGCTGAAGATATTTTATCTTCCACAAATTCTAGCTCTTCTATTTCTCAATCTGAGATTAGATTATGTACTGGGGATTCTCATGTAAATATTTTTAATGAGGGGAATATTTCTGGTTCATTTAATGCTTTACAGCATTCAGAAATTGTAACACATCATAATGAAATATCCCCACACCCCTGTAGTAGTAGTCATGGGCTGGAAAGTGCTGAACAAGTTAATTTGGCCCATGGGCTTCACTAGTCATGGGCTGGAAAGTGCTGAACAAGTTAATTCAATCCATGGACTTCACCCATGTAGAACTAGTTGTGGGCTGGAAAGTGCTGAACAGGTTAATTCGATGGGCTTCATGAACAACATAGTTCATCTTCACCGAACGACCTCTCTCAACCTCATATAAGCTCAACGAATGATACTATTGTTCCTACTCATTCTATGCTTACTAGGTCCAAAACGGGAACATTAAAACCTAAAATACCCTTCAATCTGTTCGTCACTACAGAAGATGAATCTCTTCCCTCCACTTATGCTCAAGCTGCTAAGTTTCTACACTGGGCAAGCTATGAATGAAGAGTTTAATGCTTTAGTGCAAAATGGGACTTGGGTTCTTGTTCCTTCTATGTCTTCTCAGAATATCATTGGTTGTAAGTGAGTGTTTCGTGTTAAGAAACGAGCTAAGGGTTCCATAGAACGTTATAAGGCTCGTCTTGTGGCTAAAGGATTTCATCAAAGACCCGGATATGATTTTGTTGACACCTATAATCCCATAGTGAAACATAGAAACATACAACCATACATGTCACACCCCACCCAACCTGATCCGGCCATACCCGAATACCCGTGGTGGTGAATACACCGCAAGACCTAGGTTCAATGACAATTCCATACAACACATGATATAACATAATTAAAAGAACAAGAATAAATCAAGTTTAAGTATACAGATATCAAATCTGAATGATCAAAAGGTTACAGTCATCCATTATCTAAAGTTAATCAAAATGGACATCAAAATTTGAAAGAAACATAGTTTATCGCAGCGGAATTTAAACTAAACTAATTCCCTAATGGAACCCAACCTCATAAGAATAGTAGTTGCACGGGCATGAAGCTCCATGCAAATCTACATCTTCAGTCACTCCTTCAAGAAAGTCTGTCGGCTAAGAATCCTTCACTTTGAAGGAGTCTTCATAATTTGCAATATATTCTAATAGAAACAGACATATAAAAAGGAATGAGTTCAACAGAACTCAGTGAGGTCAACTCAACATCATATCATGCATTCGTCCACAAGATTTCTACATCATACAGTGCATTCATTCATAAGATTCCACACCACACATATAGCATGAGTATTGGCAATATAATTAATGATAATGACATGATATATGAATGATTATGATATTATGCTCCTAACTCTATCATGAGGTCTCTATGGTAGACACGCATTAAGTTTAAACACCAATCTCCTTTGGGCAGTCTCAGTCACTCTCCCTCAAAAAGAGACGTCTATTGGGTTCTCTATGGTTGTTGGGTAAAGTCTTGTCAAGCCATGGTTGGGGTATAGGTAAGGGTGTCGATTCGGTACGGTATCGGTAATTCGGTATGGTACGGTACGGTATTGAATTTGAAAACCTCATACCGAAATCGTACCGAATTTATACGATACGGTATGAAAACAATAGTTTTAAAACGGTGCGGTATGAAAACAATAGTTTTAAAACGGTACGGTATGAAAACGGTAATAAATTGGTATGAAAAAATGGCACAGTTCGGTATACGGTTCGGTTTTGTTATGGTATGAAAATCGGTATGGGTTTGGCATAAGAGTCATCTATGCTATTCTTATGATTAACTTCAATATTTTTTGTTTGAAAATGTGAATCAGTGAATGTAGTTGGGAAGAAATCAGTCAAATTACTCATTGGAGATAACGTTGATGACTTGATTCTTAAGAACCAGTGGTTGGTTCATTATTCATTGATGTCAAACTAGGATCTGGGTGGGTGTTTTCCCTTAGGCTTTATCACCAAAGCCAGAGCTGCATTAAAAATTCACTGATCTGGGTGTTTTATGTTTACCATGTTTTCCCTTTATCAGAGCCGTGAAGTTCCAATTCCTATAGATGACAAAGTTTGTTGATGTCACAAATAATAAAAAAGCACAACCACCAATTCCAATTCCTGTAGATCTCACAAATAAGATAAAAGTACAACCACCAAATTCCTGTGAATCACAATCCCTATGAGTCACAAATGAGCCAATGAAGTTCCAATTCCTGTGACCACCTAGAAAAGAAATTTACTTCCTAATGAGCCAATGAAGATCTTCATTTTAAATCAATTTACAATATCATAACACCTACAAGTACCCAATCTCTGGGACCTCTGGTAGTATGTTTTACTCTCCACAATCCACATCATACATAATTAAATAAGAAGTATATTCTTGTTATCATATTATCAACACAAAACATACATTGGCTGGAAAAGGCATCAACAATTAGCAGTCCTAAATGTTTGTATTTGTCATTCTTTTCTTTCTGAATTCTACACTAGATCTCACTAGATCTTGTTCTCTCCAACTCTTTCTTTATCCTCTTCACATGCTTCCGGCTGCAGGCTCAAAGTCAAGACCCTGTAATGGCAGAACACAATCTTGTTAGTACATAAGTGAGGAGAAATTCAAGCAACCCAGAATGCCTAGTTTTGCAATCTATAATTTTCTAAGACATCTTGCTTGTTGGCATAATCCAAACCAGGAAAAAAATTTAAATATAGAAGCCATAAGTTAAATATAACCAATATCTGAGGGAAATAATAACTATTTACCTATTTGGTTCTTGGAGAAAATAAAAAAAATCAGAGGTTTCATTAAAGAGAGGACAAAGTGATTCATATCCATGAGTGAAATTTGCAGTCCAGAATCATTTGCTCATGGTTATTTCCAGTTATTTCTTGAACAATCTTTCTTCTCCCTCATCAAACCATTTGCTCCAACTTATTTCTATCACATATGGCAGGAAACTTGGCAAAATCCACCTGACAATAGGTGCCAAAGAAACACTTCCGTTGAGTGAGAAGTCTAACAGATTTCACCAATTCAAGCTGCTAGGACTCATGAATATTAGGTTCTTCTTCATTTAAAAATACAATAATACAATGTGAGGAGGAATAATCTAAATCTTCACTTGGATCCATTAAATCAAACAAAGACTGATGACTGGTAGAGATCGTTGGGGCTGAAATACTTAACAATAAAAACAGAGACCATTGCAAACATTATAAAATAAAAAAAGGTAAAGCACTCGAAAAAATGTTTACCCCAAAATGTGCTTCATTAAAGAGAGGATATTCCAATTTTACTCAAAAACAAAAAACATAGTTAATGAAAACATAGGCATGGCAAAGAACCAGATGAGATTACAAACTCTATGTTTTGTTACTATGCATTCTCTCTTCCACAGTTCCATGCTACATCAATCCCTGCAATTTGGAATTAGAATATCATGAGTTTCAATTACTTTTAGATGAAAATAGAAGCATATACAACAACAATCTTATATTCTTATAGACTTACTCTACGTTGCTAGTAGTTGAGGATGTTTCAGTAGAAACCAGATACATTGTAAAAACATCTTGCAATGCTTCAGATAATTTTTCGGTATCTTGATCTGGATCTGGTTCAGCTACACAAAATGAGAAAAACAAAAATTAAAATAACTAATTAGAGTTTTAAAAAAAATATATATTTTAGGAGATATGCATAGTAATAACAAGAAAAAAATATTACCTCCAAAGTTCACATCATACATCCAATCTCGAAGGCATACTAGGGCTTCGACATTGTTAGGGAGTAACTTACTTCGATATTTATCAATCACCCTACCCCCAGCACTAAATGCCGACTCAGATGCCACCGTTGACACTGGAATTGCTAAAACATCATGAGCTACCCGTGCCAAATTATGGTACTGTCCTTCAACCACCTTCAGACCTTCTAATATGCAAGAATATTAAAATCCTTTGCCCATTGCCTGGATGGTTCTTCAAGATACAAATCCACTTCAGTCTTATTTGTCCCAACTTTTTCCACATAATTTTTCCAAAGGTAATTCTATAAAATAGACATACAAGGTATTATATAACATAAAAACTAATAAATATCAATCAAATGATAACACAAATTATCAAAGACATATAATAATATACCTTGAGAAAATCAGAAGAGGCCTCGTAGATCATAATAGAAGAAGAAGAAGCAGAAGACTCTTTATCTTTTGACATGTTTGCATATTCCACATAGAGCTTTTCCAAAGCTCCCTTAACATGTCGAATTTCACCTTCCATTAAGAAAGAGTTTCCTTGATAGATTGATTCAAATGCACCCTGAACAATATTGATTTTGTATCGGGGATCCAAAATAATGGCAACTGACAAAATCAAAGAGTATTTCTCCCAATATTTGTTAAATTTTAGTCTCATGGCAATTAACATATCTCTCATAAACTCATCTATCAGTGATCCATTATTCACAGTTATGTAAATTTCCAACACACAAACAAAGTATAGATTTGAAGTAGGATATTTAGAACCCGATAAAACCTTTGTGACCTCATTGAGTGGCTTCAACAATTTTAAATTATTTTTAATCCTCTCCCATTCATTTGAGTCAGGGTTCAATGCATAACTTTGATATGAATATCTCAAAGTCTCAAATACTGGCCTATAAAATAGAGCATCACTAAGCATTTGAAATGTCGAATTCCATCGTGTAGTTACATCTCCATGCAAACCCCTATTAAAATGACATTCCTAGGCGAGCACAACATTCTTGAAATTTTAGTTTCCTAGCTTGTGAGCACTTCACATACTTGATACTATCTCGAACCTTTTGAATAGATGCATCTATGAATTTGATGTTATCTTGAACTATAAGGTTCAAAATATGGGCACAACATCGAATATGAAAAAAATTCTCCTTTACAAATCAACGCATTCTTTGAATTCAAAGTGGTCCTCAAATAATTAATCCCAGAATCATTGGAGCTTGGATTATCAACTGTCACTGAAAATAATTTTTGTTCAATCCCCCACTCAATCAAAATCTTGTGAACAGGCTCACATATATTAGCACCCGAATGTGGAGGTGCTAATATAGAAAACTTGATCAATTTCTTCTGCAAAACCCATGAGTTATCAATATAATGAGCAGTGAGTGTCATATACCCATCATTAGCTATTGAAGTCCACAGATCTGTTGTGATTGACAGTCTTTGAGATGATATCTTCACTGCCTCTCTAATAGCAACTTTCTCCCTCTTACAGATTCAATGAATATCACTCAAAAAAGTATTCCTACTAATAGCAGAGTACTCAGGATAAATATATAATATTAGTTTCCTAAATGTTGGATACTCTACAAATCTCAAAGGGAGTTCATTCTTAACAATCAATTCCAAGACCAAATCACGCACTACCTTCGGGTCAATTTTCAAGCTTCTCATCCCCAAGTTCCCATCACTTTGTTGCAACACCATTTGATTTATGTCTTTGTTATCTGCCTTAGGACACTTTTTCATGTGATTATTGAGACCAATGGTCCCATTTTTTGGGGGGTCAGCCAAAAATATCTTCCCACATTTTCGCATTCTGCTCTAGGCCTTCCATCTTGATATTTTTTGGGATCAAGATCAACCATTTTGAACCAATTACTTGTCCAACATAATGATGTTTTAACTTTGCCCCTTTTGGTTGGTTGATTTGAATCTAAAAGGGTCTCTACTTGTTGGCTATCTAATTGCTCAACAGTTCCTCAATCTGAGAAGGTTCCGAACCCAAAACAGAAACATCATGTGACTCGACAATCTCAGACAGACGCCTTTTCATTTTGTTGGAGTGACAAATATAATAGTAACTACAAAAATGATAAATAGGACAATTCACCTCTTACACTCTTACAAAAAATAGAAACATGAGCAAGAACAATAAACATGAAATCACAAAAGAATCGGTTGATAAACAATAAAATAATGACAAAATATTTTGTTCCCATAGTTAAATGGACAATGATTCTTCAAGAAAATATAATCACCATTACCAGAATTTCAAACAAAAAAGATTAAGAAAGAACATGTTTTGGATTATTCGACTCTGTTTTGAACTTCCTCTTGATATTATTAGAGTTCTATTTGCCAGGACAGGTAAGATGAAATCATTCAAAAAGAGTTTTAAGTCTACAAATAAATCTTATAAATCACAATACAAAAGTTGATCAATCTAAAATATGTAACAAAAGATGCATTCTCATTCTTAGGGATGAAGCAAAGAAAAATATGAGCACTGGTGCCAAAAGATAAAGGGTTTACCACAAAAAAAAAAAAAAAAATTGTGCACAAAAAATAACACTAAGGCAAATATCATCCTTGAAATACTGAAAGAAGCATGCTTAAAGACCATCAAACCGAGGGGTTTTAAAAGGTCCAAGTGAAAATACAATCTTTCAAATTTCTTCAGAAGGTAAGTTAGTGTAAGCAATAACATTCCTCATAAATCATCACCCTAGGAAATAAAGCATTCAATCAAATAAAAAGATGCATCAAGAGGTGAGGATGATGCATACAAAGCCTTCATAAAGTTAGCAAACACACCAGCTAATCTCCTTAGAGTCAGAAACTTTGACACCATTGGAGATCACCGAAGCAATTCTTCTTCTCTTACTGTTAATTTTTTAAGCCGGCTGGTAATATCTAATGTTTCTATCCCCATCATTCAAAAAATTATGTCTGAACGTCTAGAAATAGAAAGCCCTGCCTTTTAAATGAAGCTCAACCACTTAAAAGTGTATAGACAACAGTTCCTAGTCTGGGCAAAGGAAATTATCCATAAAGTCTGCTTCTATATCAAACCAAACTGAGAGTGAGAGAGAGAGAGAGAGAGAGAGAGAGAGAGAGAGAAAATTTTAGGCAGGAATTTATAAATAGAACTGGGTTCATTACCTTCTCTGTAATCCCATGTGAAAGCACATTTTTTAATCACTTTTGTCCTTAATCAAATAATTTAGCAAACAAGAATGTCAAGTGCAATGATAAATCCAAATTATGTAGAGAATCAACAACTATTGGTTCTAATTAGTGAACTCAAATTCCTAATTTAGGAGAGGGAGCAATTTTCAAATCTTACCTAGGTAAAGATTGGGAGAAATGTTTTGAATGATTCACAGGTTCTTAGCTTCAGCTCAAAACCTAAAACAATTCAAAGAAAATTAAAATAAGTCCATCTAAAATCAAAGTTCCACACACCTCTTCCAACATTTGCTACCAAATAGAATGATTTGTATATCTCAATTTGTATATTTCAAGAATCCATATCGAATATGAAGCTGTGGTGTTAGAAAGTACCTTGTGAGTTGAACCGATTAATTGAAGAAGGAAGCTTTATTGGGAGTTGAACACCTGACGCCTGACTGGCCTTCCACTGGAGTTCGACAAACAGAGCAGTTGCAGACTTGCTCAGACAGAAGAAGGAAGAACGAAGAATGAGAGCCTCAAGAGGCAATGCAGTTGCATACTTGATTGCAGCTTACCTTACGGCCTTACCCAGCCAGATGGAGCTTCGAAGAAGGAAGAACGAGAGGCGATGTGCTTACCCAATTACCTGTAGATTGTAGTCCTTTCCCAGACGGTAAGAAGGAAGGAAGAACGAGATTTGTAGAAAATAAAAAGCAAACAGAGTAGAAGAAGAAACTAAACAAGAAGGAAGGAAGAACAAGAGGCATCACTGCTGCTGCATCAGGGATTTAGGATTTAGGTACGGTGCGGTTATACAGTTTCGGTACCGAATTGACACCCTTAGGTATAGGTCACCACTCTCTCACATCACCGTTTGGTACGAGATTCGCGCATGTCAAGGATAATCTTAGCCTAGTGCAAAGTCATACGGTCTCGTACTACATATGGTCTGGATATCTCCCCTCATGCCTAGTGCCCTTTTGGTTTGATACCTTCCCACCTATGAATGGAATCCTCAACAGGAGGCGTTTGTTGGATCTCATTCCTTAACCCAGTGGCCATCCACATATAATGGACATGATGCTCTCCATGTCCTCTCATGGATCATTTCACCGATCTTGATCGAGCGCCCAGGAGCCCTTATCTATTATATGCAACCCTACCTCTCTATGATGATAGTGGGCCTGCTTGACACTCAGGACTCAGCCACTAACATCACGGGTTAATCGGCTTCAATACCCCTGCCGGAAGGGTAGTAGTACTCATGAGGTTACCTAGCCCAACACTTCTAGACATCTAGCATTAATATGATTAAACATGTAGGTTAAGTATATTACTCACATTTCTAGTTAGTAAAAGCTCTCCAAAGTTCCACAAAGTCACACTCACGAGTTGGTGATTATAATCAAAATAAACCTAATCATGTAAGAAGATCAATTACATAAATTAGAAGTCAATTGGGTTTTAATAGAGTTCCCATAATCACCCAACAAAAGCCTAATCTACCAACTAGGTTCGAACCCACCGTTCTCAACCTAGTTTCGACGAAAATCGATATTTCAACATCGATTCGAAGTTGAATTGAAACGAAACTTTGGGAATGTCTAATTGGTAGCAATAGGGTCCTAAGGGTACCTTCAATTTGATCCAATTCATTCTGGATTAAAAAGCCCCAAATTTGGCTCTCGCGAGTCGCCCGAGAGCTTCTTTGAGAGTCAAAACGCGAAATCGTTTGCAACGATCTGCACAAACCACTCACAAACTAAAGAGAAACATAAATAAAACTATTTGCAAGCATTTAATAGACCTAACATGCAACAACTACCCAAATCCATCATTTATTGTGAAGAACACCCCATAAAACCAAGCTTAAAGAAGAGGGTTTGAGGATTCTTACATTTTCTAACGATTCCGCAATGATTTGGGCGCCGGCATGCCTCCGAATGGTTAGAAACCTTCCTCTCCCTTGGTTTCTCCTCCTCCTTTAGCCTCAGCCTCGTACTAGCCTTCTAAAATGCTAGTATGAGAGGTTAGAAACTCGAAATAGGGTTTTAAACATGAAAAACCTGATTTTGCCCCAAACTGGGCAGGGGTGGGGGGTTGGCCGACCGGCCGTTCAACCGGCCCAATCAACCGGCCCTGGTTGAGGGGCCAAACAAGGTCCAAATTAAGATTTTTTTTGGCTTGGTGGAAAGGTCTTTTGATGCTCTTTGATTTGATACCTTATTCGCGTCAATCAGATTCTCCATCGCTGATCTACGAACGTTCCAAAATCGCCCTTTTTACACCATCGTGATTAATCTTCTCTCTTCTCTTAAACTCTAGGAGAGTTCTTGAGTCATCTCAAGGGTCATCCACCAATATTAGTTCCATTTCCAACCCTTCGAGCTCCACTTGAATGGCCCACATTTGTCGTCAACTCGAGGCTTGGTTTTTCTCGGTTTTGAAACCACGGGTTAAAGGGGTAGAAATCTGGGGATTTCACAATACAAGTTATCCTTTCTATTGCCATTTCTCACAATTGGTCTATTCGGAAATTAGATGTGTCTAATGCCTTTCTCCATGGAGATTTAGTTGAGACTGTGTTTATGGAGCAACCTGGGGTTTTGTTGATCCTTCTCATCCTACACATGAATGTCATTTGCACAAGTCACTCTATGGACTAAAGCAAGCCCCAAGAGCCTAGTATACTAAGCTTACTTCTTTCATCACATCCACTGGATTTCAAGGTTCTCGCACTGACACATCTCTCTGTATTACCGCACAACGTCTGTGACTATTTATGTCTTGATATATGTTGATGACATTCTTGTCACCGGTAGTAGTCTTGATGCTATTTCATCACTCATAAAGGCTCTAGCTACTATTTTCACTATTAAAGATCTAGGTGATCTTCATTATTTTTTAGGTATTGAGGCTCATCAGATGCCCAAGGGACTATTCTTATCTCAACACAAATATATTACCGATTTGTTGTCTTGTACTCACATGAGTGATGCCAAATCTGTGGCTACTCCTCTAGCTTCTGGCTTTTCTCTTTCTTCCATTGATGGTTCTTTATTATCTGATGGAACTGAATATCAACACACTGTTGGGGCTTTGCAATATCTTGGCAACACTCATCTGGATATTGCATTTGCAGTTAGTCATGTTTCACAATTTATGCACTCTCCAACTGATGTTCATTGGAGTGCGGTAAAGAGGATTTTGAGATATTTGTGTGGCACCTCTACTATGGGATTATTTTTCTCCTGAGTCTACGGTTTCCTTAGCTGGGTACTCTAACGCTGATTGGGCTAGATGTCTTGATGATCGTTGTCTTGTCACTGGCTTTTGTGTTTTTCTTGGGAATCATCTTATCTCATGGAGTGCTCGCAAGCAACGTACTGTTTCCCGCTCTTCCACAGAGGCCGAGTATAGGGTTATTGCTGCTATAGCAACTGAGCTTATTTGGCTTTGCTCATTACTTTGTGAGATTGGTAGTTTTCTTCCTACTGCTCCTATCATTTGGTGTGATAACATCGGTGCTACCTACATGATTGCGAATCCTATTTTTCATGCTCGGACGAAGCATGTTAAGATAGACTTTCGTTTTGTTCGAGATCTTGTGGCTTCTTGTCAGTTTTTGGTTTGTTATGTCCCTTCTAATGATCAGCTAGCTAATCTTCTCACTAAGGGTCTTGCTCATACTCGCTTTCTTACTCTTCATGACAAGCTCATGGTTCTTGAACCATTTAGCTTGAGGGGGCATGTTGAGGATACACTGGCAGTGTAGATAGGAGCTACTTGTATTTTCTATAAATACTTTGTACTACTTACCTTTATACATATGAAATACAATTCCTTACACTTCCAAATATAGTAGAACGTGAATGTAACAAAAGAGAATATGACAATGCCACCTCTTGATTAAAGTTTGATTAATTTAATTCCCTACTTAGACTCTTGGAGGCTTGCTTGCAAATTTTGAGCTCCACTTGAATTTTCTTAAGAAGATCATTTATCTGAGCAAATTATGTATACACTCCCTAGATTTGTACTCTTACGCTTTTTTCTAGTATTTTTGAAATTTATTATATTAAAAATAGAGAAGGTAGTAGCTGAACGGACATGTGAATATGTTAATTGAACGGCTTTAATTTTCTACCGTCATAAAATCAGTTGTGTTGAACTTGTAAAAGAACCATATTAGAGAAGGAATAGGGGAAGAAGAAAGAGACGTTACTGCCATCGGATGATATTGGGTTAAACTTAACTATCCCATAAATAAAGGAGAAATAAGAATTTTATTGAACGATTGAGATTTAATTTAAAAAAATCTAAGGGAGAATATTTAGAGCTGTTTAATTATCCTATTCATACGCCATTTAGCTATACTTTAGCCTTAAAAATGTCCTTTTTTTTGAAAAATTAGTAGTTTTATATTAAGGGTGGCGAGTATTAGATATACAAGGAGAGTCAAATCTATGACTTCTTCACCGAGAAGATAAAATGTGCCAATCATTACTTACAAAGTAATCCTCTGTATCTAATGCATTTTTTCACCCAATTTTTTTAATTAATTTTAAAATAGAAAAGAAATAGTTATCCTTGCTAATCTTCCTATAAATGATTTTTTTTTCTGTTGTAAAGATCATTAGTGGTTTTTCTTCATCCTTCCCTCTTCTTTTTTTTTCCCTTTTTTTTGGCCCCTTGAAAATTGAGTCGATTTGAGGGTAAAGAAGGGTAGTTAGAAAATTTTGAAAATTTAAATTATCACCTAACACCATTATTCTTACATTTGGGTTAAATCTTTGAAAAATAATGGACGAAAAGGCAAGGAAATGAATTTGAAGGGTATAAACATAATAATTTGCAAATTTAAAGGATATAATATTATATAATTATCTTTTTTTTGTGAAATTTATATAAAGGATAGTTTCAGTGGCCGCATGGAGATCCCTTTCCAAGCTGGCTGCTCGAAGAACTTTCGCTCGAGAGTTGTTTTATTTCATTTTTCCAGAACTTTTTCTGTTTCTCTCTGAGTCTATATTATCAATCAATTACCTTTTCTTTTCTCTCGTGTTGTTTGTTCGCCGTTCTGTCTCCGATCTCCATCTCGAAGATGGGTAGCTTCGCATCTGTCGCCTCCCTCTTCGCTTTCCTTCTTCTTTTCATTCCTTATGGGCAATCTTTTTATCTCCCAGGTGTCGCTCCTCGCGATTTCAACAAGGTATGTTGTTCTACACTCGGATTCCTGTTGCCGTTTCACATGATATTCAATTTTGTGTTTCAAGTTCTTCAGATCTCCGATATTTTTATACTTTTCTGTCTTTCCTGGAGTCCAGATTTCTTGATTGATCTGAAATTACTTTTAGTTATTTTTATAACGAGGGTTTCTAATTTGGGCCGATCGTGGATCTAGGGTTTTGGGTTTTGATCTGTCTGCGACTCATTTTGGATCTGGTCCTTGAAGTTGCATTTTCTTTTTCGTTCTCGCTTCGCTGTTGAAATGGATTTCTGGTTCTTTGAAATGGCTATGGTTATCTTTTTTGGGTCATCCGGCTGTTTTCCATGATGTTTAGTTAATTTTCTTTGCTAGCTTCCTTGCTCTTTGGCGTTTATGAACACTTTGCATTTAGTTGATCATCAGGGTAACTAGCATCTAGTGCGTACTGGTGGTATGAATGATGGACCTATTTAGAGTCCCATTTTCATCATTTTTTAACTATTTTCTATGAATGCGATGCTATTCCCACTTTTCTGGTTTTCTTCTGGTTTTTCATTAGACATGCAACATTGATAACAATTATTATTAAATAGTAAAATAAAAAACGGAATAGAAGTGCACTAGGAGCCAGAGTTCCTGATGCTCAAGGTTGTTCCGTGTGCTCCATTCCATTTCTCACTGCAAAGTTAAATTATGTCGAAAACTTTTGGCATTTGTGTTCACAATTTAGATTTTGACTGGGTATTTGTGTTGCGTCACTTTTTACAGTTCTATTTTGTTAATACATAAAGATTGTTGAAATTTAGTTTATGTATCATTTGGTACCTCGCCTAATTTGGAATCTATTTTTGGTTAACCTGGCTGAAGATGCTTACTTGTGGCTTTGCTATGATTCATTGGTGGTTAATTTGAATCATTTATATTGTGGGAGCTTATATCTATTTTAGCTAATCATTGATCAATTATTGATACTGGTTTCATGGTTTTCGTTCCACACAGGGTGATCCGCTTACAGTAAAAGTCAACAAGCTTTCATCCACCAAGACACAACTTCCATATGATTATTATTTCCTGAAGTATTGCAAGCCTGAAAAAATTCAGAACAGTGCAGAAAATTTAGGAGAGGTTCTCCGTGGTGACCGCATTGAGAACTCTGTCTACACTGTGAGCCTCTGCTTCCTTTCTTTTTTATTTTCAAGATTCTAACGAGTCAAATATACTCATTAAAGGTGGTAATCAGGAAAATGAGCTTTAAACTCAGAATCTTTTACTATTTCTTATTTTGCATATATGTTACAATTTATCATTGGTGTGAATGTATGATCTCTGTATCTACAACCCAAAAATGAATAATATCTGTGTATATTCCAGTTCCAAATGGGGATGGAAGAGTCCTGCAAAATAGCTTGTCGGGAAAAGCTTGATGCTGAGACTGCGAAGAATTTTAAGGAGAAAATTGATGATGAATATCGTGTGAACATGTAAGTACTTCAAACTGGATGATACTCTGTAGATACTTTAGTGAAATTGTAATGCTTTATCTTCTTTCTGATGTTATCCTTGTAAGTCTGATTATTTTTTCTCATTTTTAACCCATCATGGTTAGTGTATTACTTCTTTGTTGAATTGGAGGGAGAAAACACACAGATACACTTCACTAACTTCTATATGATGGACTTGTAGGATTTTGGATAACCTTCCTGTTGCAGTACCTCGTCAAAGAAGGGATGGGAGCCAGTCTACAACTTATGAACATGGCTTTCGTGTTGGATTTAAAGGATCCTATACTGGGGTAGGTTTCAGAAAAGAGTTGTGTGTTACATAATGCCCATGCCTCTTTTTCTTATGCTTAACATACCTTTGCAGAGCAAAACTGAGAAATATTTTATCAATAACCACTTGAGCTTCAGAGTCATGTACCATAAGGATGTTGAGACTGATTCTGCTCGCATAGTAGGCTTTGAGGTTGCTCCAATCAGGTGCTGTGCTACTGTTATTTGAATTATGTTGCATATGAGCTTGTGATCATGTGATTTTTTTGTTATGACTGGCTATGATTGTGACTTGTTTATATGGAGAGGTAACAGTGTGATTATTGTTGGTTTGTTATGGGAGGAACGGGATCTAGTTTTTGGGAACATTTGTTGTGTTGATGTTCTACTTCAAATCTGAAAGAAACAAATGTTCATTAGTATGTGTATAGGAGACCCCCACAACACCCCCCCCCCCATTCTCTTTCATGGGAGGTATATACTGTGCTACTAAATTGGAGAGGGGGGGGGGTAGTCAGCAATTAAGTCGAAAAGTCTTTGAAGGAATGTTCTGATAAAGCACCTTATTCCACACCTACCCTGGCCCCTTCAGATATGTCTGTTTATGTCTTGCTTAGAAGCCATTAATTTCATCTTTAGGATTAATACACTCATTTTCCAATTTGTCAGCTACTTGGTCCAAAAAACTGATTGTTGTATTTTATGGATTCAAGGCCTTATTAGGTGTCGTTTTATTTACGGTGTCACTTTTGTTAATCTACATGCTTGTCCTGTCCTTCTATGCCTGTTTATGGATGAAGTATTTTCTCATTGGCAACCCTTAAGGTTTCAGATGATTTGTAATTTTGATATGAAAGTACGAACTGGGAAACAAATTGTCCTGAACTTGTTGCTTTAATTGTTCCTCTTTTTATTAGTCCATGCTATCCTTTTTGTCTAAGAAAACTCTTTCTTTCTGTATTTGATCCTCAGATAGGCTCTTCAGTGGTATACCTGCTTTGTAATGCTATCTCAAATTACTTAGTTAGTTGTGCTTGTACCACTGATTTGCATTTTTTCCCCTATTTGGATATCTAATGGATTATGTCCATTCCTCATTTTTTGGGGGGGGGGGGGGCAGTTCATTAGGTTTATTCCCTTTGGTTCTTAAGTTCTAATTTGGTCTATGCAAACAGTATTAATCACGAGTATAAGACCTGGGATGGTAAGAGCACTCAATTGGTAACATGCACCAAAAACATAATTCAAGGTAGTACCGTTCCACAGGAGATTGAAGCAGACAAGGAGGTTGTATACACGTATGATGTTTCGTTCAAGGTACTGATTCTCTTTTAATTCAATCGCATGATTCTTTTCCTCTGCTTTTCAGTCCTGATCTGGTTGGCTTTTCCAGCCCAGTGACATCAAGTGGGCATCTCGTTGGGACACTTATCTCCTTATGAATGACGATCAAATCCACTGGTTCTCCATTATCAATTCTCTGATGATTGTCCTGTTCCTTTCCGGTATGGTGGCTATGATAATGATGAGAACTCTCTATAGAGATATTGCCAACTATAATCAGTTGGAGACACAGGATGAAGCCCAAGAGGAAACAGGATGGAAGCTTGTCCATGGGGATGTTTTCAGGCCTCCCGTTAATTCTGGTTTGCTTTGTGTCTATTTGGGGACAGGGGTGCAGATCTTTGGAATGACACTTGTTACAATGATTTTCGCACTACTCGGTTTCTTGTCACCTTCCAACCGAGGGGGGCTTATGACTGCCATGGTTCTTTTGTGGGTTTTCATGGGCTTGTTTGCAGGTTACTCCTCAGCTCGCTTGTATAAGATGTTCAAGGGTACCGAATGGAAGAGAAATACTTTGAAAACTGCATTCATGTTTCCTGGTATACTTTTTGCTATCTTCTTTGTGTTGAATGCACTCATATGGGGAGAGCAGTCTTCGGGTGCATTGCCTTTCGGTACCATGTTTGCACTTGTATTCTTATGGTTTGGCATATCTGTGCCTTTGGTTTTTGTGGGTAGTTACTTGGGTTTCAAAAAACCAGCTATTGAGGACCCAGTGAAGACAAACAAGATACCAAGACAGATACCAGAGCAGGCCTGGTACATGAAACCAGTCTTCTCTATACTTATTGGAGGCATACTTCCATTTGGAGCAGTCTTTATTGAACTCTTTTTCATCCTGACATCAATATGGTTGAACCAGTTCTATTACATATTCGGCTTCCTATTCATCGTTTTCGTCATACTTCTGATCACCTGTGCTGAGATAACAATAGTGCTTTGCTACTTCCAGTTGTGCAGTGAAGACTACCATTGGTGGTGGAGAGCCTATTTGACGGCTGGATCCTCGGCTCTCTATCTTTTCCTTTACTCTGTGTTCTACTTCTTCACCAAGCTGGAAATAACGAAGCTGGTATCAGGCATTCTTTACTTTGGGTACATGTTGCTTGGCTCCTATGCATTCTTTGTGTTGACCGGAACGATTGGCTTCTATGCATGCTTCTGGTTTGTTCGGAAGATTTACTCGTCTGTGAAAATTGACTGAATACGGGCTTTAGCCGGTGCATATTATTGAGTGCAGAAAATGAGATTTGAAGTTGAGGCTTGGGAGACTGAATTGTGAAATTGCATAGTGCCAGCTACATCTTCGATGGAGAGTTTTCTGCTCATCTCCCCAGAATTTCATTTTGCAGATTTTAGCTTAGGACGTTGGCTTGTACTCTACTGTTTTGTAGCCTTTTATTACTTTGTTTTATACCTTTTTTTGGGGGGAGCCTGGGTGGGTGGGTTGCGAACTGTATTTTCTGCTGAAGAAGCTTACAAAGTAGTTCTCCTGGTGTTGATTGGAAATGTGTTAATCCGTTGAAGTGGATCATGTTGTTTCCTAAATCTAAGCAAGCAGGCAGCCAACGAGTATTAGTTCTCTTTTTACCCTTTTGTACTTCTTGATTTGCCTTTGCATATGTTGGTTAACCTCAAAAATCTTGGCAGGTTTGTTGTATAGTTGATCCGATATCATTTTAATGCTGAGAGTGTTGCTTCACTGTGTGACTTCACTGTTTGTGATGAAGGAAGCTACACTGTCTATTGAAAAGAAACTGAAGACGACCTTTTGAAAGCAGGACTGTTTACAGAGTTCTGTTTCTGTTCAACTGCCCAAGAGAAGGAATTTTGGTTAGGTCTATTTAGGCTTAACCTTTTGTTGAATGAGAACTATACTATACAGCATTCAGTAAGGGTGTTAACATCAAACTGAATTTGAATAATGAAAATCCAAAACAGAACTGAATTAATTGAATTGACCTTGATTGAATTACTTTGTTTTGGTATCTGTTTCACTTCAGAAAACCTAGGTTGGCGGTAGATGATAGACCAGTCAACCTGGATTTGAAATTGAATTTAGCTACATTTACAGTTACAGGTTCCACGTTTTAAAGACTGTCGTTATTTGTTTGTACACTAATGTTTTTGTTTCATTTCGTGTCAAAGTCGCTGTTCCTAGTATCTCATGATCATTGTCTCATAGAAACACGGCTCATACTACAAGGTTGCCTGTGGCTACAAGTAGCGAAGGCCACAAAACTGCTACCACCATTATCTTAACCTTCTATTCTTCATTTAAAAAGCAACAAAAGCTGCACCTTTAAAACTTTGCTCCCAATATGCAAATCGAACAAGAACTGAACTATGTCACTGAATTCAAATCCTAAATACAACTATTACCAAACCGAAATTATGCAGGTTAGGTTTAGGGTCAATTTTAAGAATTGATTCAGGTGTATATTGGGTTCAGTTTGGACTTATATCATATCCCATGAAACAAACAAACACACCAAGACATACCAGTTGATACTGTTATATCAAATAAAGAGAAAATATATAATACAAAGAAGAAAAACAAGATCAATTCAGCACTTCTATTGAATTAGTCATTACATATTTATAATGGAACTAGCACCTTCTCTGATATGGAAATATCAGAATCTACAAAAAAATACAATATATGATTCTCACACACAATAAGAAAATCTTGATATTGAAATGATAGATTGCCCACAAGATAGAAGGTGCATAAAATGGAAATATTGACTGCCAACATTGTGTAATGAGATGGTCGTGATCTTCATCAATATTGCATCCTGAGGTAGTTGAGATCTTCAATTGGAAGTACAATCTCTTTGGGGGTAATGAACATTCATAAATAAATATTATTTATAACACTCTCCCTTGGATGTCCATCAATAGATAATGTATCTCGTTAAAACCTTACTAAGAAAAAACCATGTGGGAAAAAATCTTAGTGAAGGAAATAGTATACATATCTAAATAATACGTATTGGTAGTTGCTTCATTAAAAACCTTATCAGGAAAATCCAGTGGGACAAAACCATGGTGAAGGGAAAAAGAGTGCAACCACGTATTTTACTCCCTCTGATGAAAACATCATTGAGTATCTTTGAAGACGCACACTCCAATATCATATATTAGCTTCTCAAAATTTGAAGTAGGCAACCCCTCAGTAAATAAACCTGTCAAGTTATCACTTTAACGAATTCAATGAACATAGATTTCACCATTTCATTGAAGTGAAGAAGAATTTCGGTGAAACATGCTTCATTCTATCTTCTTTGATGTATCATCCCTTCAATTGAGCTTTGCATGCAACATAATTTTTATATAATATTGTTGAAATTTCTTCTTCTAGTAGAAGATTGCATGCTTAATGAATGTGTTGTATCATTGATCTTGACAAAATGTGTTGTCAACTTACTTCATGAATCACTATTATCTCTGCATGATTTGAAGAAGTGACAGCTATAGTTTTTAATGCCATAAAATAGCTAACATTCACTTGTGAATAAATAATATTTTGAGATAAAGTTTTATATAGATCAGATAAATATCCTGCATCTACATAATAAGTAAGTTGATGTCCACATTCATAAATAACATAATGTCAATAATTCATCAAATGAACTGAAATATATGTTTTATAACATTTTAGTGTATTCGGATTGGAGAAGAAATAAATCTTGCTAATACACTTATAGAAAATGCTATATCTGATTGTGTATTATTAATAAGATACACTAATGTCCCAATTGCACTAAGATATGGTTCTTCAGGACCAAGAAAATTTTCAATGTTTTTTTGGGGTCGAAATGAATATTTCTTTATATTGAACAATTTTACAACCATTGGGGTACTCAATGGATGTATTTTATCTAAATAAAATCGCTTCAAAATATTCTCTGTATAAGTTGATTGATGAACGAATATTTCATTCGTCAAATGCTCAATTTACAAGTCAAGACAAACATTGTCTTTTCAAGATTTTTATTTCAACTTTCTTCAAATAATCCACTGCTTTTGGAAATTCTTCAGGAATTCCAATGATATTTAAGTCATCTTCATATATACTTATTAAAATCAGATCCATATCTTTTAATAAAAGCACAATACTAAATTAGATCATTTTTATACTCTTCATTTAGTAAATATCTACTAAAGAAGTTGTACCATATATGTCATGATCATCTCTGTAGCCTTATTGAACAAATTTTCTATGAATTTTTATGTGCTTAAGGCATTTTGAATCATTCATTGATTTTCATATATATTTCACACTCAAGTGAGCCATATAAATAGGCTGTAATAATATCCAATAGACGCATGTCAAAATTTTCATATATTGCCAGATTAATAAGATATCTGAAGGTGATTGCATCCATCACAAAAGAACATGTTTCCATGCAATCAATGTCAGACCTCTGCGAAAATTCTTGTGCCATAATTCATGCTTTATATATCACAATTTCATTCTTTTTCTCATTTCATTTTTTGCACAAAAACTCATTTGTACCCCCACTAGCTTTATATCTTCAGATGTTGGATTACAAGTCCACTTTTTCAAGCGAATCCAATTCTACTTGAATTGCGTCTGTACATTTTGGCAAATCATTTCTTCATTATATTCATCAACAAATTTATATTCAAGATGCTCGTCTTGTTGCATTATTTCAACAAAAATATTATATGCAAAAATTGTTGTCGACAACTTTATATTTTCGGTTCCATTTTTTTCCTACAATGACAAAACTAATTAAGATCCTTTTATTATTTTCAGGTACCTGAACCTCTTCTGGGGTTTTATAGAAATTTATGCCTTCAGGATCTTCATAATCAATTGTGTCCATATTATGACCATCTTGATCATTTGCTTCTTTTATTTTCTAGGATTTTAATATTGGAACCGATTGATCTTCCACGTTTTAACCGTGGTTTAATTTCATTTGCACTGATAGATTGTCCTGCTGGGATATCAATCCTGATTGGAGCACTTGTAGTTGGAATATGAGATTTAGTAATTCTTAGCAGGTCAGCAAATCTGACAGTTGATTCATAATATTTTGTAAATGCATTATCTTTTGAACTTCAAGTTCACATTGCTCAGTACGAGGATCTAATAGGATAATAATAATGCATTACAATCAATCTATTTTTCCAACTGTTTATTCTTTCCTCATCATGTTGGAAAAACTAATTCATCAAAATAATACTCAACAAGTATTGCTATAAATAAATCTCCTAAGATATTTAATTATATAAGGAGATTTATATCTAACATATATTCTCAATTTTATTTGAGGATTCATCTTTGTGCGCTGTGGTAGAGCAATTGGAACATAAGCCATACATCTAAAAATTTTAAGATGAGAAATATTTGGCTTCTGACCATAAGCCAATTGTAATAGGGAGAATTTATAACAACCTTTTGGCCTGATGTGTACAAATAATAATTTGTTCTCATAAACAATGGTTTAACTATTACTTGGAGACATTTAATAAATGATTTTACCAAACCATTTTGGATATAAACATGAGTAACATGCTATTCAACTGTGATATCAGTTGTTATACAATAATCATAAAGCCTGAGATGTAAATTCACCAGCATTATCAAGAGAAATTGTCTTTATCTTATAATTCATAAATTGTGCTCTTAATCTAATTAATTGAGCAAACAATTTCCCAAATACCAAATGTGAGTTCATAATGAACATACATGTGACCATTTTATAGACACATCTACTAAAATCATATATTATCTGAATGGTCCACATGATAAGTGAATGCGCCCATATATTTCACTATTTATACATTTCAAAAACGTAGAATGTTCAATCTCAACTTTAGCTAATGAATATCTAATAATAAATTTTCCTTGAGAACAAGCAATACAAGAAAATTCACTTAATTAAAGAATCTTCTGGTTCTTCAATAGATGACAAATGAATTTTCAATTAAAAAAAAAAATTTCACATCATACTTGATCCGGGATGGTCCAACCGGTCAATGCCAAATAATAAAACTATTGGAATAAATGTTCACTTAATTTACCCAAGCATGTGTTTCAACCAAGGTTCGATATGTCGACATGTGTCGACCTGTTTCGATAGGTCTTTTAGGTCATTTTGACATGAAATTTGACGTGTAGCCTAATTTGAGGCCAATAAACACATTGGGAGTGTTATTTTAACCTAAAACATCACCTAAACTAATGTTCTTAATCGACCCATGTCCTACTGTACGCGGACAAAAGCCCCGAAACTAAAAACCTAAAAACTCATAAAAACCAAATCATATAAAGTCTACAATTCATTGTACAAATACTGTGCCTAGGTGGATCGAACTCCTGTGACTCAGACTGTCTCCAGTGATGCCCCCTCAACAAATTCACATACTCATCCCATCTCATACGATATTGAAAATTGTCTAGATAATCATTAACTGCAATTTTATAGTGGTCATCTTCCGCCACCATGAGAACTCCAATTTGAGGGAAGTGAGAATAGGGCCAAGGAACGTTCCGTATGCCATCAGATGCCCTTGTTGGTATGAATGACTCTGATTGTAGAGGGAGAGGGACACCATAGCTCCCATGATACGAAGAACTAGAGGGGATACTAATTCCCATATCATACTGTCCATGTGAAGGAGGGAGAGGGACACCATAATTACCCATACGCCAACAACCTGTTGTGGAGCCTACGGACTCATCCAAGCTCATGGACCCCATTGACGCAATCGCCGCATCCCAAGGATTAACATAATCATAACCACCTTTGTGTTGTTGCTGGCCGTCATGGCCAGCCCCCCTCTGATGGTGGCTCGGCATCGTATCAGGATATTGACGACCACGTTGATAATCACCACCATGATCATAATCCTGGGTGGCATGATCGAAATGACTCTCCCCAATGTATTTGAGTGGGGGCTACTGTGTCTCTGGTAGTGGAACATGTAGACGCTCTCCACTGCCTCCACCACCACCACCACTACCACCACCACCACTACCACCACCACCATCATCATCATCATCTCGACCAGTCTGACTAGGCGGGAGTGTGTCATCTGGATCGTCATCCTGCCGCTCCTCCGTGCCTGGTGCCATCATCCAATCCTCATCAGCAGTGGCAGCTGCCTCTGCATGTCCCTGACCCTCTTGAGTGGCCATATACTCATTCACATTAACCCCTGAAGCTTTAGCTAGTTCTGGGTTAGGCCTCCCTCCAGGTTGGTCCAATACCGGCTCACCCCTGTCCAACATCCACTGAGTGAGGGTATCTTGCTCATCTTTGGCCACATCAAATATATCATCGAGATTGATGTATTGCCTATTATTCTGAGCCTACTCCCTGGCATATTGCAGCTTCAACCTCATATTATAGTGAATAAATACGAGGTCATTTAGATGCTGGCTTCCCAACCGGTTCCTCCTCTTGGAGTGGACCATGCTGAATGTACTCCAATTCCTCTCACATCCAGAGGCAGAGCAAGTCTGAGACAAGATCCTGATTGACAATCTTCGAAGGTTTGATGCATTGTTGCCATAGAGATACCGCCATTTAACTGCATTATCACAAAAACATTAAGTTAGAACTCAAAAGTCAAAACATTAATGCATCTAAGGATCTAACTATATAAGTATCTAACCTGGATCACTGGTTTCTCTGCCCCATACAGCAGCAGCTCCACTCAAAGACCCAAATGCATCCCTAAACAATTTGATCTGCAATAATACAATCATTAGTATTGATTGGTTATCTAAATTATTTAAACAATAAATACAACTCACTAATCGATTGAAATTCCAAATGTCTCACCTCATTGTGGCAAAATGATTGGAGCATCTCATCTGGTTCCAACTTCGTTATCACCTGTAACAGGGCATCCAATAGGTTTGTGTCCAACCCTAAATGTTGACTATATTGATACTTAGGGTTTAGAAAATATGCTGCATAATTAAAAAAGCTTAAAATTAGTACCAAATACCAATACCTACAATGCTACAAGCCCACAAGTCTACAACTACAAATCAACAACCCAGAATATTTACTTACCGACCCTATGCAGAGGATGCATCAGATGAGCTGTCCATCGTGCATCGATAATATCTAAGAAAGCCCGATGTCCTCTAGGGTTTGCTACCCTTATAGCATCCTTCATATGCTCAAGGGATGCATACAAGTGGGGCATAATGGGTCCCCTCAAGGAAGAGTCCACCATACGCAAGACCTTTACAATAGGATCTATGGTCTGCAACACCACAGTAACACATCTCCAGAAATCATCAGATGATATTGTGTATTGTGCCTCACACCCATTGGCCGTGCTGAATTATCACAAACTCATTAAGTCAATAGACAATAGATATCATACAAGATAATCATAAACTCATAATATAAATATAATAACTTATAAGATGAAATAGTAGATAGTTATCTTACTTGGATCCAGCCCAATCAAACCACTCTTGCGATGCAAACATGGATCTGAGGCCCGACTTCTTATCTTGCATGCTGCTCAAGGCGACGAAATTCGTTGCAAATCGTGTCAGACTAGGTTGCACCAACTCACCTCCACATGATCTCCTCATCATTGCCAAAGCAACGTTATGATTGTAGATGAAGTTGGTTACCTGCCTTGCACTCTCAACGGTGTTGTGGACAATGCTAATTTTTCCAATGTCCTTCAACATTAAGTCAATTGAATGTGCAACACAAAGTGTCCACAAAAGATTATAATCAAGTGAAGCCATCAACACTTCACCGGCCTTCTTAAAGTTGGAGCCATTGTCATTGACAATTTGCACCACATTTTTCCTACCAACCTCCTCGATCACATCCTGCAGGAGACCCATGATAGATCTATGGTCTTTCATATGACCAGTAGCATCGACTGATTTCAAGAAGACAGTTCTCCAATCACAGTATACCATGAAGTTGATGATGGACTTTCTCGTCGGGCCGGTCCATCCATCAGACATGATGGTGCATCCATAAGTATCCCAAAAGGGTTTCATACTATCAATATACTCTGCAGCTCTTGCTTCTCCTCTTGAAGGACGTTGGTCATCAACTCTGTAGGGTTGGGACCATCATATCCAGGGCCTGCCGCTACAATAGTATCAATCATATTCCTATAGTATGGACCCTGTGCTGTGTTTGCTGGGATGTGATTGTAATAAATCCACTTTGACATTACTTTCTTTACCTTCTTTGCCATACCTTTCCATGCACCAGATATCTTGGGCTGCTTGGCCCCTTTTCTCCTGAATGTATCAGGATCCTGCTCCATGATCGGGTCTTGACGGTGTGGATAATCAGATGGTTGCCATGGCAGTGGCACTAAACGGTCTGAACCTGATGTATGAGGGGCCCGCTGACTCTGTGATCTGCCAAACATGCCAAATACACCACCCCTCCCCCCAGAATCAGAAGGTTTAGCCCCTGCAGGCCTAAAGGGACCAACTCCTGTAGCTCTAGCTCTGGCCATATCCTGCTCTTGATGGTGCAATCGTCTACTCTTTGCCATGGCCCGCCGCATATCCCTCTCCTCCTGATCTCTGTCCACATCAATAGGATCAACATCCCTATCATCATCTGAATCATTCACGTATTTTGGCGGTCCCCGCACTACATCATCTAGTGCTCTGTTGACTTTCCTATGATCATCTTTCTTCTTCCCCTTCTGTTTTTGTAAATCCATGAGTGCCTTGATTACATTTGGATGGGCCTTTGTGCATGTAGTCACATCCTTTGAACTTCTAGTGATGTGACCCTTGAACCTACTGATGCCACCTGAGTATATTTTTTGTGACAAAAATTACAATCTGTTTTATTTTTGTCTCTATTAATAGCAATACAATATTGCCATGCTGGATCAGTCCTCCCTCCTACTGCTGATCTCTCAGGCTGTCCCTGTTCCTGTCCCCGTCCACCTTGGAAAGACCCAGTTCCCCTTTGACTCCCACTCGCAGACATGATGATTGTTGCATTCAAATAACATTAACAACATCATCATAATTGTTTATACACAAATAAACAATCATATATGAAATTATGAATATTGCATGTATGATATAATTATAAAAATAGGCTGTCCATATCAAAACCGGCGATGAAGCCACATGGGCAACACAACCAACAATTGAAAAATACTTACATAATTATTCCATAATTTTCAAAATATTTTTCCCTATTTTCCCCCAATTTTTTCCATTTTTCATAATTATTGATATTTTTATTAATAGTTTAATATTTTTTTGAAAAATAAAATAATTAATTTTTGGGTCAAAAAATATTTCGACTCCGTGAGTCCGTAAATCGGCTCACAGAGTTCCACATATTTTTTTTCTATCACCATACAACCACTGTATCACTTAAAAAGTAATCATACAAGATAATCAAAATATCATTTTTTACCCACAAAAATTAAAAAATAAAATACTTTGTGGAAAAGATTCCGACTCCGTGAAATCGTAGATCGGCACATGGTATTCAACACATATTAATTTCAAAATCATCCAACATCATATAGCATGCATTTTGTCAAAAATTACTTGGAGAAGAATGGTTACCTGTTTGATGAAAAAACTCCCAGATCTGTGCGAAATGGCTACTGATCGACAGAAACAACGTGATATCCGGCAACAAGGAAGCAAGATGTACTCGTAGATGTCGAAGATCGGACCAAAATATGGTGAAAAGTGAGAAAAATGAGAGAGAGAAGCTCTGGAGAAGTGAGAGAAGAGAGAAAATGAAAAAAAAAATCGAATGGGAAATTCAGGCGAAATTCTCTCGAATTCCCCATTTTATCGCCAGAAGTTGGCGATATATCGGCAACTTCTCGGGATATATTGCAAACGGTTGAAATTTCGACCGTTAGCGATATATCGCCGAGAAGTCGACGACATATCGTCGACTTTTGGCTTTATTGGTGTCGCTGGGGGGTGTCGTGTCATCCCCCAACGACATGTTGACATATCGCCGACACGAGGAACCATGGTTTCAACCATGCGAATATTCATGTAGCACAAATTGGGAGAAAATATCTAACATTTTTGTAGTAATGTATAGATATTCACTTTTATCATTATTTGTAGTCTCAATTTGATAATTATTTTGGCAAATAGCTTTGAAACTTAATAAGTTTCTTTGAGACTTACTACAAAATAATGAATTACTTATAGCCAATTTCATCTCCCAGATATAATAGATTAACTCTTCCAAAGCTTCCATTCAATGTTGTACTACCGATTATTATATAAACATTGGCTTCCGCATCATCTAATAAAAATAATATATATATATATATATATATATATATATATATATATATATATATATATATAAAGCATATAAGAGAATATTCACATTCTTCATCAAAATGAAACAAAACACGTCAAAAGATATATAGAAATCACTAGAAAAAAATTAAATTTAAGATAAACAAACATATGAGATGAGATTTGAAGAGAAAATAATTACAAACTAATATAATATTAACTTTATTTTATTTGAACTCGACTTACATAATCAAATCTTCAACTATTATCTTCAAAAGAGTTTACAACATTTAAATGTGTAGTATCTTGTGAAGCCATCAAAATCATTCTTTTTATAGACAAAAATTGTTCAAGCATCATGATTTTGGAAAATTCAATTTATCTCTACATTGTTTTTATTTCTTTAATTAAGACTTGACAAAGCTAAATTAAATATTGTGGAGTACGACAGATACATGTCTAATGGCTTTCATAACACATCGATAACAAATATTGTCTTCACTCCTTGAAGAGTTATATTGAGAATCCTTATTATTCTCTTATTTATTTCCATCATAATAACGATAATTATTTCGGCTTTTGCCTCGTTGTCTTTTAAAGTCATGACCATAGTTATAATTTTATCTTCTTTCAGGCATATCATGAATTGCTACATTCACTTCAGGGAATGGAGCAGAACTAATAAGACGAGCTTCATGACTTTTCATTAATAGTCCATTATTTTACTCAGCCACAAATAGGCATGATATCATTCAGAGTATTTCTTAAAACTCCTTTTACCATATTGTTATTGTAATAATAGATTTGAAGCTTGAAAATTTGCTGGCAAGTCTTTATCAATAATATTTTCTCTACAAAATTTCAATAGATAATTAATTTTTAAAACTACTAAACTGTATTTATTTACAATTTCAAATCTTGCAACTTCATGTGCATCTGCAGAACTGTATCATTTACAGTTTCAAATCTTGCAACTTCATGTGCGCAAAACTGTACTCATTTACAGTTTCAAATCTTATAACTTCATGTGCATCTGCAGAATTGTACTCATTTATAGTTTCAAATCTTGCAACTTCATGTACATTTAACAATATTTATGGTGCAAGCCTAACTAACAACCACTATATACAATAAATAAAATCATTATTGGTTAATGACAAACCTCAACTATTAAGGCAACCTAATATTTTAATTGTTTCTTATATTCAATAAAATACATACATTTTTATCACGATACACTTACATTATAAGATGGACAAGGTAAACTCCATTGTTTACAAAAACGCACGACGAGGTCGATCATCTTTTCACTTTGGAATAGAAAGCATAATGATATATAGCTTTTCGTCTTTCTTCTCAAAATGCAATACTTTGAGCGGAGTTGTTCACAATTACTTCAAGCAGAATCGTGCTGATAACGTGTTATAAAATAAAGAGAAAATATAGAATACAAAGAAGAAAGACAAGATTAGTTCTACACTTCTATTGAATTAGTCATTACATATTTATAATAGAACTAGCATCTTCTCTGATATGGTAATATCAAAAGTCTACAAAGAAATACAATATATGATTCTCACACACAATAAGATAATCTTGATATGGAAGGATAGATTGCCACCCAAAATAGAAGGTGCATAGAATGGAAATATTGATTGCCCATATTGTGTAATGAGATGGTTGTGAAGCATGGAAATATTGACTGCTCACATTGTGTAATGAGATGGTTGTGATCTTCACCAATATTGCATCCTGAGGTAGTTGAGATCTTCAGTTGGAAGTACAATCTCTTTGGGGGTAATGGACATCCATTAATAAATATTATCCTGAGGTAGTTGAGATCTTCAGTTGGAAGTACAATCTCTTTGGGGGTAATGGACATCCATTAATAAATATTATTTATAACAGATACCTTTTTTTTTTTAGCCAAAAAAAAAAAAAAAGTAAGTCTTGCCTAATAATCCAAGGATAGGTGCAAAATATTATAAAGTGGAGGTGCGGGGAATCGAACCCCGTGCCTCTCGCATGCGAAGCGAGCGCTCTACCATATGAGCTACACCCCCAGTTGATACCTTTAAATGATGATGATGAATTGGTGGATTTGATAAGCTAGTCAATTGGTTCTTGCACAATTGTTGTTGCGCAGGAATGAATGAAACAATAGAATACTGCTTACTTATAGCTTTTTCTCCTTTTAACACCATTTTTATGAAGAGAGCTCTACAAGCTTTGTTTTAGTAGCCCCTCTCAGGTTGGGCTTGCAACCAAAATAATATAATCTTGATATGGAAGGATAGGTTGGGCTTACAATAAGATAATCTTGATATGGAAGGATAATTGCCACCCAAAATAGAAGGTGCATAGAATGGAAATATTGATTGCCAACATTGTATAATGAGATGGTTGTGATCTTCACCAATATTGCATCCTGAGGTAATTGAGATATTCAATTGGAAGTACAATCTCTTTGGGGGTAATGGACATCCATAAATAAATATTATTTATAACAGATACCTTATTATTTTATTTTTTTAGCCAACAAAAAAGAAAAAGAAAAAGAAAAAAAAGATTAAGTCTTGCCTAATCCAAGGATAGGTGCAAAATATTATAAAGTGGAGGTGCGGGGAATCGAACCCCGTGCCTCTCGCATGCGAAGCGAGCGCTCTACCATATGAGCTACACCCCCAGTTGATACCTTCAAATGATGATGATGAATTGGTGGTTTTGATAAGTTAGTCAATTGGTGCCCAGAAATGAATGAAACAATAGAATACTACTTACTTATAGCTTTTTCTCCTTTTAACACCATTTTTATGAAGAGAGCTCTGCAAGCTTTGTTTTAGTAGCCCCTCTCAGGTTGGGCTTGCAACCAATAATAATTCATTGCCCATGGACCTGAGCATCTGATGTCCATTTAAACTTTGACGTGATGATGTATAATTATGGGCTTGGTTGAGCCCAACTTTGTAGGGCTTGCAAATCTTAATTGTGGCCCAACCCATGGGATAAAAAGTTCCAACACAGGCATGGGAGGTTGAAGACTGTCACACTCCACCCAACCGGATCCGGTCATACTCGAATAACCGTGGGGGTGATGCACCGCAAGACCTAGGTTCAGTGACAATTCCATACAACATATGATATAATATAATTAAAATGATAAAAATAATCAAGTTCAAATATTAAATCCAAAATCCGAAATATCAATTACAATCATCCACGGTTCAAATCCAAAAGACATAAATATCAGAGTTTAATAGAAAATAAAATAGTTTGTTCGCAGAGGAAAGTCTCTAAGGAAGAATCTAATGGAAGGCGACTCCATAAGAACAATCTTCACACGAGCATGACACATCATGTGCATCCACATCTTCTCTGATCATGCTCTAATGGAAATCTCCCGACGATGGATCTTCCATGGGAGTGGGGTCCTCATAACTTGAAGAGAAGTCTAAAAATATACACAAATAAATGAGTGAGTTCATAGAACTCAGTGAGATCAACTAACATCGATGTCATGCATTCATCCATCATTCATAAACATAAGAAAATGAAGTGATTAATAATATAAATAAAATGATGCATGCTTATAATATGATGTTCCTAACTCTATCATGTAGTCTCTATAGTAGTCACACTTTAAGTATAAACATCAATCTCCTTTGGGCGGTCTCAGTCACTCTCCCTCAACAAGAGACGTCTATTGGGTTATCCGCGGTTGTTGGGTAAAGTCTTATCAAGCCATGGTTGGCCTGTAGGTCACCACTCTCTCACATCCCTGTTTGGTATGAGATTTGGCGTGTGTAAATGATAATCTTAGGCCCAATGCAAAGTCATATGGTCTCGTACTACATATAGTCTGGATATCTTCCCTCATGCCTAGTGCCTTTTTGGTTCAATACCTTCCCACCTATGAATGGAATCCTCAATGAGAGGCATCTGTTAGATCTTATTCTTTAACCCAGTGGTAATCCACATATAATAGACAGAATGCTCTCCATGTCCTCTTATGGATTGGTTACCAGTCTTGAGCGCCCAAGAGCCCTTATCTATTATTGTGGTAATGTGAGGATTTGCTCCTCTAAAGTATATTATTCACAAGACCCCAATAGGTTATTTATAGTTACGACCTAGTTAAGTCCTATACTAAGTAGGAAAAGAAAATATAAAACAAATAGAAATAAAACTCTAGACTTATTAGAAAAACTAATCCTATTCTAATTAGAAAACCTCAGTCCATGTTTTCAACACTCCCCCTCAAGTTTGAGCATAGATATTTATCATGCCTAACTTGTTCATAATGTAATTGAATATCTTTGTGCTCAAGCTCTTTGTAGACACATCATCCCGTTGCTCGTTTGAAGTAACAAATGTGATATGGATTAGCCCAGCCTCAACCTTCTCTTTGATGAAATGTCTATCAATCTCCACATGCTTAGTCCTATCATGCTATACTAGGTTATGAGCTATCCTGATTGCTGAGTTACTATCTGAGTATAACTATATAGGAACCTCCAAATTTGTCCCAACCTCTTGAAGCAGCCCTTTAAGCCATAGTACCTCACAAATGCCTTGAGCAATCGCCATAAACTCGCTGTCGATAGTGGACCGCGCAACCGCAACCTGTTTCTTGCTTCTCCAAGTCACAAGGTTACTTCCCACATATACACAATACCCAGAGTAGACCTCCTATCATCTGGACATCCTGCCCAGTCTGCATCTGTATATGCCTCAATCTTCAAATGTCCATGAGCTGAAATTAAAATTCCTTTTCCTGGAGTAGTCTTCAAGTATCTCAAGATCCGATATACTGCATTCAAATGTGAGGAATAGGGATCATGCATATACTGGCTAACAAGACTAACTACAAATGTGATGTCAGGTCTAGTGTGAGATAGATAGATCAATTTTCCCACTAATTTTTGATACCTTATCTTGTCAACTAGTTCTCTTTTCTTTGCCTTCAAGTGTAGGTTAGGCTCAATAGGAGTCTTAGCAGGCTTACATCCTAGCATTCCAGTTTCCTCAAGAAGACCCAATGTACACTTCCTTTGGGATAGGGATAAATTGCTAGTAGAATATGCCAACTCTAAACCTAGGAAATATCTTAGTTTTCCCATATCTTTGATTTAAAATTCAGTTCCCAAAAAAGTCTTTAATGCTGAAATCTCATCCTCACTACTGCTTGTGACCACAATATCATCCACATATACTAAAATTATGGTAGTGTGGCAACCATCTCTTTTAATAAACAAAGTGTAGTATGCATTGCTCTGCTTATAGCAATTAGATATCATTGCCTTTTGGAACCTTAAAAACCACACTCTTGGAGATTGCTTCAACCCATATAAACCCTCTTTAATTTGCACACTTTCCTATAAGTCTCTGTAGTAGAATACGCAGGTGGTATATCCATATATACTTCTTCTTGGAGTTCTCCATGCAAAAAGGCATTCTTCACATCTAATTGTTGTAAAATCCACCCTTTATTATTTGCACATGAAATAATAGTACGAACTGAAATGACTTTACTCTAGAGTGGATCTCCATTTACTTTAGTCTTCCGTGAACTTTATGGTAAGATTTCAAAGATGACCTAGTATAAGATCCATTTGGGTTTGCATACTTTTTGTTTGGTTTGATCTCCAAACCATGTTAGACCATGATCTATTATGATTTAAGACCTTTATCTTCTATCCTCTTTACTTTAGAGTGAATTCCCATTCATTCTAACTCTTTCATGAATCTTGCGATATGATTTTGGAGAAAACCTAATGTAGGATTCATTAGGTTTTCATTCTCTGTGCTATGATTGATCTCTAAACTATGCTAGATAATGTCCTATCATGATTTTAAAATTTTATAATTAAACTCGGAGTAGTTTAAAACCCAAACGAGAAGTTTTTTATCGATCTGAACAATTTTTGTTTGTACAGAGCCTTGGTTGCCCCAGGCAACCCACTCAAGCGACCAAGCCTGGTTTTGGCAAATTAGTGGTTGGGTTTATTGCCTCGGTTGCCCCAGGCAACCCACCCACCCAACCCAAGTGGGTTGTTGGTTCTCTTTTCAACTCTAAACCTCTAGGGTCATTTCTAACTTTGAACCATCATGTTGTTAGGACTTTCTGACAAGCTTGAACTCATTCTTTGACCTAACTTACAAAGGTTGCATATCAATAGCAAGGTGAGGACGCTCACTTACACATAATCCTAGTTACAATCTTGTTTGTTATGGAACTTGAATATATCATTTTATATTGTTGTTATAGGGTTTAGGAATGATTACTATGACTATATAATTCTAGAATATAGTTGATCAATGATGATATGCATGTTTGTTAAATATGTGACTATTTGAATTTAGAATGAATTGTGACATGATAATGTGATTGTAATCATAATGTAATGCGAATGTAGGTTGTGATTGTGAACTGGGGAATACCATTCGGGTGTTTCTGTCTTGGGACATCAGTGGAAGTGCTATAAGACACAATCCTATGATGCCCTTGGCACTTTCCATGATCATTAGATGTCATAACTAGGAAGTCTAGTTTTGTTCGGTTAGAAATCCCGTCATATCATACCCTATCTGCATGGGTATTGATGCCGAGTGATCCATGGCAGCAATGTGGGGTGTGGACGCTCAATACCAGTAGCCAACCCGTGAGAGGACACAACCACATTGTGGGGGCCATTCATTGGTAGGGTTGCATTATAATAGACTTGAGCTCATGGGAGCTCAAGACCGGTAGCCAACCCTTGAGAGGACATGAGAGCTTCCCGCCCATTATATGTGGATGACCAATAGGGTTAAGAGTCAGGGTAGTCCGAATTGATTGGTGCCATAGGATATGATGACTCTAATAGGGAAGGATATCTAACCAATATTGTGAGAGGCATAAGGAGAAGTATCTAAACCTAGGTTGATGTGACTCAGTAGATGACTTGCACTGGGCTAGGTATAATCCTTACACGGGTCAGTCCTCATACCAATGGTGGTGAGAGAGCGATGACGTAAACCTCAGCCATGGAAATAGTCTGAGAGGGATGCCTTGACCCCTTAATTCTTGCTCATGATTTGACTATTGTGTGGAATGATTGAATGATTGTCTGAGACTTGATCTTCGGGGCTGTGGATCACACCTCTGAGTATTTGGGTAATAGGGTACCAACTGGGGGGATGTGACACTAACAAACAGCAAGATCCCATTATATCTTGCAGATAATGTTTTTTGTGAGCTCATAGGGTTGGCGGATCCAAAATAAGTCTGGCAAAGCTAGAGAGTAGGTACAAGTCAAACTCATTGACAAATTGGTTGTTTTGAAGAAATAGTTATATGATTTATGATTGTCAAAGGAAGAAAAGCTTGACCAGCACTTGAAATGTGAGATCTAGTAAGTCACATGCCCATGACTACTAGCCAAATTCAAGTTCTATAATGAAAGAATCATATCTATTCCATCTACTCACTTAAATTAGCTCAAATATAAATAAATCATTAAGGACCCTAATCTTTTTGAGAAGCCTATTCATTTGCAAAAAACTGAGTATAAAAAACCATTTGGCTTTTGCCCTTCTCTTTTTTCCCATTCAATAAAACAACGGGCAGTGTTAAGGAATTTTCTTTAAGATAATCCCCTTATAGCATATCATACCTTATTTTCAACCTTTTCTGGACTTATTTCAGGAAAGATCTCATTCAAATACTATAATGTGCTTTACCACTCTTTCATGGTTGTTGTGTCCAATAGCAAAGACCCAAACACCTAGAATTAACTTTGGGTGAGTTGAAGGGAAGCATTCAATATTAAGGGCATCTAATATTTTATGTGAGTGGTTTCAAGGGCTTAAGCCTTGAGGGATCTAATTTGACCTTACTTGTGTGGTGCATATGATGTGGAGATGTATGTGGTGCTCACCATTGGATGAACACTTTGTGAATTATATTCAATCTCAACCGCTTAAAACATGGTTCGTTTTATTTTAAAGAAAAACTGAGTTGGTTTCACTTAAGTTCGTTTTTTTTTTTTTTTTTGATACTGAAGATAACTTGGTATTACTAAAGATAACAGCTACAGTGTTTAGTAGTATCTATTACTACTAGTGTTCTCCAATATTCTACAGAGGATATATATGCAAGATACAAGAGCCACTGCTGGAGTGCAGGTTGACTAGAACCCTTAATGTTTATACCCTTCATATTACCTACTAAATTTACCAAAATCGGGACATAAGTTATTGGCCACGTATTGTGGTTTTGGGGTGAAAGTAGATCTCTCACATCGTTGTCATCACACCATACTTCTTCAATTTGAAAATTTCTTCGTTGTGCTTGGTCCATTCATCCTTTATCCCAATTAGTAGCGCCTCTATAACATTCCCTTTCTAAGATCCTCCTATACTGATATACATCAGTTGTCTTTTCCAAAATTGCCCCACACTCCATCCAACGTTGTTTAGAACTGTGTTATGTACCCTTGCACAAAATAAAAAAGATATGTGGATTAAGTTAGTAATGGAATTACAAAAGCAGAAATTTGGTTTAAAACTTACAGCCAAGTTGTCGGTGGGTATTGTGTCGACCATTTCCACCGGGTTTAGTTTTAGACCTTGGATCCAAACCGAAGTGTTATGTAACACAGTGTTGGGGTTGGGTTTGATTTTATTGAAGACTGAGTTATTCCTCTCTTTCCATACAAAGTAACAGGTTATTATAAAAATCGACACCATCCAAATTTTAGTAGGTCTTTTAAGTCCTGGATTTATGAGAAAGGAGGTGCATATATCCCTGAGAGACATTTGAGTCAGCCTTTCTGTTTTGAGTCCTAGTGGCCTTGCTGCCCAAATGCGTTTTGTCCAATCACATAAGACAAAGACATGCCACAGAGTTTCCACACTCTTTCCACAAAGTTCGCATGTTGGATTCACCATCATCCACTAAGTGAGTGTTTCTTTAATTGGTAACCCTGCATTTATCAAACGCCAAAAGAACATTTTAAATTTGGGGTGAAGGGGCAATTTCCAAAAAAACTTCCACCATTTTTTAAGTGTGGTTGATGTGGATGTCTCTTGTGTTTGTGAAAGTGTTTTCCCTGCTAATTTGACAAAGAATTCTCCACTACTTGAGATAAGAGAATCCAATCATCAACTTCATTTGTCAGAGATATGTTTGAAATGCCATAGAATTGAGGGGTTTGAGGAAGAGGTAACTCCCTGTGTATAGGACTAAAAGATGTAGCCACTTGTTCAATAGTTGAATTCATAGACTAGAGCTCAGTGTCGGGTGGTAAGTATGCTTGAGCTGCTAAGTCTTTAATCCATGGATCAAACCAGTAGCTTATATTTCTCCCATTTCCTACCTTGCGCCAAACCATTTTTTTTAGACTAGGCAGTATTCCACAAATACTATTCCAAGTCCAAAATCCCTTTCTTCTCATTACCTGTGGGTTAAATGGTGCAGTGTTTGGGAAATACTTTGCCTTCAGTGTTTTTACCCATAATGCTTCTGGATTTTTCAGCATTCTGCACCCTTGCTTAATTAACAAAGCATTATTAAAGTCCTCCATTTTCTTGAAACCCCGGCCTCCTTTTTCTTTCTGTTGACAACACTTATCCCATGCGATAAGCCTCAGTTGCCTTTCCTTTGTTGGGTTCCCCAGCCAAAATTTTTGGCATAAGGAATCAATTTTTTTGCACATTATAGTTGAGAATTTGAAGCACTGCATGTGGTATAACAATTGACTTTGAAGGACCGATTGTATCAGTACACCCCTTCCTGCAAATGAGAGGTTCGCCGCTTTCCACATGGCCATTTTCTTCTTCATTTTGTTGGTTATAAACTGAAGATTTTTTATTTTGGACCGACCATGTATGAGTTGCGATCCTAGATAAACTAAATCTTTTTTCATTTCATTGATTCCCAATGTTTGTAGGATTGCATTCTTTTCAGTAGATGGCATATTTCTGCTAAAGAATGCCCCACTTTTTTCAAAATTGATTTCTTGGCTGTGATGTCAGAAAACAGTTCTAATACAGCTTTCAGAGCCAAGATGTCTTGATTTTCTGCTCGGCAAAACAAGAAAGTATCATTAGCAAAGAAGAGGTGAGAAATCTCAGGGGCGCTTCTAGACACCTTAATTCCTTTAAAGAGATTTAGAGTCCTATATTCATTCAACAACCTAGAGAGGATTTCCATAACAAACAGAAAAAGATACGGACTCAGTGGGCAACCTTGACGTAAACCTCTTGTTCCCGAGAAACTGAAGTACGGATTTCCATTGTGTTTAATGGAGAAGGAAGCAGTAGAGATTAGACACTCAATCATTTGGCACCATTTTTTTTTTATCAAAACCTAGGAACTCAAAAAAATTTGAAGGACATTCCACTCTACTCTATCATAGGCTTTTGACATGTCGAGCTTCAAAGCAATAATTTTTTTTTTCTCCTCTGGTTTTACTCAAGAAGTGAAAGATTTCTTGGGCTAACAAAATGTTATCCGAGATTTGTCTATTTTCCACGAAAGCTCCTTGACATGGGGAAATGAAAATTTTCAACAGAGGTTTTAGTCTACATGCAATTAACTTAGCCACAATTTTGTAGCTAACATTACATAGACCAATTGGTCTGAAGTCGACAGGCGTTCTAGCATGCTCTTTCTTGGGAATAAAGCAGAGAAGAGTATGATTAGCACCAAAAGGTAGTGAAGAATGATTGAAGAAATTAAAGACGAAATCATCGAGATCAGAATTAATTAAATCCCAATGTTTCCATTAGAAAAAAGCATTAAAGGCGTCCATTCCTGGTGTCTTGTGGGGATCCATTGAAAAAACCGTCTTTTTGATTTCCTCAACAGTTGGTGGCCCCGAGATCCCTTCTAAGTTTACTACGTTGGACATGTTCGGGAAAAGTCTTTCAATGAAAAGCGGATCCAAAGGGTTTGAGGAGGTGAATAAATTTTGCATGTGACAAGAGAAAGCATCAACAATTTCAAAGGGAGTACTTACAAGTCGACCATTGTGTTCGATGTTCTCAATCTTCCCTTTATGGCAGTAGATTTTTGAGGATAGATGATAGTACCTGGCATTTCTGTCTCCATCCTTTATATATTTACCTCTTGATTTTTGGAACCAAAACTACTCTTCTGCTTCCAGTGCCAAAGAGAGGGCTTGTTTTTTCTGCGAGATCATATCCCAATCTGAACATATTTGGTTCTCCATTGCCTTAATTTCCACAAAAATGTTGTCAATGTTGCCAAACACATCTTTGTTCCAATGGTTAGAAATTGAGAAAGATTAGCAAGTTTATGGTTTAGTGGAACATTACCTTCACTTACCTGGGTTTTTTTGATTGCAGAGGTAAAGAGCGGATGGCAATGCCAAGCCATTTGAAAGTGAAACAGCTTTCTTCCCTGAGGTTTGTTGTTATCCAAGCACAGTAGAATAGGGTTATGATCTGATCCCGTGGCTGGTAACTTCTTTAGATTGGCAATTTGAAAAAGTGCGATCCACAACGTGGATGCCCAGCATCTATTTAGCTTTTCCTTGATTAAGTTGGGAGGTTTTTGTCTATTTAACCAAGTGAAGGAGTGGGTTGGGGTAGGGATTTCTCGTAGATCCAAACTGAAGACAATATTTTGAAGAGCAGGGAGTGTAGGGGATGGTTTGAAACCGTTTCCCAATTTATCTTCCAGTTTCATGACTTCATTGAAATCCCCAATAATTATAAACAATTTGGTCACAATTTGGATGAATGAGAGGTGTGTCCAAAAAATTTTCTATTGCCATAGGTAGGAGGGGCATAGATGAATATTGTGATCCAATCTCTCCCTTTGAAAGAGCAATTGATACACATGAAAGAATTGTCTTTTGATAAGACAGTACACCCAATTCCATTTTCTTGTAGTGTCCATTCCCCCTTCATTCCTCTCACTCCCTGACTGTCGGAGAATCCAATAGATGAATAATTCTTCAAAAGCTTCTCCTTCATTTTTTTTGAAATTCTCATGATTCACACATTTTGTTTCGCACAAGAACACCAAGTTGGGATTGTGCTTGTTAAGAAGTTTAGACAAGCATTGGGTTGTAAAATTTCCTTTGATGCCCCTAACGTTCCAAGACAGAATTTTCATTTTCAACCGGAGGAAGGTAACCAACAGAAATAAAGCACACACGATCTTCAAGTTATGAACAACCAGTGATTTAAAAACACATAAACTAACCAGAACGCAATCATGGAAAATCAGTAACAGTACCGAGTAAAGGTAGCAATGGTCAAAGACAAGGTTACAAAGACAAAGAATACAAAGAAAGTAGCAATAACGAAATAGAGGGATGAAAACAAGTGTATAATGAAACAGAAGATGAACTCCAATTTCAAACAACAAACATAACACCTAAAAGATAGATAGATAGATATATGTATATATATAAAAGAGTACAATACAACAGAGCTTACAAACTTTATTAAGAAAGTAACAAGCATCAAGATTTGAACCAACTAACAGGATAGCGAGGAGAAGCATGAAGTAAACGATGAATTGATCAAAAAAATCAGAGTAGAGGTGATATGGGAATACCTGAGGGTCGATGGGAGCTGGCCAGAGTCATAACCTCTGGCTAGTTATTTGCTGAGTGAGTGTTGGTGTGGTTTTCATAGCTCTTCTCATTTTCAGACTGCTTTGGGCAGTTCATGGCATTCATTTGGTTGAGCTGCTAGAAGATGTGATGACAGGCATTGATGAGCACATTTATGTGTGAAATCTTAGGGCATAAAACATGCATTTTACACACTTAGAGTGGAGCTACCTTGGGTTTTATGTTGTTTTTGCAGATTTTATGAATTTCTAGGACTTTAGCGAATATCTGGAGTTTTGGGTATTAAACATGCAGTTTTACACGTCAAGAGGTCCGTTCAAATTCTCAAGTGCGAAAGTGGGCCTGATTTGGAGCATGATGGGCTAAAAATGCGATTATGGGCCAACTCCAGAATATCTTGTAAAATTAGATTAGGATTTTTATTTTATTTTTTCTTTATAGTAATTGAGAATTGTATGGGCCCACAAGTAGTCAAAGACTAGGATTTTCTATTTTAGAAGATTTTATTTTGTTAGATTTTATTTATTTCTCTAATTAGTTTTTTTTCTCTCTCTTCCCACTTTCTATTATTTTCATTATTTTATTTTATTCTTTTTCCTTAATTAACCCAAAATCGTTTTTCTAAAAGTATATATTTTTTCTTCCTTCTTTCCTTCTTTCCTTCTTCCACTCTTTCTCTTTCTTCTCCACCTTCTCTACGTGTAACTCAATTTTAACTTTTATTTTTTTTTATTCTTTTTCTCCACTTTCCTTCTTAACGTATTTCTATTTTTTATTTTATTTTATTTCTCCCCACATTCTCTCTCTCTCTCTCTCTCTCTCTCTCTCTCTCTCTCTCTCTCTCTCTCTCTCTATCTTTATTTCTAACGAATTTTGCTCTTTCTTTATTTGTTTTCTTTTTCTATTTTACTCTTTTGTTATTATTATTATTATTATTAGCATTATTATTAGGTATTATTATTTTATTTCTTTGTTTGTAAATTATTCTCCTTCTTCTATAAATATTACCTCCCTCTAAGGTCTAGTACACACTTTACTTTCTCTTTAGTTTTACTTTAGTCTTGCACTTTCTATTCTCTTTATTTTGCTCTAGTTTTCTCTAGTTCTTTGATTAATTTGTAGGCTCTAGTTCTAGTTTTTAGATTGAATGTTTAGGAAGATTGAAGTCGTGTAATTTTTCTTTTATGCAAGTGTAATTCCTTTAGTTTTATCAATGCAATTTCAAGTTCAAGTTCAAATTCAAGTTTCAAGAGGATTCGCTTTCTCTCTGGATCTAGCAATTGCAGATCTAGTTTATTCTAGATTTGGTTGTTAGGGTTGGTTGAGATTCGAATCGTTTATTCAAGTTTTGTTTGGAAGATGCAAGTAAGTAAGATTCTTCAATAGTCTTCTCTCCCCCCCCCCTCCATTCCCGCTTCTATCTACCCCTCCATATTCTTAATTTAGGATTTACTTTCAACATTATTTATTGTTCTCCCTTCCCGTTAGCTACACAATACTGTGCGCTTGCGGTTATTTTATTTTGCAAACAAGTTTTTGGCGCCGTTGCCGGGGAGATATTTGTTCATCTTATTTTTCTCATTCTTAGGAAAATCGAAGTGTTTAAAAAAAAAAATTCAAAGATATTATTCTTAACTTGAGTAGAAACAAAAACGTATAGTAGTCCCCACTCTACTACAGAATCCTCAGGATTCGATTGTAGGTAGCTCCGAAGACTATACGGATTCCCTTGCTGTCAAACCTATACAGCGCTCAGCTATATGGCAACCTTACGGCTTTGGAATCATTGTTTCAATCTTTGTGAAAAGAAAAAAAAAAAAACTCATATTCCGTAAGAGCCTTTAATTGCATTAGGAGGTTAGTGCATGCGTGTTTGGACTCGTGATTCCACCAACCGACTTGTTCGAATATCTACTTTGACCATGGGCGACATATCTCCACTTAAGAGTCTTAGGGATAGATTTTACCCAACTCGGTCTGCACAACCCTCCTGTATACGTTTACCTAACGTAAGGGGTAACAACTTTGAACTTAAACCTAATTATTTGTCTATGTTACCCCAATTTCATGGGTTGCCTGATCAAAACGCATATTTGTTTCTTAGGGAGTTTGAGGAAGTTTGTGTCCTTATGAAGGTACAACAACTCACTGATGATGCCGTAAGACTACGGTTTATTACCTTTGCATTAAAGGACCAAGCAAAAAAGTGGCTTTATAGTCTACCTTTGGATAGCATTACCACATGGGAACAACTCACTGTCCTATTCTTGAAAAAATTCTTTCCTTTCTCCAAGACGAATAAGATAAGAAAGGACATTCTTCAATTTCGTCAAAAACCCAATGAGTCTTTTGCTAAGGTAATGGAGAGGTTCCAAAGCCTCCTCCAAGAATGCCCTCACCATGGTTTAGAATTGTGGCATTTATGCCAAATAATTTATGAGGGTATTGATTATCAAACTAAGCAACTTTTGGAATCTATGTGCCCCACAGAATTTACATCGTTCACTGATGATTCCAAAGCTTGGGAATTTTTTTTAGACCTAGTAGATAGAACTAGAGAATGGGAGTCAACTCAAGAATCTGAAAGGACTAGTAGGGGATATTTTGTTGATAGCCAAGTTCATAAGGATGCATAAATAGATAGTCTTTTGAAAAAGCTAGAGACTTTGGTAGTAAAAGCTGCACCACCACAACCAAATCAATCACTTTTTGTTGACAAATCTGTTGCTATATGTGCATCGTGTCAGTCTCCTACACATGTAATTGAGGAATGCCATAGCTATTTTGGAGGCCAACGTGAAAATGTCAATGCGATGTTCCCAAACCCGTACAGTACACATACAATCCTGGGTGGAAGAGTCATCCTAATTTCTCATGGTCTCAAGGGCAAAACCAAAATGGCAATTATTCCACACAAAATCAATTTGGTGCTCCTCAAAAACAAAGTGCACAATTTTTTCATAATCAAAATGTCCAGTTCCCTCAAGCCCCAAATTTTCAAAATGCCAATCTAGCTAGGCCTGTCAATCCACCTGTTGTGCCTCATATGCCTCTCACTGCACAAAATCAATCAACACTTGGTTTCAATAGAGGTAATAATCCAGAGTTTTCTCGTCTCTCTTCCTTAGAGAAGAATATGGAAGTACGTTCCAACACCTTCATGACTTCTATGCATAATATGGAAAGACAAATTTTCACTCTTGCAAGTACTTTTTCTAAGTGAGAAAAGGGTAAAATGCCTAGCCAACCTGAGTTAGATCCTAGGATTCAGATTCAACAAAGACCATCAAATTTACCAAATCAAGTCAACCAAGTTGAATCCTCCCCTTCTTCTTTAGCTTCAATAAATTCTGTGTCTGCATTGCGAAGTGGGAAAGGGTATTTAACAGGTGAGTCACATATTAATGGAAAGAGCAAGAGTAGTGACCACTGTGATGAGGAGAATGTTCAAGTACCTCCTAAAGAGGGTTTGTCTGAGAAACCCATAGAAGTTGAAGATGAACCAACTACTATAGCCGTACCTAAGTTTGTTGAACCATTAGTTGAAACAATGAGAAAAGAGCAAATTTCAACTGAGAGTTATGTTCCTAAGGCCCCTTTTCCCAGCCGTCTAGTTAATAAGAAGAAGACTGCAACTATGGAGAAAATTTTTTATGTCTTCAAAAAGGTAGAAGTGAATATCCCTCTTTTAGATGCCATATCCCAGATCCCCGCTTATGCGAAAATGTTGAAAGATCTATGCACTCATAAAAGAATCAATAGTGTTCCCAAAAAGGCGTTCTTGGCAGGTAACATCAGTTCCATAATTACTCAACCTGTAGCAGCCAAGTATAAGGATCCAGGGAGCCCCACCATAGTTTGTGTCATAGGCAATACACACATTGAACATGCTTTACTTGATCTTTGTGCAAGTGTGAATCTTTTGCCTTACCATGTTTATAAGCAACTAAGATTGGGATAATTGAAAGCAACTAAAACTACTATTCAGTTGGCGGATAGGTCAATTAAGATTCCTAAAGTGATGGTTGAAGATGTTTTATTGAAGGTGGGAGAATTTATTTTTCCAGTTGATTTCATTGTGTTAGATACTAAACCTTTTTCAATCAAAGATGAAATCCCAATAATTCTAGGAAGACCGTTTTTGGCTACTAGTAATGCTTTAATCAATTGTCGTAATGGCCTCTTACGATTGTCTTTTGGAAATTGAACTGTGGAGTTTAATATATTCAGGATAGGGAAACAACCACAAATTGAGGAAGAAATCAATATGCTTGAGGAGTCTTTGGATTTTCCTAATGATTTGATTACCAACTTTGAGATTGATTTTGATCAGGAATTTCAAGAATGTATGGATGTGTTGGAAGATGATAGTAAAACCTTCTTTTCTAAAGTCTCAAGTTTTCACATGCCTTTGGAGCCTATTAAACCCCCATCCATCTCCATCTCCATTCCTAAATCCTCAATAATTGAACCTCCCAAGCTAGAATTGAAAGAGTTGCCTTCTAATTTGCAGTATGCTTTCTTGGGACAAGATAATATTCTTCATGTCATTGTTGTCTCTGATTTAAATTCTAACCAATCAGAAGAGTTTATCACACTGTTGCATGCTAATAGAGAAGCGTGGAGTTGGTCTCTTACTACTATCAAAGGTCTAAGTTCTTCCTTCAAACAATCTCATATTCATCTTATGAAGGATGCCAAATATTTTAGAAAACCTCAGTGTATGATGCGTATTTTGTTTGACATTGTGAAGGTTTTTCTTAAAGTCTTTAGGGATGACTTTTCTATTCATGGTTTTTCTTATTTGGAGTGTCTTCCCCATCATACATTGATATTGAAGATAAGGCTAAAGCTTCCAATGATAAGAACATTTTGATTGAAAGGTATACCCCTCTTTTGCCTTGTCCTTGTTTATCTTTTCATGCATGCATTGAGGACATTGCATTACTTAAGTGTGGGGGAAATACCTTCTTTGTGAATTTTAACTTTGGCTTTTGGTTAGTGTACATACTATTTCAATTGCTATGATGTGTGAAATGAGAGTGATTTTGGTACCCATTGTGAACACATAAAAACCCTATTGAGAGGAATGTAACTTGTATGTATGTTGAGATGAGAATTTCCTTAGAAAAATAAGAGGCCCTTAACTTAAGGCATTGGACCATTATGGGTTTTGTGGGTCCTTGTTCTTTGGTTAGAGGTTGAGATCGATTTTTTTGTATGGCATGACAAAAGTTCAAAAAGAAGTGAAAAGAAAAGAAAAGAAAAAAAAAAAAAAAGAGTAGAAAGTAAAAGTTGAATTTCTTGGAACTAGACAGGGCACTCCGACTCAGGAATCGAGGTGACTTGATCGAAACTCTTAGGAATGATATTATTGAAAAGAACTCTCGTATCACTGTCTATGTGAGCATATGCAAAGCTACAAAGTAACTTGGGTTTCTGGTGTTTGCTCCACCATGTCATTCAAGCCAACCATAGTGGAGTAAAGTAGAGTTCACTACTCAAAAGAAAGAAGAAGAAGAAAATAATAATAATAATAATAATAATAAAGAGAGAGAAATAAATGCAAGTGGCATCAATGCCTTGGTAGAAATGTTTGGTCAAAAATACTTCAAAACCTTAGTCCTTGGTCCTCTTACTCTATTAGTGGTTTTGCTTAAAGGAGACGTGTACTTGAAAGATATAAGGTGAATCTTTGATTGAGATATATGCTTAGTCTCAAGAATCAATATGGGGTAATAAAGTTCAAGTGTGGGGGATCTTAAATCAATGGTGAGGAAAGTTGTCATAGTTATTGATTCTGTATAAGTACTTACCAATTGTTAGAGTTGAAATTTGCAATATTTTATTTTGAGCTGAATTGGAATTTTGGATGTATATTCTCTGCAAACATCCACGAGACAAAACTCGTCCTCTAGGGGTAACCTAGCGGTTTAAAGGCTTGTTGCACATGCTAAGTGTAACCGTGATTCCTACGAAAGTGAGTTAGGGTTTATTTTGTTGCATTAGTTTTTTTACTTTCATTTGTATTTTTCTTTTTGCTTGAGGACAAGCTTAGTCTAAGTGTGGGGGAATCTGATGAGCACATTTATGTGTGAAATCTTAGGGCATAAAACATGCATTTTACACACTTAGAATGGATACCTTGGGTTTTATGTTGTTTTTGCAGATTTTATGAATTTCTAGGACTTTAGCGAATATCTGGAGTTTTGGGTATTAAACATGCAGTTTTACACGTTAAGAGGTCCGTTCAAATTCTCATGTGCGAAAGTGGGCCTGATTTGGAGCATGATGGGCTAAAAATGCGATTATGGGCCAACTCCAGAATATCTTGTAAAATTAGATTAGGATTTTTATTTTATTTTTTCTTTATTGTAATTGAGAATTGTATGGGCCCACAAGTAGTCAAAGACTAGGATTTTCTATTTTAGAAGATTTTATTTTGTTAGATTTTATTTATTTCTCTAATTAGTTTTTTTTCTCTCTCTTCCCACTTTCTATTATTTTCATTATTTTATTTTATTCTTTTTCCTTAATTAACCCAAAATCGTTTTTCTAAAAGTATATATTTTTTCTTCCTTCTTTCCTTCTTTCCTTCTTTCCTTCTTCCACTCTTTCTCTTTCTTCTCCACCTTCTCTACGTGTAACTCAATTTTAACATTTATTTTTTTTTATTCTTTTTCTCCACTTTCCTTCTTAACGTATTTCTATTTTTTATTTTATTTTATTTCTCCCCCACATCTCTCTCTCTCTCTCTCTCTCTCTCTCTCTCTCTCTCTCTCTCTCTCTCTCTCTCTTATATATATATATATATATATATATATATATATATATATATATATATATATATATTTATTTCTAACGAATTTTGCTCTTTCTTTATTTGTTTTTTTTTTCTTTTCTATTTTACTCTTTTGTTATTATTATTATTATTATTAGCATTATTATTAGGTATTATTATTTTATTTATTTGTTGTAAATTATTCTCCTTCTTCTATAAATATTACCTCCCTCTAAAGTCTAGTACACACTTTACTTTCTCTTTAGTTTTACTTTAGTCTTGCACTTTCTATTCTCTTTATTTTGCTCTAGTTTTCTCTAGTTCTTTGATTAATTTGTAGGCTCTAGTTCTAGTTGTTAGATTGAATGTTTAGGAAGATTGAAATCGTGTAATTTTTCTTTTATGCAAGTATAATTCCTTTAGTTTTATCAATGCAATTTCAAGTTCAAGTTCAAATTCAAGTTTCAAGAGGATTCACTTTCTCTCTGGGTCTAGCAATTGCAGATCTAGTTTATTCTAGATCTGGTTGTTAGGGTTGGTTGAGATTCGAATCGTTTATTCAAGTTTTGTTTGGAAGATGCAAGTAAGTAAGATTCTTCAATAGTCTTCTCTCCCCCCTCCATTCCCGCTTCTATCTACCCCTCCATATTCTTAATTTAGGATTTACTTTCAGCATTATTTATTGTTCTCCCTTCCCCTGGATCTTTGATCAGAGATGCCTACAGTCATGCCTCTCTTTGGTTAAGGCTTCCTTTTCTTTTTATTGCTTTGTTTATTGTTTTGTTATTTACTTTCTGTTATTTACTTTATGCCTATTCATTCATTATCTCGGACCACATAACCGGAGCAAGCCTACAGTCGTGCCTCTGCTTCTGGTGACGGGTGGTGTTGCATCTGCATTTTTTTTCCTATCTTTTATTTATGCATTAGTTATGTTTGCTTTATTTTTTTCGTTTCAATTCGATTGCATTAGATGTATGGATTAGGATCGTTGGTTTAGTTTAAAGTAATTAGTTAACAAAAATTGAATCATTCCACTCTCGCATTACTATTAAGAAGTTGAATTCTAGGTGGCATATCTCCCTGAGATCGACCCGTTAGCTACACGATACCGTGTGCTTACGGTTATTTTATTTTGCAAACAGGTGTCCATCTCATTTTTGAAGTGGTAGAATACAGTTAGTGGTTCAGCACAATTGTGGAGTGTTTGGTCCAGGTTAAGGCAAAGTGAAGCAACATCATTTTGGGCTGAAGAAACTTCAGATACTCTTCTTCTTTTAAGTAGATTAGGACCAACATCAGTTATGAATGGACTATGCCTTGCTCCAGCACCATCAGATTTCCCATCAGTTAGACAAGTACTTGCTTCCTGCCCCTTGGCCTTATTAGTCATGCTTGTCAAGCTCGGTTTGACAACAGCTTCACTCTTATTATCATTTATACCCGCTGCAATAGCTTGGAATCGGTTCTCAATGCTTTCAATTCTTTCCAGCATTGGAAAGGATCGAGTTGGTAGTACCTTGTTCTTGTTTCTTCTGTGCATCCATCATATTTTGCTGAGTGATGAGGTGGTTTTTGATTAGAGCTTCCATTTCAAACTGTCTTTCTAAGAAGATTTGCAGGACTACTTGATTATCTTCTTCCGGTTCAGTCAAGACCTGCTTACCTTTGCTTTTTGGTTGTAGAATTTTTACTTCTTCATTCAAGTCACTCGACTTCCCTACAAATGACCTTGATGCCTTGTACCTATCAGCATCATTTTTTTGTTTATCCTCTGTAGATTTGTCTAGCTCTTTTCCCATTTGTTCTGGGAAGCTTCTTTTTGCAGAGATTGTTTCTTCAGTAGCTTCTGCATTGTTGGCCGATCCTTCTTCATCTAGTACATCTATCTAGTCCACTTCAAATTGGATGTTGGGAACCAGCTGAATACCCCCCACATCATCTTCCTCCTCAAAATTGTTATTTGAGGCGATCGGCAGTGGTATAGTCAGCATACTCTGGATGAAGGACATGGTCATCACCTTTGGAAAGCCTCCGGCCAATGGTGTTGTTGTCACTCCCTCATAAAGTCCTGAATGTAGTGCATCATCAGTTGGCGACACCTCCTCTGTTCCATATTTCTTGCAGAAACCCGTTTGGTGAGAAATTTGGCCACACCTAAGACACAAAACTTTGACTTCATATTTTACATTCAGTGTAACCCATTCATTTTTTAAAGTTCTGAATGTGGTTTTAGTCTGCACTTTTTTATTGATGTCAAAAACGATTCTAACTCTCACAACATTCTCTGGTAAACCAACCTCTCCTGAGTTCAGCTGGACTTTTAATATTCTTCCCACTTTAGAAGTAGCCATCAGAATTCCTTCATAATTCAAACAATCAACTCTTCCACCACCAAGCTGTATCCAGATAATAATTGGTGGTAAGAGGGTGTTTTTTCGACATTCTAGAATGGGATCTAAAGCCAAATGCAAAATGTGGTTTCCACACCACCATGGAGACAAGGACATGACATGGTTTCTATGAGCCTTTGAGGCAAACATAGCCTTGAAGTTCTCCCTTCCAATACTAACAATGGAGGTGGCTCCAAGAGGAAGCCAGAGGTCCAATAGTTTTTTCTATGTTGCAGATATTAATTCCCTGGGGAAGCCCAAGGCATACCCGTAGAGAAAATAGCCACAAGAAGGATCATCAGAGTGGTGAATTTTCAGCAGCCGAGCTTGACTACCTGGAGGTTCCACTGCCTTCCAGGAGTCACCATCTATACCTTTTCTTGTTTCAACAGCTTTGGCAGAGTAGCGAAACACTCCAACAGCATGGAGAGCAGCAAAGGATGAGGGGCAGAGTGGAGGATAATTTGGATAGCCACGCCCATTCTGTCTGTTCATTTTAGCAAGTAAAAATGGTTGTTTTTCACTACAATACTGATGTTCTGTTTTTCACTTTAGTTGGTTAAATGTGCACATTGTGTTTTGAATTATTTTGGTTTGACATCTCACAATTCTAAAACCATGGTTGGGAACCTTTTCAATTGTAGTTAGAGACCAATTGATCTTGGTTTGAAATATAATTTAGCTATTTTCACAAGTTGCCCAATCTAAAAAATCGTCAATTGTAGATTTAATGTTTTTGCTTCATTTTATCTCACTTCGTCATGCCCTAAAACACGGCTCACTCTGCAAGTTTTGAATAAAGAAAGAATAATTGAATAAAACTCAAATAGAAACCAAAGAGCAAGGAAGATCGAAAATCAACTCAAATTAGAAACTGAATATCACCTAAAATCTTTTCAACTTAATCCTTAACTTCACTCACTTTGTTAATTGCTTCTTCTCTTTGAGGTCTGCAGCAACCTACAACAACTAAGAGGAGCAAAGCGACATCAACAATTTAATTATGCTTTGAGTAAGTAAAGGTTGTATGCAAGGTTTTGCTTTTCTTTGTGCCTTCTTTCACCTTTAACAATTCAACCTTTAATCCTTCGATTCGTTCTTTCAAGTAGAAAACTGATTGAAAAGGTCGTATCCCTTTCAAAGGTGGAAATGGTTTCTATTTTTTACATTGATTGTATTTATGTAAAATATTTTTACTGTAGTATCTAAGTTCAATGAAGCCAAGATTTCTTCATATGAAAGATTAACATTTTCTGCTGAATTATTTTAGTAAAAAAAAGAGAGAGAAAATCTCGGTTTGGAGTATGGATGTTCGTTGGGAGCAGTGTCCTAATAAACTTGGATTAGATACTTATGGTATTCAAATAAAATTTCCAATTGTTTGCTATTTGGTGACTGTGATAATTTGTCTTATCTTCAAACGAGTGTTCCTTAATTGGTTGACTATGGTTCTGCTAGTACTATCCAAATTTAATGATTCTAGTCACTCATAATAGGTAGTTATTACTAGTAGTAACACCCAAAGCGAGAGCAAACAGAGCCCACCAAACACCGCCGAACCAACCCGCCACGCGAACGCCCAGCCCCCCCAGCCCCGCCGCGAGGCGAGAGACCAGCCCGGCGTCTCCCCCCTCCCGCACCGACTCGAGGCATCCCCCCCGGTCGCACACCGACGCAGCCACCGCTACCCTCCGCCCGACCCCACACCACCCCCACCCCCCCGCCGCCTCCCCCGGACGGGGAAAAAAAAAAAAAAAAAAAAAAAAACCCCCACCCCCCGCCCCCTCCCGTTAATCCCCCAGACGCCGGACGGCCCACAGACGGGCCCACGGCTCACCCCACTACCACCGCTTGCGCATCCCGCGGCCAATAACCGACAGGGCCCAGTCGGGGAGTTTCGGACCACAAACAACCCGGGCAGACGGACACACACGAACAACCCAACACGGGACAAGCGGGAGCGACAGGCAGCGGCGAGCGGATGGGAGGTTCAAACCCCCGCACCGGCTACCAGCCACACGAGGAGGCCGCCCGGGCGGAGCCCCCAGGGGGAGAAGCCCCCAGGGGGAGTGTCAAGGGTGGGACGGACCATTTGGGCGACCCAACCCACCCGGGCGGCCCCGCGCAGTGGCATTTGCCGCTCCTGGTTCGGTCCGAACCTGTGTACTCATGCATATGTGTTTGTACTTTTTTTAGCTATCTGAATGAAGTACTGTTTACCACAAAAAAAAAAATTACTAGTAGTTTACCCCTTTTGTTGTCTTCACTAAAAACACCAAATCAAGGCCGTCTGCCAAGAAAATTGATTAGTTGTTCATAGGAATCCGATGCTTCAAATTAGACATGGAGTTAAGATCCCTTAATATTGTCTATTGTAGGCATTAATATGGAGTCCTGGCCCAGTTTCAAAGATTAAAGCTATTGACTTTTCCTAGCCATTAAGGGTTCATATCTCATGTGATGTCATCATAATTACCTAGTCTTTTCTACTACTCAAAGCTACTAGAGTATTAACTACTACACTCATAATTCAAAAAGATCCATGCTTTTTAGTTACTACTAGTCCGCTGCAAGATCCATGCTTTTAGAGGTTGGTACGGTGTTTCAAGATGTTACACATTTAGGAGAGTGCTAAGGGAGTAAAGTGTACAGGAGGGGTTTCAGGTTATGGCAGAGAAAAATGAGAAACTTCGGATCACAATGAGATCTAGAGAATTCATACTTCCCCAAAAGGTGAGGGCAAGAGCTTCATGATTAAGTCCCTCAACCCCACCCATACATGGTCTAGAGATACAACCAAAGTCTATACCTTTTACAAGCGTTGCTCCAAAAAATATCAACAGCAAGCGTTTGATCTTATAAGTGATATCAAAGCTAGGAGGTCACGAATTTAAATCCCCAGTGGTGCTATTTGGGGGGGATTTTAGGGCCTTGTTGAGCTATGCTGAAGTTCAGTTATCCAAAAAATCTCGCTTTGGATCTTGGGGGGGGGGGGGGAGGGATTATTGGGACCTATCTAGGTTGTGTATATATATATACTTGGTTTTGGTTCATTTTGTAAGTGAAGTCATTTGGGTTTGGATTTCTGTTTTGGGTTATGTTCCCTCTCTTCTTTCTCTCACGCGAACGGAGGTTCAAGACTCTCTGCCACTGCTGTTGTTCGAGGTGGGTTTCTCTAGAGACTTGATGTGGTTTCAGGCGTGGATAACATCAAGTGGATTGCTACTCTGAGCTCTCTCTTTGCTCTACATTTTCTCTCCAAAATCTGTAATAGATGTAGTGTTTAGACTCTTTCTTGAGTCCCAAATATGTAGATGTTAAGTCGAACTCCGTCATCATATTGTGTCTCTTCCTCTTGATTCTCTTTGCAATTACTGGTTAATCATTACGCAATTACAACAAAATGGATTACGGAGAAGCTATTTGAAGAGTTGAGGGCTGACCCAAATATGTCTACTGTTGCAATGGGAGATATATTAAACAAAAGATATGGACTTCAAGTGCCATACATCAAAGGGTGTCAATTGCGTGCCGAAATCGTTTAACCTTACCGTACCATTAAAAAATCGGTACGGTACGTACCGAAATCAAATTTCTTTGGTATGGTTCCGGTTTTAGGTACTCATACCGTCGGTACATACTGAAATCGTACCGAATTGGTACCGTACCAAATTAAGAGATATAAATTGTAATTTTACACTTAAAACACTTAACCTTTTCCATATCCCTAATTCGTTATTTCAATTTTTCGTTTCATCATTCACTCCTCTTCTTAGATTTACTTGTTTTATCTCTATTAATTAGATTTATTAGCTTTATCTATGTTAATTTCAAATTATATCGATTGGTTGATTACAATTTCATTAGGATCTTAATGAACTAATCACAAAAGTGGCATAAGTTCATTCGTACCAAAATTGTATCGCACTAGATATCGTATTTAAACCGTTTTCCCGTACCGATTTAATATTTTGTAAATGTATTATCTTTTGAACTTCAAGTTCATTAGGATCCTCGCACTTGTAGTTAAAATATGAAATTTAATAATTCTTAACAGGTCAGCAAATCTGGCAGTTGATTCATAATATTTTGTAAATGCATTATCTTTTGAACTTCAAGTTTACATTGCTCAGTGCGAGGATCTAATAGGATAATGATAATGCATTACAATCAATCTCTTGTTCCAACTGTTTATTCTTTCTCCCTCATGTTGGAAAAACTAATTCATCAAAATAATACTCAACAAGTATTGTTATAAATAAATCTTCTATTCATTGGCAAGATATTGAATTATAAGGAGATTCATATCCAACATATATTCCCAACTTTATTTGGGGACTCATCTTTGTGCGCTGTGGTGGAGCAATTGGAACATAAGCCGCACATTCGAAAATTTTAAGATGATAAATATTTGATTTCTAACCACAAGCCAATTGTAATAGGGAGAATTTATGACAACCTTTTGGCCTGATGTGTACAAATAATAATTTGTTATCATAACAATGGTTTGTGGAGCTATTTACTTGGAGACATTTAATAAATGATTTTACCAAACCATTTTGGATATAAACATGAACAACATGCTATTCAACTGTGATCTCAGTTGTTATACAATAATCATAAAGTCTGAGATGTAAATTCATCAACATTATCAAGAGAAACTGTCTTTATCTTATAATCTATAAATTGTGCTCTTAATCTAATTAATTGAGCAAACAATTTCGCAAATACCAAATGTAAGTTCATAATGAACATACATACATGTGACTATTTTAAAGATGCATCTACTAAAATCATATTTTATCTGAATGATCCACATAATGGGTGAATGGACCCATATATATGTTTCAAAAATGTAGAATGTTCAATCTCAACTTTAACTGATTAATATCTAATAATAAATTTTCCTTGAGAACAAGCAATACAAGAAAATTCACTTAATTAAAGAATCTTCAATAGATGACAAATGAATTTTCAATAAAAAAAAATTTTCGCATCATACTTGATCCAAGATGGTCCAACCGGTCATGCCAAATAATAAAACTATTGGAATCAATGTTCACTTGATTTACCCAAGCATGTGTTTCAACCATGCAAATATTCATGTAGCACAAATTAGGAGAAAATATCTAACACTTTAGTAGTAATGTATAGATACTCACTTTTACCATTATTTGTAGTCTCAATCTAATAATTATTTTAGCAAATAGCTTTGAAACTTAATAAGTTTCTTTGAGACTTACTACAAAATAATGAATTACTTATAGCCAATTTCATCTCCTAAATATAATAGATTAACTCTTCCGGAGCTTCCATTCAATGTTGTACTACCGATTATTATGTGAACATTGGCTTCCACATCATCAAAATGAAACAAAATACATCAAAAGAATTACAAACTAATATAATATTAACTTTATTTTATTTGAACTCGACTCACATAATCAAATCTTCAACTATTATCTTCAAAGGAGTTTACAACATTTAAATGTATAGTATCTGTGAGGCAATCAAAATCATTTCTTTTATAGGCAAAAATTGTTCAAGTATCATGATTTTGGAAAATTCAATTTATCTCCACATTATTTTTATTTCTTTAATTAAGGCTTGACAAAACTTAATTAAATATTGTGGAGTACGACAGATACATGTCTAATGGCTTTCATACCACATCGATAACAAATATTGTCTTCACTCATTGAAGAGTTATATTGAGAATCTTTATTATTCTCTTATCTATTTCCATCATAATAACGATAATTATTTCGGCTTTTGCCTCATTGTCTTTTACAGGCATGGGCATAATTATAATTTTATCTTCTTTCAGGCATATCATGAATTGTTGCATTCATTTCAGGGAATGGCCGGAGCAGAACTAATAAGACGAGCTTCATGACTTTTCATTAATAGTCCATTATTTTACTCAGCCACAAATAGGCATGATATCATTCAGAGTATTTCTTAAAACTCATTTTACAATATTGTTATTGTAACAACAAATTTGAAGCTTGAAAATTTGCTAGCAAGTCTTCATCAATAATATTTTCTATACAGAATTTCAATAGAGAATTAATTTTAAAAACTACAAAACTGTATTTATTTACGATTTCAAATCTTGCAACTTCATGTGCATCTATAGAAATGTATTCATTTATAGTTTCAAATCTTGAAATTTCATGTGCATCTACTGAACTGTATCATTTACAGTTTCAAATCTTGCAACTTCATGTGCAAAGAACTGTACTCATTTATAGTTTCAAATCTTGCAACTTCATGTGCATTTCAGAACTGTACTCATTTACAGTTTCAAATCTTGCAACTTCAAGTACATTTAACAATATTTATGGTGCAAGCCTAACAACCACTATATACAATAAATAAAATCATTATTGGTTAATGACAAACCTCAATTATTAAGGCAAAACCTAATATTTTAATTGTTTCTTATATTCAATAAAATACTTACATTTTAATCATGATACACTTACATTATAAGATGGACAAGGTAAACTCCATTGTTTACAAAAACACGCGAGGAGGTCGACCATCTTTTCACTTTGGAATAGAAAGCATAATGATATATAGCTTCTCGTCTTTCTTCTCAAAACGCAATACTTTGAGCTGAGTCGTTCACAATTACTTCGAGCAGAATCATGATGATAACGTAATATAAAATAAAGAAAAAATATAGAATAAAAAGAAGAAAGACAAGATCAGTTCAGCACTTCTATTGAATTAATCATTACATATTTATAATGGAACTAGCATATTCTCTGATATGGTAATATCAGAGTCTACAAAGAAATACAATATATGATTCTCACACACAATAAGATAATCTTGATATGGAAGGATAGATTGCCACCCAAGATAGAAATGATTTTCACACATAATAAGATAATCTTGATATGGAATGATAGATTGCCACCCAAGATAGAAGGTGCATAGAATGGAAATATTGACTGCCAACATTGTGTAATGAGATGGTTATGATCTTCACCAATATTGCATTGAGATCTTCAATTGGAAGTAAAATCTCTTTGAGGGTAATGGACATCCATAAATAAATAATATTTATAACAGATACCTTATTTTTTTTTTTTTAGCCAACAAAAAAGAAAAAAAAGGAGTAGTAAGTCTTGTTTAATCCAAGGATAGGTGCAAAATATTATAAAGTGGAGGTGCGGGGAATCGAACCCCGTGCCTCTCGCATGCAAAGCGAGCGCTCTACCATATGAGCTACACCCCCAATTGATACCTTCAAATGATGATGATGAATTGGTGGATTTGATAAGCTAGTCAATTGGTTCTTGCACAATTGTTGTTGCGTAGAAATGAATGAAACAATAGAATACTGCTTACTTGCAGCTTTTTCTCCTTTTAACACCATTTTTATGAAGAGAGCTCTGCAAGCTTTGTTTTAGTAGCCCCTCTCAGGTTGGGCTTGTAACCAATAATAATTCATTGCCCATGGACCTGAGCATCTGATGTCCATTCAAACTTTGACGTGATGATGTATAATTATGGGCCTGGTTGAGCCCAACTTTGTAGGGCTTGCAAATCTTAATTGTGGCCCAGCCCATGGGATAAAAAGTTCCAACACCGGCATGGGAGGTTGAAGACTGTCACACTCCACCCAGCCGGATCCGGTCATACTCGAATAACCATGGGGGTGATGCACCGCAAGACCTAGGTTCAATGACAATTCCATACAACATATGATATAATATAATTAAAAGGATAAAAATAATCAAGTTCAAATATTAAAATCCAAAATCAAATATCGATTACAATCATCCACGGTTCAAATCCAAAAGACATAAATATCAGAGTTTAATAGAAAATAAAATAGTTTGTTCGCAAAGGAAAGTCTCTAAGGAAGACTCTAATGGAAGGCGACTCCATAAGATCAATTTTCACACGAGCATGACGCATCATGTGCATCCACATCTTCTCTGATCATGCTCTCATGGAAATCTCCCAACGATGGATCTTCCATGGGAGTGGGGTCCTCATAACCTGAAAAGTCTAAAAATATACACAAATAAAGGAGTGAGTTCATAGAACTCAGTGAGGTCAACTAACATCCATGTCATGCATTCATCCATCATTTCCACATCATAAACATAAGAAAATCAAGTGATTAATAATATAAATAAAATGATGCATGATTATAATATGATGTTCCTAACTCTATCATGTAGTCTCTATGGTAGACACACTTTAAGTATAAACATCAATCTCCTTTGGGTGGTCTCAGTCACTCTCCCTCAACAAGAGATGTCTATTGGGTTCTCCGCAGTTGTTGGGTAAAGTCTTGTCAAGCCATGGTTGGCGTGTAGGTCACCACTCTCTCACATCACTGTTTGGTATGAGATTTGGCACGTGTCAATGATGATCTTAGGCCCAGTGTAAAGTCATATGGTCTCGTACTACATATAGTCTGGATATCTCCCCTCATGCCTAGTGCCCTTTTGGTTCAACACCTTCCCATGTACTACAAGCGTTGCTCCAAAAAATAGCAACAGCAAGCATTTGATCTTATAAGTGGTATCAAAGCTAGGAGGTCACAAATTTGAATCCTCAGTGGTGCAATTTGGGGGGGATTTTAGGGCCTCGTTGAGCTATGCTGAGGTTTAGTTATCCAAAAAATCTCGCTTTGGATCTTGTGGGGGAGGGGGGGGAGGGATTATTGGGACCTATCTAGGTTGTGTATATATATACTTGGTTTTGGTTCATTTTGTAAGTGAAGTCATTTGGGTTTGGATTTCTATTTTGGGTTATGTTCCCTCTCTTCTTTCTCTCACACGAACGAAGGTTCAAGACTCTCTGCCATTGCTGTTGTTCGAGGTGGGTTTCTCCAGAGACTTGATGTGGTTTCAGGCGTGGATAACATCAAGTGGATTGCTACTTTAAGCTCTCTCTTTGCTCTACATTTTCTCTCCAAAATCTGTAATAGATGTAGTGTTTAGACTCTTTCTTGAGTCCCAAAGATGTAGATGTTAAGTCAAACTCCGTCATCATATTGTGTCTCTTCCTCTTGATTCTCTTTGCAATTACTGGTTAATCATTACACAATTACAACAAAATGGATTACGGAGAAGCTATTTGAAGAGTTGAGGGCTGACCCATATATGTCTACTGATGCAATGGGAGCTATATTGAACAAAAGATATGGACTTCAAGTGCCACACATGAAGTTGTGGAGGGCAAAAAGGTAAGCAAGATTATGGAATCTAGGTAATCGTTCAGAGTCTTATGCATGGTTACCTGCATACGGCAAGGAGGCCGATTTCTCTTACTAATCCAAGAAGTGTGTTCAAGCAACAGTATGAGAGGAGGAATGATATGAACACTAATTCAGTGTTCCTAAGATGCTTTATTTGTTTTGATGCTTGTAAACAGAGGTTCTTTCAAGGTTGTAGGAAGTTTATCGGCATTGATGGTTGTCACCTGAAAGGCAGATTTGGTTCCCATTGGCATATGGAATAGTTGAAGTTGAGAACAAAGAAAGTTTGTCTTTTTCCTACAATTATTAAGGCTTGCATTACAGGATACAAGTAATGATCCTTCTTTGACATTCATGTCTGTTGTGCAAAAGGAATACAACTATTCCTAGGTCTCTTGTTTACGTTAAAATTGAGTTTGATATGATTACAAATGACTTGCACTTACAAATGTTTGTTTGAATTGTATGCGTATAGGGGTTGGCAAACATCATAATCAAATTTTTCCTGATGCAAATATTAGGTCATGTGCAAGACATTTGAATCAAAATTTTAAGAAAGTATACCCCCAACCAGGAGGCATTATTGGGCAGTTTCTCAGGCATCTACTTTGGTGAACTTTAACTAGGCAATGGAAGCCATCAAGTCAATTGATAAGCCAGCATATGAGTGGTTAAGTAAGAAGCCACCTTCATTATGGTCTAGGCATGCTTTCCATCCTTGATGCAAGAATGATGCTATTACCAACAATATGACCAAGAGCTTTAACAATTTGTTAGGTAAATGGAGGGGCAAACCTATATTGACTTTGATTGACAACATTAGGATGAACATGAAGGAGAAGATGCACACACGGTGCCAAAAAGGATGTACATATGAGGGTCGATTAACTCCAAATGCAAAGACTAAGATTCAAAAATTGCAACAAGATTTGAGGCATTGCAAGGTGTTCTCTTCTTTGAACTTTGAATATGAGGTGCTTGATAAATTTGGAAGAAAAAATGTTGTGAAGTTGAATGAATGGAATTGTAGTTGTGGGCTTTGGCAACTAGTTGTCATTTTATGTTTACATACTGTTGCAACAATTAGTCACTTTATATATAATATTGAACAATACATTGATGCAGAATAACACCTGGATAAGTATACTTTGATATATGTTCATATGATCCACCCCATACTAGATGTAGAGCAAGTGGGGAGCAAAGAGCCACAAAATGAGATTGTACAACCTCTTAACTCTAACGAAAGGAGCAGGTTGACCTCGTAAGAACAGAAAGAAGGACCCTGATGAGGACAAAGAGTCCTAGATGTAGCACTTGTAAGCAGATTGAACATAATATGACTACTTGTCAAAGGGCTACAGTGAAAGAAAAGAGAGCTTCAACTAGTAAGGTATGCAACTCAGCTAAACTAGTTTTTTCTACCAAAAACAAAATGCTTAATTTAGTTATCTATTTTTGTTATTCATTGTTATGCAAAGGCAGAGAAAATCAAAGGACCAACATGCTGGGGATAGTTCTCAAACTGTAATTTTACATCACAAATTTTCAGTATTTATCAATGTATCATTAATCAAATAAATATGCCTTCCTTTTTTCTTTTTCTTTTTTTTATTTAATGCAGACAAATGTTAGTATTTCCAAACTAGATGAGGTCAACACATCATAGAGGGTCACTAGATCCCAAGCTGCTTCAACCACCATTGCTCCACTTGAATCAGCCCAAGAGAAATTTAGAGCCAAAAGAAGAAGACAATGGGAAAGGAAGAAGGCTTTGAAGGACAACTAGATGACTTTATATGGTTTATAGCAGATTTGAACAGTATGGTTGGGTTACTTATAATTGGATATTTTTCACTGTTAATGTGTTTTGGGTCAAGAGACTAAGAGTGTGGATGGAATTATTAAGTTGGACATTTATTTATGTTTTGAAAACAGTATTTGTTGATACTTATGGAGTCTATCAAGTTTTTGAGAGTTCGGTTTTGGAATTAATTGTGTTGACAAAAATTGCTTTAGAATCAACTAAGGGTCCACTTCAAATCTTAATTATACATGGTTCTGTGCATGACATTCTAGCTACCAGGTCCAACCAACTCTGACAAATTCTGATCTGAGTGGTCTTTATGGCCTAAAGCCCTGGGCAGGCTCTCCACAACCCAAAAATTGTGAAGAGTTTGACATCTCAATTCTTAGATTCGATGTGGAATTACCCTCTTCAAAGTACTCAATCACAAGGAAGGGATTAATGTTGTCACAACCAAGGTTTAAAGTATCGGTATCGAGTATCGTATCAGTCAAGTGATTTTAAGAGACATATCGTCCTATATCGAGTATTATATCGCTCTGACTAATGTATTTTAGTGTAATTCAATGGAGAAACGTATCGAGATATATCGTATCGGTTGGGTCAAATATGGATACGTATCGACTAGTATTGTGTAGTATCGTGAGATACTTTAAACATTGGTCACAACATTTAGGTTCATTTATAATTGTTGTCCGTTTTGACCAAAACTTGAATATAATCCTTTGGATTACCCAATGTAACAAATAGAAGCAACTAATAATTTGAAAGAACATTAAGGCAGTTGGTAATGCACAAGAATGAACCAATGAAAATTTTTTTAGCCTTTGTTTGTCCATACATTTTTATGCTAGAAACAAAATCTAATGAAAGGAGAAAATCTTAAATAACCAACATTTTCACCTTATTTACAGGTGCTAGCAGAATACAGAAACTCTGCAAGTTTTACTCTTCTCTGTGATTCGCAGGAGTTGAAAATCTAAGAGAAAAACGAACAAGATATGGAGGGATTTGGATATAGTATAGAATGAAGTAAGGATTCTCAAGAAGTAGAATTGAAATAATATTCTACCCAAAAAAAAAAAAATTTTGAAATAATATAACAATTTATTTTCCCACGTGCTACTAAGAAAACGAATACATCATATTTTCAAGATTCTGTTGACACATATTTGAAAGATCTCTTTACATTTCTTCTTTTCAGAGTAGGGTTCAAATGAAGAAAGAAGATGTGAGCCCAAATCGGGTTTGGATTTTGTCCTTTTTTAAGTCAAAATAAATTAAGTTTAGGGTAAATTTGATATTTAATTTGATTTTTATAAATGGGGTAGTATCGTTTTTTGATTTCTTAATTTTAGTGGAGGACAAAGTATGCATTATATATTCAAACTTAATAGCTACTTAACACCGTTATAAGGAAGGGGGACAACAACAATTTCTTAAAAAATAGAATTTTATTAGTAATAAAATCAAAGTACATGAAGACAACGTCAATTATCCTTTTATTAATTTATTTATTTGTGACAAGTAATTTTATATATTGAGGATGAAGTAATCACATAATATAAGGTGGCACTTAAAAGTGTGGTTCATCTCTCCTGGCAGCCTTACAACCACACATTATATGGGGCTCACAATTAAAAAATAATAAAATATTAAAAAATTAAACCTTTATCACCCTAACCCTGTAGGTCTCCTGTAATTCCTGGTCAACAGTTGTTAGGGGAGTACAGAGTGTTTCCCATCGGAGAGACAATCCAAACTCGAACTTAGTCCTTAATCCTAAAGAAATTTGAACCCAAACCTTCTACTTGAAGATGCTCGATTTTTTTTATTTTTTTTAAACCATAAAAGCCACCCTTTAATTGTTTTAACCACAAAGTTAAAAGTTAAAAACACAATTGTCTTAACCTTCTATCGATCTCTTTTTAAGTGATGATGGTTCCTTCTCAACAGAAATTCCACTAATATCCATTCCATTTGGGTGAATTATTATTATTTTTTTTTTAATATAATTTTTAAATCAGTAAATCAAACCTGATGAATGAGTAAATCTAGAGGTCTTAGGCAAGGAGATCATCTATCTTCTTACTTCTTTGTTCTCTATTCGGAGCTGCTCTCAAGTCATTTAGAAAAAACCAGATTGAATAAGAAGATCGAAGGTATTAAACTCTGCAATAGAGGGAAAAGTATCTCTCATCTAGCATTTGCGGATGACCTCATTCTTTTTGTCAAGCAAATGTTTCTGAGGCTAATCAATTTCTGAAGATCATAAATAGATACCTCCAAGCTTCTAGTCAATAGTTAAATAGACCAAAAACCAGAGCTCACTAAAGCAAGAGTACACCAAACCAAACTAGAAATCTTCTTGCTGAAAAGTTCAACATCATCCCAACTTCTGATCTTGACATCTATCTTGGCATCCCCTTATTCAGTGGAAAAATCAAACATCATCATTGTCAAAGTCTTATTCATAGAGTTAATCTTAGACTTCAGGGGTAGAAAGCAAAACTCTTAAGCTCAGCTAGAAAAACTGTCCTTATTCAATCAGTCACTGAAGCTCTTGCGACTCACTATATGTCATGCTTCATCTTGCCAAAAAAGACCCTCAATGAGTTGGACTCCTCAAATAAAAATTTCTTTTGGTCAAATGGAGATAAATCCCATTTCCACTCTATCAACTGGAAAACAATCTGTAATCCTAAGAGATTGGGAGGCCTCAACATCAAAAATACAGAAATGTGAAATCTTGCTCTTATAGCTAAAAGAGCTTGGGAACTTACCATTGGTAAGTAGTCAATTTGGTACAAATTAATGAAGGAAAAATATTTCAGAAATTGCAACTTTCTACAAGCCAGCTGCTCCTATTAATGCCTCATGGGGTTGGAAATCTATTATCAAAGCAAAAGACTTGATGTTACCTGGCATTTTAAAAATGGTTGGCAATGGAAACAATATTAATCCATGGATGGATAAATGGATTCCAGACACTCCTGCTCTTCAAGCCCCCTACCTCTTCAAGGTGAGACCCCAACTTCTGTATCTTTCTTTATAGATACCAACTCTAACAAATGGAATGAGATCAAAGTTAGAAATTGGTGGCCTAATGATCTGACTAAAAAAATTCTAACCATCCCACTATCATTATCAAATTGTCAAGAAAGAATTCTGTGGGAAAAACCTCTACTGGTTTATTCACAGTAGCTTCAGCTTACAGATTTTTCATGGATAATCATAACCATAGTTCTTCAATACCATGGCTTGTCTTATGGCACCTTCCACTACCCCCCCCTAAAGTCATCCACTTTGTTTGGAAACTGCTGCATGAAAAGCTCCCCACCCCAGCTCTTCTGAATGAAAGAGGGTTTGAAATCCCCCGGATTTCTACCCCTTTAACCCGTGGTTTCAAGACCGAGATCCCGGGCCTTGATTCGGGGACAATCGTGGACCATTCAAGTCAAGTCCAAAGGATTGGAAATGGAACCAATGTTGGTAGATGACCCTTGTAATAACTCAAAAACTCTCCTAGAATCTAAGTGAAGAGAGAAGATTAATCATGATAGTGTAAAAAGGGTGATCTTAAAATGTCCATAGGTCAATGATGGAGAATCCGATTGACGCGAATAAGGTAGCAAATCGAAGATCGTCGAAAGACCTTTCCAACGAGAAAAAAATCATCCAAATCGGAGTTCATTTGGGGGTCCAACCATGGACCATAAGTTTGGGCCATTTGGGTGAACCAACCCCTACCCCATTTTCTATTTGGGGGCAAAATTGGAATTTTGGATTTTTAAACCCTATTTATGTTTTATCTCATCCGTAAACGCATTTTTAGAGGCTAGAAAGAGGCGGAGGCTTTGGAGAAAAGGAGAAACAAAAGAGAGGAGCGATTTCCATTCTTTCGAAGGTGTCTGTGATTGGAATCTTAGCAAAATCACTACAAAATGTTAGTTTTCTTTAGCCCTTCTCTTTAATCATAGTTGGCAAGAATTTATCTTCACTTCTTTTGTGGAGATCTTGAAAGGGAAGGTTGTTAGGTATCTTGTATTGGGAATAATACTAGGATGTAGCCACATGGCTACATTCTTTCATAATACTAGGATGTAGCCAATATCTTGGATGCTTTCCTTTTTGTGTTAATGTCCCTTACTAGTTTGTGGGAGTAATTTTTCTTCTCTTCTTTTGAGGGATCTATGGAAAGGAATAATAATAGGTATCATACAAGCTTATCTTTTCTTATATTAAGGTTCCCCTTGAGTTTGGGAGTAATGGTTTATCACCTTGCAAAAGATTTTAGAATTTGACTCCTCAGGTCACACACGGGTGAATTAGGAGAGCCAAATTTGGGGCTTTTTGAGATGAGTCAAATTTGATCAAATTGAAAGTACTCGTAGGATCCTTTTGTTGCCAATTAGACTTTCCAAAAGTTTTGCTTCATTATAAACTTTGAATTTGTGGCAAATTAGTGACCATTCACTAGTGACCATTTTTAACCTAGTTTTCACATTTTGGTTTTCGTGGGAAAGATTTTAGAATATCCTTTGAAACCCAAATTGGCTCTAATTTGTGATAATTATTTATTTTGCATGAATAGTTAATATATCTTTAATCACTAATTTGTGGGAGTGGATTCTTGGATTTGGAGGAAGAACAAAGTAAAAGGTGAGAAATATACTTAACTTTATATTACATGTGTAATGATGTTAGTAATGATGTTAGTTACTTTTCATTATTGATATCTTGTATTGTTTTAGTATTATCTTGTGGTTATTATATGTCTTTTGTTAAATATGAATTGTTATAATTTATGTTTATTATTACTTCTGATGTTGCTCCTTGCTTTGAAATCTATTATTGTTGTTATGAAATGGAATGGGATAGTATGAGAGGAGAAATATTATTATTTCTTCTACCTTGTATTTTCTACTAGGGTTGTGGGTTCACCCATTGCCCAAGTGACATTATATGATTGCTTATATTGTGGTTGGGAATGGGGAATGCCCTTTTGGCATTTCTGTCATAGGATACCAGAGGAGGCGGTATGACACGCATTCCTATGGTGTCCTTGGCTCTTTCCCGATTATTGATTTACATATTTAGGGCATGTCTAGAAGTGTTTGATTAGATGACCTCATGAGTACTACTACCCTTTCAGCAGGGGTATTGAAGCCGGTTAACCCGTGATGTTAGTGGCTGGGTCATGTGTGTCAAGTAGGCCCACTATCATCATAGAGAGGTAGGGTTGCATATAATAGATAAGGGCTCATGGACGCTCAAGACCGGTGAAATGACCCGTGAGAGGACATGGAAATCATCATGTCCATTATATGTGGATGACCACTGGGTTAATGAATGGGGTCCAACAGATGCCTCCCATTGAGGATTCCATTCATAGGTGGGAAGGTATTGAACCAACAGAGCACTAGGCATGAGGGAAAATATCCAGACGATATGTAGAACGAGACCGTATGACCTTGCATTGGGCCTAAGATTATCCTTGACACGTGCCAGATCTTATACCAATGGTGATGTGAGGAAGTGGTGACCTAATCCCCGACCATGGCTTGACAAGACTTTACACAACAACCGCGGAGAACCCAACAGACGTGCTTGAGTGCCATGAGGGAAGAGTGATGAGACCGCCCAAAGAAGACTGGTGTATGACTTAATGCGTGTCTACCATAGAGACTTCATGATAGAGTTAGGAGCATAATCATTCACATATCATATCGTTGTCATTAATTACATTATTGATATTCATATTATATGTGTGGTGTGAAATCTTGTGAATGAATGTATGATATGATGTTGAGTTGACCTCACTGAGTTCTTTTGAACTCATTCCTTTTATATGTTTTTTTCTATTAGATTATACTGATGGTTATGAGGACTTCTTCCAAATGGAGGATTCGTTGCTAGTATATATTCTTGGAGTGACAGAAGAAGAAGTGGATGCACATGGAGCTTCATGCCAGTATCAAGACTGTTCTTTTGGATTGGATTCCATTAGAGAACTAGTTTAGTTTATTTTTCCGTTGCGAGATAAAACTACTCTGTTTTCTTTTCAAAACTCTGATGTTATATTTTTATTTTGAAGTAATGGATGATTGTAACCATTATTTCAGTTTTGATAACTTTATATGAGAAACTTGATTTATTCTTGTCCATTTAATTATATTATATCATGTTTTGTATGGATTTGTCACTGAACCTAGATCTTGAGGTGTATCACCCCCACGGGCATTCGGGTATGACCGGATCCGGCTGGGTGGGATGTGACAAAGGGTGTAGAATCAACGACACTTGCTCACTTTGCTCCCAAGAAAGAGCAATTGTAAATCATATCTTCCTACATTGTTACTTTGCCAAACAGGTTTGGTCAAAGCTTAGATTTGTTGGTGGAATCGATCCACAAATCTTGTAGATCAAATTTCTAGCTACTTGGTTAAATTCAGCAAGAACATCTTTGAAATGGATGAACTCATACATCTCTTGTTTATGTTATGGCACATCTAGCTAGCTTTCAATAATGCTGCTCAGTCAAGACCTTTCAACAATCCATTTCATATTTGGAGATTTGCTCGATCTATAGCAGCAGAACATTTAGCCCTTCAATAGCAAAATAGAACAAAAAAAGTATTCAAGAACATCAAATGGACAGTGCCTCCTATGCCCTTCATTAAAATCAATGTTGATAGAGCTGCAATCATCAAGGATTCCAACCACAACCAAGCTGGATTTGGTGGTATTGCTCGCGATCAGTTGTGTCATACACTCTTCAGCTTCTACTGCAAATGAGGTAACTCAAAAGCCATTAAGATGGAAGCTGCTACAATCAGAGAAGGAATGAAGCTAGCAATCTCACATAATCTGAAGAAAAAAATGATTATTGAAAGTGACAATGAAATTGTTGTTAGTTTGATAAACAAGAAAGCTGAATCACCTCCTTGAAAGATTAACCACTTCATCCATGATATCATTAGACTTTCTGTTCAGTTTGAAGTTTTAATTGTTTCTCATACTCTTAGAGAAGGTAACTTTGTAGGTGATAAATTAGCTTCTCATGCTGCTGTCTCTCAGATTTCTTCTTTTTCTTACCCCTTTTTGTTCTTTGGCATTTACATTTTGATGCTATTGGACATTGGTAGTTTGTATCATAGGATTTCTCTTTAAATAAATTCAGTTCTTCACCAAAAAAAAAAAATTAAAATTAAAATTAAAAAAAATTCGGTAATTTTGTGGTACATTTCCAACAACCCATTTTTAAAAAAAAAAGTTTTTTAATTAAAAAAAATTCGGTAATTTTGTGGTACATTTCCAACAACCCATTTTTCGAGAAGGAATCAAAATAGCGTAGTTGTCAAGGCAACCATACATTACTCATTAGTTATTACATGGTTATCGAAATCCCAAATCCCAATCCTACCAAAAGAACAAGAATTCCCAGGAAGGATAGCCTTCGAATCGACATCTGCTATTAGTGTTTGGTGTTTGTAGTTGATTACACACCCCATCCCCATACATACATACATACATACGCACACTGACACACCACGCCTGGCACGTTTTCCTACGTGGCACTACCTGCCTCCTCGGCAGATCTCCTCCCCCGGGGCCCACCGAACCGCACCACCCCACTACTACTTTATTCATTTATGAGGCTTCTCTTCTCTTCTCTTCTCTTCACCCTCCCTATATATAATAGAGTCGCTCACCAGCTCGCTCGCATGGTAGTAGTAGTAGTAGGACTAGACTCTAGAGATATCTCTACCAAGTACTACCAAACCAAACCAAAACGCCGTTTCTTATCTCTCTCTCTCACTTACGCACACTTAAACACACGCAGACATGAAAGAAATTCGGGAACGTTCTGAGTGTGAAGGGCACGAAGAATCAGGCGCAAAACGGCCGCGAATGGTGGCGGTTTCTGAGGCGGCTGAGGAGGAGGAGGAGCTGTTGTTGCTAGATGACTTAGCTGGGGAAGAAGAGATGATGCTGATGGAGCTGATGGAGATGCTGGAGAAGGAAATAAGCAGCAGCAGCAGCAGCAGCAGCCCCAGCTCTGTTAATGATAATAATAATAATAAGAATGGTAATGCCAAAATGAATAACACTGAGTCGAGTAGTACATCGTCGTCGTCTTCTTCTTCTTCTTCTTCTTCTTCTTTTGTTACGATCAACGGCAACAACGAAGAGAGCTGTGGGCCGTCCTTCTCTGATTCCTCATCCACTGTCATGGCCAGTATCGATATGGGAACTACTAGTAGCATTGGCTTTAGCTTTTCCTACCTCGTTAATGGCTTCAGATTTTTTACTGACGACTACCAGGCTCCGCCGCAAGTCGCTGAAATATCTGTTTCCACCATTTCCGGTGACGACGACGATGAGTGGTTGGATCGTGTCCTTATCAGTGGATCTCCTTTCGAGTTTGACCAAGACTAGCTAGTACTATATTCTCTTTCTCTTCATTCTATGTCTTTTCTTTTTTTAGGGTTTTGTTTTGAAGCTTTTCACATTTTCTATTGAGAACGACAGAGTCATAATTAAGGCTGCTCTTCCCTACTTTTCCTTCTTCTTCTTCTTGGTTCCTGTGCAGTGTTGTTGAACAGAAAATGAATGAAACAATAGCGATAGACTACTACTGCTTGCTTGCAGCTTTTTCTCCTCTACTCCACCATTTTTAATGGAGAGAGAGAGAGAGAGAGAGAGAGAGAGAGAGAGAGAGAGCTAGAAGAAGCTTCTTTGATTAACAGTCCCTCTCAGCATTAGTCATTCATGGAATGGAATTGGGTTGGTCTGGGCTGCCTGCCTGCCTCAATACCCATGGGCCGGGTGCCCATTTAAGCTATGATGTTGTCATGATGAATAATTACGGGCGTCGTTGGGCCCAACTTCGCAAGGTTTTCAAATCTTAGCATTGAAATGCCCAGAAGCCCATGATGTATAAGAGGCCCAACAAGAGCCCTGAGAGGGAGGGAGGGAGGTTGAAAACAAGGCCCATCCATCTATGAACAAAATAGGAACAACTTAACTACTCAAGGATTAATCCTAAGGACCCTGAAGGTTTGGTTCAGCTTGACTAGAATATCAGATTAGAAACCTAGAAATTCAATAACAATATCAAATGGAGCTAAGAGTATGTTTGGTTCGAAAGAAAAATGAAAGGAATTCTTTTTAACCTTCCTTCTATTTGGTTGCAATTGGAGTAATTGGAAATTCATTTTACCAACTTGTTTGCTTGGCTGTAAAACATTTTGAAGTTTCATGATTATGGTATTTCGTTATAAAATATTTGTTACGCAACATATTACATAAAAACATTACACGCTCTAATTCTTCTCAATGTGTGGCTACGTCTAGCATTAGGTTTTTCACTATATTCAATGTTCTGTTATAAGAGCATATATATATATATATATATATATATATAAGCGCTTAGAAACCTTATGTCACAGCTATTCAGGGATTCAGGTCTAAACTGTAAAGAAACTCCGAGGCCCACAAAAACATAGACCCAGTATGTCCATCGGTAACACAATGAGAAGCATGAGTCATACTCAACAAATTTATTTTTTATTACCCAACACTCTCTATTAAAAGTAGAGAATAAATTACTTTGTGATTTTGATAAGTAAATTAAAATTACATCTTCTTTTACAATGTGAAAGTTATTCTAATTCATGCACCCTGCCACCATGACTATTTTAATAGTTGAACAAAGCTATTTACTATTTATGATCATGCCCACTAATATACACGATCGTTTTCTTTTACTTGCATTTTGTAATGTTTTAAAATAATAGTGAGAAGAACTCAATAAAATCAAAAAATTAACTGCAACTCGAAAAACGATATGGAACAATTAAAGGAAACAACTATTGACTTTGACCACAAAGACTGTCTCATTATTATTTTCTTAAATTAAATAAATTAATTAGACAATAGCTACCTCCAAGTCCAAAATCCTAAATAAATCTTTGTTTAAACTTGTGCTAATAAATTAATCATATGCTGCCATTCATGTTCCAAGATCTTAGATGATTTTAAAAGCAATAAGAGATGAGAAGATCATTTTTCTTTGCAAATGATAAGTACACAAATGCACAATTTTTTATGAAGATGTCAATATTATACAGTTAAACCCAACTGAAAATTAATAGGAAGAATCCAAGGTTTAATTAGCTCTTTGAAATAATAGCCTTTTGGGGCTCTTTGACTTCCACTGTTCACTCATTGACCAAATCTCCCAAGCCTTTGGTATAGATTCTCATAATTTTATGTCATCTTTCAAAGGTATTGCAAGTACAATTATATAAAGAAGAAAATTTTATTGCATTATAGCATGGGTGTTAGAAATTTACAATCATCAAATTTTATGTACTTTTTTTTGACTTCTTCTATATGTCGTCATTTCTGCAAGTGTCAGTCTAGAAAACTGTGGCCGTAAAAAAAAATCGTATTGTATATCATTGATTTTAGTTCTGAATTCAATGTAATTAATTATTGCAATTGACTCTTTGATTTCTATTTTAAGTTTTTCCTTTTCTATAATTAAGTTGTGATATAGTTGGAAATGACAATGTTTATATATTATAATAGATTAGTAGTATTTTCGTTGAAAAAAAAAGGGTCATTTTCATCTGGACCTCCTGAGGTTGTGGTTTATGTCATTTTTAGTCTAAATAAAATTGTAGAATGTCGAAAGCGGATTGCAAGCATCGAAAATGGAAGAGATGGGCGAATGCAGAATGTCGAAGAGGAAACAAAGCGTCTTTCAGGTATTCAAAATCAAGGAAATTCCATCATGGAAGCAGCAAGTGACTATCAGGGCTATGGTGGTGAGTTTACTTCTGAGTGTTATGTTCACTGTCATTGTTATGAAGCTTAATCTCACCACTGGAATCATACCTTTCCTCAACGTCAGTGCTGGGCTTCTAGGTTTCTTCTTCATCAAGACATGGACGACGTTGTTGCAGAAAAGTGGTTTTCTCAAACAGCTTTTCACCAGGCAAGAGAATATCGTTAGATTGTTCTATGAAGGATAGGTGATTCTGCAATCGCCGGCGGTACGACTGCGACTCGCCTGAGAGGCTGAAACTGTAACAGAGTGTTTGCTCCTCCCATGTGCTTTGTTTAATGGAGTAAATACCCCCATTCTTTTGATTTTCGTAGTTGGATTTAATTGTGAAGACATGATACAAATCTTATGATAGAATAGATAGATGTGAGGGTATTTTAGTCATAAAAATCACAATTTGTCTTTGATTGATCTTATTGGATATCTCAGGGGAGGCAGATGCAAAGTGTCCATTTATTTGGACTAAAAATGACATAGACTAAACCTCAGGGGGTCTAGATAAAAATTACCCAAAAACAAATATTACCGAACATGAGAATCTTTGCTTCTTTATGTTTCAATTTGATTAGAATAAAAAATAATACAAAATATTCTAACCCATTTAGAATTTTAGTCCATTTCTTCAGTTGGTAAATCGAGTTTAGATCAAGAGAGGAGGTCAAAGTGGATGGTCCCTCTCTCTATTCAACAAAGATTAGTTAGAAGAATTGTTCCACGTATTATTAGTTATGTGATTAATTCCGGTTATTTCCTTGGTTTTCAATCATTTTATTATTTTGAGAATCACATTTATTGAGAATAAGAATGAAGTAGAACATTAGTATCTGACTTACAAACATTATAGAAATAAAATATCGGTTAAAAGTCATATAATTTCTAACCAAGTAATTTGTGTGAGTTTATAGGTCAGGCTGGTCGCTGGTCAGCCATCACTGTCTTTTGTAGATGAAAATTTTATTTCCATAACAGCCAAAATCGATTTTTTTTTTAAATAGTCATTTTTTTAGAAAATAGAGACTTATATTGAATATAAGAGGGTGTTACATTATGTAGAATCGCATATCTTTTAATGGCAATCATCTCAGCCTGAAGAATAGATATGTTCTTCATTCCACTAATAACAACAAATACAACATCATCAGTAGAGCCTCTCCCTATTATACCAAAACCACCAAAATTTCCTCGTAAGGATCTGTCACAATTAATAAAAACAATTCCAAATTGTGGGGTAGTCAAAAGTGAACGATCTCTCGATTGAGTGCAAAGTTAACTTGAGTATTCCAGGAAGCAAAGAAAGTTTGGTGATGAGGTGAATCAACCACAAATGTTTTGATGTTAGAAAATCGGAATCGGATATCACACCTGGTAACTATTTGAAAAAAGAAACCGATGGATGATTCTTCTATTTCGTTTAGCCCAGATATAGTAAATGGTTGTGATTAGACTAAACCGGTGTATATTAGCTAACACATTGTCACCAGTGAAATGATCACATAATCATTGAATTTCATCTGTCCACCCGAACGTTATTGTTCTGTGATAGCCATGAAGATCCATATATATTGTCAAACTACAAATGAGTATGGCATTTAAAAAACAGGTGATCATGGAATTCAATTTCTATTTTACATAGAGGACAAATTGGATCAGTTGATCTAACTCCAAGATATGATACAATCCTTAGTTGAGAGTTGCAAGAGGCATGCTAACCAGGTGATGAAGGCATATCATTTATGAGTTGTGGGGAACCAAATTAAACGATGCCAAGAAACTTTCGGTTGTTGTTCTCGAGTTAGATCATAGGCATATCGAAGGGTGAATTTGCCTGAGGGTGAATTTGCTTGAGGGTGAATTTGCCTGAAGGTGAAGGTTTCAAAATAGGAGTATCTTCAAGTATTCTCCTTAGAGTCTTGATGCTAGAAATATCATTCCATTTGTGTTACAATATAGGATCATGTATATGGTTGACCCAAACTCAATCATTTGTGAGAATATCCTTAACATGGAAGTATGGGTTTCTAGCCAGTGAATCATCTGCAACAAATTCAAGACTTGGGAGGAGCGGATCATGATGGTCCAACCATCTTTAGGCCATGGATCAAACCATAGAGATAATTTCTCTCCATTTGCAATAAGGTCACGGATGTATCTACTTGCCTTATAGTTTTAAGAACGGCGGTGAAAGATGGTGAGCAGTTTGAAGACAATGGGAGTGGCCAGATAGTGTGCTTTCGAAGCCATTTCTGATGAACAAATCATTTTCAACATGATTCTTTATTGGTGCAGAGAATCAATAATCGTTTGGTGAGAGCAGCCTAATTCTACTCACGAATGCTTCGAAAAATGTTTTCTCTACTAATGGATAAAATACAAGATCTATTTGTTTAGTTTCTTCCTAAAATTGTTTGGAAAAAAGCTTGCCAAAATTGTATATCTTGAAATAATAATTTCTTGAGCCAATCTCACAGTATGGAGAGTTTTGTCCGTTTCCATTGCCTGGTTGGTATGTCTTTGTAGTCTATCAAACAAATGTTCCACATCAACACCATATTTTTAAAAAAAACAAAAAACGAAATGACTTCTTTTTCTTCCACTCGATCCCATATTTGATAATATCTAATGCATCACCCTAATTGTTGAAAGTTATAATTTTTTTTTTTTATTTTTTTTTTTTTTGGCTTTAGTACCGACTGAAATGAGATATTTGTGAAATGTTTCTTTGTTTCTCAATATGGGTTCTCTCCCTATTACTAAAGATATAAGTTTTCACATAATTTTTTTTTGTTCTTATTTTCTATAATTCCATATTCAGTCATAATTATCACATCGCAACTTTATGGTTGATACTTGAATACTTTAATTAGGTCCCATGGATTTTTCCTTGTTGGAGTAAATATTATCTAAAATGTTCAATTGCATGCTATAACTTAAAATAGTAATAAAAAAATTATTATTTCACAATTTCTAGAAAACCTTCTACATGATTCTTTCTCTCTCCATTATATAAAATAGTATAATTTACTTATTATTATTATTATTTTTTGGAAGCTGAGGTTCATCTGGGTTAGCTTGCGCGCACTTTGATTACATCTTCAGAGGGGGAGACGTTGTTTACAAGGATCAAATCCATGATCTCTCCACTGAGAAGTATGAATTTTTACTACTCTACCAATAGTGCATTGACATCCTGAGTCTTCTACAGAAACAATAGTTGAAGAGAAACTCGATACTCTAATCCTTAGATAACTAGAATTCTACCTCTATACAAGTAATTTATCAAAGCCAATTTCAATAACAATTCAATTCCAATCAACCTTCAATTGTATAGATTTGCCAACTATAATAAAAACCCAAGCCCAAGATTCACTACCAACCAAAATAAGATATTGTGAAATAATTCTTCTTTCCATTTTCAATAGAAATAGAAGTAACCTTCTATACCCTTCTTGGTTTCCTTCTTCACCTTCTATTATCATCCATCATAATCACTATATTAATTGGAAACTTTGAGTCTTGGAGAAGACAACTTTGGGGAAGGTGAACCCCAAATCCCAAATCCCTAATCCCTAACCCATCACCTTAAATGTGTAGTTAATAGGCTCCAAGAAAAAGGAGTGTCTCAGTCTTGAGCTCTTTATAAAGTGAAATTAGTAAACTTATGATAAACTAATGATAAATATCAACTTCTATTCCTTGATAGAAAAAAGCTCCTCCTCTGCTTCACTACTTATAAATCCCTGTTGGAGTTAAAATCCAACACTCTTCTCGTGGCTTCCCTCTCTCCTCTGTCTCGTTTCTCTTGTCTCTTCTCCTCTTTAGCTCATCTCCTTCTCTCAGTTTGTTTGTTTTGTTGTGTGCTTGTAAAACCAGAAACTATGGTGGCTAAAAAACCCAGAATCGTTATCATTGGAGCAGGAATGGCAGGGGTAACTGCTGCTCATAAGCTTTATAGTGCCACTCCTTCTGCAACAGAGCTATTTGAGCTCTGCGTTGTGGAAGGAGGAGACAGGATTGGTGGGAGAATTCACACATCTGAGTTTGGTGGTGATCGAATTGAGATGGGTGCTACCTGGATCCATGGAATCATAGGAAGTCCCGTTCATAAGATTGCCCAAGAAATCCATGCCTTGGAGTCAGAACAGCCATGGGAACGCATGGATGGGTTCTCTGAAGAACCAATCACCGTCGCTGAAGGTGGGTTTCAGCTTCATCACTCTATCGTCGAACCCATTTCAACTCTTTACCGAAATATGATGGATTTCGTTCAGGGGAAGCTCAGTGAAGCACGATCCACAGAGAGTAGCTGCAATGGTGGTTTTGATGTGGATTATCATGCAATTTCAGCTCAAGCTCTTGAAATGTGCTCCGGTGAGAAGGGTCTCAGCGTTGGTTCTTTCCTCCGACGAGCCCTTGAAGCTTACTGGGTTTCCTCGAAACAGAGGAACGAAGTCACAGGGTATGGTGGTTGGAGCTTGAACCAGCTGCAAGAAGCGATCTTTGCGATGCACGAGAACACGGAGAGGACTTACACTTCGGCTGCTGACCTCTCAACTTTGGATTTTAATGCCGAGAGTGAATATCGTTTGTTCCCAGGGGAAGAAATCACCATTGCCAAGGGTTATTTGAGCATTGTGGAGTCACTAGCGTCTGTACTTCCCAAGGGTTTGATCCAACTAGGTAAGAAGGTGAAGAGGATCGAGTGGCAGCGTGGAAGTGTCGAAAGGTCGTCGGAGATGGAGTCAAATGGGGTTTGCAGCAGCAGTAGCAACAAGCCTGTGAAGCTCTGTTTTGATGATGGTTCAGAAATGGTTGCCGATCATGTAATAGTGACAGTGTCCTTAGGGGTTCTCAAAGCTGGAATTCGAGAAAAATCAGGTATGTTCAGTCCTCCACTTCCTTCTTTCAAGAGGGAAGCGATTTCCAGGCTTGGGTTTGGTGTTGTTAACAAGTTGTTTCTGCAATTTAGTCAAGGAAGCGAGAATCTTGAAACATTTCCCTTCCTGCAAATGGCGTTCCACCAGCCTGATTCAGAAACCAGAAACCAGAAGATTCCCTGGTGGATGAGGAAGACAACTTCACTCTGTCCAATCTACAAGAATGCTAATGTAGTCCTTTCTTGGTTTGCGGGGAAAGAAGCTTTAGAACTTGAGTCACTCAAAGATGAAGAAATTCTAAATGGAGTCTCTGCTACGGTCTCTAGCTTCTTGTCAGATTCTGAGCCTCAAAACAGCAATGGTAATCATGACAAGGAGATAAAATTCACCAAAGTTTTAAGGAGCCAATGGGGAAGCAATCCTTTGTTCTTGGGTTCTTACAGTTATGTAACAGTGGGGTCGAGGGGGGATGATTTGGATTTAATGGCAGAGCCTTTGCCACAAAGTAGTAACAGTCAGTTCATTGAAGAAGCTTCTTCTCCTCCTCTTCAAATTCTATTTGCAGGAGAAGCTACTCACAGAACACACTACTCTACCACCCATGGAGCTTATTTCAGTGGTCTAAGGGAAGCTAACAGACTCCTCCAACATTATCGCTGTGGTGGGGTTGCATGAGCTCTTGCACCATTACAGCAGTAGAGTTCTTAAAAGATATTCTACTCTATGGCAGAGCAGGAGTGGATGGGAGAGGTGTTGGGTATTTTTTTTTCTTCTTTTTTAATGTATTCAATTGAAGAACCTTCTTTTAGATCTTTATAATTTGCAGTTAAATTACTTTTTTCTTTCCTTTATATTGAACACTTCTGTTTGGGAGTTTCTTATCTGATCTTATGATCTTCAAAGCTAATTTAATTGATCATTTGAGATGATGTTTGTCATTTGTATATTAGAATAGAGGGAGTAAACAAAACAAACGAAAAAGAAAAGCAAAAGCAAAAGTTAGAGCTTGCTATCTTAATCTCATCTAGTGATGTCTCTCTCACTCTCTGTTCTTAATTCCTTTAATTGGGCAGGATCCGATAAACCCGGTCCTTTCCAGCTTGGGATGTCATCCTTTACTCTGCAATTTTTGTTGGCCATTGGAGCAGCTTAGCAAGAGGTGACATGAAGGAAAGAACAGCCATGAATACTACTTAAAAAGGTTACAAGGGACTGGTGATGTGGGATGGGACTCCTTTGTTGGGAGAGGGAACAAAAATGAAAATGACTAGTCAAGATCAAAGAAGCTTTTCATAAACAATAAAGACTCCATTATTTGTTTTAGTTTGGCACCTACCTCCTCGCCAAACTCACAAGCTGTCTTCTTCTTCACCTTCTTTACCCTGCAATTCTCGTGGGTTTCTCAATTCTGTAAATCTTTTTTGTTGATTTTTTGTGCAAAAGTGCACAACAATCTGACACTGGGTCCTTTTCTGATTCAGCAATCCGTGATAAACAAACAAATGAGAATCTACATCTCCCAATATCCTTGTCCCTCCTCGGCTCCTCCTTCCCAACAAGATGTTCTCTTTTTAGGGAAACTAGGTGAAGGTGTAATAAAAAGATTTCTATGACATTAAGTGTAAAGCAAGAATGATTAAGGACAGATTACTTTGCATCCCAGAACCTCTACTTACCTCTCACCTCAAAACGAAGAACTTAGGCTCAATTAGTCCAAGTAACACTCATTGGGTCATCATCTTTTACCTCCATATGGTCCATAGTTGGAGTTTCACTCTCAGAGACCAGTTGATGTGGTCCACAGTTGGAGTTTCACTCTCAAGATAACAACTGGTGTCATCTTGTATTCGATGCATCAACGGGGCAGTTTGCGATGAATATTTTCTTACCACTGTCAGCTGTAATTTGTTAATCAAGCTGCTTTTTGCCTGATTCATCCCAACAATAATGAAACACATACGCGAAGAACCCCAAAACTAGAAGAAGAGAAGTTTCATTTCCAAACATGCTGAACAAACTCATTGCCCACCCACTGCCCCCTGTAATTCCCCATTTTTGAGTTATGGATTCTCTTTATGCAACTGTTAGATATCTCTGATTCTAGAGAAGGATGGTCTTTCTCATGTTGGTAAGACTATCCTTTTTAAATGGTTCCTCATCATGCCAATCCCTGGGATTTGTAGATGGAATGAAATCTCCCCATCTTTGAATAGATCTTGAGAGACATAGCTGATGTGCTTGGACTGTTAGAACTGAAAGAAGATGATAGAGGACTAGAGCTCAGACACCATTTCGAAGGTCCAACACTGAGACTTAAGGCATTATGTGGAAGGGAGCCGATGGTGCATCATCTTCTCTCCTCCCCTTAAGAAACTACTCCTTTTACCCTCTTGTTCAGTCTGTAATTATCTTATGCCAATAGCTTACTAAAAACTAGTGGTATGCTCAACCCTCCCTCTCCCTAAATGGAATAGCTACTCAAGCATGCTAAGGCATCAAAGACCAAAATGAACCCTTAGCTCATTGAAAAATCACATCATCTCAACATGTCCTTAGTTCCAATCCTTGAGTTAAAAGAAAGAAAGGGGGGAAAAAACAAACCTTGGTTGAACAGGAGTAGTCTGTGGTTGCTCAAACCATGACTCAGCAACTGCTCTGATTGAATTATTTGGTCCCACATTTGTCAAAGGGATCAAGGATGCTTTCAAATCCATATATATATCAGAAAAATGATGAGGTCTTGGAATCTATTAAACAATTTGAGATATGATCTCACATGTGGGGGATTGAATAATGGTGAGGTAGTGTCATATGGGGACTTCAGTTCCCCAATACTAGCAACAAAGGAAGATTGAAATTGACATTTTGCTTTTTAATGCAAAGGACAGTTCAGCGGACCATTGGATCAGGATCTGGTCTAGATTTCAATTGAAATCTCCATCTCAACTACTGATTTTTAACAATCGATATTTTGGTCAAAATCTCAATCTGACAACCGACTGTATTGTTGAACGTGTGTCTGTACGTTAAATGCGCAGGACACAAGCAAAGTCCTAGAAATTGGGTCTCGAGGGAAGAGATTATTTAACTATGTTATCGCTTAAGTATCTTATGCTTTACTTTTAAAAATCAAGACATGATTGGTGGAATGAGAGCCAACCATAAACACTGCACACTGCCCTATGTCCCATGTGTTGGTATTATGTGTGGAGACTAAGATAGAGAGAGAGAGAGACAGAGGGGGTGGGGGAATCTAGGTTTTCTCACTCTATAGGTACAACTCAAGTTGCCTATGTAGTAGGTATGGCTTTGATGGGCCCTACCCTCTTTCCCTTTTGATGTCTTGTAGCTTTTCCTCTCTGAATCTTGGCCTTGCCCACCTAAAATAACCCCTAAGCATCCTTCAAATGATTCCAACATTCTACAACAAAATGTACAATTTATCATTCATTCATGATAGCATATGGATTACCCAGAATCCTTCTTTCTAGTATATTGACCTATTACCAGTCAAAAGAAACAATCACAGTAAAAAGGTTCAAATCTCAAGCTGTTGAAGTGGGGGAGGAGCTGGACACACAAAAGTTCAGTTTGGTTTTTTTTGTTTGGCAGTTGTAGTAACTTTGAACTTTGAACTTTGAACTTTGAACCTAGAACCGTTGGTTGTTGTTTGATGGACAGCTGCCTTTCTACCTTTTTTCTAAAAAATTATTGGAAGGATTAAGAGAGCCCCTTTAGTTTAAACTTTATAAATGTTTATGTCATGTTGCACAATTTTCCTCTACAAAAAGGGAAAGAGTTTCTCACTTTATGTTCTAATAATTAGTGAGGGTTCATTTTAAACATTTTCATGTTAAGTTTCAAATATTTATGATATTAGTTTCAAATCTCTCATTGGTTGTAATGCTTAAGTTCTTTCTTATGAAAATAATAAATATGGGAAAAAGAAATATAGTGCAAGATCTACTTGGAAGTTTGGCTATCAACATGATTACAGGTGGGGATAGATCTCCATCTTTCGTGGTATACGTGACCCGTATCTTGGTTAGTCGAAGTCTGTCTTCACTTTTACCACGAGAGTTGAAAATCTAAATTCTCCATTTAATCATTCATTGGTCATTTAGAAAAAGAATAGCATAGAATAATTCTATATTCAAATGGATGTATTTGGAAGCAGAGCAGCTTAAAGAATACTCTCCCAAAATCTATGTACTATTCAAATGAAAATATATGTTCTAAATAATAAAACAAAAATTATATTAAAAAAAATTCATTTCAAAAAATATGCCACCCACTAAGTAGACAAAGTCGTACACAAAATCACTAGATTATCAATACTATAAAGTCCCCTACCACCATCAATCTTTGCCTGCATCGAGATCAGAGGACAAGAAGTTGAAAAATAGAGGACTGACATGAAAACAATGGAGAAATGGAGTCAAGTGGCCCATAGCTGAGAGACATGTCTTTGAATGGATACTCAGATTCTTCAAGAACAAGAACAGAAACTCCCAGTCTTTTTTCTTCCCTGGTTAATCCATATTAAGGGGTTGCTCTAATGCAAAGATCAACACCCCTCAAAGAAGATTTATGGAATCATCTTTCTTCTGGGCTCAACTATCAAAAGGAAGAAAAAAAAATGACAATAATTCAAAGCAAAATATTGGATTCCTTGTGTAGAACATGTGAAAACTAACCTAATTTTGGATATCATCTTTTGAAACTGAATCCTACTGTTAAACGTGGGTAAGGATTGGAATTGAGAATAGAGAGAAGATCTTGTCTGGATTACAAAGAGATACACTATAAAGTACTGCCAGAATTCTTGCTGGGTTAAGCTATTAAGTAGTAGGGGCCATGTTGTGACTTGAGAGAGAGATGGAAGCATAAATATAAAGTATTTTTGCTTACGTGCGTGAGATGATGATGGTGACTGAAAGTATAAAGTAGAAGATTGGAAAGATGGAAGATCTAGGTGTTCCATTTTACCCTTCATAAAAGAACATCTAGATATGATTCGTACTTGAAAATATCAAAAAAGGCCAAAGGGATGTCTGCTGAAGATGTGGAAATGCCACACTGGAACTGATTTAACATAAAAATCTGTGTGAGAAACCCAAAGTATTATTACTAGCAAACTGTAGTCTTTTCCTGTCCTTGTAATATATAATTTGGCTTTAGAAACATTATTTGTTTCTTCAAATAAACAGGGCTCCAAATCAGCCTGTTTTGCTTGGCTCTGATCGAAACTGTTTTATCTTTATCTGCAATTCTGGATCACTTTTGTGTTAAATCATTAGTTCTAGGGCATGGGCAGCAAGGGATAACTAGTCTTGCCATTACATAGCATGTGACCTGATCCATACTAGGTTTATGGGTTCTCACAGAATATGGAAATTCTGGCCAAGACCTACAGATCTGGAATGAAATTGGCGGGAACTGATTCAGATACCAAAACCTTGTTTTGAACCCTCCACCTACATATGGCAGCTCAGATTCGGATTGCGAGGTCAAATGCTTGCTTTGTAAGAGCATTTGGCAGCTGATTGAGAGAAGTTTAGAACGCATTGCATGTTTGTCAGCTCATACTATTTCCACATGAGAATCTTCAGCCTGGAAAGGGTTCAAAATTCTGTACATGTATCCAGGGAGTTGGATTTCAGATTATCAATGACCTGCTCTATTACCAAAATGCGAAATCTTGGCCGTTACAGGGGATTAGCTTTGAGTGGCAAAACCAAACACCAACAGAGATGAAAATCAAATAGGTACATCCAACCCACCCAAAAGGACTTAGCAGAGAACATGTAACCCAAAAACCCCACCTGTGCAAAACTTGGGGGTGTCAGATGTACATACTGCTCTACAAGATGAATCAGGGAAAATAAGCAGAGCATCAGTCAGCTGAACGAACGTGGTGATTTAACTTGTGGATAACCTCAACTTTCCATTTTTTTGCCTGCAAAAGTGTGGTAATAATGCAGTTTAGTGCTAATCATTATCTATTAGCTATTCATTTTGATATTTGTACTTCAATAAATTACCAAAATGCATCCTTCTTTTCTTGTGCTAGTAACTCCTCAAACGAAATATCCGCAAAATCTGTGTCTGTGCTTTCTATCGGATGATCAGAAGCAGCCTCCAACTCCATGAGGGAACCAATTTCAAGCATCTAAAGAGGTTGTAAACAATAAGTAATTCTACAGAGCTTTCTTGGCCAAATAATGAGCAGTTTTACATAACCAATGAATAAAAGCACAAGGGCTTTATTACCTTCTTGTATGCTGGAGAAAGCTTTAGTTGCTGTTGCAGCCGATTATAGACAACTGCATCCTCCTCTAGCCTTTTCTGTTCCGCCTCTAGCTTGTAAACCTGCAATATATTTACGCACAGATATATTTTAGAGATCACACCGAGAGCAAGTCCAGTGGAAACTACTTCCTTCCTCACACTAGCAGCTATGTATAGAAGTATGTCAACCTGCTGACTAAGACGATCAAATGAAGACCTGTCTGCCTTGAATAGTAGAGCCTTTGTTATTGAAAATTTCCTTTGATTGACCTCAGATCTGTAGGTATAACAGAATATAATTCAGGATTCTACGCTTGAAAAAAAAAAGTATTAAATCTACTAGAATTTGAAAACAAAATAATTAACAATAACTTCAAGAAAGAGGCATATAAAACAACTGTACCAAAGCTTCTAACATGAAGATTGAATTACATACTTGTGCTTTAACTCATTCCTGGCTTCAATCAAGCAATTTGCAAAGTGGCACACCTGCACAATTAGACGCAGGTTATTTTAATATTCTCACAGAAAACCCTAGTCACACTCCAGTTACTTGATTCAAAAATAAACATACCTATTATATTTCTAGAATTTTAATTTTGCACATATGCAAGGAATAGAAATTCAAGTTTTTCCTGATCACACCATACAACCCATTTTATTACAGTTACATATTCAGTAAATCTGAAAACACCAGCAACATTAGTTCTAATTCACATGCTCCAAAGCAACAAGAGTAACTACGGAACAACCACACTAAGGTGGATCTTCAGCTATATATTTTAGGTTCTTAGGTGGAGTCAAATGCACTGAGACTTGCAAAATTCAAACAACTATCAAGAGAGGACCCCTCCGTTGAAAAAAAAAAATTATCCAAAAATCGTCAAGCTTTGACTAACTTATCTTTTCATGACTAGAACAACTACCAAGTCTCATCACAACAAAATGCCGTAGCTACTAAGTCTCTTAAAGTTATCTTAGGTCTGCCCCTAGTTCTTCGAACTCCTTCAATCTAGATTAAATCGCTTTTTTACATACAAGGGCATCAATCGACTTTCTTGTAGCTTAAGCTTATCATTCATCGAAGCTACTGCTAGACCAGCTCTAATATGGTCATTACATTATCTTATATTTTCTAGTTTTCCCACTCATCCATCTTAGCATCTTCATTTCTGCTACATTGAGTTTATCCATATACGATGTTTCTTAATAGCCTAATACTTTGCACCATACATCATAGCTGGTCATACAATGGTCCTATAGAATTTTTCTTTGAGCTTTACAAGAATACGTCGATCACACAAGACCCCAAACACACCTCTCCACTTCATCCACGCAATTTTATTTCTTCAGAAAACATCATCCTCTATATCACCTTTTTTTTATTTATGATTGAGTCAAGGTACCTAAAATGATAATTTTGTGGAATCTCCTTAGTACCAAGCTTCACCACCTCATCATTCACACAAAGTTACACACTAGATATTCCGTCTCCATTCTACTTAGTTTAAAGCTTTGTGATCCCAAAGTTGCTCTGCATGATTCTGACTTGGTTTTAGTCCCTACTTGTGTCTCATCTATTGACACAATATCATCAACAAAACACATACACTAAGGAACCTCATCTTTAATGTCTTTGGTTAACTATCTACAGTAGGTGCAAATAAATATCGGCTTAAAGCCATGGTTCAAGATCTCGGTCTCGAGACGAGATCTTAGTTGAGTCTCATGAAATACACCAACTTAACCGAGATCTCGATTTGACCCAAGATCTCAATCCACCCCATGCTTTAAAAACCAGATACCATGCAAAACAGGCCAAGATCTGGACCTACCTCGCCTCCCAACTTGCTGACAACATACAAACCTCATTTATTGCAGGACATTTTGCCGGATTGATGTCAGATCTTGACTTGCAACAAAGTTTAGCACATCCACATCAAGAAAAGAAGATTAAATAAGATCATTTTAAAGAGTTCTTCAACCAAAGCCACAACATCTATTCATGGGCCCAAGCCCAAACTGCAGATCCCCGTGTACATCGAGGGGAAGGTCGTTGGCAACAAAATGTGAACTGACTGTGGTCCAATATTATGCTGAGTTGTGATCTCTTTGGCAGGAGTTGGGTCATTATGGGGATTATCACCCCACTAATCCAGATGATGAGGCTACTTATAGGAAGCATGTTGATAAGATTTATGTATATGACTTCTTGGTAGGTTTGAATGTGGAGTACAATCAGATCAGAGTGCAAATCTTAAGTCGTTCTCCCTTTCCTACACTAAAACAGTCTTATGCCCTTGTTCAGTGTGAGGAAAGCCGTCGATTAGCCATGCTTCATGCTCCTATTGTGGAAAAATCAGCCTTACAGTCTGTTAGCACAAAATCTTATTCGGCTAAGGAGATTGTCAAGTGTGAGCACTGTCACAAACCATATCATACCAAGGGCAATTGTTGGAAGCTCCATGGGAAATTGCTGATTCTGAGCAAAAAAGAGCACAAAGAAGGGGAAAACCCAAGGTTAATCTCTCTAAGACAGTTTCCACAACACCCTCTGCAGACATTGATTTTTCACAAGAGGAGTTAGCTACTCTGCGATGTATTCTACAGTCTTTTACTACCGGTACAACCTCTACTACTACTTCTTCCACTACCCATGCCAACTCCTACCTTGCTACTTCAGGTAAAACTTTACAAACTACCATGTTTCTTCAGTTTCTGCTCCTTGGATCATTGATACAAGAGCCACAGATCATATGACAGGTTCATCCTCTTTTTTCTTACAATATACTCCAACTTCCGGAAAATATAAAGTTTGAATTGCTGATGGCTCCTATTCTTCCATTGCTGGAAAATGGACCATTCAGCATTCTCCATCACTTTCTATGTCTAAAGTTTTACATGTTCCCTCTTTCTCTACTAACTTGCTCTCTATCAGTAGTCTTACACATGACTTGAACTGTAAAGTGACTTTTTTCCCACTTTATTGTGTCTTCTAGGATCTGGTAACAGGGAAGGAGATTGGACGTGGTAAACAAGACAACAAACTTTATCTGTTGGAGCCAATTAGAGGATCTACTTCTGCTCTAACTGCATCTTCTACTTAGATCCATTCGTTAATATCAAACCTTCAGCAGTGACACCATAGGCACGATCACCCCCCTTTAGGAACTCTTAAGAAAATATTTCCTAATTTAGTTTCTTCTTATAAAAATGATGATTTTTTTTGTGAAGCCTGCATTTTTGCGAAGCAGACTCGTTCTACTTATTTACCTTCTCTTCATAATAGAAAATATATTCATTTTGGACTAATTCATACTAATGTGTGCGTCTATTATTGGCCATAGGTATTTTGTTACTTTTATTAATTGTCACTCTCGTTCTACATGGATTTATCTTTAAAAAAAAATATGAAGTTTTTCGATGTTTTTGTGATTTTCATAATATGATTAAAACTCAGTTCAATGCCATTGTCAAGATCCTTCGCAATGACAATGGCACAGAGTATATTGATGGTGAATTTCAGAGATATCTCTCTAATTCTGGCATAATACACCAAACCAATTGAGTTGACAACAGCTGCCCAAAATGGGGTTGCCGAAAGGAAGAATCAACATCTTTTAGAGATAGCCCGTTCACTTATGATTGCTATGAATGTCCCTGACCAATCCTGGAGTTATGCTATACTCACTACCTCTTACCTTATGAATAGGATGCCCAGTAGGATACTTGGTTTTAAATGTCCTAATGAGCTTCTCTAGGGAGCCTCTTCTTTTGTTATTCCCCGAAGGTTTTTGAATATGTATGTGATGCCAGAATCACAGCCCATCAAAGTAAGTTGGCTCCCCGCGGCCTACGCTGCATTTTTCTGGGGTATTCTGCTACTCAAAAAGGTTCCAAATGTTATCATCCTACTTCTAGGAAAACCATTGTCTCCATGGATGTAATTTTTAATAAGTCTTCCCCTTACTACACACCTCTTCAGGGGCAGAGTCCTAGAGGAGAGGTGCTCTTTCCAACTCTAAACTTTTCTATCACACCACCATAACACAACTTAGGAGTTCAAGAAGTGTTTCCTGACCCGGGGGAGACTTCGGCCAGTATACCTGAGGACTCTAATTCCCCCCCCCCGGTTTTCTGAACCATGTGAAGAAACTAGTCAGGGAGAGACCACTCCTGTGAGGCACACTATTGAGGTCTTTCAAAACAAGATTGACCAGAATAAGGAGATGCAGACTTATCAGAGGAAGAATTACAACCGGTCAAAGCAAGTGGAGAAAGGCGACACATTACCACTTCAATCTCCTGCTTCAGAATCAAATTCTACTATTCCCCTTTGAGGTATCTTCTTATAATTTTCCTCTTACTGTTAGAAAAGGAGTTAGATCTTGTACTCAACATCCCATAGCTAAATATGTTTCTTATGACTCTTTGTTTGACTCTTACTGTGCTTTTATATCCTCTCTATCATCTATATCTATTCCTAAAAGTTGGCAGCAAGCCTATGCTAATAAGAGATGGAAGGCAGCTATGGTAGAGGAAATGTAGGCAATGAAGAAAAATGATACTTAGGAGCTGGTTACACTTCCTCCAGGAAAAAAACTCGTGGGTTGCAAATGGGTGTTTGTGGTTAAACAAAATATGGATGGATCAATCGACAAATTGAAGGCTAGACTAGTTGCAAAAGGGTTTACCAGACCTATGAGATTGATTATCAAGAGACTTTTGCCCCTGTTGAGAAACTAAACATTGTTAGAGTTTTATTGTCTGTAGCTGTGAACAAAGACTGAGACTTGCACCAACTAGACGTAAAAAACGCCTTCTTACATAGGGAGTTAAGAGGAAGAAGTCTATATAGAAATCCCACAATGTTTCTCCAATAACAACACTGCAGGGAAAGTTTGTCGGTTGAAGAGGTAAAATTATGGGTTAAAAGAGTTTGGACGCCTCCAAAAGGCAATGACTTCTATTGGGTACAAACAAAGCAATGCTGATCATACACTATTTGTCAAGAAGTCAAGTACTAACATCACACTTCTCATTGTTTATGTGAACGATATTGTCATCACAGGGAATGATGGTGAAAAAATTCAAAGTTTGAAGGACTTTCTTGGTAGAGAGTTTGAGATTAAAGATCTAGGGAAGTTATAGTACTTAGGGATTGAAGTGGCTCGATCAAAGAAGGGTATATTCCTATCCCAAAAAAAGTATGTCCTAGATTTATTATCAAAAGTGGGAATGTTAGGGTGTAAAACAATTGATACCCCTATTGAAGCTAGAGCTAAACTTAAGGAAAAAGAGGAAGAACCAATGGACAAAGGAAGATACCAAAAACAGGTAGGGAAGCTTATTTATTTATCCCACACCAGGCCAGACATAGCTTATACTGTGGGGATAGTGAGCCAATTCATGCATAATTCATATTTAGCTCATATGAAGGCTATTACCAAAATACTGCAGTATTTGAAGGAAACTCCTGGAAAAGGAATACTTTTGTCACCCACTGATAATCTAAAGAGTAGAAGCATACACTGATGCAGACTAGTTTGGATCTCTTGACAAGAAGTCCATTTCAGGTTATTGTACCTTTGTTGGTAGTAATCTAGTTACTTGGAGAAGTAAGAAACAGATGTGGTAGCTTTATTTAGTACCAAAGCTATAGAGCTATGGTTCGTGAAGTGTGTGAGCTACTATGGTTGAAAGGCTTGCTAGAAGATATTGGAGTCCAAGTTCCAAACTCTATGATGCTATATTGTGACAATAAGGCTACTATTAGTATTGTTAATAATCCTGTGCAACATGATCAAACTAAGCACATTGATATTGACAGGTTTTTTGTCAAAGGAAAGCTAGAACAAGGGCTCATCTGCATGCCTTTTGTGAGGTCTAGAGACCAAGTGGCAGATGTTTTCACTAAGGGTTTGAAGGAAGGAGATTTTCTTCCTATTGTATGCAAGTTGGCATGACTAATATCTATGCCTCAACTTAAGGGGGAGTGTTGGTTGAGTTCTACTATGAGTTCAACTCTATTAAAGTTTTTGTTCATGTAAATTTCTATTTCTTGTTACCCAAGTAGGGTATTTATGTAATAGTGTTATTTCCACTTTATTATAAATAGAGGGCTAGAGATCACACTGATCTATTAAGACATTCTACCATAATTGGCTATGTCAACAATGAGCCATACCCAAAACTTCTCTTATAAGCTTATGATGGTTGTATTATTCTATCTCAAAAGTCAAGAATGCGATGGTCTATCGTACTCGTATAGATGGAATTCTATTGGTATTTAAGTTATTTGATGTATCTTATCACTTGTTTTTCATTTATGAGTCCTAATGGTTCTATATTTCATATTTTTTTAACCTTGCATATTCATTCCTGAAGCATTTTAGTTTCAAACTTTGGGTCAAGTTAGAAGTCATACTTAGGGTTGTCTTCTCATAAATATAAGGCCACCATTGTGGTTAGAAGGCTTAAAATAGGCTAAATACCAACTTTGAGCCCAACCTGACCCTTCCCTCCAAGGTGTGCCATCAAGTTCACTCAAGTTGGCCCAGGAAAAATACCAGATCTCGAGCGAGATCTTGCCAACTCAAGCTAGATCTTGCTTATTCTCAAAGGCAAGATTACCCTTGGGAGTGAGATCTTAAACCTTGCTTATACCCAATCCTTTGATATAACCCAACTATAATTGGGAAGTCACCACCTTGTCCCCCTACTATTCTTACACTAATCACAAATAACCATCATATATATCTTTATCCACATCTTTACTTGCAACATTTCTCTTCTTTAGTACTTGCCAAATTAAAGCTCTAGGGACTCTATCGTAAGCTTTTTCTAGGTCAATAAAGACCATATAAAAATCTTTCCTGCACTCTCTAAACCTTTCCATAAGTCTCCAAATAAGGTAAATAGCTTCTGTTTTAGATCTTCCCGGCATTAAAACAAAACAAAAAAATATATATAGTTCTTCGTATAAGTGGTTTTTTGTCTTAAACGGGTTTGAATACTCTCTTCCATAATTTCATAGTATGACCCATTAGTTTTATGCCTCTATAGTCATTACAACCTTGAATATCTCTTTTTTTTTTGATAAATTGGGACCACGATGCTTCTCTTCCATTCATCTGACATTTTTCTTGTGCTCATAATCTTATTAAACAACTTGGTCAACCAAACTAGCCCATAAGTTCCCAAGCTCTTCCATACTTCTAGTGGAATTTCATCTGGACCTCATGCCTTGCCTACTTTATCCTCCTTAGAGCTTCTTTTACTTCAGACATTGAAATTCTCCACATACATGTTCGAAAATTGATGTCATGGCGAATGGTGTAATCATCTGAATCACATACCTAAAGTATGTTCGTTAGTAGGCTAGAGAAAGACTTCCCAACTCTTTTTGATTTCCTAAATTGCTTTTCATCCCCAATGGGAGGAAGTTGTCTTCTATATGATATGTTGGGTTAAAAGAATTGCGATGAGCACTAAACGGTACCTCCAACGATGTAGTTTGAGTTAGTGTGATGCATGCTAGTTTTACCATATATGGACAAAATTGTGTTAGTACAGCCGCAGCCAAATGGCGAGTTGTATTGAACTGTTTTGATAATGGAAGTGTTTAAAATGAAGGATACAGTATTAAATTTTGAGAAACTATTGCAATTTGTAGCTGCAATGAACTTTAGTATGTTGTTGATAGAAGCATTAGCCGATATGAAATTAATTATAAAATTAATTACTTTTTTTTTAAAATTAATGGAGCAAACCTAAACAATATTTACAGAATTACCATGCTTGCTGGGGACGATTGCAAGGAATGGAGGGAAAACGTAAACAACTTTGATAGTTATGGACAATGATCTTGCAATTTCTGAAGGGAAACCTCCTCTTCTTAAGGAATCAAGTACACAAGCTGAAAAGGATCATTTTAAAGAGTGGGAGCAATCCAATTACGATTTGTCTTGCCATTATAAAAGGCAAAATAAGCCAGATCATTAAGGGATCAATTTCCAGATAGTGACACAGAAATTGATTATCTTAAAGCCATATTTATCAAGTCCATAACTATGACCCCCATTGGAAAATCTAACTCTATAAGAAATGACAAAACTAAAGGAGTATCATGGAGAAACATAAACAACCAAGACCACCACAAATGAAGCTAAGTGGTGCATCTATAGGCTACCCAAGCACATTTAAGAGAATACACAGAACTAAGGACCCTCCATGAAAGACCAAACACAGGAGAATACGACAAGAGATTCAAAGTCACCACAAGTTGATGTAAACACATCAGGATCACAAAGTTTCGATTGAACATATAGATAACAATGATATGATTGCTGACCCATTTACCAAAGGAATTGAATTTAAGATTTTTGTAGATCATAGAAGGAACAGGACAAAATGGGAAACAAACAGACAAAGGATCAAGAGAGGATAAAAAAGTACAACCACAGTTGTGCACATCAAAAACAAAGCCAAAAGTCTAAGCAAAAAAAACCAAACACTTCATCAGAAAAATCAGAATAACACAAACAAAAAAAACCATACAAAGTCCAGTAGATACAACATATACATGAAGGAAAAGTTAACAAAAACTAACCCAATCGTTAACTTTTCCATTAATTAAAACCATAAATAAATATACAACATCAATTAATAACCAAAATCCATTACACAACAAGCCAACCAAGGGAGAAGTGCAAGGGCAACATGCACATTGACACAGATCCAAGTTTCAAGTGTTTTAATTGAACTTGCATTGAAACAATCTAGACTTCTACCTAGTTAAAGTTTAATTAGAACTAATGTTAGTGCTTTAATAAAACTAATGTTGAATTTATTAAAGCTTGATTAAGTTTAACTCACTCCTGGCTTCAATCAAGCGATTTGCAAAGTGGCGTTAGTCACAGGTTATTTTAATATTCTCATGGTGAAGTCTCACACTCCAGTTTCTCAATTCAAAAAGAAAAATACCAGTTATATTTCTAGAATTTTAATTTCTGCACCTGCAGTGAATAGAAAATCAAGTTTTTCCTAATCACACCATACAACTTATTTTATTACAATTACGTATTCAGTAAATCTGCATAAACCTGCAACATGGCTTCCAACTCACATGCTCCTAGGCAATAAGAGTAACTGAAGAGCTACCACAATAAAATGGATCTTCAGCCATATAGTTTAGGTTCTTAGGTGAATTCAAATGGATTAAGACTTACAAAAATCAAACAACTATCAAGAGAGAGAACCCTCCATTAAAAAAGTAATTCAGAAATCTCCAAGCATATTAATAACTTAAATCATATTTTCATGACTACGACAACTACTAAGTCTCATCACAACTAAATTTTTATAGCTACCTGGATGCTTGCCCTCTAATCAGCTCTACTCTAAGGCCATAATTGGCACAAAGCCTAAGCTATGTATGTGTACCCTCAACAATCCTATGGTCATTTTAGGTCTGAGCTGACTGTTTTAGCTCCTTCAACCTAAATCAATCCTCTTGCTTACTGGTAGCATCCAAAGGCCTCCATCGAACTTGGTCATGCCATATCAAACGGCTTTCTTGTAGCTTATCATGTGCCAGCGCTACTCCCAAACCAGCTTTAATGTGATCATTCCTTACATCATCCTTCATAGTTTTTTCACTCATCCATCACAACATCCCCATTCCATTATATTGAGTTTATCCATATGATGCTCTTTAATTGCCAAACACTTCAAACCATACAATATAGCTAGTTGTCCAATGGTCCTATCAATTTTCCTTTCAAGTCTTAACGGAATATGATAAGCCCCTGATATCAAGAGTCTATATTCGACAAGGAAAGCACTCCCAAGGAAACGATTGACAGTTTGAAGAGTGAAGAGAGTCCTGTCGTTTTCAGCAGAGTCCTATTGCATTCAGGCGATTAGCAAATTTGAAGCATGAAGAGTCCTTCTGCGTTAAGGTTATTAGAATTAGATTTAGAGAGTCAAGAGTCATAATACATCTAGGTTAGAGTTACATTACAGTTAGGTTACTTTTGAAGAGTCCTACTCGAAGTAGGCTGATTTTGTTAATTAATTCGATAGGAATGTAATTACTATAAATAGGGGGGAGGATGAGTAGAAAGGATATAGAGAGGAGTTTATGTGAGAGCCATTGCTCTTGGGTAGCCATAGGAATCACCTACTGCTGGTAGAATGTATTGTTTCTTATTCAACTTTTATTCAAAGTCCCTTTTTTCTTCTTGAGTTATTCCACCTTGTTAAGTAGCCTCATTCAGGTACCTAACAAATTGGCATCAGAGCCATCGATTCTAGGGGAATGGTCAAGAGTCGAATGGAGCAGAGGGTAGAGGAATTGGAAAGTATCGTGAAAGAGATTCAAGGTCAAGTGGGACTCCTAGCACAAAACATAGAGAAAGGAGAAAAGGCCAATGACGAGTTCAGAGATGAATTAAGGTTCATGTTATCGCAAGGAAAATCAGCAGAGATGCATACCTTAATGCCGGAGGTGACTACAACCGATGGAGTTCCAGATTACAGCAAGCGTACGATCGAACCAGAGAAACCGAGAGACTTCCTTCCTAGACATCTTGAGATGCCAATTTTCACGAGGGAAGATCCGATGGGATGGATCGCACGAGCTGAAAGGTACTTTGATCTGTACAAACTCAGCGATGAAGAGAAACTCAGAACTGCAACCCTTTGTTTTGAAGGTGCAGCACTAGGATGGATACGCTTCCGAGAACTGCAGCAGCCATTGTCATCATGGAGAAACTTGAAAGAATCGATGATCTATCGATTTAACTCAGCACAGCTGAAGACTCCCCAAAAAGCATTGATTAATCACAAGCAAAGTGGAACGTTTGCAGCATATAGAGAAGGGTTTGAGAAATTAGCAGCAACAGCCGGAGCGGTAGATGGAGAATGGTTGAAGGGGGTGTTTTTCGCTTGTTTTAAATGAAGAAGTAAGGGCTGAAGTTCGATTATTTGGGCTCACCAATTTGGGCCAAATAATGGACCTGGCCCAAGCCGTGGAGGACAAAAATGGAGTGGGGAAAAATAAGAAACCTTTTTTGGCCCAGCCCACTCAATCAGCCCAAAATCTAACCTCACATTTTATTAACTTCAGCCCACCCAACACCAATATAAAAGGAACCAATACGGTTCAGGGAACTGGAATGAACCAAAGCTTTAACGGTTCGGTTCGGCCAAACCAAAGAAGTGAACCCGCGTCTTCCTCTTCACAATCTCGACCTACAACTACAGCTGCGAAGGGGAGCTCAGGACGCTCACATTGGTTATCCCAGGAAGAAATCAAAGATAAAATGGACAAAGGGGTATGTTTCAGGTGTGACGGCCCATACTCCAAAGGCCATCGATGCCCTCTGAAGCAACTAAGGTTTTTGTTACTCCACGACGATGATAGTCCAGAAGTTGCAGCAACGGAAGGAGTGATCAATGATGACGATATGGAGCCGGTGCTTGAGACGGAACTCTCTCATACCTCTTTGGTGGGGATTGATTCACCACACACTGAAACTAACGGGACAAATAAATGGCTATGAAGTCATCATTCTGATCGATTGTGGAGCAACGCACAATTTCGTCGCTCAAGAGTTGGTGGAGCCGTTGGGATTGGAAATCCAGAAAACAAAATTTCAGGTTGCTTTGGGCGATGGGACGATTAGCAAAGGTACGGGGATTTGTCGACAGATTCCGATTCAGCTGGGCAGCGAGGTCTTTGTGCAAAATTTTTACCCTTTCAATTTGGGTAGCATTGATATAATCTTGGGCGTAGAATGGCTGCAGACACTAGGGGAAGGACGCAGTAATTGGCGCTTGAGAACCATGAGCTTTGAGTGGCAGGGACGACCCGTGAAACTAAATGGGGATCCAACCTTGCTGCGATTAGAAACAACATTGAAGAGTGTGCTACAGTCGGTTCAAGAAGGCGGTGATGGATACTGGCTACAACCTCAGCATCCCGTCGGAGACGATATAGAGGTACAAGAGAGTACAGCAGTGTCACATTTATTAACTAACTTTGCTCAATTATTTGCTGAACCAACTGAACTTCCGCCACCAAGAAGGAAGCAAGACCACCAGATACGGTTAGCCGAGAGGAGTAACCCACCTAATATTCGACCCTATCGTTACCCACATTCTCAAAAGAACGAGGTCGAAAGATTGGTACAGGAAATGTTAACAGCAGGATTGGTACGACCTAGTGTGAGTCCTTACTCTAGTCCAATACTGTTGGTTCGAAAGAAGGATGGCGGATGGCGTTTCTGCGTGGACTATCGTGCCCTAAATAAACTCACAGTTCCTGACAAGTTTCCCATTCCTGCAATTGACGAACTGTTGGATGAGCTAGGCGGAGCCACAATGTTTACCAAGCTTGATCTGAAAGCAGGATACCACCAGATTAGAATGACGGAAGGTGATGAAGAAAAGACGGCTTTTCGTACACATAATGGGCATTACGAGTTCCTGGTGATGCCATTTGGGCTCTCGAATGCTCCAGCCACATTTCAATCACTAATGCATGAGGTATTTCGAGAACACTTGCGAAAATTTATTTTGGTGTTCTTTGACGATATTTTGGTGTATAGTAAAACCATGGAGGAACATGTGGCCCATTTGCGAACCACCTTTATACTTCTCACACAGCACCACCTCGTAGTCAACCAAAAAAAATGCATGTTTCGGGTTGCTACACTGGAGTATTTAGGACATATCATATCTAAAGACGGAGTCACGGCGGACCCACGAAAGATTAAGTGCATGGTGGAGTGGCTCCAACCTGCCAATCCTAAAGCCTTGCGAGGGTTTCTAGGATTAACCGGGTATTACCGCAGATTCGTCCGAAATTATGGTAAAATTGCCGCTCCACTCACGAACTTATTGAAGAAAGATGCATTTCAGTGGGGTAACGAGGCAACGACGGCGTTTAATGCCCTCAAGACAGCCATGACAACCGTTCCAGTATTGGTGACGCCAGATTTCACAAAAGAGTTTTTGGTAGAGACTGATGCTTCAGGTTTTGGGCTGGGTGCGGTTTTGATGCAAGAGGGCCATCCCATTGACTACTGGAGCCAAGTGTTGTCCCCTCGCGCACAAACCAAGTCTGTCTATGAGAAAGAACTAATGGCAATAGTACTTGCCATTCAAAAATGGCGTCATTACTTGATGGGGAGACATTTCAAAGTACGAACGGATCAGAAAAGTCTGAAATATTTGCTGGAACAACGCATTGTGGCTACTGATCAACAAAAGTGGGTCTTGAAACTTTTGGGATTTGATTTTCAGATATTGTATCGTCCGGGCAGCGAAAACAAAGCCGCCGATGCTCTCTCGCGAAGGTCGCAGGATGATAAGCAGCTTTATTCGATGACAACAGCAACTTGGCAGGAAAGTGAGGGACTAGATACAGCGGTACACGCCTCGGACCGTTACCAGAAGATCGTTCAAGCCTTGCTGAAGGGATCCCAGGACTACCCCAGCTACCAGCTTCAAAAGGGCACCTTACTCTATAAGAATCGATTAGTCATCCCCGATGGGTCACCATTAATTCCCAAATTACTTTCAAAGTATCATTCTACCCCATTCGGTGGGCATTCAGGGTTTTTGAGGACTTACAAAGCGATTAGCACTGTGGTATACTGGGTAGGAATGAAGGCTGCTGTCCTCGAATTTGTGGCTAGTTGTGATGCTTGTCAGCGCAGTAAATATCAAGCCATGAAACCCGCTGGACTCCTTCAACCACTACCAATTCCAGATCGCATTTGGGAAGACATTAGCATGGATTTTATTGGTGGGTTACCCAGGACTAAGAGTGGAGATACCGTGCTTGTTGTAGTTGACCGGCTATCCAAGTACGCGCATTTCATCGCTCTTTCACACCCTTATTCCGCCAAGGATGTGGCTATCTCGTTCAGCAATGAGGTTATCCGCTTGCATGGGTTCCCTCGAACCATCATCTCCGATCGAGATCGTGTCTTCCTTAGTAATTTTTGGATGGAGCTTTTCAAATTAGCGGGTACCAACCTCAAGTTCAGCAGTGCCTACCATCCTCAAACGGATGGTCAAACAAAGGTGGTAAATTGCAGCCTTGAAATTTATCTACGATGCTTTTGCGCTCGCCAACCGAAGGACTGGATTAATTGGTTACAGTGGGCCGAATATTGGTTCAATACGACGTTTCATTCAGCCACAAAAATGACTCCCTTTCAGGTTGTGTATGGACGAGACCCCCCCTCTCTTCTGTGTTGGGAGGATGGTCGATCTAAAGTGGATGAGGTTGATGTGTTCCTCCGAAAGCGCAATCAGGTGTTGGAGGATCTCAAAACAAATCTGCGGGTGGCCCAAGATAGGATGTGCAATTCCGTGGATTCAAAGCGTAGGGAAGTGCATTATCAAGTGGGGGATGAAGTTTTTCTTAAGCTACAACCTTATCGCTTCCAGAAACTCGCTAAACGGCCCAATGAGAAACTCAACCATCGCTACTATGGGCCGTACCAGATCATTGAGCCAGTGGGACCAGTCGCCTATCGTCTACGTTTACCTGATGATTCACGGATCCACCCGGTGTTTCACGTTTCACAGTTGAAGCAGGCACTGGGGCAGCACATTAAGCCGCAGCCGCTTCCAACTTGTTTGCAGGGAAATGGCGAGTTGCAGCTCACACCCGAAGCCTTGCTCAACATTCGTTTCTCTACTCAAGGGTTGCGGGAGGTTTTGATTCAATGGAAAGGACTGCCACCTTGTGAAAATACTTGGAAATCTTATGTTGAAATGCAGTCCCACTTTCCAGATTTTCACCTTGAGGACAAGGTGAAACTTTTGGAGGGGAGTATTGATAAGCCCTTGATACCAAGAGTCTATATTCGACAAGGAAAGCACTCCCAAGGAAACGATTGACAGTTTGAAGAGTGAAGAGAGTCCTGTCGTTTTCAGCAGAGTCCTATTGCATTCAGGCGACTGGCAAATTTGAAGCATGAAGAGTCCTTCTGCGTTAAGGTTATTAGAATTAGATTTAGAGAGTCAAGAGTCATAATACATCTAGGTTAGAGTTACATTACAGTTAGGTTACTTTTGAAGAGTCCTACTCGAAGTAGGCTGATTTTGTTAATTAATTCGATAGGAATGTAATTGCTATAAATAGGGGGGAGGATGAGTAGAAAGGATATAGAGAGGAGTTTATGTGAGAGCCATTGCTCTTGGGTAGCCGTAGGAATCACCTACTGCTGGTAGAATGTATTGTTTCTTATTCAACTTTTATTCAAAGTCCCTTTTTTCTTCTTGAGTTATTCCACCTTGTTAAGTAGCCTCATTCAGGTACCTAACAGAATATACCAATCACACAACTCTCTAGAGGCACCTAGCCATCACATCCATTCAATTTTAATTCTCTGAGAGACATCCATTTAACACCTTCGTCATTTATGTTCGAGACAAGACAAATAAAACAAACACTTCGTAGAAATTCCTTTTGATTAATTTAACCACCTTATTATCCATCCTAAAGGAACCAAGGATACACACGAGATACTCTATTATTCAACTTTTCTTAAAACCTTTTGATTCCAAAGTTAATATCCATAACTCTAATGTGGCATTAATCCCTGCTCTTTCCTCATCTATCAGAACAATATAATCAATAGAAAGCATACAACAAGGCACCTCATCTTGAATTTCATTGGTTTAGTCATCCATAACAATAGTTCACTCACAAACACATATTGTCCATATATATACATGAACCACTTCTGATGCAGAATTGGCAGCATATACAAGGAAGAGAAAAGCCCAATGGTCAAGCCCATCAAAGCCTAAAGATATGATCCAAAACAACCCATGGCTTGCATGGGCTAGGACTATTGTAGTGGGTTAAAATGAGCCCATGGTTTCATGGGCTTGGATTACTTTAGTGGGAGAAGACCAGCCCACATATTTTGAACTAAGCCCAAGTCTAGTTTTGAAAAGTCAATAAAAGGAGCTAGTAGTGGGGTGTAGTAAATGGATGTTTCCATTATTGTTTTGACTAGTGGTGTTGTGTAGTTGAGTTATTAATAAGTAGGTGGTGTTAGCTAGTGGTTGGATGTTACCATTAGTGTTTATGTCTCTTTAGAATGCTATATAAAGAGACTTGTGTAAGAGGTGAAGACACAACTTATGAATTGAAATCAAATTGCTTGCTAGCATTCCTCCTTTTTGGAGAACCCTTGTGTTTGATCAAGGTAGGTTGGTGTTCGATCCAATCGATCCACCTTGCGATGTGAAGCCCAGGTGTTACATGTTACATTGTTATTGTCACTTTCTTCATTATAGTTATGCCCATATTTGAAGATCTATTCAGCCCGTTATAATACCATTCTAGTTTCAGCCCTCTTTCTATTTAAACTCTGTTTCACTTCAAGTCCATCAAATTTGCAATTGTCTCCCTGTGAAAAGGTCCTATTTGGGTACTGCTTTGATCAATCAAATTCGATATCTACATTATTTGGTATCATAGCCATGACAGGGAGTAAAACTTATGGACTGGATATTGACCTTATGGCACAAATGATGGGGATGTTGCAACAATTGAGCAACCAACTCACTACAAGTCACAAGCACGAGGAAGAGAGGCGCTCAGCAATGGAGGCTAGAGTTGTTGCCTCTACTCATGCTCCACACCCTCCACCCATCAAAGAGTTACCTAAATTCAATAAGCATGTTGGTGATTCTCAAAAGGTAAAGCTTGAACACCAGGGGTTCATTCACACTAGCCATAACACAGGGCTGGTATTGGCTCCTATTACGAGAGAAGTTACCCCTCAACCTGAAGTGACATTGCCTCCACTTACCAAACAGTTACCTTCTGATTGTCTTAAGGTGATTCCAAATGAGTTGCCTAATGAGCTACCTCTTATGCACAATATTCTGCATGCCACTGATTTGGTATCAGGTGTTCTTGTTACGAGAGAAGTTACCCCTCAGCCTAAGGTGACATTCCCTCCACTTATCCAAGAGTTACTTTCTAATTTTCGTGAGGTGGTTCCTAATGAGTTGCCTATTGAGCTACCTCTTATGCCCGATATTCTGCATGCCACTGATTTGGTATTGGGTTCGGTGTTACCAAACCTACCGACCTATCACCTCAGCCTAGTGGAGCACAATGACTTCAAACGACAGGTGGATGAGTCGCTACATAAAGGATTCATTCAAGAGAGCTTAAGTCCTTGTGTTGTACCATCATTACTCACTCCAAAGAAGGACGGCTCATGGCGACACCACTCTGATGATGGAGACACTGAACAAATGTTGAGGTTGCCCCAACTCAAACCACCAATCACTAACATCATTGAGGAGGTTTTGGATGACTCTTACAAAACCACTTGTCGTGGCACTGGATACCATGCTTTCCTCGTCAAATGGAAGAATCATCCATGACATGAGAGCACTTGGATTCATGTTGGCAGCCTCGAGAAACTCGATCCCGATTGATGTGAGCGTTACATATCATTCATCCATTTGTCGGAGACGAATGTTTTCAAGCCAGGGAGAGTTGATGCAGAATTGGCAGCATATACAAGGAAGAGAAAAACCCAATGGTCAAGCCCATCAAAGCCTAAAGATATGATCCAAAACAACCCATGGCTTGCATGGGCTAGGACTATTGTAGTGGGTTAAAATGAGCCCATGGTTTCATGGGCTTGGATTACTTTAGTGGGAGAAGACCAGCCCACATATTTTGAAATAAGCCCAAATCTAGTTTTGAAAAGTCAATAAAAGGAGCTAGTAGTGGGGTGCAGTAGATGGATGTTTCCATTATTGTTTTGACTAGTGGTGTTGTGTAGTTGAGTTATTAATAAGTAGGTGGTGTTAGCTAGTGGTTGGATGTTACCATTAGTGTTTATGTCTCTTTAGAATGCTATATAAAGAGACTTGTGTAAGAGGTGAAGACACAACTTATGAATTGAAATTAAATTGCTTGCTAGCATTCCTCCTTTTTGGAGAACCCTTGTGTTTGATCAAGGTAGGTTGGTGTTCGATCCAATCGATCCACCTTGCGGTGTGAAGCTCGGGTGTTACATGTTACATTGTTATTGTCACTTTCTTCAGTATAGTTATGCCCCTATTTGAAGATCTATTCAGCCCGTTATAATACCATTCTAGTTTCAGCCCTCTTTCCCATCTAAACTCTGTTTCACTTTAAGTCCATCAAATTTGCAATTGTCTCCCTGTGAAAAGGTCCTATTTGGGTACTGTTTTGATCAATCAAATTTGGTATCTACATTAACTTCTCTTCTCTAGAACTTGGCAAACTAGATCCCTAGGGACTTTATCATAAGCTTTTCATATGTCTATAAACCATATGGACAAGTGGACAACAAAATTTAAATAGGATCATTATGCTCTCCGGATACAGGGAAACATATAATTCAATCAGGTCGGTACCACATTACAAGTCCAAGTCATGCCAGTAAGTACTCGAATTCAAGTGTGCAGAAGGAAGGTACCAACAGAAACCTGCTTGTCAAGTAGCACCCTCAAGAAATAACCTTTACTGTAGCTTACCAGTCATCATCCACACAAACCCTAGTTACCAGTTCTTTCATACTACTATAGCATATGAGCATTTGAGTTAAACTGACACCGCAATCCCTCCAATTCCCAACAAATGTTCTGTTGACTACCGTATACGATCAGTGGAAGATAAATTAAAAGCCCATCTGAAATCACAAATGTCTACCATTTTCAGGATAGAGAGGGATCAATAAAGTACTAATGATTTAAAGTCCTTCCAGCTTTAAATATGAAACCCGATAGATACTTCACAGCCTCAGATTTTTGTACTCAGAACTTCAGATTCAAAATTTGAATTTCAAAGGTCAAGTTAGGGTTTCAGCCAGGTGGAGAGGACTCAAATCTGCAAGTTCTGATTGCAGAATTGTTCCTAATAATCTTCTATCTATCTGGGTATGAATTGAATGGCTAGGGTTTAACAAATCAGAATTCTGCTATTTTAATTTTCAGCAACATCTCAAGGTTGAAGATGAAATGCAGAAATTTTAAAATTAGGGGAAGAAGATTGATTTGAAGAAATTGAAGGTGGGCCTTAAACCTAGGGCTTCTTGCAACTCTAAGGGAAGTGAAAGGAACTTGATAGGGGCTGGGAATGAATTAGAATCTGCTGCTGTGGGGAAGAAGGGGAAGGTGGGGAGTGTCGTGGTGGCTGTAGGACGGGTTGGAGTTTGCAGGAAACCAAAGGGGAAGGGGCAGGTGATAATTGCGGGGGGGGGGGGGGGGGGAAGGTTCTCTAGGCTCAAACATGAGGGGGGGGGCAGGAGAGACTATGTTGTTGGTGGGGCTCATGTACGGATCTTCTACTTACTTGGGGATCAACAAAATAGACAGGAATGTTGAAGGAACTTGCTGGATTTACTGAATTGATCTTCTGAACTTGATTATTGACTGCTTGAAACAACTTGAAAGCTCTCAATAGACAACTGCAGGGTCCCCCTCAAAGGAACTCTGCCACTAGCTCAGGCAATTAACACTCAAATTCTTTAAAAATTCATGAAATCTGACTATTACAATGCAAGAAGAGGTTACTTATTACCTAAAATAAAAGACTCTAACTAGGGTTGGAAATCCCTAAAGAGATAAGGAACCCAACTCTAGACCAAAACACTCAAAACATAATCAAATTACTACAAGACCACAACCCTAGGATTGGAATGTTATAAAGACACTTGACTTAGGACTCAAACTAACACTTTCAAATAAAAACAAACTCTAAAGATAAGACTCCTTTGGATAAGGAATCTTATGTTATCCACAACTAACTAACTCAACACAACTTAAACTCTCAAACAACTTTCAAACTACTAACTCAAACAAAAAACCAAAAGTAGATCCATGACTCTTGGATCGAGGGGAATCTACCCAAACCCATATTGAGGCCTAAAAGGGGCTGAAAATTCCCAAAATACCCAAAAAAGGCATTTAGCCATCTTGGATTGGCCATTTGGATCTGGATTTTGGAACCCTATTATTATTAATATTATTTTGGGCCGGGGGGTCCTTGTGTTCACATCAATACTCCCCTTCTTGAAAACATTCATCTCCTAATGAATGCATTTGTCATGTACCACAAGATCCATCCTCTGGAGAGCTTGCATGTGAATTCGACCTCTCATCTTGCAGTTAGGAGGAAGTAGTACATACAAGACCACCAACACTGCTCCTAGACAAAATTCTGGAAGAATGAAGGATCGAGGATGTGACCGTCAAGTCTAGGAGCCTCTTTTTCAATGGAGCAAGAAGGCATGAGGAAGTGGCTAGTGAAGCTCTTGGAGTCCTTCTCTGTCACCACCTCTAGGAGTAGCATTGCTAGGGCTTGGTAAGCTCTTGTAGTATCCCTCCTGGGAAGAAGTGTAAGACCCAAGGGAGGGCCTGTCTCGCAAGGAATTGGGGCTGGTATAGCCCCTGAGGTATGGGGGCAGCATGTTCTCCATGGTGCAAGGAACATAGGGGGTCTTCAGTGGTGTAGGTACCTCTTTATCTCTGACTGGTGCTGCTGGTTTGGTCATGCTTCTACACTCTATGAGGCATCTTTGTCAATCAACATGTGCTGGACTTCAATGAGTTGAATCTCCTTTTGGTCCCTCACTGTTCTAGCCTTAGGCTCACCATCGAACCCTCCTACTCCTAATCTGGTTGCAGGAGATATGGACAGCAGCTGTATCTCTTTTGTAATCTCTCTAGGACCTTGATATTGGTCTAAGTAGGCTACCTTGTCATTGTTGTCTTTGAGGGCTGCCTCTGGTCACCATGGGGTCTCGGTGTCAAGAGTTGGTTGGTGCATGTTGGGGACAGCAACTCCCCTTATTTGAGGAGACTCCTTGGCTAAGTGCTCTTCTACTCAAAAGTCAATTTTATTAATCTTCTCTAACAAATCTTCTGGAGGAAGTTTCTAACTGGGTGGGAATGATCTTCTATCTAATGTGGCATGTTCTATAGAGTCACTCAAAGTGTTGCCTTCTATGTCCAAAGCTTCCTGAGTTGGGGCTTCTGGCTTCAATTCTTCCCAGACTAGAAGGGACTTGACTTCAGGCTGATCTTCACTTTGAGGCATATGGCTGAGACTATGCTGATGTGCTTGGCTAGCTCGTACCTTTTTTATTTCTGTGGGTAGGTTTAGTGGTAATAGAACAATTACAAGACCATTGCGGCAAAACTGATAGACATTCTTTCTCCCCAATGGTTACATCATTGTCATACAACCAAGTTCTCCTAAATACAATGTCACGCACCCTCATAGGAATTACATCACACCAAATTTCATAGTAAGCATGAAGACTGATAGGGACTAAACATCTTTGAGAAACTTTTATCCTATCAACATTCAAGAGGGAGACACTATAGGGGTGGGAGTGCTCTTCTAATTTCAAATTGGCCCTTTTTAAGAACGCATCGGACACCAACTTGACACTGCTACCACCATCAATGAGTACTTTGCATGTACGATACTTGCTTTGACTCTTGTGTAAAAAGGACAGCTTCTCTTCCAATCTTTGTCTTCATCTTCAGAAATAAGGAATTTGGAGAGGAAGTTTACCAATGGCCCATAGTCCAAGTAACCTCCAATGCGAAGGCTGTAGGTCAATTCTTCCATGCCTATGGCTATTAGGAATGCATCAATGGTGGTGTTTGGATTGCTGGAAACTGCAGCTCTGATACCAATTGATGTAACCAAGGTCTAGTGTTAGGGGTATTTTGTTAAATTCCATATTACTTAGCGCTTGCCCAAGAAGTTCCAGCGAAAGGGGCAAGGATTTTAGGGTTTCTAATGTGGTTTGGAACCTGCCAAAACTAAATTCCAGATCTGAATCCTTTTGTACTCACAATTTCAGATTTGAAATTCGAATTTCAAAGGTCAAATTAGGGTTTCGACTAGGTAGAGAGGACTCAGATCTGCTAGCTCTGTGATTGCAAAATTGTTCCCAATAATCTTTTATCCATCTGGGTATGAATTGAATGGCTAGGGTTTAACAAATCAGAATTCTGCAATTTCTCAAGGTTGAAGATGAAGTGCAGAAATTTCCAAATTAGGGGAAGAAGATTGATTTGCAGAAATTGAAGGTGGGGCTTAAACCAAGGGCTTCCTGTGACTCTGAGGAAAGTGAAAGGAACTTGAAAGGGGCTGGGAATGGGCATTTCAATGGGATTAGGATCTGCAGCCGGGGGGAAGAAGGGGAAGGCAGGGGAGGGTCATGGTGGCTGTAGTTGGGATCGGAGTTTGCAGCAAACTAAAGGGGAAGGGGCAGGGGATAATTACAATGGGGAGGGGAGAGTTTTCTAGGCTCAAACACAAGGGGAGGGGGCTGGAAAGGCTACGGTGGTGGTGGGGCAGGTGTAGGGATATTCTACTTATTTGGGGATCAATGGAATAAGCTGGAATATTGAAGGAACTTGTTGGATTTGCTGAATTGATCTTCTGAACTTGATTTTTAGCTGCTTGAAACAACTTGAAAGCTCTCAATAGACAACCGCAGGGTCCCCCTCAAACGAACCCTGCCACTCACTCAAGCAATTAACACTCAAATTCTTTAATTCATCAAATCTGACTATTACAATGCAAGAATAAGCTATTTTTATAGCCTAAAATAAAAGAATGACTGGGTTTGGAAATCCCTACAAGATATGGATCCGAATTGTAGACCAAAACACTCCAAACAAAATCAAATTACTAGAAGACCACAACTCTAGGATTGGAATCTTGTAAAGACAATTGACTTGGGATTCAAACTAATACTTCCAAATAAAAACAAACTCTAAAGATAAGGACCCCTTTGGATAAGGAATCTTATCTTATCCACAACTAACTCAATACAACATAAACTCTCAAATAACTTTCAAACTACTAACTCAAAACAAAAAACCAAAAGTAGATCCATGAACCTTGGATCGAGGGGAATCTATCCAAACCCATATTGAGCCCCAAAAAGGAGCTGACAAATGACCAAAACACCTTTGGGGGGCATTCAACCAGCTTGGATTGGCCACTTGGATCTGGATTTTGGAACCCAATTATGGGGGAGTCCTTGTGTTTGCATCCTCCGCCAAATTAAGATTGCTACAAGAATAATCCCATGAAATGGTAAAAAGAAATGGTAAAAGAGAATCCCAGCCTGCTAAAGGTAAGAAGGGTGACCGTGTCAGGTTGCCAGTCAGCATTCATGAAAGTTTATCCAAATATAAAATTAATAGTCCCTCAGGGATAGAATCTCTCCCATCCTTTGGGTAGGAGCTTCAGTTATGATTTATGAATGAGTAGTCACTCTCGAATATGATAAATAGATCCAGAATTACTAGGTATAAAAAATAGATGGAAGTCATGCACTGGTTAACTGCTTCCGACAGAGAACCTCAAACACGACCCAATCCAACTATTTCAGTTTCACCGTTTATCCCAACATCCAAGCAGAAAGCTATGGGAAAACCGTCAGGTCTCAGGGTTTTGTCTGCATTCATGTAGAAGCAAAATTTGCAGCATAAATTTCTTCCCTTCAAATATGAAAACTTATTTTTGGTGACAAATCAAGTCCTTTGGTTCCTCTCTCACTATTATTTGAATAGCTTTAACTCACGTGAAGAAGCCAAGGATTAGTAGAAGAGCAGCTAGAATCCTAAATTGATTCTGTATGCTACTTGCCACAAGATCAGTGACAGTAATAGACAATATTTGAAGACGTCAGCTGATGTGATTAAGATTGTCCAAGTGGGACAATTTTGCCTCAGAAGACTCCATCTTTGCCCATGGTTGTGTTCTATAGAACTGAGACTTCTTATTTGTGGGTTTATTGATGTAATGGGCCCAATTCATAAGCTTGTAAAGTGGGAATGTTAGTGCACAGGATTAGTAGTTAAAACGAGAGTTTAGGATTCTTAATAGCTAGATAAATTCTGTTTTGAGTTTTATATTATTGAAATCTTTATAGAGTGATTAAGAGTCATTTCAAGAGTCAAATAAGGAATTTTATGTCTATATGTAATGACTCCACCTCTGGTTTGGAAAGTTAGCCAGTTAGCAATTCAAGGACCATTGTCATTATGGGTAAATTGACTGGATATATAAACAGTGATAAACAATAAATCCTCATAAACTCATAACATATTCTATATCAAAAATCAGTCAGCGGAAGACTTTAACTTAATCCATCACCAACAATCTATTATAATCGTTTATGAACCTAAATGAAAAAGTTTTTTACTGGTGGCCGCCTTAAGTAGGGGTGAAACTTTGTCCCCCTTACGTTGAAAAAATTACTGGTGACCCACTTTTGACAAAAACCAATATTACTCATTACCCACTGTCATCTCTCATACCTTTGCAGTTAACTTTGAATTTATAAAGACGTTACTGCCCTTAAGGTGGGTAATATGACCATAATGCCCCATCCTCTCACTCACATTGTCCCTCTCCACTTAAATGATTCTCACCTCCAATGCACATATCTCTCTGCACCGTAAGTCCCTCTGCAACTCTCCTTCTCCTACTCTGACAACCGCAAGTCTCCCTCACCACCCTCTCCGGTCACAAGAATCCACCACCATTCAAACATTGCCCTTACTGTTCACTTTCTTCAATATCTCAGGTGCCGGAATTCTACTTCCTCCAACTGAGACAGATTCAAGCCCAACACAGTACAAGTATGGGTATTTGGGGTTGTTTCCTGCAAAAACGATGCACACCAATTCTGTCTCTGATTATGAGTTCAATTTAAAACCCTTCTTCAACTCGACCAATTAACTATCTACCTGCATTGGTTAGCTTGTTAGACTCGAAGGTTGGCGCCGCCGTTCTTAACTTTGCTGAATCACCAACTTTAATTTTCCTCACTACCATGTTACATGCATAAACCCAAAGTGAATTTGGCGGGACAATGAGGTGAATGGTGGTTTTGACATGGTCCTTCAAAACCCCAAAAGTGAATCTGCAGAAAACCTTGATCCATGGATGAAGTTTTTCATGACAATTTCAGGATTTCTCAGGTTTAGTCCAAAAAATTAGGGTTATACATTGCAACCAGCCCATTTATACATTGCATTCAAGATGGATCAGATGTCCTTGATATCTTCCAAAATCAGTTAATGTGGCAGAAAATTTTTCCTCCGAACCAAATTGCATTGCACACTAAGCATTTGTGCTTGATTTCAACCCCTTCCTGGTGGAGGCAAAAAATTGCAATTTCGCAGCAGCATTTTATTTGGAAGAACAATCAATCGGAGTACAATTATAACCGATATTTTTCTACTTCCTCCAATAATCTGATGAATGTAAAATTACAAGTGAGATTGTAAAAGCCATGAAAGAAACTAAACCCAGTTGTCAGTCTGAGGTTCTCACCAGGAGTTGAGGTAGAAGAGTGAATATCTAATCTGATTTGTCCAAGAACATGGGTTTCTTTTGTCTGGAAAGAGACAAAGAAAAAGACGTGGCGAAAAAATTATAGGGCTTTGTGAGTTAGCGACCAATTTCTGTAAAGGACCAACAATTAATCAATTCGCTTTCCAGTTCAAAATTTGAAATCCACAATTGAACCTACAGTTCTCACTCCTCAGCCACCACATCTGTTAGAAGCAGCAGCAGAGTGGCTCGTGATTGACTCTCTAACTTAGACAAGATAGAAATCAAGGAAAAATCTGTGTCTCAAAATCCTTGTTTTTCTCGGTTCTCTGCACTCTGAAGAGAGAAAAGATAAAAATGCTTAAATCTCATCCAAAATAGAATTGAATGTTTGACACATTATGGTCGGAGAAGGAGAGTTGCAGAGGGGAGTTGCGGTGGAGAGAGATAGGTGTGTTGGAGGTGAGAATCGTGTAAGTGGAGAGGAACAGTGTGAGTGAGAGGGATGGGGTCACTACGGTCTTATTACCCCCCCTTAAGGGCAATAACATCATTTTAAATTCAAGCAAAGGTGTGAGAGATTAACAGTGGGGAATGAACAAGATTAACCTTCGTCAAAAGCAGGTCACCAGTAATTTTCCCAATTAAAGGGGGGAGACCAGAGTTTCACTCCCACTTAAGGTGGCCACCGGTAAAAAACTCTAAATGAAATCCTTATTACAATTGCTCCATAAACCACATATTAACCTAATGTAACTGATGGAGGCTGACGTAACCAGGCCCAGGCCACATAAAATCCGTCAAGATTTGGACCACAAACAGGCTGGCGGAATTCTGTCCAGGGGTATTTTGGTCATTTTACCCACTCTTTTGGAGCCATAGTAGGGCTGGTCAGATGCAAACTACTGTCAAGAGTCCATGTCTACTTTTATTGTTGAGTTTGGTTTTGTTTTGGTCAAATTATTGAAAAGTTCTAGTTTGGGTAGGATTCCCAATTAGAGAGGGATTCCCTTAGTTAGAATCCACTCCTTACAAGGATTCTAGATCCACTTTTATTTTATAATTTGGATCATTCCTTGATGAGTGGTGATTTATCCTTGTAGGAGTGAAAAGTCCTTAGTCCAATAGAAGTCTTTCTTTACTTTGTTTTATAAGTTGGAGTCCAATCTTAGAGGGGCTTCCCTCTTAATTAGGAGTCCCTATGAGTTTGCACTTCTATTTAAGAGTCCTTGTTTGTTTCATTTTCCAATTTGAATCTAAGTAGGTTTCTTAAGTTGAGTCCAAGTTGGTTTTCTTTTTAAATTCCTAGTTTAATTTTCCTTCTGTTTAAGGCAATAAATAGAGCCACCCCCATGTTACAAATGAGATTTGAAGAATTAAAAAAACAGAATTGAAGGAAGACTGAGTGAAGTCATGGGTTCCCTAGGAGGGAAGCCCACGGCCGATGTTACTTGTTTTTCTGCAATTTCAAGTTATCTTCATCTTCTTCTACTTGTGGCAGCTAGGGAACATCCCATTTCAGCAACTTTCGAGTGACCTTCCTTCCCAATCAGGTAAGTACAACCCTAGCGCCTTCCCTACCCTTAGCCACCCTAAAACCATAACCCTAATGCCCCTATCACCCTTTTTCTATTTTTCTCTAGACCTAAAATTCAAAGTCAGGTTTACTAGAATCTAACCGTTAGATCTGTCCCAAACTTTAGAAAATCATTCCCCACCCTAGTGAACTTCCCTCCCAATTTCAGCCCAATTGGACCAATCCAAACCCTAATTCCACTGAAACTCTCACGAGTCCCAAACCCTTCAACCAAACCATAAACCCTTTTAGGAATACCTTCTGCTACACCTTCTCTACCTCCCCTCCAATCTCTAACCCTAACCAAGAGGCCTAAGCTAAGTAGGAAACCTAGTTTTGAACTCTAGCTTGACAAATAATTCTGCAAACTGAATTCGGATAAAATAGAATTATTTTCTTAAAATTTCAGACCTAAAACTAACCTGGCCGGACCCTAAAACCTTTCCCCACTTAACCGAGACTTCCCGTATTCATATCCCCAAGGTTTGGAAGTCAAACAAGCTCATCTGCAGTCATATTTGGTCAAGTACAGCTGCTGTCTGTTGAGAATTGACTAAGACCAGACCTGAAATAGTGAGATTTAACCCTAATTGTACTACTGGTTCCATTTAAGAGGATCCTAAAGACTGGCCCAGACCCTGGGTTACATCAATTGGTATCAAAGCTAGCATGAATCAGCAGTAGCCAAAGCCAGGGACGAATCAACATACTGTTACGAAGGAGGAACACAACTCGAAGACTCCTATGATGAGGGATACCTTGACTACAACCCCTTCCATCAATGTCATATCAAAGATCCTCACAGTGGAAATAGAAGAAGACTGAAGGAGAAGTTGTATCTTCTACACCAGGCTCAAATCAGGTGAATATAAAGCTTTGGGAATTGTTAATAGCAGTAGCGGTTCTAATGCAGTGTTTGAGGGGTTTTAAAGAGGGCTAATCTTAAAACTGAGAGGCATCCCCAACCCTATAGAGTCTCTCTTATAAAGAATAAGAGATTAGAAGGTGTCTAGTTCCCATCAATCTCCATTCCTACTCTGAGGAGGTCTGGTGTGATGCAGACATGTAACACCTATGAAGTTTGTCTAATATTATTTTAGGGAGACCCTCGTTGTATGATAATGATGTAGCTATCATGGGGAGAGAAAATTCATACATGGGCCAAAAAAATTGTATTCTTGCCCTTGAACCTAACAGGAGAAATCAGGAAGACACAGGCCCTCAGAGCAACTTAAAAGGACTCCAGTACCAAAATGGAGCACTTTTTGGTTCCATCCCCCTAATCTGAAGGACCCAGTTAAGAAGGCAACCAAAGCCTAACTCCATCAAAGGAATCTAAAGGAACCCAGTCAAGAAGGCAACCAAGGCACCGCCACAAGCACCAAGGTTAAAGCTCCACAACCAGAAGGTGAACCCTCTTCACCAATCCGGAACCTTCTCCCAGAGTGAGTGCCAGAAGAGGCTGATATAAACCACAAGGCTCAAACAGTGAAGGATTAAAAGTTCACTCAAGCACTTGAAGACAAGGTCATGACATCTGAAGATGTGTTACAATAAATTACAAAGATGAGGTCAGAGAAATAACACCATCCAAAGAAGTTTCTACAATAGATTAAAGGGTCAAGATCAAAGCCACAAACCCAACCGTAGATGTACCTACAGAAGACTCCAATAACATGGCTACCAATTTTGAGCGAGTATATTGAATTTGTCTCGCCCCCATCATTCTTTGGAAAGTAACTCCCTAAAGTTGAAGACTTAATTCCTAGTGCTCTGACATTGCAAAGTTCTGCCTAGGAATGGTTCACGCTATTGCAAACAAGTTGTTTCCACCACTACACTACAGAATTCGTGGTCGAATTTTTTCTACCGACTTGGAGCCAAAGAATAACAAATTTAACATGCCCCTTGGTTCTTGAAGAAAAGGCCTCTAGACTCAATGACTACATTCCTCACATTCTCACTTTGCCAATATTTTGCCTAGGAGCAATACAAGCAGGCAACACACATGCTACTCCCCTACCAACACTGCAAGATGCAACGACGAGTTCACATGAAAGATCTTTAGACAATTGATCCTAAATTACACGATAAGCACATTCATCAAGAGATGGATGTTTTCAAGAAGTGGAGAGCTGATGTAACCAGGCCCAGCCCACATAAAATCCATTGAGATTTGGACCACAAACCTAGCCCCATTGGCACACCAAGGGTTGGCGATATTCTGTCCAAGGATAATTTGATCATTTTACCCTCTCTTTTGGAGCCCTAGTAGGCCTAGTCAGATGCAGACTACTGTTAGGAGTCCATATCTACTTTTATTGTTGGGTTTGGTTTTGTTTTGGTCAAGTTTTTGAAAAGTCCCAGTCTGGGTAGGATTCCAAATTAGAGAGGGATTCCCTTAGAATCCACTCCTTACAAGGATTCTAGATCTACTTTTATTTTATATTTTGGATCATTCTTTGATGAGTTATGACAGGATCCTTGTTGAAGTGAGAGTCCTCAGTCCAGCAGACTCAGGATCCTTGTTGGAGTGAGAGTCCTCAATCCAGTAGAAGTCTTTCTTTTATTTTGGTGTATGAGTTGGAATCCAATCTTAAAGGGGATTCCCTCTTAGTTAGGAGTCCTTAAAAGTATTTGCACTTCAATTTAAGAGTCCTTGTTTGTTGTGTTTTCCAATTTGAATCCAAGTAGGTTTCTTAAGATTAGTCCAAGTTGGTTTTATTTTGGAGTCCTAGTTTAATTTTCCTTCAGTGTAAGGCTATAAACAGAGCCACCTCCTCATGTTACACATCAGATTTGATGAATTAAAAAACAAAGTTGAAGGAAGATTGAATGGAGCCATGGGTTCCTTAGGAGGGAAGCCCACGGATGATCTTATTTACTTTTTTCTGCAATTTCAAGTTCTCGTCATCTTCTTCTACTTGCGACAGCTAGGGAACATCCCAATTTCAGCAATCTTCAAGTGATCTTCCTTCCCCATCAAGTGCATACAACCCCAGATCCTATCCCTACCCTTAGCCACCCTAAAACCATAACCCTGCCCCTATCAGTCTTTTTCTATTTTTCTGAATTTCTTCGTAATTTTCAAACTTTTTCTTAGACCTAAAATTCAAGGTTAGATCTACGACAATCTAACCATTAGATCTATCTCAAACTTTAGGAACATCATTCCCCTATCCTTAGTGACCTGCCCTACCAATTTCAGCCCAATCAAACCAATCCAAACCCTAGTCTAACCCTAGTCCTAATTCCTCTGAATCTCTCATGACTTCCAAACCCCTCAACGAAACCCTAACCCTTTTAGGATTAGCTTCTCCTACACCTCCTCTACCTCCCATTCAGACCCTAACCCTAACCAAGAGTCCTAAGCCAAGTAGGAAACCTAGTGTTGAAGCCTAGTTTGAAGAATGATTCTGCAAAAACTAAATTCTGATCAAACAGAATTACTTTCATCAAATTTCAGACCTAAAACTAACCTGGCCGAACCCTAAAACCTTCCTCCACTTAAGCTAGAATTCGCTATTCATATTCCCAAGGTTTGGAAGTCAAACAAGCTCATTCACAAGTCATATTTGGTCAAGTACAGCAGCTTTCCATTGAGAATTGAGATCAGACCTGAAATACTGAGGTTTAACCCTAATTGTACTGCTGGTTCTATTTGGGAGGATCCTGAAGACTGGCATAGAGTCTAGACCCTAGGTTACATCACAGGTCCAACACCAAATTGGTCTATTTCCCTCTAAATCGACACCAAATTACCAACATATCAGAAAGGTAATCTTACAATTATTACCTTAAATCTATCGTTGTACCTAAAGTTTTCATTCATACAATAGGAAAGTGTTCTGTTTGGTAGGCAAGAAACATAACCATTAAGCTAAAAGTGTTTTCTATCGGGAAGCAGTCGATGTGCATTTGTGGGAGCAACAAGAGTGTCAATTAATAGAGATAATAGAGAGACGATCATTCTGCCTTACATGTTTGGATGCAGACACAAGGATCTACTATAAGTTCTATTTTTATAATTAATAAGGAAATTAAAGAGAACGCTATCTAGACCTCTAAAGCCTTCACAGAAAAGATAACCAATAAGAACATGCTATTGCTGATGAAAATTGTTCAGCAAGCTTGATATCTATGCAGATTCAAGAAAATCCCCAAACCTTGGGGATGTAGAAGGCCTTATGACACTGTAAAGGATATCATAGCATAACCAGACTCATCTGAGACAATTAAACAAAATTTCAGAACATACGCACATTAAGATCAGAAGAACACGATCAATACGAGATAGATTATCAAGCATAACATTTGATAAATTGTGGAACTAACAAAAAGAATAACAATAACAGCCAGTTAATTACAGAGCCCTTAAGAAACCTAACGAAGTATGGTTTCTGTCCCACAATGAAGAGCTAACTATCAAACTAGATGGCACACCCAGTTATTTGGATCGAACAAAGAAAGTAAAGAAGCTCTCATAAATTGCCGCAATATCGGTTTAGAAATAAAAATGGAAAAAGCAAAGTAAGCAACATTGGATGAAGTATAACTTAGAACCTGAGTCAGTGTTAAAGCTTGAGCATCGTGGGCCTTGACAAGCTGATCATACTGCTGTTTGATCTTCTTCTGCGTAACACTGGAGAGCGAAGTGAAGGGATATAAGTCATCCAAATCATTCTTATCCTGCGGAAGAGAAGAAAATCCATCTTCAGCACTATCCTTGACCAGGGAATTCTGACGCTTCTTCCTAGCCCTCTTCTTCTTTTTCTTCCCCCTTGAGTCGTCAGTTTTCACCGTATCCTCGGAGATAGAATGAACATCGTCGCTGTTTAGCTTGGATACATCAAAGAGCTTGAATTTCCCACTCTCATCGGAAGGCAAAGGAGAACGAACAGAGGAAATGAACGACGCCAATTTGGAAGGATCAGAGGTGAGAATCTCTAGAATTAACGGATGAATCTGATCGTCCTCACCCGTAGTATCCGATGAAGGGTACCTGAAGTTGGGTTGAGGGTTTTGAATCGATTTCTCAGCTGTTGATGCTGGTTCTTCTACTGCTACTTTTTCTTTTTCTCCACCTTCTTCTTCTATTACAACTTTTGTTCTCTTTAATCTTTTGAATATGAGGAGGGAAAGTATCAAAAGAGAAACAAATGAGAGGGCGATGAAGAGAGAGCAGAACATTGGAGCTTGAAAAAGTAGCAGATGATGCTCTATTAAATACGAGCAAGTGAAGCGAATTGAAGAGAAGGTGGTGGACACCATGGTTATGGTACGCGTCATTACAGAGAAAAACCAGACTTAACACAGGAGAGGGTAATGAAAAATCAAACTCTTCCTATCGTCTAGTTGTTCTTACACGTCTGAGCGGTTCAGAAATCCGAATCACTATTTCCACTTTTGAAAAGTCTTATTCTTATTTTTTCTCTTTTCTGGCCAAAGCTTCTAAATTCCTAATTAAACTAATAAAAGACAGTACAATACAGAAAATAAAATACCTAAAATCACATTTATCGTATCGTTTTGTATATACTTTTACGGTTTTACCAATCCGTTATCGTAGCGTTATGGTGCAAATTACTGTACGCTTTATGCATATGCAAGTAGGCCAGATGTAGCGCCGATACGCGTGGGCCAAGCGTAGGTCGGATGTAGCGCCGGTATGCGTGGGCCAAGCCGAGTAGTCATTGTCTGTTTTTTTTCTCTTGCTCTTGGCTTTCTCCCTATGCATGCAAACTACTGTATGCCATGTGTATATGCAAGTATGCTTTGTACATATACAAGAAAATTATAGAGGGCCTAAGAAATGGTAGAGACACAATTGTAAGAATGCCACTTTTATTTCTTGTGTCTCTCTCTGTCTGATTATCATGGCAACATTGCATCATCATCCTCAGTAGCTTCTCATTGGAAACAAATTTGGAACATTCCCACTCTTCCAAAGATAAAACACTTTATTTGGAAAGCATCGCATGAAGTTTTGTCGGTGTGTGATACTTTATTTCATAAAAATTAATCCCCATCCCCAATGTGCCTTGTATGTGCTTCTTCAAATGAAACTATATGCCATGTTTTATTTTCATGTCATTTTGCAAAAGAATGTTGGCACATGTCCCCCCTTAGAATTGATACCACTGAGTTTCATGGCTCTTCTATGATTGATTGGATCAATTTTATCCATACCAAATTTCATGCTTACAAGGAGATGCATATCATAGATGTTCTTTGGACCACTTTGTCTTGGTGTATTTAGAATACTAAGAACAACTTTATTTTTTATGGCAAAGGCATTTCAATTCCACATATTATGAATTGGTTCTCTTCTCAGGTTAATGAAATTGGTGAATGTCAAGACAATATCATCTCTTCTGTTCCAAGAAATTTCAATTTTCAAAACAACAATCAGCCTCATTTATTATCTTCTCTTGATATACATCAGGTTTACACAGATGGGGCATGGAACAAAACTACTTTACAGGGAGGTCGTGGAGCTTTCCTATGGGATGCAGCTGGATGCTTTATAGGTGCCCAAGCTAAGATCTGCTTTAGCGCTTCAACCATTACTGTGGAGGCAGAAGTTATTAGAAATGGACTTCATCTAGCTTTGACCTCTTATGTTGATAGAGTTATTTTATTTTCAGATTGTCTCTCTTATTTCTATTTTAAATGGTAATAATCAGCCCATTGATTGGGTGAGTACGAGTATTATTAGAGAAATTCAGCAACTTGTTGCAAATTTCTCCTTTGTTGATTTTAGGTTTATTAGCAGATCTTCAAACTCTACTGCTGATACTATTGCTCGTGGAGCAAATCTTTTTGCTCTCTCTAGGTTTTGGTGGTTGGTTCCACCTTGTTTTATTTGTGTAAACAATACTTCTTCCAGGTTTATTACCTAGGATATGTTAATATAATATTTGTAGTTGTTGGGAAAAAAAAAAAATGCCACTTCAAATCCTTCATCTACGAAATTAAGAAAATAAAAGAAAAGATAGGTCGATAACTAAATTTTTGCCTTACTAGGGTTCTCTTTCGGATTCTCCTAAAAACATAAAGAAAATTTAATAAGATTAGAGTGAAGCTCTTACCATATTAGAGACAGAGATTTTATTGATCAAGCAACAAATTTACAAGGACACACAGTCATGTTTGTGGTTCTTTGGAACACTTCAGAGCAATCCTAAGAACCAAATTGTCCAATATAGATGCGATCTAGGGTTTTTATAGCTAACAGATCTCAAAAGTCTTATAATACAATTTGATTTGTGACCTGACAAAAAGAGGAAAAATGACACTATTATAATTTAGGGGACAGAAATGCCCCTTCGATCATTACACTATTTACAGCAATATTCCTCTAAAGAATTTCTCTTTTTCTGATGTTGCTGTCTTTGTACAGAATTTCTAAAATATCAAGAATCTGATGACGTCCCATTTTGCTCTTGGAATCTTATATTTCCTTCTAAGTTCTCACCGAGGCATTCCACATAGTGTGACTACTGTTTTCTCAATTGGTTTGAACCAAAATGTTAATCCATATTTTACAAGCAGGGTTTTTGCTTGACATGCTTATTACCCACAATGTTGCGTTTGTTTGCAAAGGTGGGGTGGGGAGAAAAACACATGTGGGTCCCATGTGTAGTGGGGTGAGGGAGAAGGAAATGAAAGGAAAGGGTTTTGTGGAAAAGTAATGGTGGTGGGTCCTACTTTTTATTTTTCCCAACTTTCCCACAAAGTCCCACCAAATATGTGGGGTTTTAAAATGGCTTAGGGTGGGAAAGTTGGAGTACCACATCACCAGACAAGTTTCCTTGATTCAAGGAAACTTGTCTTTCACTTTCCCACCCCAAACAACCAAACAATCTACCATTTTGGAATTTAAGGCTGCGTTTGTTTGCAAAGGTGGGGTGGGCAAAAAGGGGTGGGAAAATAAAACATGTGGGTCCCATGTGTAGTGGGGTGAGGGAGAAGAAAACGAAAGAAAAGGATTTTGTGGAAAAGTGATAATGGTGGGTCCCACTTTTTACTTTTCTTAACTTTCTCACAAAGTCCCACCAAATATGTGGGGTTTTAAAACGGCTTGGGGTGGGAAAGTTGGGCTGCCACATCAGCAGACAAGTTTCTTTGAATCAAGGAAACTTGTCTCTCACTTTCCTACCCCAAGTAACCAAACAATCTACCATTTTGGGATTTAAGGGAAAAGTAAGAAATCTGCACTCTTTTCAAGAATTTTCCCACACCACCTTTATTCCAGCAAACAAACGCAGCTTAAGGGAAAAGTAAGAAATTTACACTCTTTTCAAGAATTTTCCCACACCACCTTTATTCCAGCAAATAAACGCAGCTTAAGGGAAAAGTAAGAAATCTACACTCTTTTCAAGAATTTTTCCACCCCTTTTTCCCACTCCACCTTTATTTCCTGCAAACAAATGCAGCTAGTATATTCAAGTTAATGCACCAAGTTTTACACTGGCTTGTCTAGTTAACCCAATATTTAAAGAATTTGGTTCTAGCTCAAAACTTGTTATAAAGCCCGATTAAGGGCTTAGACCAGTGTTTTACATAGAGGTTATTCCCTTGAGTTACCCTTTGAGCCAGGTTTAGAGCATCACAATAGACTTAATGTCTTTCTGCTAAAGACAACCTTTTTAGACTGAGTTGTTCTCTAATAACCTTTTATGGTTGTGGCCAAGACCATCTGGTTTTGTTATAGTCCAGATAAACCATGCCCAAGTTTTACGATATTTGGTTTGATCAGGCTATATGCATGGGAGCCACCCTCTGTTGGAGTTTACATTTCAAGAAGATTCTTTTCTTTTTCTTTGTCTTTCTTTTTTCAAATTACTTTGAATTCTAAATCATTTGGAGAAAGGATATGAGGTGGCTGTGACACCTGTGGGTCTTCCTTCAGTTCTAAGTTTTTGCATGATTTCTTCTATCAGGCCATCTTTGAATCTTTCTAAAAAAAGATTTGGATTAGAGAATTGAGGAGTTCTACCAACTGTAGCTTCTTTAACTTCTTCTTCTAACTTTGAAAAGCATTCATCATTTCTCTTGAGACTTTCTTTTAGAGTATTTCTTTCTTCTTTCAATCTTAGATTCTCTTCTTGGATTCTTGCAATCTCTTTCTCTTTTCCCCATTAAAAAAATGCAGATTATTTATTTTGGTAGTTTTCATTGCTAAATCTTTTTTTGCTTCAACATTCTTTTTCCTGATGCTTTGTGGTCATAAAATTTATGTGCTACTGAGCTCAAAGTTTTCAAAGCTGGGGGAGTTGCCTTGAGGTTTGGAGAAATGTAATATTCTGGGCCAAGTTTAAGTCGAAGCTTCCTGTGTGGCTTCTTCAAGTGTGGAATATCCTTTTTAGATGGGCTGTTGGTAATCTTGGATTGCTTTTGGTACTTCTTTCCCAATCTAAAAAGATTCCTCTGATCTTCCTTTGAAAGACAACATAAAACTACGATTTGCCCTTCTTGGTTCTCTTCTGATGGAGTAAGAATGCAATAGCATTTAGAACATTGATTGTTGCTGGTTTGAGTTTTTGTTGGCCAATGCTTTTGTTGATTGTTTGACATGCATTATCCATGGCTAACTTTTCTTTGAGGGATATGGAATATTGTATGTTGAATTGCATGGTTGTTTCTTTGAACAAAATTTGAGGTCCAATAGAAACAGTTTCTGGTGGTGAGACTAATTTGGAAAATCATGCAAAGGTGGTAAAGCCGTCGGGGAGCACTTTGTGCTACCCCGATGGGGAGCTGATCCGGACTCTTCTCCAATAAGGCTATTACAAAATCTTCTTTCTGCATAAAGACTTTAAAAGTTCAATAGGACCATTTCCAATCTCTTAAGAAAAGTCTTGCTCCTTCTTTTGATCTTATAATCAGAGTGTTTAATATTGATAAGACTATATCTAATAGCAATTTTCTTCCTTTACTTGTATTGATAAAAACATATTATATATTTAAATGTACCAACAATTTTTTCTCTCTAATTATTCTGAGGGCTTTATTGTAATTATCTTCAACCATTTATAAAAATGTGTTAGACTGCTAACATATTGACATTTTCTTTAAAAAGTCTAAGTTGATATTTGAATTCTTCTATTTCATTTTCTAATTGTTCAATTTTGATTTTTCATAACAAAACATATGAAGTTTTTCTTTTATATCAGTTTAATTCTGTTTCTAATACTAGGATATAATCCTCTAAATTTCTTTTTCTTCTTTTTTATTTATTTTTTTATTTTAGGTTTTTCAAATGTCTCATTTTAAAATTTGGTTTAATCGGGAGAGAATATCTGCAATTTTATTTTCATTCCTATTTATATGTTCTATTTTTATTTTATATTCTCTATTATGGTAGTATGTTCTAAGTATTACCCATCTTCTTTGTTTTATCCTATTTTCATTTAAATTGTTATAAGCTTTTACTAAGGCTTCACAATCTATTCTAAGGGTAAATGGGTTATTTGTTAAGAATATTTCCATACTTTCTAATATTTTTATTACTGTTTCAACTTCATATTAAATACTTATTAGTCATTTTATGAAAAATATTTTTGAGCTATATCTATAAATTTGTTCAGAGGATTTTGGGGCATATCCATTTGATTTTATTTTCAATATTGCTCCTCATCCTTCTTCACTCCCATCTATTTCTAAAATCATATAGTCCTTTTTTGTTGGAAGTCTTAGTAAAGGTATATTTTTGAATAAGTATTTTATTTTTTGTATAAGTTTTTTCATATTGTTTGTTTCACCTATGTTCCCCTTTAGGAGAAGTTTTATAGTATAGAGGTCCTAAAATTTTTCCTAAGTCTTTTATGAAAGGTCTCGTCTAATTGGCTAAATCTAAGAATGACCTAATCAAGATTATTCCTTTTAATATATATGGGAATGCTAAAATTTTGGTGGCAATAAGTGGTTGAAGATTTAGTGTGCCTTCTCCTAATTCTATTCTTATAAATTTTATATATGTTTTCCCTATTTCCATTTTCTTTTTTGATATTACAATTTCATGTTTCATAAATTATAAAAATATAATTTAAGATGACTAATATGCTTTTGTGGAGTCTTACTATAAACCAATATATCATTAATATAGATAATAACAAATTCTTTGTGTATTAAAAATATATTATCCATTTTTTTAAAAAAAAATAGAAGGAGCATTTTTAAGTCCAAATGACATGACTAACAATTTATAATATCCTTTTCAAATTGTAAAAGCAGTCCATTTTATGGATTCTTTATGCATTTTTATTTGATGAAATCATGATTTACAATCAACTTTACTAAAAATCTTACAATCTTGAATATAACTAAGAAGATAATTTCTTGCATGAATTTTGTAAGCATTTTAATAGGTGTTATCATTTAATCTTTTATAATTTATTATCATTCTAGTTATGCATATTTATTTACTATGAAAGCGGCAGAAAAATGCCTAGAATTGAATTTTCTAATAAGTTCATTTTTCACTAATTATTTTATATGGAGTTTAAATTCTACATCATCTTTGGGAATATATTTTGCTTGTCTAGTATTCATTCTATGTTTTAGATTAATAATTTCTAATTTACATATTGGTTTATCTATTTTTCAATGTTTTAATGGATTTTCATTACTAATTGTTTCTACTTTTCTAAATCTCTTATTACTTGTTGAATATCATTATGTTTTTTTCTAATTTATTGAATAAGCTTCTTTCTGATACTAAATTTTCTAAGTTTATTAGTTTTATTTGACAAAAAAGTTTCAGAGTCATATTTTATTGTATTATAATCTATGTTTGTCTCTAAATATTGTATGGGTGGCAAATGACATTGGTTTCTAGTGTAAGCACAAGTTTGGGTTTGGTTTGGTGTTTGTTTTTATTGTATCTTAACGGGGGGGGGTGATGACTACCAAAGCAAGAAGGGGGAAAAGGTGCCAAATTAGTATGAACTCGGATGTGTGTTTAGGTCTGGGTTGGGTAAGAATCATGGTACAATGTTGGAAAAAGAGCTTGGCTTCTTTGGTAATAAGAGTATTTAATATGGTATTTGGTAGTGTGGGAGTATTGGGTATTAGGATAGAAGCAAGGGTATAATAAGGAGGTATTTGGTCAATTCCTTGATTAAAGGGTGGATCTGGGTTAAAATGTGGCTCTATATCATCTTTAGTAATTTAATCTGAAGAGAGAAGGTTTTTGGTGCAACTGTATCAATATGAGCTAGCTATAATGTATATTTCTTTGTTAGAATGTTTTAGTTTTAATTGAACATTTACTAAAAAATCATTTGTGCTTAAGTTTGGAGAGCATTGAAAATCCAAATTTGGGGATGCATGATTATGTTTGTATTCTAATTGGATAGGAAGTTGAGGTTGTAATCGAGTAATCACAGCATCCATCGTTGTATCTAGTTTTGTGGGAAGCTTTCAGACCCCCGGGTCGTTGGGGCGTTCACTTGAGTCTTGCTGTTGTTTCTCGATTTTGGTTTCTAGGTTATCTAACTTTTTATTAATTATAATATCTTCAAGTAATGTTTCTATTTTAAAAATGGTATTTGGTAGTGTGGGAGTATTGGGTATTAGGATAGAAGCAAGATGCCATGGTTCGAGTGCACAGGATCACAAAAAGTCGATGAGATCTATAGGAAAGAAATAGAAGAGATCGGGGCGGGAGTACGTGAGATGCCATGATTTCCGCATATCACAAAGAGAAATGAAAGATAGAAAAGAGAAAGGAAAGAAAAAGAAGAGATTCGCTGGCTCTAATGGTTTCCATTTCTGCAGAGAAAGAGAAAGGAAAGAAATAGAAGAGAAAGGAAAGAAATCGAGTCCGCCATGTTTCCGTTTCTGCAGAGAGCCATTAGCCATGTTTCCGTCTCCAGAGAAAGAGAAAGGAAAGAAATCGAAAGATTGCAGGTCGATAAGATATTTTAATATTTTTAAATGAGAGAGAGAGAGTATTTAATGCGAGATTTTCAAATTTTGAATTTTAAATTTATTTGATATTTTGAGAATTTATCGCGATATATCGACTTTTTGCCGATATATCGCGATATTTCGACGAGAAATCGTCGACTTTTAGAAAAAATCGTATCGCTGGGGGGTGTCGTGTCGCCCCCCAGCGACACTCGATTTATCGCCGTGTGTCGGCGAAATATCGCCGACACATGGTACCATGGATAGAAGTAGTAGGTATATCTAAATGTGATAAATGTTGTTGTTTTTATAAACAAAATTTACAAATTTTTGCAAAACAATGATAACATTGATATCTATATTTTAGTGATGAATAATATTTACAATCTTTACATGGTCTATTCATATTTCATTTATTTTGTTCCCATTTGTGATTTAAGCATTTTCTTTCAATATCTAAATTCAGGTAGTACATGGAATTGGTATAGTGGGGGATGAATTGATTGTTCTAATCATTATTCATGTTCTGATTCACTTTTAGAGAATTGTATGTTGTATATAATTTCTGAATCTGAGACCTCTTTTTCTAAAAGTGTCATTTTAGTATTTTGTACTAAATAGGATTATTTAGCATAAGTATTTGAAAGTTTTGGACAATTATTACTAAAATGTCGGGTCTCAGCATGTATAACATTTGAGTATTGTTTTATAAGTTCTTCGAGGATTAAATCTTTAAACATGCCTTTGAGAATCTTAAAATGACTTTCTACTTGTGGATTGTTTTAGGGTATAATTTTTCTTTTGGGTAACTCTTCGCTTAGAATGACTTATTTGTGTTATTCGGTTTATTTTGTTTTTGTTGAATCCTATGGAAAGGAATATTGTGTTTTGGCTATATTGTTGTTGTACATATATATTATCACAGAAACTATGTTCACATTTAGATTGTCTTTGGGCTTAACATTTGCAACACATATTTTTACAATATGTCATGATAAAATAAACATTTTTTCCTATACCATTATTATCTAGTGCAACTTTTAATTCTAGTGTCCATGAGTTATATTCATTTTCCCATACTACCTATATTTGTTCTCCTAGTACGCCGAGTAATTTTAAGAATCACTTATTTTCTATTTCTTTATTAAATGTATTTCCTGATTTCATAATAAAATATACATAATCATTTAGAAAAGGTTTTATAAATTTATAATTTGATTAACTCATTTGTTCTAATGCTTTTACGGCTTCTCTTTGTTCATCTAATGTTCCAAAATTTAAGTTTGTTCTTGTACATAATTGTCCTATAAGGTTTAGAAAATTATTTGGGTTATTGTTTATATTGAACATTTGTCTATAATGGTCTAGAAATACAACTTTAAATATTTTCCATAATACTTTTACTGATCCTCCTAGGTATGATTCTAGTTTAGTAAACATTTTCTCTCGTAAGTTATTTGGATCCCATCTAATAAAAAAGATGTAAGCTAACTATAGATTTTCAAGTATCTATAGCACTTTGTCATATAGTTGGGGATCATGTGCTGTAAGGTTTAATATTGGGATAATTACTATTGCCCCCTGGGGTTGGGGTTTTATTAAAAAAAAAACCTTTCCTGGTGAAAGAGACGGAAGCCCCCTTCAACGGGTAGTGGTTGTTAACAGAACAAAAGTAATGTTTTTTTTGCCGTTCATTAAAATTGTTAAGTTAAAAAATCGGACATACCCTCATTTAGAAACTGTATTGAATGTCAATTATGCCTTAAAATCTACATTTTAGGATAAATTGTGGCTTTGGGGGCCTTTGGTCAGGCTAGAAGGTTTTCTTTTTCAACTTTGAGTTACATGTGTATTTCCTAATATTTGAGGTCTATTTTAAGGGCGTTGGACTCGGTGGAATTCTTTTAGACGGATCGAGGAGATTCGTAGTTTCTTGTTGGTATTGATTTTGCAATGAGTTAAGTATTGAAATCAATTGTGAGGTTCTTTTGGGTTTTGAAAAAATTGATGCAACACATCGGTAAACTAACAGCTAACGGAAGGGGGCATTAGTAATTTTAGATGAAGTTAAAGGTTGGATTAGCAATTTTAAAAGTAGAGGGGAGTAGTATGAAATCTAGAAAATGGAGCTCCAGTAATGACACTTTGGCAAAGGGGGTGAAAGTAGACCGAAGAAAAAAAAGATTTTTTTTGGTTTTTGTGTTTCGCATCAAAACAAGTTGTTTGCAAATTTGGAAAGAAGCGGAGTTGACTTTGGGCTTTGGATTTGGTGAGTCGGCGAGGAGATTTCGTCTGTTGATGATTCTGTGAGTCCGATTGTCAACGGTGAGAGAGATGGAGCCACGTCACGTCGTATAGCGGTGATGAACTATATGGGACACCCCAGGTTAGGGGTGTGCGCCTTGCTGGTTTAGTGATGGCGGTAACAAAAGCATTCCTGGAGCGTATGTGGGTCATGCGTGTATAGCGGCGATGAGCTGTACGGGACACCCCAGGTGGGGGGTGTGCGCCATGCTGGTTTAGTGATGGCGGTAACAAAAGCATCACTGGAGGGGATGTGGGTCATGCATGTATAGCGGCGATGAGCTGTACGGGACACCCCAGGTGGGGGGTGTGCGCCATGTTGGTTTAGTGATGGCGGTAACAAAAGCATCACTGGAGGGGATGTGGGTCATGCATGTATAGCGGCGATGAGCTGTACGGGACACCCTAGGTGGGGTGTGTGCGCCATGTTGGTTTAGTGATGGCGGTAACAAAAGCATCACTGGAGGGGATGTGGGTCATGCATGTATAGCGGCGATGAGCTGTACGGGACACCCTAGGTGGGGTGTGTGTGCCATGCTAGTTTAGTGATGGCGGTAACAAAAGCATCCCTGGAGGGGATGTGGGCCATGAGGTAAGGTGTGGTGGATACACAGAGACGGGTGATTGCAGAGAGATATCATCAACGTTTTTCTTCAAGGTGGTTTGTAGAATTCAAGCCAAGTAAAGATTGTTGGGTTTGGGTGTCTTGTATTCTGTGGGTCCATGTAATTATGGTTTTGGTTGTATTTGTAATCAAGATTTAAAGTATCTCACGATACCATACGATACAAGCCGATACGTATCCATATTTGATCCAACCGATACAATACATCTCAATACGTCTCTCCATTGAATTACACTAAAATTCATTAGTCAGAGCGATACAATACTCAATACAGAACGACACGTCTCTTAAAATCACCTGACCGATACGATACTCGATACCTATACTTTAAACCTTGTTTGTAATTGAAATAGGATTTGGGTCAATTACTAATACTAGGTAAAATTGTAATTACATTAGGATTAGGGTTTTAGATTTCCTTATAAATAGTCTTTGTGGGATAACCTATAGGTATCAATCTCTATAAGAGATTGGGCAATCAATCCCTATAGGGGATTGGGGAACCCATCTTGAGGATAAGGATTGGGGGCAAGCAAAGGGTAGCACTTTGTGGGTGTGAGAGTGGTGTGGGGTTTTTTTGAAATAGTGGAACTCCTTTTCTCTTTGGTGGACGTAGGCATGGTTTTGCTGAACCACGTTAAATCCCTCTTGTGTGCTTTGCTTGTGGTCTTCTCTGTTCGTGGTTGTGCATCCATTATCCCTAACATATTACACATAAATTCTACCAAAAGAAATAGATGGAAAATATCTTTGGATTTTGATGTGGATCAATTATACTTTTGGATCCGACTAAGCCTCCTCTCGTATCCGAGACGATGAGTCCTGCAAGAAAGGTTAGATGCGGGCCGGCTTGTGTGCCGGGCAGCCGCCTCCGATGGCAAAGTCAGATAATGAACAGAGTGAGGTCTCGTGCAAAAGCCACACAAGATTATACTTAGAGTGTATTGGATTCTTACCAGAGGGGTATGTCTCTGCTTTTATATTGTAAGTGTTACCTTTTATGTATTTGGTAAGTTAGCCCGACAAGGGCTATTGTTTCTCCTAGGCAGTGGTGGAGCCACGTTGGGACCGGAGGGGGCCATGGCCCCCCCTCCGGATTTTTTGAAATTGTAAATATCCTTGTTTCTCTTCTTATTTCTCTATCTTTAATGTGAAATACCACTATTTGGCCCCCTCCAAAAATTAAAAATTAAAATTTAAGATAAAGAGGATGGGTACAAATGTCATTCATAATATTTATCTAATGGTTATCATTAAATCCCTAATTTTAAGGAATAAAATGTTAAATTCTAATAAAAAACTAACTCACGATCCATGAATTTCTCCCTATATATTCTCTCCTATTTTCATTTCTATTTATTCTCTCATGAATCTCCTCTTTTATTCCTATTTTTTCTCTTTTTTTTTCTCACACGTCTTACAAAATATTGAAGTAGTTAGCAAATTTTGGAATTTTCTTAAATCTTCTCCACATCAGGATATTCACCCTCTCTTTCTCAAATTATTCCTTTCTCTCTCTCTCACACTCACGAATTTTCTATTAATTCACCTAATTTTTAATGTAGACTCCACTTTAAAATATAATAATATATTCTGAGATGAGACCTACAGTGGGTCCCACATTGGCCCACATACATTCGGCCCCCCCAATGTTCAATCCTGGCTCCGCCCCTGCTCCTAGGATTATGCTTCCTTGTCGTTGGTCCCATTCAATCAGCTGCTGAGTTGACCTTCTATATCAAGGATGATTGCTATATATGTGGCGTATATTACGCTTTTGGTCATGGATGATCGGCATCTTTCCCGATTAACTAGCATGTGGAGCCCCATCCGAGCCAGACCCGGTCGGGTAGAAATCTTCCGTATCAGATGCCACAAAAATATGCACTCCTAATATTGTATATTTGCCTAGCTGTAAATGGATGGAACAATATCTTTGGATGGTGGAGGTCATGCAGTAAACAAATTGAACAATTCTATTATTATTATTATTTTGGTGAACAATTCTATTATTCAACCATCCATTTTATCTGTCCCTGTTGTGCAAATGGTTCAGAAAGCTGGATTATAAATTTTTAAATGAATCTATATCCTACAACTGAAGCCATTCAAATGATCTAGATAAAATAGTGTGCATTCATTCACCACCTAGTGGGGGGCATACTAGCTCAAAAAACCTACAAAGTATATAGATTTCAGATGCTGTGTATGTTTCTGGTTGTTTAATATAACTTTCTTCCTCTAAGCACCATTAAAAGACATTGTATTTACACCAAAATGTATTACCATGTTGTAAACTCATGTGACAAACATAACTAACCTTAAAGAATAGATTCTAATTACCAAAGCAAGCATGTCAAAATGACAACCAACCTAGCTTTAAACTTATGAAATATGAAAAGGATTCATCCAGTTTAAATCTCTACTAAAATATGGCACCTTGAGGTAGCTCGACCATTTCTTGATTGAATCTAGTTCACTTTTATAAACAATCTGAACACAATCTAACGGTTAGCAAAGATGACAACTGAGCAACCAATTGGAATTTCTTAAGAGAAAACAAAAAGATGCTTGAAATATTAGGTGAGGGGAGAGCTACCCCCTTCTCCATCACCTCTTCCTCTTTTCCATCTCACAAAGATTTGCAGGATCCAAACTCCGTTCTTGCCAACTTATGCATGCCTCGACTACTCGTCAGGGTAGCTTTTTATATACTATATATGTCACATAATTTAAATTTAGGACAGAGATTTGTTTTTTGTCTTAGGGAAATTCAAACTCTTGACCTGAGACGTTAATTTTAGTCAATTAAGTTGACCGCTTTTGAGGTTTTTGAGTTCGATTTTTAACATGTCACAATGAGATAGGAGAGGCAAACATGCTTAGATTGATGGATATCCATCCAAGTGGCAAATATATTTCATTTAAGAAAACCTAATTTTATATATTCTATTGATTTTCTTTGATATTCCACCTGAAATCATTTGGAATTGGTCATTGAAGTGTTGAATTACTACTCAAAAATGATATAAATCGTGAATGTCTATAAATATTGTCTTTTAACCGATTTCCTCTATAACCAAACAGAGCAAAAGGAAAACTCGGTCGACAAAAATGGTTTTCAGAATTGAAAAGAAACTGTACCCGAAAGAAGAAAAAAAAAAGGAGGAAATTTAAAGGGCTTTATTGGTATCTAAAGGGCTTTAAATTGGGCTTTAGATTGGGCTTGGACCAGCTTAAATGCACCCATGTTTCAAATGCCCCGGTTTCAGCGGCTAACGTGCAACCACGTATACATCACTTTCAGCCTTTCTGGATTTCAATTTTGCTGATTTCATTTCGCAAGCTCCGAAAAATGGAGTCTTTGATTGATAATAAATCTAGGGTTTCGGTTTTGGATGACGCACACTTGTTAGTATGCCTCAAAGCACTCTTATGTTTGTCATTGGTTTCACTTGTGTGCTCTTAATGCAATTCGTTAAATAACTCTCCAAAATTAGAAACATCTCCCTCATGTTCTAATCATCCAAGTTTTTTTTTTTTGCTGCAACCATTGGATATCTGGTTTGCAGGTCAGCAGATCAATTTTTTTATGACGAGTGTTCCCAATTGATCAAAGTGTTTGTGGATATGCTTTGCAAATCGGAGAGGCACAGTAGGTTAAGGGAGGATGCTGGTATATTTCATTTCTCTTATACCTGATGCATAATCAAGATTTGCAGCTGTTCACCAAAATCACCTTAACATGCTGTATATGCTATCAGGGTCATGCAATTTTAACTATGTTTAGACGTTTGATATGGTCGCATTAACTCCTTAACGTATCTTCTGGCTTGATCAACCTTAGTTTTGTTGCTCTGGAATCATCAAAATTCAACAAGATTTGTTACTGGTTGCCCTACTTAGACTCTGGTAAGTGTCTATTCGGAAGGATTCAGTAGCATATGCTTCAATTAGTAATTAATTTAACTCAGTGAATGTTGAAACAGTCTGATGCCATCATCCATTCTTGGTTATGGTTATTACAAAAGATTTGGAAACCATGTTCGTCCAGTTATCTGAGCTATAGATGCGTTCTCTTTATCTTGTTACATACTTTGACAGTTGACTTGGTGTTGACTGTTGAGTTGTGGGATGTGTTGTTCAATATAGAAGTTTGATACTCCAACCCTGGCTAAGAATCTGGAAATATAGGGGGAAGGTGAAGTAAATTCTTGCCCAATAGCGAACAAGCATTTTTATCCAGTTTGATACCTTTTCTCTACTGTTATGAAGCAGGGCATAATGATGGGTTTCCTTGATGCTGGCTTGCTTCTCACTGGTAAAGACTGTCAAGAAAGTTCATGTTAAAATGCACCTCAAGGCTGGACAATGAGCAAACACATCATGTAGGAGCACATTCTGCTGCTGGTGCGAGGTTTCGTGCTTGGAATTTGATCTGCTGGTTTAATGTTTGACTGAAATATGAAGACCATGGACTTCAAACAGAAAAGTGCACTAGTACTAATATGGTAGGCTGCAAGAAAAAGCTCAAGAAGCCTAAATTCCATGACAACCAGAATGATTTTCAAGCCTCCAAGAAGTATAATGACTGGGCAATCAGTTCTGACTCACAGAATTCCATGATCACCATGCAAGGTATTAGAGTAGGACTGTTCAATAGTTGTACATCCACTGGTGCAAAAGTGTCACATATATTTAACCCCTAGAATATATATTTCATACAGATTAATACCTTTGGGCAGCTTGATTGGTAGTTTCTGATACGTTAGATGAAGGCTGCTGGTCCTGTATGCTGCAAATGGTGAAACCCTTTGGTCAGTGGAAACTGTAACTACTGAGTTTAACAATATAGATAAGATATTTAATTGCATTATGGTGATCAAGCCTCAATTAGGTTGTCTGAAGAAAGTGGTAAATGGAAGGAGGCTGTAGCAGGAGTTTCTCTTGCTTTTGTTATGTACTTGTTTAATGTTGGTGATGATATATCAATATCTGCATTTGAGGTTGAAGAGAGCTGTCTCTTGTTTTTCCTGCAAGCTGAATAGTCAATGGCATCGGGTGCTTGGTTAAGTGTATCAGGAGCTACTCCCAACATAGAATTGATGAAAATTAGGGGAAGGTTCTAAGCTACTCCAATAGAATTGATGAAAAGCATGTTAGAAGCATCAAGTTCCAGGAAAACTCACTGCTGAAATTGAATTAGATAATGTTTTTGTGTTTTAAGTTATAAAATATCTTCATTTTCAGATCTATTCTAAAGGTAAGATTGTAAACATTGGTCAAAATGTTGCAACAAGAACATTTATCTTCCAATGTTTTTCTAGCTACAGTGGTTGCACAGCAAAGGGCTTTTGAATCTCTGGAGTTGCAGTCTTTCTGAATATATCGTTCTCAGGGTAGCATGGTAACTCTACTCGTTGTCTTGTTTATTATTCCATTGTCGAATGGCTGTATGTTTCTGGTCATAACTCAAAATGGTTGTTGTTTATAAAAATGAATCTGGTTATATAGATATTGTAGAGCAACAGCAAAGGGTTACTCTTACCTGACAATCCTTCTCTGAAGATTAAATGGGATTCACCTGCTCACATAATCATTCTTGGAGTCGGTGTTAATCAGGCCATTGTGATGCTAATGACTAGGATTTCTTTAAGTTAAACATTGATGATGAATTTTGAGTTTGAATAGTCTACAGTCTATTCAAAATCAATTCTTGAAACTAATTTGATGAAATTTTTGCATTATAATAAATTTGCAGGATGTTGTCTTATTGGAGATGCAAAATACAAGAACAACCTCTCAGCTTGTAGAACTTGAAGACAGACTTTATTGATATTACAATGCTTAAAGGCTTTGAAAACACTAGATATTTTATACAAATATAAAGTAAAAGGAAAAGAAAAAAAAAAAAATTCCCCATCACAATCCTACAACTCGCCCCTATTTCAATCCATGGACTGGAACTTTTTGCAGGCTGCTTGACAAACAGCATCCACCTTATGTACATGATGTTATGTACATGATGTTTCTTCCAGCTCATCTTCACAATCTATACGGGCTCTGGCAAAATGGTGTGTTGAATGTCAACTTCACCCTGTCTCAAAACCAAAGCCAATGGCCTTGACAACCAGATACATGTACACTTGAATTACCAAGAAAACCTGAAAAACTTATTAAGATTTTGTGCCAAAGAAGATTAATTTTTTTTTTTTATCTTTATTTGATGTATTGTGCTTGTTGACAGCCATCAGCTGCAGACTGCCTCCACTGAGAGCTTCTTCCTAGTGTTTGGGCAGGGATCCCCTCCAAACACCTCTGGAGCAATTGTCACTGAGCACATTTGCTGCCCAATGCACCTCTGCAAAAGAGCCTTATCATAAGAGAGAGAGAGAGAGAGAGAGAGAGAGAGAGAGAGAGAGAGAGAGAGAGAGAGAGTCGAAGCTCAATGAAATAAGCAACAGTTCCTCATTAAAGAAAGGGAGTTGGGTGGGGTGGGGGGAAGGTGAGGAGGCTTTTGTGTCTGTCTCTTCTCCCTCCCCCCTTGAAATGTCTCCTGCCCCTGCTGTACCATGCTCCATCCATGCCCCCGTTGATGCACAGGAGGTATGCCTATCGCTCCCCCCCACCCAAAAAAAAAAGAAGGAATAGAAAAGAAAAACGATAGTTGAGTATAGGTTAGATAAATTTTTCATCAGTTATTTGATAAATTTATCAGCACTAAGGTTTAGCACTAGATATAGTAATAGCCGGGTGCAAAAACCTGCCCGAATTTGGCAACTCACATATCCAAATCCACCCCCCACACCCATGGAAAAAGAAAAGAACTTGGGCCATTTCTGAGATCTCTAATATATAATATTTCTGTTTTTTCAGAAGCCACAAGGTTTCCTGCTTGCTAATTTTTCTATTTAGTTTAGAGGTCAAACTGGATAATATATTTCTTTCTACTGTCTGCATTGTCAGAATTTTTAGTTTTTTATTTTCTTCTTTCTTCTTTCTTCTTTCTTTCTTTCTTTCTTTCTTTCTTTCTTTTCTTCTTTTTTTTCTTTTTTTTTTTGTTTTTGTTGGGGGGGGGGGTTGGGGAGAGGGAAGGAATTAGGGAGGAGAGAGAGATGCAATTAAAACTCTCATCTCTGGAGGTAGTACACTAACCGAGGAACTTAAGCCCAGAGTTCAAGTAATTCTCTAATTCATAGTCGGCCTTCAAACGGCTTCACTTGGCCGTTCAGCTAGTGGACATGCAACAATTCTGACTACAAGTGCACTGACTGGAACGGATACTCCACAAAATTTGGACTAATACTTGTAATAGGTGGTCACAGAAAAGTGACAGAAGGCATTGGAAGTTCACACCTCAAATTAGTATCTTGGACCTCTGGCTTCCCCTGAAAATCGCTTTCTATTGGAAACCAAGTGGACTACAAACTGCTGACAACATTGCTATGGTGTTGTTATGGGCTATCTATTACTCCAGCATTCAGTCTCACTTTGTTTGGTTTCCTGATGGCTTTTACCATGTATTGGCCACTTTCCGCTAAGTTTGGGTTTTATGTTTTACATTGTCATCCTAAAGAAAATTTCTTTGCAAGAAAATAAGAAAAATGAGATAGCAACACAGAAATGAGCCTACCTTTTCAAAAACATCATATGACTTGTGAGCATGACAACTGCCTTCCTGGAAACTTCCACATATCCCTTGTGGAGTCCCAAAGCTAGCAAACTTTATTGATGAGATCTTCTGTCCTGGTGCACACCTAAGATGTGCCTTGGGCCTGATGGGTCCTTGTACTTTACCAGAGGCTAGCATATGAAAACTTGTATGCGTCGGGTGCCCTTCAAAAATATCAGCACAGACACTTTCTACTGTTCTACTGACCAGAGAAATACCAGATGGATTTCCACCCCATTCTTCAAATAGAACCAATAGGTTCCCAGTAGGGTTTAGCCATGAACGTGGAACATGATACCTGATGTCAGCAGCAGTGATCAGTTCTTAGTGAGTGATCTAACCTCATGATCAGTGATTAAAATTAAGTAAACTTGTCTCACCATCTTTGGGAGGCCTCTCCACAGTTACTCTGGCAATTTTTCACATTATAATATCCTGCATAATTACAGCCACCACAGGTACCAGATGCTTTATATGCTGGCCAGTAGCGTCCAATGCTCTGTCCATTTATCCAGATTTGACCTTTTCCCATGGTGTTCATATCTAAAGCCAATGGCTCATTCCCAGCTGGTGCATTGAAAATAGTCTGGAAATATAATCACAAAGGTATATTTTAGCAGAAGGTATACTTTTTACACAGATTCATAACAACGTAAAAAAATTTCACAAAAGTAACATGAAGGCCTCATAAGTCATAACAGAGATTTGTTACTGAAAAATTTCATAACTGAGATTGTGTTCATACCTTGTACCATGTCAGAGGCTGCTTTTGAGCAACTTGTGATCCTTGCACCCACTCAACAGAAGAACTACCACTGACTGTGTGGAGTCTTAGATCTTCTCCTTTTAGGCCAATCTGCCAAGCACATCAAAAGAAATCATTCCCTTTTCCAATTCTAAGCAAGGATACTAGAAATAAAAAGAATTGATATTTAACAACAAACCTTGTAAGACCATTTCTGCCATGTCAGGTCTCTTGTCCCCTCATTGAGACCTTTCAGTGTAACTGGACCGAGCACCCCAGCATTCCAAGTCTCAAAATGGATTCCAACATTCTAATTTTCAATCAGAGAAAGTTGAAAAAGTTTAATGCAGTCAGAGTTTTCCCACAATCAGAATGCTCAGAGCACATAAGGGCAGCAGAACAGGGACAAAGAACAAACCGGGAGGCCGACAGATAAACTTAGCAAAGAGATCTTGTTGATGCCAGCTCTCAGCTTCACACTCTCACTGAATGTCAGTTTTGGATTCTCCAAACTACCATAGGCAGTTCCTGCAAGAAAACAGGCAAAACTGTTCATCAGAAATGCAGGGGATACGATAGGACTATAGTCCAGAAATTATTGTCTTGTAAAGGGTTCCATGTTCTTTGTAGAACTTCGGAACAGTGTGCCCACCTGATAGCTCACTATTAATGAAAACATGCAAAGCATGGCCTGCTGACATCACCGTGAGGACAGGATAGTTTCCATTCTGCAGAAACCCTTCATTGGGATCTATCTTAACACTGGATACAGAAAGGAAATGAAGAGAAGATAAGAGACAAGAAGCAAATTTTGATGGAGGAAAATAAAAAAGGATTTGAGGGAAGAGGGGAAAGAAACCAGAAGAAGGTCAGTTAATAATGGGTTATAACAACTCACTCTGTCATGTACCACAAATAGTCTGTGGTATCTCTAGTAGTATATATCTGCTCCTGCAACCCAGTGACTGTAAAAGAACTGTCAGAATCAGTGGCTGTCTCTTCATTGTATGATTGCCAAGAGAATCCCAAACTTGTTAATTGAGTCATCTTCATCTGTGCAAATTGGGCCCCAACCTGTACAGAGATAACATCTATCATCATTAATCTTATTTCCCGCAACCTTTCAAGACATCAGCATCTTCTGAACTTTCAAGGTTCTTAACCCTGTTGAATGGAATTTTTTTGTCATCAATAGATGATGAAGTGAGCAACATATTTGCTGAATTTTTGCTTCAAATGAACCACCGTGTAGGTCAGAACATGATATGTTTCAAATCTAGGCATTCTGGAAACTCTGCTTAATAATAAGATACCAATATCTTTTGAAGCACTACAATGATGTAGTGCTACATTGGCTAGATTTAACATATAAATCACATTCTTCTCAGAAATTAAAGTAATTAACCCATGTCCAGCAACCCATAAATCTATAGCATGGTAAATTGGGTAAGCATCAGCACCTGTTAAACATGTAGGAGAAAAAGATCAAAAGAAGCTAAACTGAGCGTAGAGCCTTTTTCTTACCCTTGCAGTGTTGAAAACAGTATTCTTGCAATCAGGAAGAATGCTTATTGACCAAGGAGGCAGGTTGTAGTGCCTATTCCCAAAAGAAACTGTGGCCTGAGAATTTGAGTCATAGTTTGCAAGGAATGCAGCACAAGCTCCAGAACCTGACTTGAAGACATGAGCCTGGATGAAAAATAAAATCTGGAGTCATTGCCAATACTAGAACTAAAATTGATTATCAAGTTCCACAGTGCTGAACTGAAGTAACCTCTTGATTGGTCCCAAGCTTTTCCACAGTTGGATTGGCAGAAACCAAGGCCTGTTCACAGAGCTTGATGGCTTTGTGCAGATTTCTCAAATGACCCCATTTAGGTTCCCTTAGTAGTCCTATGGACATAATGAAGAATTTTATTACTTAAAATTGGACATGATAAAATGCATATTAGTATAAATAACAGATTTTAAATGGAAAATTCTTTTTCACAAAGCAGGGATTTAAAGTTTTAACAATCAAAGGTTCTTATTCCTAATTTCAGCAAACACAAGAAGTCACAGAAAATTAAGTGGAAATACATAGTTCTATACGAAACAGAGATCAGATATACCGGCTAAAACTGTCATAGTTCTACACGTATACCAATAGTGGAAGGGACGACCCACCATCCAATTAGCACTTTTTTCTTATACAGAAGAACAAAGATCATAACATTATATGGTTGTAGGGGCATTCTGTGGTTGATATCTTGACAGAATTAAGGAATACATCAGTCTAACAGGCTAAATGCTGCAGGCATACCATATTCATCAATTGGAGCATCATAATCATAGCTAGTAGCGATGAAGGGACCACCGGCCGTCCTTCCGAAGTTTGTTCCTCCATGGTACTAGAGCAGGGAGAAGAGAATAAAGAGAACTTCAGTTTTCAATTAATTCTAGGGTAGCTAAGTATCAGGAAGAAATGGCTTGGAAGTGTACCATGTAATAATTAACGAATGATCCGCCTTTCTGTATAAACTTGGCAACTGAATATGCCACATCTTCTGCTGGTCTGTGAGGAACTGGACCTCCAAACTCGGTATACCTGGACATGCAACAGATGATGGACAATTCAGCTCCTAATACTGACTTCGAGTACATGGGAGGTATCAGTAGACAACTTACCAGCCAGTCCAATTTTCTGTCCATATCTTGGGTTTGTAAGCTTTGTTAGGAGAAAACCAGTCACAGTAGAAATCATTGCAGGTGTTTATCTGTTACAGGATCAACAACTAAAGATAAATAATGGGAGTTTACAGAGAAGAGGATAAGAGGAAATACAGATATCTTGAAGTACAGAGCACTCAATACAAGAACAGAATAACAGATTTCAAAACCAAAATTTTCAATGATTGGTAAGAAATAGGCCCCTGAACATTTTGTAATAGAAAAGTACAACATTTCTTTTTGGATGTTTCATGTCATTTTTATAGTCTCAGTGCTTGTGATTTACCATTTCTTAGTATGCGAAAAACCACTACAGATAGCTACACAAACAAAACAGATAGATACTGTAGAAGCACTTACTATGGGATCAGGGGCATCATCTTCCTTGCACATGACCCAGGGGACTCCAGTGCCGAGGTTCACAGCCATTTTTGCTGCCCATTGAGCATATGCCTTAGAAGGATTTCCAAGTTCATACTCTACAGGTCCATATTCGTTCTCTATCTGCAGAAGCATTCCGAAAGAGAGGGCACCTCTCATCTATCATATTCAACAAGGGACAATGGAAAAGATTACAAGGATGAGATCTTAATATTACCTGAGACAGAATTATCGGGCCACCCTGAGATTGAAACAAACGTTCTGCTTTCATTATATCCACAATCTTCGTTGTGAACCTTTGCATTTCCGCCTGCATCAATATCATAGAAAATGGCTTTGAGAATTAATCAATGTAACAGTTAAGAAAAGGAGAGACAGAAGGAAATTACAGTATCCAACCTTGAAAGGCCCATTGTCTGCTCTGAAACTCATTCCTGGTATGTATTTCAGCCAAACTGGGAAGCCCCTGAATCCATAAGTACAGATTGGCATAACAATTCAGTACAAGCACAACTCAGAAAATGGGAACAGAAAGAGTTTTCTTATTTTCTTTGCTCTTTTTTTCTAGGCATCTGAACATGTTTTTCATTACCCAAAGTTCCATTCTGCACATATATAGGGACCAATCCGGAGATGAACATAAAGGCCAGCTGCTTTCACGAGCTTGATAAACCCAACCAGATCATACCTATCCTGGAAGTAATACTACAAAAACAAGGTTTGGAGAAAATGAATACTAAATCCATCATCAAAATAAAGAACACTACGAATAGAAAAAGATGCAGATTTCCATTACATTGCCCCGAGTAGGTTCGTGTCCATTCCAAAAAACATAGGTTTGAATAACATCCAAACCTCCATCTTTGGCCTTCTGAATAAGGTCTGGCCACATCTGCAATCAACCCAATTGTTGGGGAAAATGTTGCAGAGCAAACCCAGAGAATCAGTAAAGTGATAAGTAAGAAATGAAGTAGAAAATCAGAAAAACACAGGAAGAACATTGTATGAATACCTCAGGAGTACTTCGTGGGTAGTGAATAGAACCCGAAATGAGAATCCTTCGTTGCCCATTGATGATAACAGCTTTGCCATCGTAAGTCACAGAAGCTGTAACAGAAGAGAACCACGAAACCAAGAGCAGAAACAAGAATGCATTGAATCCCAATGCGTTCCACATGGGAAGTTTGAAACTCATGACCTCTAGCTTCTCAAGGCGGCGTTTTTCTTCCTTTTCACTTTCTTCTAATTCCCCACTTCTTTTCTTTTCTATTTTTTGATGTTCCCAAGGCACCTGAGCAGTGAGCGAATGAAAAAACAGGTAATGGGTTTCTACGTTTGTCTCTATTCTCTTTTCTTTGACACTTTCTTCCTCAAAGCTGCAGAGAAAGATCAAGCAGAAGCTAAAGCTGGCTTGGATTGCAAAAATGTGGAGGCTTTGCACCTGCTTTTATATTGGCAGAAATGAAGGATGAGGGACCCAAAAGTTAGAATGGATTTGGGTAGAGAAGCCTTACATGTGGCATGTGTACACAAGTTTGAATTAAATTAAAAAACTGTAAATGGAAAGTTGTAGAGCCTAATCTTGTATAACCCATTAAACTTTTGTCAAAAATGGTGGCTTCAAGTGAAAAATTTTCTTCTACAAGAGTATGAAAATAGCTCATGTACCTGTTATCAAAATTTATTTTTCCATTTATAAAAAGCTCCCCCAAAGAAAAAATTTATTTTCTTAACCTCTATGGCTCTTTCTACTTTATTGATCCAGGTAGAATGTTTGTTATGGTAAATGGGTTTTATGTGTAATCAACATTTAAATATTTGCTTAATCATTTCCTGTTTATGTATTGTCACGGGTCTCTATCTGTTTATCACCTTTTACATGTTCATGTCACTTTCATATCTTATTCAACAAGAGAATGAATAAATAATTTGTTATGAACCCATTAAAATTCTGATAGTAACTTGCAAAAACAGAGGACCACTTGTTCTTTTCTGTGAAATTAATTGAGTGCAATCTCTGGTGAACTCTTTTTATTTAGAATCATTTTCTCTCCTTTTTTGAGGAAAACATTGAATAGTGATGAGGTCCTTCAGTCCATTGAGAACTCATCAGCCTTATGATTTTGCTTTAAAAGCTTAAATGTGCTGCTGTGCCACATAGTGTTTGAAAACAAAAGATTGAACTAAGGTGATCCTCATTAGAACATTTCTAATGGGAAAGCTTAGATTATGCATCAAACATGAAATACAATTGAATGCATGAATGAATTAATTATCTAACCAAGTTCTTCAATCATATTATAAAGAAAAGGAAAGTTTCTAATAACATAATTTAAAATACTTAATCTCTCTACATGGATGGTGTGATACCATAAAGGCATATATTTTAGGTAGGTAGTCTAAGTCTTGGACTAACTAACTAATCCATTTTTATTTAATATGTTAGCTTCCCTTTAAATAAAGTTTGAAACACCTAAGAGTGGAATCAATGCAGAAGTAGGTCTTCTTGTACATAACAACTCTATAATGGGTCAGGAATATATCAACTTAACAAATCCAATTAATGCTTATTTAATGTTGAAATTAATAGTGGGTGAAACAAAAAACATTTATGTATCCCCTTTCAAGTCTTACTATAGTGAGAGTTTCCTACATGTTGTGCAATTTTTGTGGTGTAATGTGAAAGTTAGTTTGGCAAAATCAAAAAAGAAAGTAAAAGAGGTTTACTTCAAGGAGGAGAAAGAGAAGAAAAAGGAAAACTAGATGTGCAATTATTGATTTCTATTTTTATTTGAGATAGTACATTTAATTAAAAGAGTTAAAAGGTCAAGTTAAGCTTGCATGAATTAATTTTATTTATTTAATTTATTTCCCTAATCCAATATGCTTGATGAACATCACCTAACTTTCCTGAATCTTTAAGCTTTTCTATACTTATCCATGAAATTGATTAATCAATCATGCATAATATGATCATTTAAATTAATATATAAGGCTTAATAATGGATAAACATATGTGAGTCTAATCACACCATAATTGGATTTGTGTCACCTGCCTAAATGAAAAGAAAATCTAAGAATTAAAGTGCCTATATCTCTATGTAATAATGCAATTCATGAGCAATTAATTAAATTTAAAATATTCACAAAATTGTGATTAAGAGCAAATTCATTAAACTTCATTGATTCCTTTCTTCCTCTCCTCCTTGTCTTGAAGAAGGGAGTTGTCAGTTACTATGGTGTTTGTGTGGAATCATTGTACAATACCAAACAGTAACAGATTTTACTTTTAAGATATGAAACAATACAATCTTCTTATAGACAAACTAACACTTGTTACACCAAAAAGAAAAAGAAAAAAAAAAAAGTGACTTTTGTTTGCTTGACATTATTGAAAGGTGATCAAGAGTCTTTTCTAAGAAGAAAGATGTGAAAGCAACCAAAATGGTGATAAAATTTAGAAGACCGTAAAGGCGCAAATGTGTTTCTATCACAGTGGTGGTACCCTTTCATGCATTGAATTCGTTTCATTGTTTCCCACTCTCTCCTCCAACAGCCCCTTTCTTCTCATCCCGTGAGCCCTAAGGCCTTCCAATCCTTGTAACCGATATGATGATCGATAACATAAAAAAAGACACTTTTAAAGATCTAAGAGAGAGTTTTATTTAAAATGTCTATGCAAATGGTCTCCAGGCTCCACTAGATACATGGGGATGGATTAGGTGATTGGGTTGGTTCTATTTTTTTTTGGGTATGATTGGGTTGGCTCTATTCTAACTACTATGTGAGCTGTTGTGATATAACTCATCATCATGGTATGTAAACCCAAAATTTTCCATACTTTCTACATCTAGTTTTATATTCTTTGAAATCCATTAAAACCAAGAGATGACCCAAGGCATTAAGAAGCTAAGGAAGTATCTAATTTGAGTTATTCCATATGGTAATGTTAATGATTCTTAAAGATTAATGGATTCATGTTGTGGGTTTCCTTTAGTCTTCATATAGTTTTTTCTTTGAACCAACTCAAGAGGTCATTCTAGTGGGTGCCACAACACCGCACAAGGGTAGCGTAGAGTTACCTTTGCTCTCACTCCTTCACTTTCTCCCAAATAACACATTTAAATGAAAGGATTCATCTCTCAACGTTAATATCGTTCTTATATTGCCCTCAGAGGTTGATGAAGTACTGGATTTCATCTTTGTAGATGGAAGGAAACTTTTTTCCTCTTTTTTTTCTTCTAAAAAGTAAAACAACATAGGCACTCTCTCCTTCAGCTTCCTTCTCCAAAAAGTCTCATTTTCAAAGTGGGGTATCTCATTCTTAGCAAGGTTGCAATATTCTTTGAAAATGGGTAGATATAATATCAATATCATCAGTACCATATTTATCTTAAATTTATGTCATTTTCTCTATAACTAAATAATATTTAATATAACTATAAGTTAAAATACTTCCAAAAAAAAAATCCCCTTTTTAATTAGAAAAAAAACCCTGGGCTTCCCTTTCCCCCCCACTACAAAAAAAGGAAAACAAAACCCCTAAAACCCAAATACCCAAAAAAAAAAAAAAGAGGGAAAAAAAATTTTTTTTAAAAAAAAAAAAACAAAACGCCCCAAAAAAAAAAAAATAAAAAAAAAAAAACCCCCCCCCCCCCCCCCCCCCCCCTTAAAAAAAAAAAAAAAAAAAAACCCCACCCCCCCCCCCCCTTTATGTAAAAAAAGGGGGAAAGGGGAGAAGGTAAAAAGGGACCCCGGGGGGGGGGAGAAAAAAAAAAAAAAAAAAAAAAAAAATAATATTATTAATAATAATATTAAAAAAAAAAAAAAAAAATACTCCTCTGCCGTTGCCCGGGGTCCCAAGCCCGGGTAAAGGAGGAGGGTTGGTGCGTCAGGTCGGCAGCCGGCACCGGAAAAAAATCTAGCCAAACCTTTTTTCATGGATTCGACCTTATATGATAAAAGCATATGCTAGGGCGTTCCCGACAAAAGAAGCGACGCGCTACACTATGGCCCGGGTGTAGTGATAAGTGGGCAAGGGTTAGCTAGGGCGTCCCCTGTAAGCGACGCGTCGCATCGGCGCCCGGATGCGGTGATAAGTAGGCAAGGGTTCCCGCGCCGTGGACGAGTGCGGGTAAAGAAGCTAGTCCATAAGCATAGGATTAGATTGGCATCTTGGAACATAGGATCTCTAACTGGTAAGAGCTTAGAATTGATAGATGTTATGAGGAGAAGAAGGATTAATGTAGCTTGCATTCAAGAGACTAGATGGAGGGGTAAAAAAGCCAAAGAGTTGGATGACTTTAAACTTTGGTATACTGGGGATAAAACAAATAAAAATGGAGTGGGTATAATAGTGGATAAAGATTTAAAAAATGATGTGGTGGATGTTAAAAGAGTGGGTGATAGGATTATTGCTATCAAGCTTGTAATGGAGAAAGAGTTAGTAAATATAATTTGTGCATATGCACCTCAAGTAGGACTAGATGAAAGTCTAAAGCTAGAATTTTGGGAAAATATGGGTGGATTACTGCAAGAAATTCGTCAAGGAGAAAAGATTATCATAGGAGGTGATTTAAATGGACATATTGGAAAAGATCAAAGAGGATATGAGAGTGTTCATGGAGGTTATGGTTTTGGAGAAAGGAATGACGAGGGATTTAATTTTGGATTTTGCTACTGCTTTTGATCTATCATTATAAATACTTACTTCAAAAAGAGAGATGAGCATTTAATTACTTTCAAAAGTGGACAGCATAGAAGCCAAATAGATTTCTTCCTAACTAGAAGGACTGATAGATTGTTGTGCAAGGATTGCAAGGTGATACCGGGAAAGCAATGCACAACATAGACGGGTCTTGGATATGTGCTAGCCCAAGAACACATAAAAGGTCTAAGGTAAACCATCCCAGAATAAGATGGTGGAATTTGAAAGGAGAGACCTAAATCCTTCGTTAATGAAGTAGTCAAACAAGGAAAATGGGATTTTAAAGGGGATACCAATGCAATGTGGAATGAGATGGCTATGTGTATTAAGAAGGTGGCTAAGGATGTCTAGGTGAATCAAAAGGAAAGACCATCTTATAGAGAGCGTGGTGGTGGGATAGTGAGGTTCAAGCTGCCATTAGGAATAAAAAGGCTAGTTTTAAGACATGGCAAAGAACTAAGGATGTTGAGGATCTTCAAAGGTATAGGTTAGATAGAAATGAAGCTAAGAAAATTGCGGGAAAAGCAAGGGAAAGAAAGTATGAAGAGTTATACAATAAGTTGGGCACAAAGGAAGGGGAAAAATCTATTTATAAGATAGCTAAGATGAGGGATAGGAAGAGTAGAGATCTTGACCATGTTAGATGTATTAAAAATGGAGATGGTAAAGTATTAGTTTGTGAGGAGGATATTAAGAAAAGATGGGAAACCATTTCTCTAGTTTACTAAATGAGCATTCTTCAAGCACTTATGTTTGGACGATTACACTTTTCACCAAGGCACCGGTGTCCGAACTTATATACGTAGAATTTCGATGTCCGAGGTAAAAGAAGCTTAAGGAGGATGAAACTCGGCAAGACACAAGGTCCCGATGAAATCCCAATTGAAGTATGGAAGAGCTTAGGAACCCATGGACTAGTTTGGTTGACTAAGTTGTTTAATAAGATTATGAGCACGGGGAAAATGCCGGATGATTGGAGGAGAAGTGTTGTGGTTCCAATTTACAAAAATAAAGGAGATATTCAAAGTTGTAATAACTATAGAGGCATTAAATTGATGAGCCATACGATGAAATTATGGGAGAGAATAATTGAAACCCGGTTGAGACACTTAACTACGATTACGGAGAACCAATTTGGGTTTATGCGGGAAGATCTACAACGGAGGCTATTTACTTAATTAGGAGACTTATGGAAAGGTATAGAATATGTAGGAAAGACTTCATATGGTATTTATTGACCTAGAAAAAGCTTATGATAGAGTCCTAGAGCGTTAATTTGGCAAGTACTAGAGAAAAGAAGTGTTGCAAGTAAATATGTAGATATAGTTAAGGATATGTATGATGGTTCGGTGACTAGTGTTAGAACAGTGGGGGACAAAGTAAGGAATTCGATAACAGTTGGGCTACATCAAGGGTAACTTTAAGCCCATATCTATTAGATTGGTAATGGATGAATTAACCAAAGAATTCAAGATGAGGTCCCTGGTGTATGCTTGCGGATGATATTGTGTTGATTGATGAGACCAAGTGGGGATTAATACCAAATTAGAATCATGGAGAGTAGCTTTGGAATCAAAAGGCTTTAAACTTAGTAGATCGAAGACGAATATCTAGTTTGTAACTTTAGTCATGATCGGGCGATGATGAAGTGGTGATACTTGACGATAAAGAGATTCCTCAGAGTGATTGTTTTAGGTACCTAGGTTCAATCATAAGTAAAAGAGGTGATTTAGAAGATGAGGTTTCCCAAAGAATTAAAATAGGGTGGATGAAGTGGAGAGGTGCATCCGGGGTCTTATGTGATCGGCGTATTCCATTAAAGCTAAAGGAAAATTTTATAGGACGTGTCCGAAGCTAGATGACGGTGCAGTGTGGGGTAAAAAGAATCAATAGATAAACCGGAGCAGAAATGAGAATGCAAGATGGATGAGTGGCAAAACTAGGATGGATAAGATAAGAACGATCATATTAGAGTTGGTCTGGGAGTTGCTCCCATAAGTGATAAGCTTAGAGAAAGTCGTTTGAGGTGGCACGGCCCTTCAACGGAGACCTATAAATGCTCTGTTCGGAGAAGTGATATAATCCATATTGAAGGAACTAGAAGAGCAGGGGTAGACCTAAGATAACCTAGGAGAAGTGGTGAGAAAGGATATGTATAGCTTAGGCCTTGATCAGCATGGCCTTAACAGAACTGATTGGAGGGCAAGAATTGTGCCGCCCATTTAGTTGGGAGGCTATTGTTGAGGCCGTATTTACTTATTTGTGTAATGGAGATATCGTTTCGCATTCTTGGGAAATATCATGATTTGGGCTTGTTTAAGGTATCAAAGTAGCTAGCAAGGACACTCCAAAGATCATTTACCTATTTTTTTTGCAGATGATGTGTTTATAATTTGCAGGTTGCTCTAGATTTGTTCCCAGTTCTTTTGGGTTAGAAAATAAAATTTCAAAAAAGTGGTGATTTCTTTAGTTCAAATGTTTTTGGAACATACAAGAATCTTTATCTGACTCTCTCTAGGTATTTCTCTTACGGAATTATACAGTATCTTGAAAATTACATCTAGAATTGCTAACTTACAATTTCTTATAGATGAAATTTCTTCAAGATTTGATACTTAAGAAATCTAATTCTCTTAGTTTTGCAGGGCATTGAACTCTAAAAAAAATTATGCTATCAGCTATTCCTTCTTATTAGTGAATGTTTCACATTACTTTTAACATGTTTACTTAAAGTTGGATTCCATTGCCGACCAATTTTGTATTGGTCACTCTGGTAAGTACAGAACCAATTTTCTAGTCACTCATGTCTACTTAAAAGGTAGATGCTCCTCTTCTGAGGATGGGTAGATCAGATTTCTAACAACTATAAGTTTTGATTACAGTTCTTGATCAAGGACTTCATATGGCATTGGTATTATGCTTGGATGTGAAAGTTGTATCTATATAAGGACCAGCTTCTCCCTATACTAGTTTACTTTTGAATCTATCTACATTAGCATTTCATATATCGTTTTTGTAATTATCCTCAATTTGTCACTTACATTAACCACATCGACCATGGCTGTTTCATTTAGGTTCTTCTTAGTTGTTTGGTTCGATGTCCAAAGATAAATTGATGTAACTAGTAACAATCAAATAATAATCTCTTACCTTTACCTAATAAAATGAAAAAACAATTTTAATGTTCCCCGACAAAAGGCCAAAACAGCACGGGGCGACAGACAACAGGGGGGAAGAAAAACGATAACCCCGGAAAAGCCAATATTTTCGCCACAATGTGGGGCTTATAAAATTTTTGGGGTCCCACCTCGAATTATTTTATTATATTAGAATAGACCACATATTTTTAGGGTCCACACATTTGAAAAAAAAGGTAAAATTATTGATAATAATATTTTTTTTGGACAAAATAATAAATTAAAGAAAAAAAACAACCCTAGAAAGTTATAGGCAAACCAAAATTTTCTTTGCCAGGAGATGCAAACCAATTTTTAAGTTAAGAGATGCAAACTAAGGGTAGTTTTACCTTACTAACTATAGACATTTTATTCACAATATAAAATCAAATAATAAAAAATTGAGAAGAAATAAAGAAACGGATAATATAAAATCAAATAAAAATAATAATAATAAACGAGAAAAAAATAAACGATAAATAAATTGAGAAAGAGAAAGATTACCTAATTGTGGAGAAGATATTTTTCCATTTTCCCTTAACCCACACTTATAGAAAGGGAAGAGAATAAATAGGAAGAAAATAGGAGAGAGGGGAGAGACGAGAGAATAAAAAGGGAATGAAGCGTCCAAAATATGATTAGCCCTGCGATGCTTGAGGAAACACCTACAAAACAGTGTTAGACGTGGCCTGACTATGAGGTTGGGAGGCCACCTCCGAAGGCTAACTTAGTTAAGGAATTGATCACAAGACTCTAGCTAGTTGCAGAGCGCGCATAAATTGAATACCATTGTAAGCGAAACGATTCAGATACCTCTTCTGGGCGTGGGTGTCTTGTTTAAATACACTTTACCTCTCAGTCCTGACCGTTAAATTCCTTCGCCTTCTTTCCTGCTGACGTCCGATCTTATGGCTTTTACCTTCTCCACGACCAGTTATCTAACTTTGCACGATCTCCACTCTCATAGATGGAAGTTACTTGTTAAGATTTGGTTATGTGATCCCGTAATCTTCGGGATCACGTTCTTATCCATACATAACTGTTGAGTAATTCATCATTCCGCAATTGTTGGGTCTTGGTTAGGGACCGGTCTCGACCATGTTATTATGGCTGCTAACTGGGGTCGATGACCCAACCACGGTTCAACCGGGTTCGGTATTATTTTATCCACATCAGTTTCTAATTAGGAATGACATATTAAATACTTAATAAGAGTTTTGTTTTTTTAAATTTCCTTTAACCCACGTTTATATAAAAGAGAAGAGAAGAGAATAAATAGGAAGAAAACATGAGAGAGAAGAGATGGGAGAATAAAAAGGGAATTAAGAGTTAATTTTTAATTAGGAATGACATTTATACCCATTATATTACCTTTAAAAGTTGTTCTCAATATTGGGAGGCCAAATAGTGACATTTCACACGTGAAAGAGAAAAAACTGGAAAAAAAAAAAGAAAGGAAATTAGTATAAAAACTAAAAAAATTAAGGAATTAATAAAATTTAAAAAAAACCGTGGGCCATGCCCATGGCCACCCCCGGCCCCAGTGCAGGTCCACCCCTGTTTTATCTATCAAATTAAGCATGGATATACCTTTTCCTTTCCTCCTCCACTTATCTTGTGATAGGGATTGATTGAGAAATACATGCATGGATGATAATTCCAATACATATCAATTAAATTATCATCACTTGGATAGCTTATAGCTATAGAATTCATGTGGTTCACTCAAATTTTGTGAACCCACATTTCACAAGTGAGATTAAGATGTTCAAATCCAATACAATTTGCTCCTTTTTCTAATGGATGAGTTTGCCATATCACATGCAGCTTTTGGGTTCAAAGTTATCTAGATTTTGGGGGCTTGTCATGGGGTAGTTAAGTGGGGACAAGTTGATTATGTGGGCCATGTGTTGTTTGTTAAGAGGGAAAAAGGAGAAAAAGTTAATGTCTTGTCTTTACTTTATGTATGAATAGAAAATCAAGTTTCCTTGCAATTAGGAAATGGGATTTGCTCATCAGCTCCTAACTAAACCAACCCTACCCTGATCAAAACCCTAACTGAACCAGCCCATGCTATGTTTATATAGTTATCCTCTAGAGGGGGAAGATGACCTGCTGACATACATAGGAAGTGTAAAACAACTCTAATGGAGTTGGTTCAACCGCTACTTACTTCAATTAAGACCCTTCAACAAGTCCAAAACCATATCCCATGACAGTATCTGATTCTTCCAACCATTAAATGTCTCTATTTATAGTTCCAAGTCTAGTCATAGTTCAACAACAAGTAAAATTAACTAAGTTAGGTTAGGTTAGTAGGGTTTTTTAAGTCAAACAGTCAATTTTTACCCTAGTTCTGATCCCAACCACAAACGAGTAGAACAATTTATAATTATGTATTATTTTCAGAACAAATAATTTTATATATAATGGGATGGGAATATTACATAATATGTCGTCGGACATAATCGAACTCAAACAATCCTATAATGTGGTAGGGTTAGATTAGCTCATGTAGTGCTAAGCATATTAAGACCGAACACACTAGAACTGGATGGACCAGGTCCGACTTCTCCAAAGAAACCCAAGAAAATTAGCCTCTAGCCTGTATGATGTGGCCACATCAGGCGGCAATTTGGTCGGGTCAAACAGTGACACCAGAGGAAGAAACGGCCTATCTAATGATGGCAAGATATGCAGCCGAGATTCTAATGGCAAACAACTTGGATATAGCCGGCTAGTTACTTGCCTATTTTGATGGGGCACGCGTACCCGAAAGGAAGGAGCCACATCCGACAGCTAAGATATTGAGGCCAACGAGATGGACGGGCATCTAACGGATCGAATTGGAAAGGCAGTCGATAAAACCTGAACTCTCATTGCCTAGCAGGCATAAACAATTCACTCTTGAATCACTTACACTTTGAGTGCAACCAAGCTTAAGGCAATTTCACTATTGTGTTATTGGCTGACTTGATTGTCGGAGGCGGCTCCCCAACCTACAACAGGTCAACTTGCACTAATCCTTTTGTGCACAGGTCGAGTTTCACGGTTGGGACATCGGTTTTGGATGCAACAGGTCACATACTAAACTCTGACCAAACACTAATCCAACCCTGACCCTATTCTCGGATCAACCTCACCCCTAGGGTCAGAATTATACGCCTAAACCCAACTGAAGTTGAAAGCTAATTTAGGCTATTAAGGCAAAACTTGCACTGATTGTAACCAGATCTTAACTTTATAATAAATTAACTTACTTAAATTTCCTTATCTGAGTTTGATTGACACAAGACATATGTAAAGATCCAACAAGCTTACTTGATGCTCTTAAAAAGCACGTAAACGTTTTCTTTTTCCTCTCTCTTTTGAAAGAGAAAGTTTTGTTATATATCCAATGCTTCTTTCAACAACAGGAACAGGATTTTATATATCTTTGATTCCATATCTCATGTCAATATCAGTACCTTATCCATCTTTTGTGGGGGTGAGAAGAATACTCTCTGAGGGATAGCTAGAGAGAGAGATGAACATGAAATATAGATAACAATAATGCATGCATGCGTGCATCTACAAGTCATAGCCACGCAAGGAATCAAGGTTTCAAGCTCAGATAACGCAGTGAAGTTTCAAGGTTGGAGCTTGAGACTTGGATTGAACCTAGCTAGTTAGCTTATCTGCTTCTCTTTTTTTTATAACATTTGATGGATAAGTTTTGCCACGTGTTATGTGTGTTTTGGGATTTAAACTAATTAATCTAGATTGGGGGCCAGTTATTGGTAGTTGGGTGGGGTCAGGTCGGTTATGTGGGCCATATATTGTTGGCTAAGGTGGGGGAATAAAGAGAGAAAGTTGAATGCTTCAAGCAATCCTCATCTTTAGCTACATTTCATAAGGAAAATAAAAATTCTTCCTTTCTTTGATTCTAATTTAATTTTTTGGATAAACCACTTTTCATTTGAGAAGCACAAAAGAAATACAAAAGATCCTGAGCACAAATCCTCATCGTTAGCTACATCTGAGTCCATCATTTTCTAGATATTTTGCATTGTTTGCTATCGAGCAGGTATTTCCTGTATGTCGGATCATAATATGTTAAACTTTTGAGATCCCATGACTGTGATCTCTCTTGCCCTTGTTTAATTACTTCATAATGAATTAGGTTTTGGGTTTCTAATCATGGTGTGATAGCAACCATGAATCACTCGGGAATTTCACTTGGGTTATCATCAGATGTCTGTTTTCTTTGCTACCTATACTTGGATAAGTCTCGTGAAACATCATATGCATACATAGATGCATGTAATGTGTTCACTAAGAATCTATCTCAAACATTTGTAACTCGAACATCTTTATCGGCCATGATTGTTCATACATATTTAGATCAACAGGTAATGTTCCACCCAAAAGTCTAGTAGTGACTTCAACGTATCCAATCTTTCTCTCTCTCTCTCTCTCTGTCTTTTCATTATTTATCTAAATTTATTAGATACCCACTAAACCCCCCTTCTCCCGTTTTTTTTGTTTATTGGGTTTCAAAGATACCCACTATTTTAATTACAATAATTAAAAGAAGGTATAAAAATTTTCACACCACACCATGGGGTGGCTCCATCAAGTAGAGTTACTTGAAAGACTATCTTTGGTTGCTTGATTCACATAAAAGAAGATCGAATCAAAGGGAAAGAAAGACTATTTCCAGTTGATTTAGTTGTTGGAAAAAAGTGAAGAAAATAGATTTTTTTTCTCCATTTTTTTTTTGAGTTGCAATAGAATTTTATTTTGTAACAACATAAAAAAGAAGTTAAGAAAAATCGATCAAGAAAATAGTAGGATTGAGATGATTGTTTTGAATTTTTATTGATTTTTCATAATTAGTAGTAGTTGCTTCTCCTAATTATTTTTGTTATGTCAATTGAAACCCTATATATTATAAATTAAGGAGCTGAAAAGTATAAAAGAATAATTGTCTGTAAAATCAATAAAAGAAAACATAATATAAAAAAAGATGTGACATTTGAGAGTGATCCAACTTTAGTGTTAATGTTATATATCCAATTCCACTGAATCAAAAGTTGAGTGGTAGGCAAGTCCAAAAAACTATCTTTCCATTATTTCAAATGTTTGTTATGGTACATTTCACATGATTGTAATGGGATGGCTAGGGATGAAAATCATGTAATTACTATTATATTATCATATTCATTTTTTAAATATCTTTATGTAACCCATTAACACATTACAAGAGTTAATCAATTGGATATGCTTTGTTGCTTCTAAAAAGATAATATATTATTAAAATGTGACAAGCCAAGAAAGCATTCTCACATTTTTTGCGTGAAAACATTTTTTTCTTTAACAAGAACTTTTAGAAGAGGTTTCTGAATCTAGATTTTATACTTGCAGATTGTGCTTTCCTCACACCTTTAACTATACATTTAGGAAGAAAATTCATCCATAGTCTACCTTATCAATACTTAAAGGTAACCAACCCTCTTTAAATATATGACAGAAAAATATGAGGAGAATACGATCCTTTACTCTCATGAACGAAGATCCTAACTTGAGGGTTCTATGCTAAACCCAATGTGCACAAGCATTCAATGTATTTCTCTTCTTAAATAAGATTTTATTTTTCTTAAGGCTTTCAAAAGTATTCCAACCTTATAGATACTTGTTCAATGGACACAAATCTAGCACAAAGGGACCACATAGAAGATAAACATATAAGAAGAAGGATACATAACTTTTTTAAGTAAAATGAAGTTCACCAAATGGTGGAGAGAGGAAGACACTCTGCAATGCCGTCCCTATCCGGCAGTTGAAATTGTTGAATCTCTCAACTCAGTTCCCGTTGTAATTGTAATTAGTTGGGAAACAACTTCTATAATTATAGCTTAAGAAGGACTAATGATGTGTTCTAGTTATAACAACTCATGTCATTTACTGTTATTAACTAACTCTGCCCACTGCTATATCAACAGATTGAACCCTCTCTCTCATGCTTCAGTAGTTGCTGAAGAAGAAGAAGAAGCACATCAACTGACCTTGAACAACCCTACTTGACTTGTTGGTTGAACCACCACTGACCACTGGATTCAATTAAAACTGTTCCAACAAGTCAAGATCTACATATGCCAGGTTCTGGACTTGTCCGTTTGTGATGCGATGGAACCCAATCCAACTACTTCCTCTCTCTACCCACCATTTTAATGTGATGGATTCCCTTATGTGGCTTCTACTTCACACCAAGAATAGAGCTACCATAAAAGCGAGTAGTTGTTTCTGAGATTTCCAAGCCAGAATAGTATAGATACATTGGGAGTAGTTGTTTTCTGAGATTTCCAAGGCAGAATAGTATAGATACATTGAATCTTTTTCTTTTTTCTTTTATCAAAATCCCAACTCTTAAGCTTTTATGCCACATGTTCAAAGCCACTGAGCTCAAAACCCAAAAAGGCTAATATTATTCTAAAGGGGGTTTTAAGATAAAGCAATGAAATCCTCCTGGTAACAGGGGATGTATCCGTTTACCAAGAAAACCAAAAACAGGGGCTGTATCTTTGACTTCTATCCATAATAACAACACTTGTGATTTTAAAATTTTTTGAAAACATGGTAAACCCGAGAAATTAAAGTGTTCTTGATTGCAAAATTACTGTTGATTATAGATACTGATGATTACTATTAGCATTCTCAAAGTTATCATGAACTATAAAACACAATCTCCCTTTGTTATGCCATAATTTCTCGGGCTAATGAATCGGAATGAACCGCTCAAATTGGTACTGCAGGTTTTGGTTTTTATCCAACCAAAGGAGCAACACACTTGCTTTGTTCTACTTCATTGGAACCACATTGCATGTTATGCATTTGCTTTTGTTCGCCTGTGTATGATACAAAGGGCTGGATAACAATGTAAAATAAGATAGTATTTTCTTACAAGAAAATCAATTAATAAGATGTCAACAAATCAAATAATTTTTTTTTTTTAATTCTTAATAACTACATCATAAAAATATGAAATGTTATCTTGTGGTGGATGTCGGAAGTTTAGACAGGAAGTGCAGATAGCTTCCCATAATATTTGATTATCACGTGATGTCTCCTCTCAACCAGCCTAAAGAAAAGTGAAACAGATATCAAAGAATAAACAACACATACATTTTGTAGAAACAATAATGTCCAAGTTATATAAATTAAACAATCCTTCAAAATATGGCTTGCTTGGACAAACTATCATTTTGGGCAATGAAGGACAAGATCAAAATTCAAAGGATGACGCTAGACAATTCCTAGGTGTTGAAATGAAATTCAACACCTAGAATCCATAATAGGTTATGAATTATTGAATTTTTTATTTATTATTTTAAATAAAAAATAAAAGTGATAATAGATACCAAATAATTTAAAATAAGAAAAATCTCCCATAATTGAGAATAATAATAGACATAAAAAAAGAGCCTAAATTGTGAACATAAGATTCCAAAGTCATAAGTGGTTATCAATATGGTTGATTAGAATTTAATTTTCATTCAAAAGTCTACCAAATACAGTCTTTAATAGGTTTTCAAATAAACAAGCAGACCATAATTTGAGAAGCACAGAGAATGTGCAAACTTGGGTTTTCCCTCTTTTCTTCTAAGTCCACAAATGCTGAATTCTTGACTTCCAATTTCTTATACATATTGGTGCGTTCAAAAACTGATCATTCTTTAGATTCTTGATCAATGACCTGAAAAATTGGATTAGATGTGGCTAATTGCAGAGCTTTAATTGAAAACTATAATGAAAGGAAACGATTCAGATACCTCTTTTGAGTGTAAGGCTTTAGTTTATGTAGAATTTACCTCCCTTCCTTGACGATTGGATTCATTTGTACCTCTTCTTGATGGCTGTTCAATCTTAGGGTTTTTACTCTAATTGCATGTCTTAGTTTTGCAGGGCGTACGTAGAACTCTAATAAAATCTATGTTATCATCAGACAAATTATCTTGTTATAAAATATAATTCCACTTGGATAGAATTTTCTGATACTTCTCTTCTTTACTTACGTTAATATTTATATTCCTTCCAAGACATATGAGTTTTCTGAACATGTACATCGTGTATTCATCTCTATCATGGCAAGGATATGTTTTCTCTTTCCTCGTTATTTATCGTTTGATAGATAGAGATTGATTGAGATATACATGAAAAAATATACATGTATGCATGCATGATAATTCTAATTAATTTATCTTCACTTGGATAGCTTATAACTATAGAGTTCGTATGGTTCACTCACTCAAATTTTGTGACCCAATAATTCCACTAGTGAGATTCAGATGTCCACATCCAATACCACTTTGCTCTTTTCTAAATGGATGAGTTTGCCACATCTTATGTCATCTAGATTTTGGGGGCATGTCATTTGGTAGTTAGGTGGGGTCAGGTCGGTTATGTGGGCCCGTGTGTTGTTTGTTTAGAGGGAAAGAGAGGGAAAGTTAATGTCTCATCTTTAGTTGTACATGCATGAATAGGAAATCAAATTTCCCACTGTAACTTAGAAATGGGTTTTGTTGGATCAGACCTTGACTTTGTACTTAGGAAGTTTAATCCAATTCATTGGAGTTGGTTCAACCACTAACTTCCTTCAACTAAGAACCTTCAAGGAATCAAAAACCATATACTATATCAGTATTACATTCTTCCAAACATTGAATGTCCCTATTTATGGTTTCAAACCAGTCTCCATTTTCTTACACCCAAAAAAAGAAAAAAAGAAAAGAAAAAACCAGTCTCCATTCAAAAAACATGTGACACATGATATAATCTTAGAAAAGAGTGCTTAGAACTAAATAAGGGGTCTTACATGGTAGTATTTTCGGTGTTCACTACTATTTGGATGCATATTTTGTGAATTCTATTCAATTCCAATGGTTCAAAATATGGTTTAGTTCATTTTAAAATAAAATCGGTTTTGTTTCACCTAAGTTAGTTAAATGTACACATAGTGTTTTTGAGCGGTTGAAATTTAATAAATTCACGGGGTGTGCATCTAACAGTGGACACTACAAGCACCACTGTATCAGATGCACCACTGAAGCACAATCCCCAAAACAAGTAAAACAATGTTAGTTTGGATCAGACTTTTTAGTCAAACACTCAATCTTGACCTTAATCTTGATCTAACCACAAAAGAACTGAACAATTCATAATTTTCTATTGTCGCTATACATTTACCAAAACAATTATATAACGTGGTAGGGTTCGATTATGTCAAATGCTAAACTCTGACAAAACGCTAATCCAACCCTAACCCTATTTTAAGATCAACTTGATGTAGAAGACAAGACCCAATCCACGGAACCGGATGATTAAACAAATCACCCAAATGAACAAAATAAACCAAAGATCTTGTGCAATATAAATTGAAAGACAATCACAAAGCAAATAAACAACAAACCACCACAAGAATGAAAAAGAAATGCAAATAACACACAAGAATTTTTACGTGGTTCACTAACCCGAAATAATCGAGATTAGCTACATCCACGGGGAGGGATTTCACTATTTTAATTTTCAAAATAGTACAAGATTTGAGTGTGATACAATGTTACCTCAACCGGTCACATAACCTCTCAAAGCTCCTTAGAATACCCTTCCACCTTAAGCTCTTGAAGAAAACCCTTCAATCCAAGCTCAAGCTTCAATAGAGTTGCAATGGAGAAGAACACAAGAGAGAAGAAACCCTTTTCTTGCAAAACCACAAGAAGAAAAAGACCTCAAAATCTCAATCCCGTTTTTGGACAAAAACCCCTTTAGAAGTCACTAGAAACTCGTTTTTGTCTCAGGACTACGACCAGATATAAGAAACGATGTCATGGCTTTTAGACCGACAGATCTGGCGCGACTTCACGAAGCAAAATTTATTGATCAAAAGAGACCTTTTATTCGTGCTATACCGGTTTCATCTCAACCGCCTCTCCTGCCTACTCCACCAGCACTATTGTCAAACAAAAAGCCTGCACTGCTAGGACCATCACCAAATTCATTACCGATTAAGAAACTTTCCCCTGCTGAGATGCAGCAAAGGCGTGAAAAAGGTCTGTGTTACAATTGCGACGAACGATTTGTTCCTGGCCATCGCTGTAAATCTAGACAATTGCTTTTGCTTGAGTATGATCAGGATTCAAGAGGGGAAGAGGAACAAACTGATACAGAACAAGGTGAACTAGTGAATGAGATGACTGAACAGGGATTCACTACGGAGTTGTCGTATCATTCCATGGCTGGTATATAAGACCCTCTTAATGATACCAAACACCTACCCATGTTAAATACTAAGTGGGACCCACCAAATTCAAAATTTGAACTTAAACTAGGATAAAGTGATTTTCATCACTAAACCCAACACTTGACTCACCTCTAGGTTCAAAATTTTACTCCTAAACCCAACTCCAGTTCAAAGCTAATACTGAGGCAAAACTTGCAGTGATAATAACAAGATCTTGTTCACCCCAAGAAAAGAAAGAGGAAGCAAGCTGCTTAACTTTATAATAAATCAACTTAAATTTCGAGTTTGATTGACACAAAACATATGTAAAGACCCAACAAGCTTACTTGATGCTCTTAAAAACCACGTAAACGTCTTCTTTTTCTGCTCTCTTTTGAAAGAGACTGTTTAATTTGTTGTATGCCCAATATTTCTTTCAAAAGAATTTTATATATTTTTGATTCCATGTCTTATATTTTTGTTCCAGAATCTTTTAGTTCCGTTTCAACTGTAGGGATTCTTGAACCAGGGATTTGCAACAAAGATGATTAATGATAGTGGGCCGCCTCTAGGGATGGAAAACCACCTCCGATGATGAAATTAAATTATCTTAGGTAGATGCTGGAGTTGATGCCAGTCGTTCTTCTTCTTTATTTTTTTCTTTGCGTCCTTCACCGTTATATAGGAGAATGAGACATTATGTAGGAGAAGATTAATCCCAACCGTTCGATCCTCCAGATCCCTTAGTAGGAGAGAGAATCTTACTAGGACCAAGCTTGCAAAAGCAGCTTCGTATTTGGTGCATAATCATCCTTGGATGGCAAAGAGCTTTGTCAAGTGTTCCCTTCAGACATGACGTGTCCCCTTACCAAAATGGCGAAAGCCATACCCATAGCTCTGAGCATATTAGCATATCTCCTGAAAAATGCAGTTCATTTAATGTATAGGTCCAGAGCATTAAATACTGAATTTAATGTCCTAACACGCTTGCTTGCCTTCTCTAAGGGATGGCTTTGTCCCCACTTGTCATTGCCGATAAGTGGATGCCGAAAAGTTTGTTGAAGACTTGGACCTGACTTGGACTTGGCTTGGCCCTATCAATTGGTGAGTGCATCCCGGGAAGTTCACTTCGGTTACCTTCAATCTAGATGGTTCGTTCCGGTTCGATGATATATGGAATTTATTAATTTTCACTGGGAGACTCACCCACCACAGCCAGGTGTGTGACACGGGTCGAACATCGGTTTATAAACCGGAGTTGGCAACCAAAAAAAAAGGATTGGTATAAAAATTGTCACACCACACAACACATGTGGGTGGAGTTACTTGAAAGGCTATTTTGGTTGCTTGATTCACATAAAATCAAATCAAATCAAATCAAAGGAAAATAATGAGTTTCCTCAGTTGATATAGTTGTTATTGGAAAAAGTGATGAAAATAGATTTTTCTCCTAAGTTAACAAATACATTTTGGAGAGAGTTTTGAGTCTGGATCGTGCAGATTGTGCTCCCCCGACATCTTTCAGCTACATATTTAAGAGGGGCACTCACTTCTAGTCTACCTTATCAGTACTTAGAGGTAACATAGAAAAATATAAAGAAAACACAATCCTCTACCCTCACGAACAAAAGATCCTAACTCGAGGGTTCTATGTTAAACGTAATGTGCACAAACATCCAATGTATTTTTCTTCTTGATAAGATTTAATTTTTCTTTAAAGCTTTCAAAAAGGCTCCACCTTATAGGTAGTTCTTCAATGCACACAAATCTAGCACAAAGGGACCACATAGAAGATAAACATATAAGAAGAAGGATACATAACTTTTAAGGGGAAAAAAAGAAGAAAGAAAAAAAATTCACAAAATGGTGGGGAGATCGAGGAAGACACTCTGCAATGCCGTCCCTATCGGGCAGTTGAAATTGTGGAACCTCTCAACTCAACTCAGTTCCCGTTGTAATTGTAATTAGTTGGAAAACAACTACAATAAATATAACAACTCATTTCATTTACTATAATTAACTAACTCTGCCCAATGCTATATCAACAGATTGAATCCTCTCTCATGCTTCATTAGTTGTTTTCTGAAGAAGAAGAAGAAGAAGCAGAAGAAGCACATCAACTGACCTTGAACAGCCCTACTTGATAATTAAGTTAGTTGAAGTTGGAACCACCACTGGGTTCAATTAAAACTGTTCCAACAAGTCAAGATCTACATATCCCAGGTTCTGGACTTTCTCCATTTGTGTTGTGATGGAACCCAATCCAACTACTCCCTCTCCCTACCCACCATTTTAATGTGATGGATTCCTTTATGTGGCTTCTACTTCACACCAAGAACAGAGCTACCATAAGAGGGATTGAGTAGTTGTCTTCTGAGATTTCCAAGCCAGAATAGTATAGATACATTGCTGCATCTTTTTTTTTTTTTTTCTTTTTTTCAAAATCCCAACTCTTAAGCTATTATGCCACATGTTGAGGTCAAACCCAAAAAGCTTCATTCAGTACTAAAGAGATGGGATGGAATGATGACAAGAAGAAGAAGAAGAAGAAACTTGAGGAAAATTATTATTGCCTTCTTTTGTTCAGGTTTGAACCAGTCCCTGCTTTTTGGTTGTCATCGCTACACTCTGTTTTCTTCCTCTAGCTTCCATAGCAGGTGCCGGCTAAGATTATTTTAAAGGGTTTTAAAGATTAAGCAAGGAAATCCTCCTAGTAGTAACAGGGGATGCAACTGTTTACCAAAACAAAAACACAGGGGATGTATCTTTGACTTTAATTCATAATAACGACACTTCTTGAGATCTTTTTTTTTTTTTGGTTGTGGAAAAAGCTTCTTGCGATCAATTAGCATGAAATTATGGATTGTGTATGATACAAAAGGGCCGGAGAAGAATACCTTGAACAGATGGCTCAGCTACCATACCACACCTGAAATTGAATCACATCTTTCACAGTTCGCTCTTTAGCTGGGTTAGGGATCATGGATACATCCACAGGCCAACAAAACAGATCGGGGGGATTATGGATCGACAAAACCACGCACCGAGAGAAAAAAATTCACTAAAGGAAACTACACACCAGATGTCCAAGTAAAATCCAAAAAACACAATTAGCCTCAAACAAAAGACAATTTTAACCCTTTTTAAATTTTTTTTTTATCTCTTCTCTTTACAGTTTTTCACCTTCGTTTCTCTCTTCACCGGTTTTTCCTCAAGAGTTAAAATTGTTTTCTTCTTGATGCTAATCCTATTCGTTGGATTTTTTCTTATAGGAAAAAGTGATGAAAATAGTTTTCCGGCTTTTCTTCAAGAGTTAAAATTGTTTTCCACTTGATGCTAATTCTATTCGTTGGATTTTTTCTTATAGGAAAAAGTGATGAAAATAGTTTTTTTTTTTTTGGGTTGCAACTTGCAATAATGTTTTATGTTGTAAACACATTAAAAAGAAGTTAAGAAAAATAGATTAAAAAAAATAGGATTGAGATGATTGTTTTGAAATTTTTATTGATTTTTCATAATTAGTATGTTTACGCAAACGACAAATATCCAAAACATTTTACTTCAATGATACTTCCTTTTCCTAATTATTTTTGTTGCGTCAATTAAAATTCTATATATTATAAATTAAGGGGTTGAAGAGTTTAAAAAGAATAATTATCTATAAAATCTATAAAAGAAAGTGATCCAAACTTTAGTATTAATGTTATATATCCAATACCACTCAATCAAAAGTTGGGTGGTAGGCAAGTCCAAAAAACTATCTTGGCATTATTTCAAATGTTTGATTATGGTACATTTCACATGATTGTAATGGGATGGCTAGGGATGAAAACCATAAAATTATTATTATATTTTTATTTTTATTTTTTTATATTTTTGTGTATCCCAATAACACATTACAAAAGTTAATCAATTGGATATGCTTTGTTACCCCTAAAAAGATAGATTGCATTATTAAAATGTGACAAGACAAGAAAGCATTCCCACATTATTTACGTGAAAAACATCTTTTTCTTAACAAGAATATTTCAAAGAGGTTTCAGAGTTTGGATCTTCTACTCGCAGATTGTGCTTTCCTCACACCTTTTAACTACACATTTAGGAAAAAGATTCATCCGCAGTCTACCTTATCAATGCTTAAAGATAACCAACCCTTTGTAAATATGTGACAGAAAAATATGAGGAGAGTACGATCCTTTATTCTCACGAACGAAGATCCTAACTCGAGAGTTCTATGCTAAACCCGATGTGCACAACTATCCAATGTATTTCTCTTCTTAAATAATATTTTATTTTTCTTTAAGCTTTCAAAAGTATTCCAACCTTATAGATACTAATGGACACAAATCTAGCACAAAGGGACTACATAGAAGATAAACATATAAGAAGGATACATAACTTTTTTAGGTAAAAAAGAAGTTCACCAAATGGTGGAGAGAGGAAGACACTCTGCAATGCCGTCCCTGTCCGGCAGTTGAAATTGTTGAATCTCTCAACTCAGTTCCCGTTGTAATTGTAATTAGTTGGGAAACAACTTCTATAATTATAGCTTAAGAAGGATTAATGATGTGTTCTAGTTATAACAACTCATGTCATTTACTGTTATTAACTAACTCTGCCCACTGCTATATCAACAGATTGAACCCTCTCTCATGCTTCATTAGTTCCTGAAGAAGAAGAAGAAGCACATCAACTGAACTTGAACAACCCTACTTGACCTGTTAGTTGAACCACCACTGACCACTGGATTCAATTAAAACTGTTCCAACAAGTCAAGATCCATTACACATATCTCAGGTTCTGGATTCTCCATTGTGTTGTAATGGAACCCAATCCGACTGTACCCCGAGAAATCCCGAGAAATTAAAGTCCTTGTTTGCAAATTTTCTGTTGATTATAGATACAGATTATTACCATTAGCATTCTAAGTTATCATGAACTATGAAACACAATCTCACTCACTGGATTCGCATTGCATGTTTGCATTTGCCTTTGTTCCTTGGCCTGTGTATGATACAAAGGGCTGGAGAACAATGCCTTGAGCAGATGGTTCATCTACCACACCAAACCTGAAACTGAATCACATCTTCACACAGTTCGCTCCTTACCTGTTGGGGTGAGAACAAGGAAGGAACAATCACTCACAATACTAGAAACAGAATATATAACACTACATAGCACAAAGGAGGGCTCCCTCCTTATGTAGCTGTACTCAAAATTTTAAAAACATATGAGGGCTATCGCCCGTCCCACCTCCCAAAAAAGGAAAAAGAAAAGAAAAGAAAAAAGAAAAGAAAAAGAGGCCAGCCTAAAATGACCAATCCAACTGTTGTGCTGACTCTAGTCCATTTCCATCCATTTTCTCACCAATATGCAACAGATGTCCAAGCAAAAATCCAACGAACGAACAGGATTAGCCTCAAGTAGAAAACAATTTTAACCCTTGAAGAAAAGCCGGTGAGGAAGAGATAGAGGGAGGTGAAAAGCCGTAAAGAGGAGAGAGATTGTTAATGGTTAAAATTGTTTTGTACTGGGAGAGAGAATATTCATACTTATTCTCATAGATGCTTCTTTGGTCTATGATCAGCTAGCGCGCGGCCTTACTAATAATTCCCTTGCTTGGTTCTTTGCTTGCGCTGCAGTACAAGCCTCATACAGAGCTGTGCCCCTTTAATCTGATGAGAAGCCTCAAGTAGAAAACAATTTTACCCCCTGAAGAAAAGCCGGTGAGAAAGAGACAAAGGAAGGTGAAAAGCCGTAAAGAGGAGAGAGATTGTTAAGGGTTAAAATTGTTTTTGTTTGAGGTCAATCCTGTTCTTTGGATTTTTTACTTGGAAATGTGTCACACATTGGTGAGGAAATGGATGGAAATGGAGCGTCACAAATGGACTAGATGAAAATCCAGACTGGATAAAAATCCCTTGTGTAGTCCCCTGGTGCAGCTCCATGCTCTTAAGCACCACAATGACCATTTAACAAAATCCATAATGAACATTTAACACAACCAAGGACTTCAGCAACCATTATAATATTTTAGGAGGTTATGCAAAGATTTTTTTTTTTTTTTGGGTAGTTAAAAATGCCAAGATTCACTGCACTCGAACATAGGTCTAAAGTACTATTTCAGGCAAAGACCATACCAATAATTTTACTCAACAGACTGGAGTTAAAATAAGAACCCCACTTACTAGTTTTAGGTCCATGGAATTAATTGAAAAGGCAGTCCATACACTGGACTCTCTAAGCATTGTTGAAAATTGGGAGCCATAGTTCTTGATATAAGGATCAACTAGGGTAGGCCACCAAAATAATAAGTGAGGCAGTTGAGGATCCATATGAAAGAGGCCAACAACACAACACAACATACACCAAAAAAAAAAGGAAAAAGAGAGATTCTCATGGCTATAAAAAGTGCATAAGAAAAACTTGACTTTCTTACACACCCCCGACAACCCCTTACCAGAGGAAAAACTACATCCCAAGTATTGGTCACAATTGGTGATGAGACGCACAGAAGTGGCACAGTGATGTGAAAGGAACTTGTTTCAGAAATACATCAGCACACATAAGGAAGCAAATTCCACTTACTTTTTTTTTTCCAGGATCACTTGGGTAGAAGCACCAGCTGAGAACCCCAATTTCAGCATGAGTTCCTCTAAGCGTTTCACGTTAGTCAGGTAGAGAAATCCAATCTACAAAAGAATACATCTTGTTATTACTGTACCAGCCAGGTAACTACATACAGCAGTCATCATTCATGAGTTCTTCCAGTCTTTTTTTTTCCTGCTTATTTTGATGAAAACAGAAATCAATTAAAACAGGAAGGTCATACAACCAGAACAGAGAAGCACTACCGAGAGAGAGCTGCCATGGCTCCTCATTTACAAAACAAATTTCTGACAATTGTTCTCTACAACTAACTCTAAATAGCCATTAAACTGGTTGAGTTCTATTAAAAGATCTATCTGGTAGACTGGCCAAGGACACTTAGGAATAGGAAATAAGAAGCTTAGTTCCTCCATGCTGGTCCAGACTGAGGAACTCAAAACATTCAGGTTTTTTAACACCAGAAAACCTTGTTTCCACAAAAAAAGCACCACATCTAACGAGCTGTAAGAGTTCAAAGTCCCCTCCCCTTGTGCCACACAAACGCCATTCCAAGCCCAACCTTGTCTTTGCTCCCTTTTGTTCTCCACATCAGGTAAAAGTATCAATTTCACACAAACAAGCAGATACCAGGTCAAGTCATACTCTCATTAAAGGTTCAAGAAACAGCATACCAAGATTAAGTTATATCTGTCTCCTTGATATCCTCTCATATATGTGCATGTAAAATTGATGTAAGACAGAAATCAAATGGACAAGTCCAGAACCTGGGATATGCATGTAGATCTTGACTTGTTGGAACAGTTTTAATTGAACCCAGTGGTGGTTCAACTAACTTATCAAGTAGGGCTGTTCCAAGGTCAGTTGATGTGCTTCTTCTTCTTCTTAAAAGAACTAATGAAGCAGTCCAAGAAGAAAAATATATTGGATGTTTGTGCACATTACGTTTAGTATAGAATCCTCGAGTTAGGATCTTCTGTTCGTGAGGGTAGATGATTGTGTTCTCTTTATATTTTTCTATGTTACCTCTAAGTACTGATAAGGTAGACTAGAAGTGAGTCCCTCTCTTAAATATGTAGCCGAAAGATGTCGGGGGAACACAATCTGCACGATCCAAACTCAAAACTCTCTCCAAAATGTATTTGTTAACTACGGGAAAACATTTTCATGCAAATAACGTCTTCTTGCGTTTTAATAATGCATCATCTTTTAGAGGCGACAACACAAATCCAATTGATTAATGTCTTCTAATGAGGCATATGTGTATACCTTGTAGCAGAAGTCAGGCTGAATCTAATCATCCCAAGAAGAGTTCGGTTGCATAGAGAGAGAGAGAGAGACTGACTTTGAGATGCAACTTGTTGAACTGAGACATCAGTAAGTAATCTATTCAACCACATCATAGAATTTGATAATGAAGAAAACCTGCACCCAATAGTATAAGCTTGTCATTATCCAAAAAGAAACAGCATAACTCTAGACTGTCCTGTAATTAACTTATGAGCATTAGTGGGTGCAATGTTTGGTGAGCCAAACAAATGCAAGTTGAGGTAACAAAGTAGAAAATACCTGAATTATATCAGGCAATAATTTTATAATTCAGTACAAAGTCATATCATGTAGTCTAGTCTAAAAAGCATACTGCAGAAAGAAATGGCCGTGTCTTTGAGTCCCAGAAACGCAAGTAGCCATCAAGACCTGGGAAATTAATCAAAGCAGTACAGTTAACTTGAGAAGCATTTAAGAAACGAAACCCTAAAAGAATTAAACATCCATAGAAACAGAAAAACATTAACAGGTGCATTCACTCCAACAAATAGTGACCAACAAAACATTTTCATACAGTTGGGAATCGAAGAAACTACAAACTCATCTATGAAACCAGTTATGCTTTCATAAATGCTAGACAAAAATAATCTGTGTTGTCAACAAAGGCAAATCTGAATATGATATCTTGCACACAAAACAAATGCATTATTGAAAAGGAAAGAAAGAGAGAGTTACTACTGTCATATTCTCTCCTTTGTTTTCCCCTGTGAGTATTATTGAAACTTTCTCTTCTTTTCTCACTGGGTTCAGGGCCAAAAGAACAGTACAAGGACGAGGTGGGTCGCTGGTTACTGTAATAGTGAATGCAAAAAGGCCAAGGGATTATAGCTTTAGTGCCTATCAGACCAGCAAAATTAATATAGCTTTCAGTCTTTATAACTGTCCAATTAAAAACACTGACAAGTCATTCCATAAAGTGATTAGCAAGAGGATTCCTAAGACTTGAGGATGATCTTTGGGATAAATAATTTCTTCCCAGGGATTTTTAGATGCTTTTAATTTAGAATAATACACATAGAACATTGTCGTCGATAAATCACAAGCATTGAACATCCCAACCATGGGATTCTTCCAAAAGCCTAGATCAGAAAAAATAACTCAGTAAATCAAACCAGTGTATCCATTGGAACAACCTTCAGTGGAGCCTCTGTACTTCTATACTTAGAAGTCATAAACCTTAGTTGAAACTTCTTGTTTTGCTAAGATGCAGTCTTAATTTAATGACTACAAACAGTTATCAAAGGATTGTATGTGTAGTTAATTCTTTTTTAATTACAATTTAGAATTAGAATCTTCTGGGGTAGGTTTAGAAAGGACTCAATCTGTGGCTTTCAAAGGGGGACTAATGGTATAAGTGCTTTCATGTCACAATTGGCCCTTTCTATGGAGTTGCTGTTTGTATAACCCATGCTGAGATGATTATAGGGAGACCTGAACATTGGAGTTATGATGGGAATGTTTTCTCAAAGTAGTTGTTTAAATAGGATCAAAGCTTTTGGTATTTTAATGTACTCTGTTTTACCCCTGTAGTTGATTGAATTATCGAAGTGTAATGTAATACTGATCATAGATGAACGTGTAATTATTATCTTAGCAAAACAAGAAGGTTCAACTAAGGTTTATGACTTCTAAGTATGGAAGTACAAAGGCTCCACTGAAGGTTGTTCCAATGGATACACTGGTTTGATTTACTGAGTTATTTTTTCTGATCTAGGCTTTTGGAAGAATCCCATGGTTGGGATGTTCAATGCTTGTGATTTATCGACGACAGTGTTCTATGTGTATTATTATAAATTAAAAGCTTCTAAAAATCCCTGGGAAGAAATTATTTATCCCAAAGATCATCCTCAAGTCTTAGGAATCCTCTTGCTAATCGCTTTATGGAATGACTTGTCAGTGTTTTTAATTGGACAGTTACAAAGACTGAAAGCTATATTAATTTTGCTGGTCTGATAGGCACTAAAGCTATATTCCCTTGGCCTTTTTGCATTCACTATTACAGTAACCAGCGACCCACCTCGTCCTTGTACTGTTCTTTTGGCCCTGAACCCAGTGAGAAAAGAAGAGAAAGTTTCAATAATACTCACAGGGGAAAACAGAGGAGAGAATATGACAGTAGTAACCCTCTCTTTCTTTCCTTTTCAATAATGCATTTGTTTTGTGTGCAAGATATCATATTCAGATTTGCCTTTGTTGACAACACAGATTATTTTTGTCTAGCATTTATGAAAGCATAACTGGTTTCATAGATGAGTTTGTAGTTTCTTCGATTCCCAACTGTATGAAAATGTTTTGTTGGTCACTATTTGTTGGAGTGAATGCACCTGTTAATGTTTTTCTGTTTCTATGGATGTTTAATGTGTTTTCTTTTAGGGTTTCGTTTCTTAAATGCTTCTCAAGTTAACTGTACTGCTTTGATTAATTTCCCAGGTCTTGATGGCTACTTGCGTTTCTGGGATTCAAAGACACGGCCATCTCTTTCTGCAATATGCTTTTTAGACTAGACTACATGATATGACTTTGTACTGAATTATAAAATTATTGCCTGATATAATTCAGGTATTTTCTACTTTGTTACCTCAACTTGCATTTGTTTGGCTCACCAAACATTGCACCCACTAATGCTCATAAGTTAATTACAGGACAGTCTAGAGTTATGCTGTTTCTTTTTGGATAATGACAAGCTTATACTGTTGGGTGCAGGTTTTCTTCATTATCAAATTCTATGATGTGGTTGAATAGATTACTTATTGATGTCTCAGTTAAACAAGTTGCATCTCAAAGTCAGTCTCTCTCTCTCTCTCTATGCAACCGAACTCTTCCTGGGATGATTAGATTCAGCCTGACTTCTGCTACAAGGTATACACATATGCCTCATGGGATTGCAATACCAAGAAAGCTGGTAGGAGTTGTATCATTTGGGATGCAAGAGAGCGGTTCATAACAGAAAAAGTCAAGTGCTAGTATCAACAATAATAGTCATAACTCATAACAGCAACAGCAACAACAAATTTAAGAGAATTTAAGAGAAGACCATAATAACCCATTTCATATACAATAAAAGAAAAAACAAATTCTATGTTGCAACACCACATTGATGGAACTGATTTCAAAATTGTTGTATAAGACATGAATTCACTCCTAAAAAGTGCATTAACAAATATACGTCCATTTCATGTAGAGTTTGAAGAAACATTAAATAACTGCAGCTGAAGAGCATCAAAAGAAACATCGATAAGGGAACTAAGCCATGCATGATTTGGCTTTTACATTCTTCAATAAGATACATCATTTACGAAAGTTCGTTCAAATTAACTCCTCCATCCCAGGCATCCCACATTGTTTGTGCGAGGTCATCACGAAAATGTTCTGCATTGAAGGCAACATCATCATGAACTTGATGATTTTCTTCATCAGATTCTTCATCGCTCTCTAGATCCTCACTTGAGCTTGAATCTTCATCATCATCAGATTCACCATTTCCAACCCATTGAATTTCTTCTTCGAAAGTGTTTTCAGTAAGAATAAAATTATGCAGAAAAGCACAAGCTAAGGCAATCATCACTTGTGTTTTGAAGGGGTATTCTGCTTGGACTCTCAAAATCTTGAAACGCCTCTTCAACATACCGAAAGTACGCTCAATGACATTTCGTATAGAAGAATGTCTCAAGTTAAACAGTTATTTCAGATTTTTGGATGATTCATAACAGTTCCTCCACTCTTTCAAATGGAATCGAGTACATCGATACGGTCTTAAGAAGCCCCTTCTATTAGGGAAACCAGTATCAACTAGAAAGAATTTCTCTTCAGGTACCTTTAGTTGACTTTCTCTATTCCTATGTATGGCATCATAAAAAACTCTTGAGTCTGAGGCTGAACCTTCCCAACCAGCCAAGATATAAGTAAACTTGTGATCATGATCGCACGCAGCCAAGATATTTTGAGTAATGTTTCCCTTCCTATCCCGAAACCTTTTTTGGTCGTCCACCCCTACCATTGCAGGCACAAGGGGTCCATCTATGGCACCAATGTAATTCTTGAAGAACGGATAATGTTTAGCTTGGTACTCCCTCGTGCATGGAGGCTTCAACAGTATTGGATACAATTTTATTATTGCATTCAAAGCAAAATTAAAGTGTCGACTCACAATCTCACCAGAATGACTAAATTGATGACCAATGTCACGATTCGAATGGTTCAGCCCAAGTACTCTCAAAAGCATCACCATTTGTTCCTCCAAACTCACAAACCTACTATCAAACATAAGACCCCTATCCCTCACCAATTTGCACAACCCGAAGAATGCCTTTCTAACTCAACCTAATTTGCTCTCGACAAATGCGATTAGATACACCAATAATTCTGTGTCTCTTGTTGGCCACGAAGAGTCTCGCCCCAGTATGGAGCTTTAGCTGGGAACAACAATCTTTTAGTTTTTTCCATTGCTAGGGCAACACCAATAATCACAAATATCACGGCTTTTCTCCACCTCTGTCTCCTTAACTCCTCTCTCTGTCTCCTAAGCTGTTCATCATCGTTCTCGTAATCCATTTCAGTAGTGGTCTACAATTAATTTCAATCAATTAGAATTATGTAGTATTTATATCATAATCCCACAAAGTTGTAATCATATAGTAAAAATGATAAGGCGAGACATTTATTACAAATAAGACAAGATAATATATGGCATACTGACTTGGTGGAAAAATTTTCTATTTTTTGGAAGATTGCAAACCAAACATCTTGAATTGGACAACATTTTCTGGAAGATTGCAAACCAAACAAAAAAGGAAACAGTAGATTCTTTTGCATATTTTCTGTTAGATTTGGGTTTATTTGGCTTTCCTTTTTGGGACAGCTTTAGACTTTAGCAGATTGGTATTTACTTTTTGGAATGTATTTAAAATTAGTGGGAGAGATTCCATTATTTATGAGAACTGATTTTAGGCTTGTACTCATCAATGAACAAAGCATTCTTGAGGTGAGAGACGCTGCTGCAGAAGATGCAATACAAGTCTTACTACAAGTCTACGGTCTGGTTCAGCAAAGCCACTCCTATCGTTCTCTCTTTCTTGAATTCACGGATTCTGGTCTGTTTTCTAGGATTTGTTACGAAAATAAAGGAGATATATCAGTAATTTTAAGTTAAAAAATATAAATAAAATCTGTAAAAAAGAATATTGGGAGATTCTGTAGGAGAATGAAGCTGAGGAGAATCATAAGGGCAGTGATTGGAAGTAGAGTATCATGGTCACTGGATATCAAGATTGAAAAGTATGTGATCATGCAGTGGTCGCTACAGGTCATGAACGACTAGGGACAAATAGAGTGTTGCCAAATTCTTGGGTGCGACCCTTTCAACCAAGGGTAAAACTGTCGGTGTAATAACTAATAAGAATTTCCTATTTGTAAGCTACCCAGAAAACATAGATGAACGAAAAGTACAGCAAAAATAAAAAGGAAAATCAACTGATCTCAAAAGGGAACTCTAGATTCAGCAGATTTCTTGTTCATACAACTCGGCAATCTGGCCAAGTTTCAAAACCTCCACAAAGAACTCATCTACGATGCATTCATGTCAACAAAATAAATAAATAAAAGAACTCAAATCACCAGAAAAAAAAAATAATAATAGTAATAACAACAACCATTGAGCATAAAACATAAAAACACAACACAGAGCTCATTGAAATCTAGTGAGAAACAAAAATCATTGAAGAAAAGCGGAAACAAAAATCATTGAAATCTAGTGAGAAGAAGATGCAAGCAATGACCTACAATTTTTTGCTGCTATTTTCGTTCAAAAAACCCTAGTATTCCTCAACCAAAACCAAACCTCCCATTGAAGAAGATGAAGAAGAACGAACTAGCAGAAGAAGATGAAGAAGAACGAAGAAGTAGAAGAAGATCTACCTTTTTCATTGTAGATGGGAACCCAAGCAAAACTGCAGAAGAGAAAACCTTTGGGATTCCTGAGTCGAAATGAAGCTCCCACGTCGTTCCGTCAAAGTCGTATATTTCCATCAAGTAAATTTGGTGAATGCACAAATTCCTGTTTCTTTTATAGTCAAGGTGAAAAAGGGTGAACACACCCATAAATCTACAAACTCACAATTATAGGCTAAAAACGTGAATCTCAAGATTTCGTGAATCTACCGATTTACAATAACCAAACGGGCATAAATCTTCCATTTATGAATCTAGAGAATTGAAATCTCTAGATTCAAGTAACCAAACAGACCCTAAATTTATTATGAATTTTCCCTCTAAGATTCATAAACCCAAAAATCAAAACTTAAAAATAAAAAATTAAACTAGATTTTTCATTCATAACATTGTCATAACTCCATCATGAATTCCAATTTAGTCTATTCATTGGCACTCATTTTTCTTAGGACTTGAACTTTTTGTATTCTTATAGGTAGGCCCCTAGGATAGTTGAATTCATAGACTCTCTTAATTGCAAGGTGATGGTCATTGCCAACAGAGCTATCCTCTAGAGGTTATAGTTAGCTGAGTTCATCTAGAAGGTGTGCATTGAGGGACATTGAAACCTAGATTTCCCTATCTACTTTCCCTAACTGTCATACCAAGAAAGACACCTTGAAATAGAAGTTCAAAGAGCAGACACATTGAAATGGAAGTTCAAAGAGCAGGCGCTTGACCAAAGGCATATCTTTCTTGGAGGTCTAGAGCTTTAGGAATAAGAACCAGTGCTGACCAGAATAGTTTGTCACTCAACTTAGGACTTGAATATTTTATAGTTGAAGTCATATCCTCTCTTAATTGCGATGGTCACTGCCAACTGAGCTGTCCTCTTGAAGTAATACTTAGTTGAGTTCGTCCAGATGATTTGAACACTATAATTATGTAATCTAGCATATAAAATGTAAGTTGGCATCATTTTCCAGGGAATATCCTTTCTTAATCTCTCTTCTATCCTCAAAGCATGAACACCAATAACAACAGAGGAACTCAAGTAAGCATCACTTGTGAATCCATCAAAATTCCGACTTGAAATGTATATAAAAATGGTCGAAACAGAGAACACCGAGATAAAGTTCCCAATTTACCTCATAAACGCAATCCCCAATGTATGCCAACGTAGCCGCATTATAGGTGGATTTAGGCTTTTTCCCTTCCGGTGCAGCGGGCAACTATCTCTCATAACCCAGATATAATTCTTCGGATTTCTCTAATACATGCGGAGTTGAACCCAGTAACTAAAATCAGGAGGGAAGTGACAGAATAGCATACATCAGATTAAGTAAAGGGAAATAATAATACCTTGGGAAGGAGAAGAGGAGCGGAAATTCAAGCTCAGAAGCTCCGACAGTTAGTTCTTTGGTCTTAGTTGTTGTAGTTGTTGTTCTACTTTGAGAAGTAGACTGATCAAGAAGGTTAGGGTTTTGTTCTTCGACAAGCTTCCGTGATTGGGAGTGGGAATAGTAGTTCCTGGCTGTGTATCCCATGAAGCTTTCCATGATTTTCTATTGACGTAGAAAACACAAGGCATCGAAACGACTGAACTCATGGCTACGACGCTTTGGTGGCGAAGAGCATTTCTCTGCAAAAAATTGTTTATGGTTTTATCAAAAAAAAAAAAAAAAAAAAATGTACATGGTTTACCGTTGTGGATCCCAGTGCCCGCGATAGACACTTGTTCGTAATTGGCTATTTATCTTGCTCGCAATATGTTATCTCCCAAAAAAAATGTAAATGTATTATTTATCTTTTTCGTAATATGTTATCTCCCCAAAAAAAAAAAAATCTTCGTTGTAAAAATAATTTGACATATTAGGGGTATTAAGGGAATTACATGATATTGTATCAAGGTCAAGGTGGGAAGTTTCGGCTTCGAAAGGCAACGAACCGAAATTAGGGTGAAAATGTTATTTACCAAATATTACCGAAAAATCGGTGATTTTTCGGGCGAACGGAGAAATACAGACGAAAATTGCTGAAATTTCGCCGAATACTTCTTTTTTTCATTCAAACTGAAATGTGCAAGAAAAAATCTCTATTTTTGTTATCTAACATATTACAAAAAAACTTATTTTTGTTTCTCAATTTTTTGATAAGAAGAAGAAAATGGCTCTAGTGCGACAAAACCCTTAAAAAATTTAAAAGATCAAACCAAATTACAAGGAGAAACCCCTTTTCGTTTCTCAAATTTTCTAATCAAGAAGAAGAAGAAGAATAAGGCTCTGATTGCACCAAAGCCCTAAATCACTACTGGCTTTTCGTTATCTTCTTCTCCTCCCTTGTCTTGCTTTGTTTCACTATCAACCAATCGATGAACCTAGCTGCAGCCTCCACCGTCAATGATGTACTTCTTCTCTTTAGCCATCGGACCTTGTTTCTGAAGTTTACCTTAAACCAATAGAACTTCCTCTCCACAATGGCTCAAAAATCAGTTGAATTGATTATTTTAAAAGAAAATTTCAGAACATTGGGGTTTCATGTATAATTGACTATTTTAAAGTAAAAAAAATCCAGAACTTTGAGTTTCACACTTTCATGTTAAATTGTTTATTGTAAAGTAAAAAATCAGAACTTTGGGTTTCACGTTGAATTTTGTGGCTCAGAAATCAGAAGTTCAGAACTTGGGTTTCATGCTATGAATTTTGATTATTTTAAACCCTGACAGAGAAGAAGCTTTGAATCGAGATAACGACCGATATACCTTGAAATATCGGCTTCAAAGTTTTGCTTGTTTCACCACCCAATGAACTACCGAACCGAAACGATATTCTTACCTTGATCAAGGTACAAAATCTCAGCAAGTTGGAAGAGTAATAACCACAAACACTTTAAATTGTGTTAGAATGGCAATTGTAATCAAACATTTTTTGTCGTAATACTTGAACAAGAAAAATGCGCTCAACAGTTTCAAATTCTAACACCACTCTAAAATCACTATATATGATTCTTTTTTGAAGGTCTTGAAAATTCATAAGAGTTCTTCATATATATAAACAACATAATCACTTAAGAAAAAATAAATAAAACAACTACCAAACAAGGATAGCCAAAAAAGTTCTTCATGAGAAGATGCACTCAACCAACAATCCCACACACTCCCCCCCCCCCTCCAAAAAAAAAAAAAAACCAAAAGAAGCCAAAAAGAAAGAGAAACTTTAGTGCATTAGCTTAACCATAATACATAGCTCACACATAACAAAAGTAAATTATGTGGCTTGCTCTTCTTTTTTCTCTTTATTCTAATTTGTCATCCGTAGGAAAGGCAGTAAAACTATAAATGGATTATAAAACGGGTTATAACAAGTTGCGGTTTAGTTTTGGGTTGGTGCAAGCTCCACCCCCCAGCACAAACACAATCCATTAAGGTTTAGTTTGGGCCAATTTAAACTATAACAAGCTGGTGCGGTTCAATTTTAACGATTCGAGTTGCAAATTTACATCCCTAGTCAGATAAAGCACTTCAAGCCGGCAAACCTAGAAAATAAGTTGGTGGAGGCGTTTCACCTGTATTTATTGAGCACATGCTTTCAAATGAATGAAAGTCAAAGGAGATAGATATGATCATACACAAATTTTGAAGTGAATCATTTTATCCTAAAACCTTTCTATTCTTATTTTGTGAAAGAATCTTTGAGGACATATTATCTTCATATGTGTTACTATTAACACATGTAAAGTTCCCAATTCCCTTTGTCATTCTCAAGGCAATAAAGTGTTAGCTCTGATACCACTTACTAAGTAAAACACGATGAACTTATCAAACTAATCTTCTACATTTCACACCTTACTCTTGCAATTTTCATTTATTTGCATATTTTAGTACAATTGACTATTAGCTGTTAGTAATAAGTGAGTTGTAAGGACCATTACAATATGAGGCTATTTGTCAATCATTCTTAGGTGTTGTTTTTGTGCTCAAAAATATTTTGGACACAAAATTGGGTGAAATCATGTTTGGTAAACTAGTTCAATCCCACTTTGCTAGTTCACTAAAATGGAATGAACTGGTAATTTTAAAACACTTTTGCCTATGCCCAAGAATCTTCAACACGTGCACAATTTTGTGGAAAAATGCGGGGCACAAATGGGAGTATTTATTACCAAGACGGTACTTAGGGGCAACAATGTCTTTTTGCATTCTAAACATAAACCAAGATGCGCTCACCTTTCGCTGGTTGTCGAAACTGGCAAATCGGTTTAGCCGATTTTTGCGTTTAATTTCGTCCAAAAAGGCAAAAACCAAAATAAAAATCATTAACTGCTATGGTGTACAGTTGTAAAAAATCATTAATTGCCCCCATTAATTATTCACGTAAGGGTAAGGCAAGCAAGTCTAAACATCATCCCTCATCATTAATTACTTTACCACATGTGTGGTTAATAAAGCTCAACGTAATGTCTTTTCATTTATTTATTTATTTTAAAAACTAGTCATTTAGACTCATTCTTTCATTTCTTCTCGTTTCTTCTCGCAGTGTTGCAGGGTGTTTCCTAATTTCGACAATCTACATTGAAGGCTTGAAGCCATCGTCATGGATGACAACCACCACCATCTCTGGCAAGTATGAAGTAGCACTTTCTTTGTTGTTGAAGTATGTCTTCTCAACCACTCAATTCAGTCTCTCCTCTCACTTATTTTCTCTCTAAAACGCTAAAATGATACATTTATTGTCTGTTTCAATATTCTCTCCATCATTGTTTCTCCGTAGAGATGGCAAGAGTTTCAGTTTGATTCGAGGATTTGAACGAAAATGAGAGATATGACGACGTTCTGGGGCAATTTTTGCTACATTTCACTAATTCACCGAAAAATCACTTGTTTTTGCCAGCCTTTTCCGGTTTGCCATTCACCAAAATGGCTGAAATTCAATGAAATTTTGCCAAGTATCGCCAAAAGGTTGTTCATTGATCAAAACCCCTAAAATCAGTCCAAACTTCTTGTATGTTTGCAACGAGTTTGTTGTATCTGCTCTCTGTGATCTCTTCTCTTGCTTTTAATTATGCTCTCGCTCTCGCTTTCAACGAAGGAAGAAGTCTTTGGCTGCGTTTGTTTGCAAAGGTGGGGTGGGGAAAAAAACACGTGGGCCCCATGTGTAGTGGGGTGAGAGAGAAGATAAGGAAACAAAAGCGTAGAAAATATTAATTATGGGTCCCACATTTTACTTTTTCATATTTTTTCACAAAATTCCACACTTTTTGTGGGGTTTTGAAAAGGCTTGGGATGGAAAATTGAGTTGTCACATCACCAGCAGACAAGTTTCTTTGAATCAAGGAAACTTGTCTTTCACTTCCCACCCCAAGCAACTAAACAATTTACACTTTTAGGATTTAAAAGAAAAGTTAAAAAAATTTGATTTTTTCAAGAAATTTTCCCAACCCACCTTTATTCCAACAAACAAATGTAGTCTTTGGGAAGATCTATACCACCATCGACTAAGAAGAATAAGATCTATACCACCGCGAGAATTGAACGTTATTTTCTTCTTTTCTTTTTGAAAATTTAACCGGTGATAGAAGATTATCTTAACTAAATCCATAAATAATGGGAAGAAAAATATAAATTTTATTGGACGATTCAGATTAGTCAACAGATCTAACAGTAGAAATTTAGAGCCATTCAGTTAACATATTCACACGTCCGTTGAGCTACCGCCTTCCCTTTATTTAATTAAAAAAATAAGAAGAAGAAGAATGGGCATGTACCCATTTTTTGCAATTACCAAACAAGATTTGGTGTCCATTTTGCCGCGAGCATGTGCCCCATTCCGTTATTACCAAAAATGAGAAAATGTAGATAGACACATTAGAAACTTGGGCGGGGAACACAAAAAACTATTGCCAAACAACCTCTAAAGGGCCAATGATATATGTGATTGAATTACTAATTGAAATCTTGGTATTTTTTTTTCTCGGTTTGAAAAAGAGGGGATGCAATAGGGGTGACCTAGTGCCCCCCCCCCCACTATGCAATGTTCGGAATTATCGAGTGCAACCTATGCAAGCATTACCCTGTGCACTATCGGCGCAAACATTGACACTATTAGCGAAGCCCCATCGAAGGCCTGGTATAGTCCACAAAAGTCGGTAGTGCCCATCCCCAGGCCAAAGAGCGCACAACTGTCCAATGCAAGAAACAGAGGAGCAAAGGGAATTTGATTATGGAACATGAGGTTTACCAAACCACTTGGGAGTGAGCTTAAGACCATTAGACCACCATCCCCGGTGGTTGAAGTGTTGGTAATTATGACTATTGCTTTTGTATTTGAATTTCAAAATAAAGTGAAAAGTTTTTACATGTGAGTCTCCTTAGTGGACCACAAACTAATGTTGGGTCCCCTTAGTGCAATATATTGCATGTGGGTCCTAATCAGACTAACATTGTTAATCGCCGTTAAGTATATTCAAATTTCAAGCGTAGAGGGACCAAAATAACCCTCATGTTATTTCATACATTGTGTTATTATATTTTTTTATTTTTTTTATATATATTTTTATAACCATATAATTAATGACCAATTATCTCTTTTTAAAACCATATATTAATACAATATATAAAATAACTTGATGAGCATTTTAGTCATTTTATGTTTAAAATTTGGATATATTTAATGGCGACTAACGATGTTAGTTTACTTAAGACCCATACGTAATATATTGCATTAAGGTGACCCAACATTAGTTTATGGTCCACTAAATGGACTCATATGTAAAAAACTCTAAAATGAAAGTTATAATAGTTATGGCAATTAATCTTATATTCGAATTTTAAATTTGAACGAATTTTTTTCCTTTGATTTGTTAGAACTATAACATTCCTACCCACAATACATATCAATATACGCTAAATTTGAGGGAAACATTTTTTTTTTTTTGGTATCTAAGGTTCATCTGGGCCAAGTTGCGCGCACCTTGATTACATCCTCAGGGGGATGCTTGTCATCCGCAAGGGTCGAACCCATAACCTCTCCACTGAGAAGTATGGATCTTACCACTCTACCAACCCTGCATTGACAAATTTGAGGGAACATTTTTGGCACACATAGTGGGACTTTCCATTATGGACCAAATTAAAATTGTGGATGGCTTATGAAGAAATGCAAATGGTCCATGAAGAATAACAAATCTAAATCAATTAGTACCAAATTAACAAATGAACAAAATTTAAAAGAAGAAAGATAAGAGAGACAGGGAAGAAAAATTTTATAGTGGCATGACAATGCAAGAGAAAAAAAAGGGAGAGAATAGGGGAGAAATTGTAGGAAGAGGGAAATGTAGGTTTGAAATCCATTTGTTACATATCATTTTTTTAAAGGAATATAATGGGGTGAAAAAAGTAAACTTTTTCACAAAATTCCAAAGCCTAAGTTGAGTGGGAAAAAGTAAAATTTTCCACAATATTCAAAAATTTAAGTTTGTTTGTTTAGGTGAAATGAATTAAAGAAATTGTCTACTTATGTGGCAAGACAACTTTACTCACCCTATCTCTTGTAAAAAATCTTATATACTTTTAAGTGGGACTTTGGAGGAAATGAATGGAAATAAAAAAAATATTATGTTATCTATAATTGGATCTACATTTTCAATTTTTTCACCAAACATTTTTTTTCATCATATTGTTCCCTCACCTTACTACTAATGGGTCCCACCTTTTATGTTTTCACCCCTTTTTTCTCTTACAAACAAATGGTTTAAGGAAAAACGGAAAAAAATCTAGTCTACTTTTATAAATTAAGTGAGATAAGATTCGACATTAATGATTAGATCTAATAAAACCAATAACTGAAATTCCAAACATTCTGCCGATGAATCAATACAACATCCTACTATTGCCTTTTCTTAGAAAGAAAAAAAACATACCAAAGGGGGAAATGCTACTAGCCACATGATTCCTTATTGAACTTGTTCTTGTCGTTTGATGTGTTTATGGGGCAAGAGTATGAAATAACAAAAAAATAAACAAATGACAATAATATAAATACTAGTACAATTCTTACAATTTTTTTTTTGGTAGAAGTACAATTCTTATAATTGCATTCATAAATAGTGTTACGTATGTGAAACAATTATCTCAAATAATTGATGTGACACCTCAAAGGACAAGAACAGTGGCGGAGCCATGTTGGGACCGGAGGGGGCCATGGCCCCCCCCCCCGGATTTTTTGAAATTGTAAATATTCTTGTTTCTTTCCTTATTTCTCTATCTTTAAATGTGAAATACCTCTACAAAAAAAAAAAAAATGTGAAATACCACTATTTGGCCCCCTCCAAAAATTAGAAATAAAAATTTAAGATAAAGATGATGGGTACAAATGTCATTCATAATATTTATCTAATGGTTATCATTAAATCCCTAATTTTAAGGAATAAAATGTTAAATTCTAATAAAAAACAAACTTAAAAACTAACTCACGATCCATGAATTTCTCCTTATATATTCTCTCCTATTTTCATTTCTATTTATTCTCTCATGAATCTCCTCTTTTATTCCTATTTTTTTTCTTTTTTTTTCTCACACGTCTCACAAAATATTGAAGTAGTTAGCAAATTTTGGAATTTTCCTAAATCTTCTCCACATCATGTATTCACTCTCTCTTTCTCAAATTATTCCTTTCTCTCTCTCACACTCACGAATTTTCTATTAATTTACCTAATTTTTAATGTAGACTCCACTTTAAAATATAATAATATATTCTAAGATGAGACCTATAGTGGGTCCCACATTGGCCCACATACATTTGCCCCCCCAATGTTCAATCCTGGCTCCGCCCCTGGACAATAATGTAAATACTAGTCAAGGACTAAGGATATTATAGTCCCCTAAAAAATGTCCTTTAATCCTTTGTATGTAACTTTGTCTGAAATGTTAACATGTGTAATAAGGCATAATGCATAATATTTGCTTATAAATAGAAGTAATTAGTGTGAGTTTAACACCTTACACTTACCTTAGAACTTTAGCTCTTTGAAGAAGTTTGTCCACGGATGGTGCTTTTCTCTTGTATGCTCTTTTGTAATCTCTCATTTGTGTATCATTTTGTAGTTAGTCAATTTATTTTCAGGTTCTTAGTAATAATAATATTATAAATTTATTTTGTCTTATTTGAATTTTATCTGTGGGATTTTGTAGTTCATATGTTGTTAATCATTCTGGTTGATTATGGTATATGGTAGCTTCTAATTTTATTTGATTATAAAAAGGATTATCAAGAAGTAGGCTCCATTAATTTAATATATATATATACTAAAATTGGGGGTGGTGAACGAAGAATCACATGAAGAAAATTGAAACATCGATCTACATGGTCCCTTTCGAAGTTTAAAAAAATTAGTCGCGATTGGTGGCGTTGCCTTGGAAATTTTTACAAAGAATCTTTTACTAGATCTTTTAAGATGTTTTATAGTGATTATCATTTCTGAGAAAATAATAAAGAATGAACAAATGCTAATTAAATGCTGAAACATATAAGTGATTTGTGCTATGCCTAAATAAAGTCAAATATAGAGGGGCCTAAAGGATTGATTAGGTAAATATTTATTATGATAGCAGCAATTAGGCATAACCATTTTTATACTTAGAAATTAACCTTCCTTTTTTCTTATGAAAACAAAATCTTAAGAGTAATATAAGTAATAAATTGCTTTTATATATAATCTATACTATTCTTTGTTAATAATTCTTACATGTTGTTTATTATTATTAGTTGGTAATCTTAATTCATTCAATACTTTGTAATCAAGTTAAAAGATTAAACTAAAAATTAGAATAGAAAGTAATGGATTAGCTATTAATCAATACTTAATTCTTTAAGAATTTATCAATACGTTTGTTTTTTTAATTTACTTAATAAAAATTTTTTTAAACTTTATAAAAATCTCGCTTTTATATAGGGGGGGGGGTGGTCTCCGGGGGGGGGGTTAAGAGAGAGAGAGAGAGAGGGGGGGGGGGGGGGGGGGGGGGGGGGGGGGGGGGGGGGGGGGGGAGGGGGTAATAATTAAATTTATTTTATTTTTATTTTTTTTTTTTTTTTTTTTTTTGTTTGTTTTTTGTTTTTTTTTTCCCCCTTTTGTTTTTGTTTTGTTGGGGGGGTGTTTTTTTTTTTTTTTTTTTTTTTTTTTTTTTTTTTTTTTTTTTTTTTTTTTTTGGGGGTTCGGGTTTTTAAGAAAGCTTATTTTATTTCTTCAAAGAAGATTACAAAGATAGTACTTAGTACAAGAGAACATCATCACTTTAGGGGAGCAAGAAGGGAAGAGCACTTCACGTAAGGGTGCCTCTACTTTACTAGCTAGTAAAGTGAGGGAATTATGCTCTATTACACTTGTCAAAATTAAAAACAAAGCACTCATCTACTATTACACTTGTCTACCATCTAAACAAAGTAAAGATAAAGGACTAAAGTATATTTTTTAGGATACCATAATATCCTTAGCCTTTTTAACTATTTACATCTTTGTCCTTTGAGGTGTCACTTTAATTATTTAAAGAAATGTTCCCACGCAACACCCTTTACGTATGCAGCTGTGTAATCTGCTGGGGACCGTAGATGTGGAATTTCTTCAAGAAACCGCCCCGTGGCATTCCACGTAGTATAAAACTACTGTTTTCCACATTGGTTTGGTTCAGGAGATTAACCCATATTTTACAGACAGGGTTTTTGCCTGGCATACTTTTATCCTTAGCATGCTCAAGTATGATAAACACTATATTTTATAACCGCGTTCAGGGTTAGCCAGTTTTATACTAGCTTGACCTAGTTTACCCAATGTTTTATATGCTTGGTACTAGCATGGATCCTGTTGTAGCCCGGATCAAGGGTTAAGGACAAATATGAAGCTTTACATGGCTGTCCTATGAACCATGTGGTCCTTTATAGATTGGGCCAAAATCCTTGTGGTTTTGTTAAAGTTCACAAAAACCGTCCCTAAGTTTAACATCATTTGGGTGTGAGACGGATGGTAAGGATATCACCCTATGATTGGAATCTACATGTCAAAGAGACTTTTCTCCTTGTCTTTTCCTTTCTTTTTTCTGATCACCTCAAATTTGGCATCATCTGGAGGTGGTATGATGTGTGGATGTGATGATAAATGTGGGTTTATGGGCCCACCAATGCTTGCATGTGATTGTATCATATTGCGAACTTCACCCATGATTGCTTCTTTGAAGCCTTGAAGGAAATCGGATGGTTGCAGAGTTATATATATATATATATATAGTACCTTAGATTTTTCTTTGTGTGTTTAGTATCTCCTTCTTGCCTATAAATAGGCATGACTAGTGTAAGAGGAGACACTCTTATGTGAAGTCTTCTTCCTTTCTTGCTCTCTAAAGTGAAGATGCTCTCTTGTACCAAGTGCTTTCCTTGTAATCCTCTTTTGAAGAAATAAAATAAGCTTTTTTTATGGTGAGTGCCTCCTTTATTTATTTCTAATTTTCTTTTAGTCTTTTCGGGAACCCAAAATAGAACCCAAGCAAAGTAAAAATGTAAGATGACATGTTTTTCTATTTTTCTCATTAATTTCAAAGAGGAAGGATTTGAGATAGCATGCCTACAGTCGTGCCTCTACCATCTCCTAGGCCTCTCTATAACTTTATGCATTGCATGCATAGAGTTTAGTATATAATTAGCATATGTTTATTCTTTAATCTTTTCTTAATCACTTTCTTGTAAATCTTTGTAAAAATTCCCAAGCATGCTACCAATCGCGCAAAAAACTAGCCATGTGGGTGGGGTTTCACTTTCTCATGTGATTCTTCGTTCACCTCCCTAATACTGGTATAACTTTCTCATGTGATTCTTAGTTCACTTCCCTAATATTGGTATATATATAAAAATATATTGAATTGGAGGAGGTGTGCGTTGAGTCATATGGGAAAGTGAAACCACACCTACATGACCAGTTTTTTGCACGACTGATGGCGTGCGTGAATATTTACAAGAAAATAATTAAAAGAATATTAATGGATGTACAAATGATAATCTATATGCATGTTATGCAAAAAGGTATAAAGGGGCCTAGGAGATGGTAGAGGCACGACTGTAGGTATGCCATCTCAAATCATTCATCTATGAAATCAAGAGAAATAAAATAAAAATATGTTTTTGATCTTACATCATTACCTTGCTTGGATTCCCTCTCGAGTTCCCGAAAAGATTAAAGAAAATTTATAAAGACAGAAGAGGAGAACTTACCATGAAAAAACTATTTTTATTACATAAAGGAGAACTTACAAGAGAGCACACTACAAGGGGATTGAGAACATCATTCGTGGATTCTTTCAAAGATTTCTTCAAAAACTAAAGTGCCAAACTCACACTAGTTATCTCTATTTATAGGCAAATTCTATACATAGTGCCCTATTACACTTATCAAAATTATAAACAAAGCTATTACACTTGATATTTTACTACTAACAAAATACTAGAAATGACACTTTTATTTTTTTAGGGGACTATATTGCCCTTAGTCCTTTATTAGTATTTACATATTTGTCCTTAAGGTGTCACATCAATTATTTGAGGAATTATTCCATGTGGCACCATCTACACATACAATTGTGGAGACCGTATGATCTACTGAAGACTATAGATTTAGAATTTCCACGTAGTATGAAACTATTATTTCCACATTGGTTTGGTTCAAAGAATTAACCCATATTTTACAAGCAGGATTTTTTTCTTGACATGCCTTTTATCCTTAGCATATTTAAGTGAGAGAAACACTGTACGGTGTGGTTTCATTTTTTCATGTGACTACACACACACCTCCCCCAATTTTGGTATCAAAGCATGATTTATTTGTGGATAACGCTCTCTTGATCTCAGAAAGTATGCGAAAGTCTTAGGGAACTAGGCGTAAAGTCCTGTAAAACCTTGTTTACTGTGTGCTTTTAAAAAGGGCAAGGTGACTAAGGTGGAAAGACTTAGGCAAAGGATATGAGACTAAAGGAAGAGCTAGAAAGAAAGGAGTTGTTCTTCCCCCCCCCCCCCCCCCCAAAAAAAAAAAATAAAAAAAAATGGCACAATATAGGATTGCATATGCACCAGGCATTGATCTCATCTTCACCAAACTTGATGGCATTGAGTATGACAGTTAAATCTATTGTAACCTTCGTTTAAGCTCTTTCTTAATTTTGCTACTCTTTCTTGAAATTTTATTGAATTTAAAAACTCTGTTATGGAAATTTTTTCTGCTTTTGAAGATTTTCTTTTTAGTCAATATTTGTATATATCTTATTATATTTTAGAATCATATTTTTGGTATTACATTTCTATCATATAAATATCGAAGTTCCAAAAGAATTATAAAAATGAAATAAATATTTACTTGAAGACATAAAAATATTAATTATAGAAAAATTACATGACAAATTTCCTAAAAGTCTATCAGAAATGTATAATTTTAGAACAAATCTAATATTACACTATAATGGAATTTGAAAAAGATTTTATAACAACAAAGGATTAACAAAAGTAACCAAGAATATTGAAAATAGATTTTTACAAAAAACTAAAACAAATAAAAAACCATAGATTAACAAGAGGATATAGTAACCAAGTAACAGAAAATTTAGAATTATATAAAAAATTAAAACCAATTATAGATCATGTTAAGAGAATGGGGAAAAAAATGGAAGAAATTATGGACAAATTTGAGAAAATGGAACAAAAAGGTGTTGGAATTATAATGAAGGACAAATTTGAGAAGATAGAACAAAAGGTATTGGAATTATAATGAAGGATGCTATAGAAACTTTTACTATTTATATATTTTCTTGCCACCTAAATTTGACTACTTTTAGCCTAAATGATGTATTTTGTTCAATGATAAAATATATAAAACTATAATTAATCATATTGATTTACCACCAGAGCTTTTGGCACAAGAAAAAACTTACCACAAGAAATTACAATATTAATTTTTGAAAAATTATATAATTCTACATGTCCCAAAACATTTCAAGAAACAAAAATAAAAAAGGACGAATTAAGCTTAGAAACTTGAAATTTAAGACAAAATTTTTCTTTATATTGCATACAAAAATATTTTGCTAAATATCATAGAGAATTACATTGGTTTGAAAATTTTAAGAAAATGCAACAAAGACAAACCACAATAAAATCTCAGAGAGGATGGGTTGAAGCTTTAGACACCCATAAAATTATAGAATCAGAGCACGAAAACTCATAATAGAAATAGAATATTAGGATAATATAAAGGATAAAATAATATAATAAAATAATAAGAAAATTATATGAGAAAAATGGAAGCCAAAGAAATCTTAAGCTCTAGGCTATAGATGATCATAGACTATTTGATAAAATATATAAGGAAAATATGAGTCTATATAGAGAAATAGAAAAATATGATAAAAAAATTGAAAAATAATGCAATCACATCTACATAGGATATTCAAAAATAAATAATTAAATGCCAGAAAAAGAAGAAGAGATAATATAGCCAAAGAATTACTAAACAAATGAATCATCATACCTTTGAAATATTAAAATGTTATAAAATAAAGAAAAAATATATTAGATACAAAGAAGAAAGACAAGATGAGTTCAATCAGAACTAATTCATTCAGTTGAGTGCATTACATATTTATAGTAGAAGGAACATCTACTCTGATATGGAAATACAATATATGATTCTTGCACACAATAAGATATTTTTGATATGGAAAGATAGATTGCCGCCCAAGATAGAAGGTGTATAAAATGGAAATATTTACTGCCAATATTGTGTAATGAGATGGTTGTGATCTTTATCAATATTGCATCCTGAGGTAATTGAGATCTTCAATTGGAAGTACAATCTTTTTGGGGTAATGAACATCCATAATAAATATTATTTATAACATAAAACAATTAGTAGAGTCATTTTATTAAATGACAACAAAAAGTTATGAAAACATGAGGATATTCTTAATAGAGCACCATGATCCACTGAATGGACTCCCTATCAAGCTATGATATATAAAGATCTAGTAAATTCTTACATACATTATGGCAACCAACATAAGATCCACCAACAATACTTAGCAGAATTTACTATTTAAATGTCAACCCATCTTGATCTAATTAAATTAAAATATTTAGATAATTTTAGAAAAAGTACAAGAAATAGTATAACCCAAAGAAGTACAATGGAAAATTAAACCAATGACCCATCGTAATTTTATAGAAGGGATAATTACTATTGGCCCCATGTACTTTGATTTTATTACTACTGTATCCTTTATACTTTTCAAAATTACTAATCCAACATTTAACTTTTTGTACAATTACTATTGCCCCCTACCGTTAAGTTCTGTTAACTTACTGATGATGTGGCATCTTTATATTTTCTCAAAACCCCAAAATACCTTTATACTTATCTCTTTACTTATTTACCCTTTTGTCAAGTTACAGTAGTACCCTTAATTAACTGCGGAGAAAAAAGTAACTCCAAGTCTTTGCTTTACTCTTTTAATGGTAAAATCTCTTTGACAAGTGATTTGTGGACATCCATATCCAATGATGGATTGAATGTTGCATAAGAAGTTATTGAGTTGTTGCATAATGCCACCCCCTCATACTAGTATGCATATTTATAACATGGTTTCTCAAACAATGAATGATTGGGGCATTGAAAGAAAATTGTTTTCAATTACTTTGGATAATGCTACTTCTAATTTCAGTTTTGTTGAGATGCTGAAAAGGAATTTAAACTTCAAGAATGCTCTTCTATGTAATGGAGAATTTTTTCACAATAGGTGTTGTGCACACATTCTTAACTTAATTGTGCATGATGGATTGAAATGTATTGATGAGTCTGTAGAGTTAGTGCGATCCAGTGTAATCTATATGAAAACATCTCAAGCAAGAAAAATAAAGTTTTTGGAAGTTTGTAAGCAAGTGAGATTGGAAAGTAATAAAGGATTGCATGGAGATGTCCCCACAAGGTGGAACTCAACTTATCTTATGTTTGAATCTGCAATTTTTTTATCGAAAAGCATTTAAAGTTCTTAAGGATTTGGAGAGCAATTATCAAGCATATGCCCCAATTCAGATCAATGGTCAAAGATTGAATGTTTGATAGGTTTCTTGCATCCTTTTTATGAAATTACTGTTTTATTGTTTGTCTCCAAATATCCTACATCCAATCTATACTTTGTCAATATATGGGAGATACATCTGAATTTGTTAAAGGAGATTTCAAATGAAAGAAGTTTCATGAGATCAATGGCAATAGAGATGAAAAAGAAATTTGACGAGTATTGGAGTGGTTATAGTACAATTTTAGCCATTGCTTTGATATTTGACCCTCGTTACAAGCTTAATTTTGTAAAATGAGCATTTTCAAAAGTTGCTCCTTTAGATTCAAATGCCAATGTTATGTTCAACAAAGTCAAGATTGCACTATATCAATTGTTTGATGAATACAAGAGTATGCATAAAAGTGGAAATGAGAATCTATCAAGTGCAATGCCTCCTCATCCTGGAAAATTTAGAACAAGAACTATAAGTAAATGTGATTCCTTAGTCTTTACTTAAATTCTATTATTTTATCTTTTTTAGAATTTTAAATTTCTATATTAATTACTAATATTACTAACAATTTATGTATTCCTTAGGAATTTACGACATTTGTGATAGCTGAAATGGATAGTGGATGTACATCTCAGTTAGATTTATATCTATCTGACCCAAAGATCCCATGCACGGATAATGATGATAATTTTGATGTGTTGGTTTATTGGAAGGCTAATGGGTCAAGATATTTAGATGTTGCTCGAATGGCTCGTGATGTACTAGCTATTCCAGTTTCAACTGTGGCATCTGAGTCAGCTTTTAGTGCTTGAGGTCGTGTCATTGATAAGTACCGAAGCAAGCTACTACCAACCAACGCTGAAGCATTAATATGTCTTCAAGATTGGATGTTTGATGTTGATTTCTGTTTGTGAAATTTAAAAGTAACCGCAAGCACACGGTATCGTGTAGCTAACAAGTCGACCTCAAGGAGATATGCCACTTTAGAATTAACTTCGTAATAGTAATGCGAGAGTGGAATGATTCAATTTTTGTTAAACTATTTAACTAAACTAAACGATCCTAATCCATATATCTAATGCAATCGAATTGAAATGAAAAATAAAGCAAATACAATCAATGCATAAATAAAAGACAGGAAAAAAAATGCGAACAATAAAAATAAAAGGAAAAGAGAAGTGATCTGAGTGTCAGCTCTAGATCGAGGGAAGGGGAGTATAATAAAAATGACTTTGACCGTGGACCCTTTGCCGTAGCTTACAGTCCAGCGATCGGGGGAATGGATATTAGAGAAAAAGAAATTGCAGAAAGTAAATAACAGAAAGTAAGTTGCAGAAAGTAAAATGGAAACCTTAACCAAAGAGAGGCATGACTGTAGGTATCTTTGATTAAGAACCCAGGGGAAGGGAGAACAATAAATAAATGCTAAAAGTAAATTGCAAAAAGTAAATAACAGAAAGTAAATTGCAGAAAGTAAAATGGAAACCTTAACCAAAGAGAGGCATGACTGTAGGCATCTCTGATCAAGGATCCAGGGGAAGGGAGAACAATAAATAAATGCTGAAAGTAAATCCTAAATTAAGAATATGGAGGGGGTAGATAGAAGCGGGAATGGAGGGAGGAGAAAAGATTAATAAAGAATGTTACTTACTTGTGAATTGAACAAACGATTCGAATCTCAACCAACCCTAACAACCAGATCTAGATCTAGAATGATCTAAATCTGCAATTGCTAGACCCAGAGAAAAACGAATCTAAAAACTTGAAACTTGAACTTGAAACTTGAACTTGAATTGCATTACATAAAAAAATTAAACCTAAACATTCAATCTAGAAATTTAAATCTCACTAATGCAAGCAAAGAAAACTAAAGAAAGTCTAAATAACTGAAAAGAGAAGAAAGAATGCTTCTACTAAGCTCTAAAACACGTTCTCCTTTGATGGAGTATGCTCTCCTTTTATAGAGTTTACATGAGATATGAGGCACGGCTGAATTTGAATAAAACTCAGGGTTCCTATCTGACTCAGCCAATTAAGGTTTTGACGTACTAATCGTGCCAACTTAGAGAGATCAGATGCATAATTTCACCGTTGGATTTGAGGTTTAAGTAGTCTTGAAGCTCTCCTCCAAAAATCAGCATGATCGAACATCGGATGACCGTTTGATGAAGGGCTTGATCGAAACTGGACAGAGACATTCAAAAACGGATTTTTGCCTCCTTCTCTAAATATAATTATTTTCCCTCTTTTTCTTTCTTTAATTAAACCCCAAATAGGAAATAAGATATTGAAGTATCCAAGGACTCTTTTCTCCATTTGGACTCCCTCAATAATATCTCTGTAGATTTGATTGATAATTTATAATCTCAGCCGGAGATCAAATTTGCCTTCTTTATCTCTTCAATATTTCGGAGTTGGCCCATAATCACACATCTCTAGCTCATCATGCTCCAAGTCAGGCCCATTTTCGCATTTGAGAACTTGAACAGACCTCTTGACGTGTAAAATCGCATGTCTAATACCCAAAACTCCAACTATTTGCTCAAGTCCTGAAAATTCATAAAATCTGCAAAAACAACATAAAACCCAAGGTAGCTCCACTCAAAGTGCGTAAAATGCATGCTTTATGCCCTAAGATTTCACACATAAATGTGCTCATCAAATTCAGAGTTTTTTCCCCCTTTCCCTTCCCTCCCCTTTAATCACATATTTTAAAATGAACTTTCATTTATCAATTAATAACTTGTTTACTTTGGTATGTAGCTGAACCTGCTAATGATCTTGATGAGTTAAACAATGCGTTAGGCAATGTACTAGGAAGTGTCATGGCATCAAGTTCAACAGCTGCTACTTCTTCTGCTTGTTCTAACTTTTAAATACCAAGGTAGTGTACTATTAAGCCATTTGAAATCTAGTAGCATACATTCTATTATGTTATGATTTTTTTGTCATGTTGTTAAGACTTCAGATTTAAAGTAGCTTAGCTTTTTTATTTTTTATTTGTTCTCATTTCTCATATTTTATTTGATTTGGTTCAAACAGGTGGACTTGAACAAAGTATTCAACAGTTAAGAAGGAGGTTGAAATTCAATGCTTTGGAATTTGGATGAACTCATTGAAGTTTCTCTAAGGCTGCGTTTGTTTGCAAAGGTGGGGTGGGAAAAAAGGGGTGGGAAAAAAAAACATGTGGGTCCCACATGTAGTGGGGTGAGGGAGAAGAAAAGGAAAGGAAAGGGTTTTGTGGAAAAGTGATCAGGTGGGTCCCACTTTTTTACTTTTCCCAACTTTCCCACAAAATCCCACCAAATATGTGGGGTTTTAAAATAGTATGGGGTGGGAAAGTTGAACTGCCACATCAGCAGACAAGGTTCCTTGATTCAAGGAACCTTGTTTCCCACTTTCCCACCCCAAGCAACCAAACACTCTACCATTTTAGGATTTAAAGGAAAAGTAAGAAATTTACACATTTTTCAAGAATTTTCCCACCCCTTTTTTCCCACCCCACCTTTATTCCAGCAAACAAACGCAGCCTAAGTTACTTTCTTGTGTTTGTTGTTACCCTTTGCTTATTCCTTTCAAAATAGAGCTTTTTGTAATGGTATTTAAGTGTTTTTATTCCTGTGATATTTAGAAATTAGAATCATGTTTTCGTAATTGTTACATTGTATGCCATGATTGTAGGACCAATGGACCATGTGTTGTTGCTAGGCTCTAGCAAATCTATTCCTTATCACAAGTAATTTTAAGTTGAGCCTTCATATAAATCTAATTTCATTCGGTGAAGATTGTAAGGTTGATCTACACATGAAAGAAGAATCTGAATTTTTTATTTTTTTGGGGTTGGGGGGGTGTTTGGATCAAGGCATCAAGCTAATGCCATCACTAGATTTACTTGGAGTCTTCTTCCTCTCTCTTTCATAGTTTTTTGTGTGAAGAGTTGAGGAAAAATAAAAATAAGTTTCAATATTGATTTTTAATTTAGTCCAAACCGTTAGCCCAAACCGAATCCAAACCGTTAGCCCAAACCGCTAATTAACCCGAACCCAAACCGCACCAAACCGAAACCGCACCGAAACCGTTATCTTTTAAATGGGTTGTGTTTGGGCTGGGGGGTTTCCAGCTCGAAACCGCTCCAAACCGCACCGTTGACACCCCTAGGTGGGCCCATGAACCCACAAACATCATCACAACCCCATATCGTGCCACATCCGAAAGATTCTGAATTCAAGGTGATAAGAAGGAAAGGAAAAGACAAGGAGAAAAATCTCCTTGATATGTAGATTTTCCCATAGGGTGATCCCTTACCATTTGTATCACACCCAAATGACGTTAAACTTAGGGATGGTTTTTTGGACGTTAACAAAATCACAAGGATTTTGACCCAATCCATAAAAGACCACATGGTTCATAGGACAATAATGTAAAGCAACATAATTGTCCTTAACTGTTAGGTTTTTTTTTTATTAAAAATCTATATTAAGTTTCAAAATTAGTTTATTGCATTTCTTTTATTTAATTATTTTGTTAGTGTGTGGGACCCAAAGCAACATAATTGGCCTTACTTGAATGATGGAATTTACTCAAATTCTAACTCTTGACCTTCATTTCTCATTTCAACTTCTTGACCATTCATGGCCATTACCATGAGTGGGGTTAAGGTCTTTGAATGGATTAAATCCAATTCATTCCAAAGAAGTGAATAGGAGACTTACTTCTCCAAGTAGTGGGGATGTTAGGTCAAGGTGGTTTATTCTCATTAGTGGAAGAGGGACAAACCATTGATTCTCCATTAGTGGAGAATGATTCTCCATTAGTGGAGAATTGATTCTCCAATTCATTGCCTTAAGAATCCTAAGGGGTGTAAGGTGAGGTTTGGGCCTATACAAACCCAACATTTCCTTGCATGTGGTGTGCGATTGAGACACTCCTCACACTTGCATTATTTGTGTTACAAAGTTAATTTCTTTCTTTGAATTTGTCTAAGTGTTGTGCTCTAGCTTTTAGCTCCTTGAAGGGACTAGAAGAACTACCTCATCTTCTAGTTGGAGGTTGCTTTATCTTGGAGGTGGTTGTGCGAAGAACCCTTGGTAGTAGGGTGCATCAATTACCTTAAAGACAACACTCAAGGTGTGACTCAACCTCATTGATCGATGGTTCGTTCGGTTGCAACTTCAAGCTCTCCGGATTGGTTAAAGATCTTCATCTCTCAATTGTATTGCAATTTCATTTTTGTGTATTTGAAGAATTTGTAAGGGCCTGTTTGGTTACATGAATTCAGAGATTTCAAATCTCTGGATTCATGAATCTGAGAATTATACCCGTTTGGTTGTAAAAATCTCTAGATTCATGAAATCTAGAGATTCACCTTTTTACACTAAAAACATGAATCTGTAGATTTATGGGTAAGGGGTGAAATCTAGAGATTTCAAAAAAGCTATACATTTGCACATTTACAAAAATCACGTCGATCAAATAGTTTTTTAGGATGAATCCACAGATTTCATTCCACAACCAAACATCTAATTTTAAAAATTATAACTCCACAGATTTGAAATCTATAGATTTGAAATCTCTAGATATTTGAAATCTCTAGACTCATGTAACCAAACAGGCCCTAATACAATTACCCCAACATTAACCCTTGATCCGGGTTACATGCGAGTACCAAACATGTAAAATATTGGGTAAACTATGTCAGGCTAGTATAAAACCAGGCTAACCCAGAACATGAATTATAAAATATAGTGTTTCTCTCACTTGAACATGAAAGGATAAAAAGCATGTCAGGGCAAAACCCAGCCTGTAAAATATGGGTTAATTCTTTAAACCAAACCAATGTGGAAAACAGTAGTTTCATACTACATGGAATGCCACGGGGTGGTTCTTGAAGAAATTCTAAATCTATGGTCCTCAACAGATCATACAATCTCCATAACTGCATGCGTAGATGGTTCCACGTGGAATAATCTCTTCAAATAATTGATGTGACACCTTAAGGTCAAATATGTAAATACTAGTAAAGGACTAAGGGCAATATAGTACCCTAAAAAAATAAAGGTGTCTTTTCTAGTCCTTTGTTAGTAGTAAATGACTAGTGTAATAGCTTTGTTTGTAATTTTGATAAGTGTAATAGGGCACTATGTATAGAATTTGCCTATAAATAGAGGTAACTAGTGCGAGTTTGACACTTCAGTTTTTGAAGAAATATTTGAAAGAATCCACAAATGGTGCTCCCCCCTTGTAGGGTGCTTTCTTATAATTTATCCCTCGTGTAATAAAGATAGTATTTTCATGGTAAGTTTTCCTCATTTGTTTTCTTAAGTTTTCTTTAATCTTTTCGGGAACCCGAAAGGGAACCAAAGCAAGATAATGATGTAAGATCAAATGCCAGTTTACGAAGGACTTCCAGACAAATAAGGCCACTGACATTTCTAGAAGATTAAATGCTGACAACCTTTTGTGATAATAAGGAATTAGAGGCTTATGATTTGTGGGGAATATTTGGTATTTAAAGAATGATTTACCTTAACAATATGATTGTGTGAGTATAGAGGATGTAAGGCTGAGCTAATGGAATCCATGGAGAAAAGTATCTTCTTCCTTCATGCCTAAAAAGTCCATTCTATTAAGATAATTCCCTGCCCTATTCTTATTTCTCACTGTATTTCACTCTCATTTTTTGTGAATGTGTATTATACTTGAATTACAAAACCGTCCATGGTTATATCTTAGATAAGGAACAAACTATTAATAGGGCCTCCCATATTTTATAAATAAATGCCAAGAAGATGTGAAAAAGGCACAATAACAAAATAGAAAATCACGAAAAAAAAATATTAGAATGAATAAACTACTTGAAATGCAATATGTACAAATCTACCTGTATACAATCAAAGAAAATAATAAGAAAAACTTTTTCTGTAATCCAATTTAGTAGTGAAAAGAAGTTCTAGATTTATGAGAAAATCCTTTTGAAATTTATGTTAGAAAAGCTGCAAAATAGTTACAACTCTAGAAACTCAAATAATCAAATTTTCTTTTTCTTCCTTTGCAAATGAGAACCTAATTTTATATATTAGAGTTTTTTACTTGTGACTCCTTAAATGAAAGTGAATTTGAAGGTGCCTCCGTAAGTGCCAAAAATTACCATGAATCACCTAGATATTACTAGTTGCTCATACATAACAAAGTTAGTTAGATTCTATTAAATCTCATAATGAAATGACCAAAATACCCTCCCAATGTCAATTTACTAAACTACCCTCGAGTCTTATCCCATACTCAACCCTTGGGTGTACTCATTCACCCTTTGTAACACCCCACCCCACCTAGCTGAATCCAGACTCACCCGAATACCTGTGGGGGTGATAACACTACAGACTCTAGGTATAGTGCCAATCCATAACAATAATACAACATAGCATAATCCAAGAGCAAGAAAGGAGAATAAAGTATCAAATCAAAGTCAAAATATTAAAGTTATTACAGTTATCCATGATTTGAATTCAAAGTCATTATCCAAGGTTAGTCAATCAAATATTAGAGTTTAAGAAGAAGTAATTGTTCAAGAACGGAAGTCTATATTCTCAAGAGGTTAAAATGACTAAGTAGTGCCACCATCTATTGGTTCTATAAGAAGGATATAACAAATGGTCACAAGGGCAACTACAATCTCAAAGTGATCGTCATAGCCTCAATAGTACTCGATTCCATCAGAGCAATCCAAACATGGGCACAAGTCTTCATGCGCCCCTACATCCTCGCCTGCCAGCTCTCATAGAATTTATGCAGTGGCAAACTCTCCACTTGAATGGAGTCTTCATAATTTATAATATGATCTAAAAAGTATATATAGAAAGGAATGAGTTCAATAGAACTCAGAGAGGTCAACCTGACAATATATCATGCATCCATCGCATATTCCAATAAGCAATCTATGTATATCTATTATAGAGATGAATAAATGAATGAGTATGGAAGTATTTTTTTTTTTTTTTTTTTTTAATTCTAACAATGAATTCTCAATGGTAGACACGCATTAAGTTACACACTAGCCTCCCCTTGGCGGTCTTGTCACTCTCCCTCAACATGATATGTCTTTTGGGTTCTCCGCGGTAGTTGGGTCAAATCTCATCAGGGGATCAGGTCATCACTCTCTCACATCACCATTTGGTCTAAGAACTGGCGTGTGTCAGGGATAACCCTAGGCTAATGCAAGGTCATAAAGTATCGTACATGTGGTCCAAATACATTCCCTCATGCCTAGTGCCCTTTTGGTCCAACATCCTTCTCCACCTAAGAATGGTGTCCTCAATCGTAGGTGACTGTTGGACCCGATTCCTTAACCCTATGGTCATTCACATATGTTGGGGGCAAATGCCTCTCATGTCTCCTCATGGCACTCAAGCCTTCTTTTGGATGCCCATGAGCCCAACCCTAACATATGCAACTCTACCATAACATGTTGACAATGGACTTGCTTGATGCACACAAGGTCAAGCCAGTGCTACCGCAGGTCACTTGGCTTCAATACCCCTGTCGAGAGGGTAGTAATATTCAAGGGTTCCCTATCCAACACATCTAGACACTTATCGAGCATGCACCAACCATAACATGATGACAATGGACTTGCTTGATGCACACAGGACCAAGCCATTGTAGGTCACTTAGCTTCAATACCCCTGTTGAGAGGGTAGTAATACTCAAGGGTTCCTATCCAACACATCTAGACACTTATCAAGCATGCACCAGGGTAATGGGCAATCCCACAATCACAATCGGTACAGAAATATAAGTGGACAATGTCCTACCGTCCAATCCAAACACATAATGTTCACAATCATCATTTATGTTAATTGAATAGTAAATAAACATAAATATCACATTACCTTTCGTTCGTGCAAAGTTTCACGCATTTCATAATGAATATACAACATCAATATAAATAACAATTTAGAATAAGTCAAATACATAAGATATGGCAATCCATGTTAGGATTGCATCAAAAATTTTCATGTCTAGCTTTTCAAGATGGGCATCTAGGTCTTTTCTTTCCACAATCACAGGACAAGGTCTGACCAATTCATCAAGTTTTACTATGGATTGAATAGGTGTATTAACGCCCCAACTCATGACTCAATTTTCTAGGTAGTAAGGAAGCACGCTTCATAAATGATGATGTAATGAAAGAAGGTGATGCTCCAGTGTCAAACAATACAAATGTAGGAATTGAAGCTATAGGAAGTGTACCTGTTATTACATCATAACTCTAGTTTGTCTCTGTCTCTATCCTTGTCCAACTGAACACTTTCCTTGCTTGAGGGTACTAAGTCAGTCCTAACGATGCTGCAGGTTGGTTCCCTTTCTGAGGGCACACACGGGACATGTGTCCAGGCTTTCGAAAAATGAAACAAATGATTTCATTTTGTTATGGTGTTGTTGTTGCTGGCCTAGGACCGGAAACTAGGCGTGGATTTGCATAAATTGGTCCCAAAGGCTGAGGGCACCAACTGGGCGAACTGAATCACCAATGTTTCCTTGTCCAAACCCTGTACCTTGGCTGAAATTGTGTGGTAGGGTAGGACGTGTGCCTCTTGAGTCTTCCCTGGTTCTTGTTCACATATTGACTGCTTCCTCTATTTGCTAAATTCCTCTGTAACTGGTAGCTCTCCCTTTCCCCTTCTTCAATTTTCTTGGCCGACTGCACTACATAAACATAATTCTCAATGGGTTGGATGGCCATGTAAGTCCTAATAGTAGGCCTAACCCTTGGAAAAATTTCTTAGCCTTCTCAATATCAACCTTCATGAGAACTAGGGCAAAGAAAAAGAGCTCTTTGAATTTTGTTATCCTTGTTGGAGTGCCACGAACTGCATCTCCTCAGCTTCCCTGACTAATACCAGAAAATAGTTATGGAAAAAGGCTTCCTTAAACATCTCCCATGTCACTACCTGGTGTTGTGTGGCATTCCACCATGCATCCACTTCATGTTGCAACTTTTGTTTTGGTGCACAAAATCTTTTGGTCTTCGGTGCATCTCAAATTGAAAGCCTTCTCCATTTCTCTTAGCCACTTACTTGAGAGCAAGGGATCTTTTGTGATTTCGGTGAATGCGGGAACTTGCAGCTTGAGGAAATGCTCCATGAGTTTAGAATCGGGCCCTAAACCATAATTCCCATCATTCTCTCCTTGAGTGGAGGTCCCAGCTTCATTACCATAAGGTACATTCCAATTCCCTTGGTTCATTGATAGCATCCCTTGCATGCAAGGAGGTGGTACTTCCGCTTGAGGAGGAGGAACCCCGCTTCCATCTTCATGACTGGAACTACTAGCATTGCCATTCCCAACCATTGGTCTCTCAAGTTAACTATCCTGTCATAAATCACAAAACTTCATCATTTCCAAATCACATGAGAAAAATCTTATTCATCCAATCTCATGCATTGAATCCAAGAAATATAACCAATTGATGTATACACATGCATAGGAATCTTTTAAAACACCAAAATGGCCCAAAAATGACCTTCACTTGGGCAGGTCAGATGGCCCGGTTAATTTTGGTCAACCATCCATGCAACCGCCACCTCTTTGGGACTTCAAAAACCCATTAGAACATGGACCGGTTGATTGGCCAGTCAACCATTCAGTCGACTGCCAAGCTTTTGGAATTCAAAAAAAAAAATTCATAGGGGAGGACCGTTTGGGTGACTAGTTGGTCTGATTGGTCGACCGCGCGGTATCCCCAACCCATGACTCAGCCAAAATTGCTCGAGTCATGGTTGAGTTGGCCTAATCTAGTTTGGTCGACTAGCCCCTAAATGGGGCCGGTCGAACATGGACCGCTAGGTCCAGGTGCGGGCAGCGGCGGGTGCATATATGTGCAACTACCCCTCTTTCTTCCTCATTTTCTCCATCTCTCTGGTTCTCTTACTCTTGTGTGGGGTCCCACTACATTTCCTGGGTAATTCTTGCTCTGTGCGGCCTACCAATGCAAGATCCAACAACATTTTCTTCGTGGGATCATATGTAGGCTTCCTTTCTATATCATTTCTTTGTGACTTCACTTCAAATCCATGCTAGATTTGATATCTCTCCGCATTTTCACCTATGGAAATTTAATATTATAGTAGATTCACACCATTTACAACATCCTTGTTACATTCCCATGCATTTTAGCTCAGATCTGCATCTCATTTGATCCATCTGTCATATTTTTCAAAAAATTCACTATTCATGGCATTTTCTCCACTTTTCCTTATTTCCCCTTTATTTCTTCTTTTAATCTTAGATGGCTCATCGTAGTAGTAGACATGCACTCAAGGGTGGCTACAGTGCTGCTTGAGGCCGCGGGCGCGTTATACAGTGTCTAGACTTGTTTGGCACAGCTAAGGCAAAATTCTTATACAACCACTACTTTAGAGATAGACCCATCGAGTACGATAGGTTTGTGGAGCCTCACCCCGTTGCTCCATTTAGGATCGAGGAGAGATTTGGGGCATTGGGATGGAGTTGCATATTGGATCTCGATGAGCCAGCCTATCCCGAGCTGATTCGCTACTTCTACAGTAACTTGAACTTCATAGAGGAGGAGGTCGTTAGAGGGGACACAATGCTTTCTATCTCGTCTTGGGTGTGAGGTACTTTTATTCACTTTAACACTGAGTCTCTTGCTGGCATTTTAGGGGTATCGTATGCCCATGATGAGCAGAGATGGATCCCGCTTGGGGGTGGGGATGAGTCCATCCTCCAAGCGACTCGTGATCTTTACCATGTTGTACAATCGTGAGTATGATCACATTCGCCAGGGAAAAAGTATGCTCCCTTCTCCCAGACTCATCTCTAGCATCGTGAGCCCCAATATCGTGCCCAAAAATGGGCACTAGGATGAGAGTTCCTTGATGCAAGCTTTTGTCACCTTTGTCATATACGTAGGGTATCCAACAAACCTCTCCTACACTATCTAGAAACCCCGGGGGGGGGGGGGCGAAACAAGGATTTGAGCGGCTCTTGACCCACATTTGCAGGTACTTCAAGGTGGATTTCAGTGATACGAAGGAGGTACAGGAGGGCATGGCTGAGAATGTAGGGAGGAGACTTCTCTCTCGTAGATGGGTCTTCAGGATGGACCCAACTCTCCTATATTATTGACTAATGGTGAGGAGGATCAGATACAGGAGGAGGAGGAGGAGGGTGAGTCTTCCCGAGCTAGGGAGGTCCCACCGGCATCTGTCACTCTCACCGTTGACCCCTCTCAGTGGGCAATGCTCTTGGCTTCACTAGGGAAGATCGAGCTTAGCTAGCGCAATGTGGAGCTCCAGATTGTGGAGATTGAGACCCTCTAGCAGGATATGTTCCGACGGCGAGTTATGTATAAGACTGTGTCATCCATTAGGAGAACTTCATGTGTCAGTACATGCCTCCTCCTCCACCATGTCCAGAGTACTAGCATTTTGGTTCACCTTTTGATGCATGTTTGATCCTGAGTTACCCAACGAAGCTTATGTTAGTTATGGACATGTATTATGTACTTTGTATGTGTGATTGTTCACATGTTTACACTTGATATTGCATTTGTAATATTTTTAAGACTTATGCACTTTTATTACTTTATATATACTATTGTAGCTTATGCTTGGTTTTTTATTCTCACCATGGGACTTTGGATTTGATATGATTATTATGTATTGTTGGTGCAACCTAGGGGGGGGGTGATTAGGTTGTACCTAGTGGTTTATAACAATTTTCCGGTTTAGTTGTAATTTCAAAATGGATTGACAGTTCAAGATAAAATCTAATGAAAAACAGCAATCACAAACACAGAATTTATAGTGGTTCGACTCTACGAGTCTACGTCCACTCCTCTCTTAGCCTCAAGAGAGTGTTTCCACTAACGAATCTCTTTCAATACAGTGGGTAGAGAATCAAACCCTTACAATCTTCGTTTCGGGGCAAGAGTACCCTTTACAATCTTCCTTCACGGACAAGAGTATCCAATACAATCTTCGTTCACGGACAAGAGTATCCAATTCAATGAATTCTAATCAACCTAGACTAGAATTAAAATAGCCAATTCACAATACGAAAAGTATTAGATATTACCTATCAAAGGAGAGTAACCCTTTACCCTTTGAGTGCAAGTGATGCAATGAATGAATCAAGAATCAATATACTTCAGCGGTTTTCAATAACTCTAGACTTTGCTTCAGTGAAAGCTTCAACTTTGGGAATCCCTCAAAGTTAACCGGAGTTGGGAGGACAGCAATAATGATAAAAACACCAAAACTTTGCTTTTTCACTTGTGAGTGAATATGTGCTTGATGGGGGGGGGGGGGAGAAGGATGATTCTCAAATGGGGGGAGTTGGGCTTTTATAGACCCCAAGTTACTACCTTCCCCATTTCCCCAACGAATATAAAATCTTTGCAAGATTTTGTTCCAGACGGACGTCCGTCTGCCCAGACAGTCATCCGTCTCAAAGGTATCCATTACAAACAGCTGTAGAAGATATTCTCTTTAAACTAGCCGTTATAGTCAAATCTGGGCCAAACGGACGTTCGTCTGCCCAGACGGTCATCCGTCGGCTCGTCGGGACTGGCTGCATGCACGGAAATCCCGTCTGGCCTTCTGTTGTTTCTGAGAAACAGAGTTATCAAAACAGACGGACGTCCGTCTGCTCAGACGGACATCTGTCTGGGCTCTGTTTTTCTAAACAGTTTTGGGTTGGGATATGGCTTGGATTTTCGGATCTTTTTGACAATCCTAAGCGTTGTACACCTTACTAATATGTCCTAGGTTACTCTAGTAACATGGATTACATATTATGGATGCATTTACATGTGTGTGTGTATGCAAAGGTGTCCTAAGCCCTGATTTAGTCTAAGTCTTGATCTTTGACTTGATCTTGATCAGTGATCTTGATGCTCTCCTCTTGACTTTGGTTCTTTGTCTAAGATGGTTTGATCTTGAGCTTGACTCTCCGGAAATTTCTTTGAACCGGATATTTACAACGAGATTCTCTGCAGTGATGAGCTGGACAAAACATATCTACATGGAAACATTAGTAGAGTGTTTGTCATCATCAAAACTGATTGGAGACTGATGTGGCAAATGCTGACTTGGCATTTTCCAACATGTATTATTTCATTTAGCTCCATTATGCTCATTCACTCCATTGTTTGTTTCAAGTTAGTGGTTGAAACCTATTATTCACTTCTAACCTAGTTGAGTCACTTATGGATCGGTGATTTGAGATGCTCCCACTATGTAGTATTTAGGTTAGGATTGAAAATAAACTTGAGCTTTTATACCTACTCTGTCACACCCCACCCCAGCTGAATCCAGACTCCCCTGAATACCCATGGGGGTGATAACACTACATGATCTAGGTTTAGTGTCAATCCATAACAATACTACAACATAGCATAATCCAAGAGCAAGATAGGAGAATAAAGTATCAAATAAAAGTCATAATATTAAAGTTATTACAATTACCCATGATTTGAATTCAAAGTCATTATCCAAGGTTAGTCAATCAATATCAGAGTTTAAGAAGTAATTGTTCAACAACGGAAGTCTATATTCTCAAAGAAGCTAAAAAGACTAGGTAGCACCACCATTTATTGGTTCTATAAGAAGGATATAACAAATGGTCACAAGGGCAGCTACAATCTCATAAGTGATAGTCATTACCTCAATAGTACTTGACTCCATAGGAGCAATCCGAATATGGGCACAAGTCTCCATGCACCCTTGCATCCTTGCTTGTTAGTCCCTCACAGAATTCATGCAGTGTCAAACTCTCCGCTTGAATGGAATCTTCATAACTTATAATAAGATAGTTGAAAAACTCACTAAAGTCTACATGACCATATATCATGCATCCATTGCATATTCCAATAAGCAATCTATGTATACCTATAAATGAGATGAATAAATGAATGAGTATGCAAGTATACTTTTTTAACTCTAGCAATCAAATCTCAATGGTAGACACGCATTAAATTACACACTAGCCTCCCCTTGGCGGTCTTGTCACTCTCCCTCAACATGAGACGTCTTTTGGATTCTTCGTGGTAGCTGGGTCAAGTCACATCAAACTGTGGCTGGGGAATAGGTCATCACTCTCTCACATCACCATTTGGTCTAAGAACTGGCGTGTGTTAGGGATAACCCTAGGCCAATGCAAAGTCATAAAGTATTATACATGTGGTCTAGATACCTTCCCTCATGCTTAGTGCCCTTTTGGTCCAATATCCTTCTCCACCTAGGAATGATGTCCTCAACCGGAGACATTTGTTGGACCCCGTTCCTTAACCTTATGGTCATCCACATATGTTGGGGCCGATGTCTCTCATGTCTCCTCATGGCACTCAAGCCTTCTTTTGGACGCCCCATGAGCCTAACCCTAACATATGCAACTCTACCATCACATGATAACAGTGGGCATGCTTGATGCACACATGACTAGCTAGTGCTACCACGGGTCACTCGGGTTTAATACCCCTGCCAAAAGGGCATTAGTACTCAAGGGTTTCCTATCCAACACATCTAGACAATTATCATCAATGTATCAGGGTAATGGGCGAATCCACAATCACAGTCGGTATATAAATATATGTGGACAGTGTCCTACCATCCAATCCAAACACATCATGTTCACAATCATCATTTATGTAAATTGAATAGTAAATAAACATAAAAATCACATTATCTTCAATTCGTGCAAAGTCACGCATTTCCTAATGAATATACAACATTAATATAAATGAGAATTTAGAATAACTCAAATACACATATAACAATGTATTTCTTCACCTTTTAAATTAAGACAAGAATGATCTCCAATTCCAAAGAAATCCCCACAATATAAGAGTGCAAATAGTCCACAATAACCCTAGAAACATGAAGATCAAATTAGGGAGCATGGTGCAACATATTGCCAAATTTCAGCCCGTTCGGTGGTTGGCGAAACATAACCCGCATCAAAACCACCATTGTTCTCCAATTTTTTTTTTTTCAAAATGCATGCCATAATGTTGTTGGATGAGTATGAAACTATTATATATAATTGGTACTAGTATTTTTTTAATACTGGAAATGTAATGTCGTCCGCAAGGGTCAAACCTAAGACGTCTCCACTGAGAAGTTTAGATCTTTACCACTCAACCAACCCTGCATTGGCATGAAATTATTATATGTTAAACATAGTAAGCCGATCTACAAACGCACAAAGTTGGAATTTTTTTCCGCAAAGTAATTTATTTATTTAGTTTTGGGCATAAAAAATTGTATTTTTCTACATTATAAATGCTTACTTTTTCCATGATGTATGTGTTGTATCGTGATTGAAAAAAATATGTGTGGATCTCCATGGGTTGATCTAAAGACTCATGGAGTTGGAATATTTTTTGACCCGATAAATAATTAATTATTTTTTAAAATTATTAAAAAATATATATAAAATAATTATGGAAAAAGGAGAAAAAATAAGGAACAAATAAGGAAATGATTTTGAAAATTTTGGAATAGCTATATAAGTATTTTCGAGTGTTGCTTTTGTGGTTTCATTGTCTGTTTTGATATGGCAGCCTTTTCTTTTGTCGAAAATTTTTTAAATATTCATTTTGTATTTATAAAAATAGAAAAAGCTGCTACCTATATACATGATTGTTTTTTTATGTAGAGAAAATTATTTTGGTATTGTTTAATTGCTTATGCAATCATTTTCGATGCAACAATTATTATGTTTAGCAATGGGAGAGGAGTAGGCTCACAGGGAAGACAGTAAGGCCAGGGACAAGGACAACCACAAGGAGCAATAGTGAGGGGGAGAGTTGATCCAGCATAGCAGTATGGTGTTGCTATTGATAGAAACAAAAGTAGGACAAGATGCAACTTCTGTGGTAAGGAATTGAACTCAAGTGGTATTAGCAAGTTTAAGGCTCATATCATTGGTAGTTCGAAGGATATGGCCAAGTGCACTGAGGTGCATGTTGATATGGTGAAGGTAGTAAGAGATCTGGAGAAAGCAAAGGGGAAGAAGAAACATGAGAAGAGGAGGGTGAATGTTGCATTGGAAGAGGTAGTGCGGGCACTGTCATCTTATAGAGTTGATTCAGATTCTAATCGGGATGTTGATCTCGTTGATATTAGAGAACAGGAGGAGAGGATATTAGATTGGCGATGGTTGAGAGTAGAGAGATGCAGTACCAAAAGCAGGAGAGGGCTAGAGCTAGATTTACAGGAGCTAGTCCCTCTAGGGTTGCAGGTGCTGGAGCATGTGGATTTGGGGCTGGAGTATCTAGATCTAGGGATAGGGGTGGTATTCGTGGTATGTTTAGCCGATCACAATGTTAGAGGGCCACTCCTACAACAGATCCACCGACACCATGTGACTATCCACAGATGAAGGATCCTATCCTATCTTAGAGTAGGATCCTCATTTTCAGAAGGAAGGGGGCCAAGCAGCCCAAGATTACAAGTGCATGTAAAGGGATGGTTAAGAAGGTGAAGAAGGCAGTGGCGAAGTGGATGTATTATAGTTCTATTCCAGCAAACACAACACATGGTCCGTATTACAAAAATATAATTGACACTATTGCAGAAGCATGTCCTAGATATGCTGGTCCCACCCCCTAGAGAGGTGATGATCACCTTACTGATTGAGGAAAAGAAGGAGTTGTAGGAGTTCATCAGTGGTTTGAGATCATGTGGGGGTCATATGGATGCAACATTATGTGTGATGGATGGACCGGTTCAACAAGAAAGTCTAGCATCAACTTTATGGCATATTGTGATAGTAAGACCATTTTTTTAAAATCCCTAGATGCTACTAGCCAAACAAAAGACTACAAGTATATACTTGGACTCTTGCATGATGTAATCGATGAAGTTAGGAAGAATAATGTGGTGCAGATTGTCACCGACAATGGCTCCAACTTCAAGAAGGTAGGTGAGGTACTTATAAAACACTTGGGTATAATCTCTATTGGACACCCTGCGCAACTCACTGTAATGACCTCATGTTAAAGGACATCAGTAAGATCAGTATTATCCAGACCACAGTGGAGAGGGCCGTGCATGTAACTAGTTTCATCTATAATCATAGCGCTGCTCTGGATATGATGAAACGAGCATGTGACGATGAGTTGGTGCGACCCAGTCCGACGAGATTTGCCGCGAATTTCGTTACCCTCAGTAGTACCCAAGAGAGGAAGGTGGACCTTAGAGCTATGTTTGCATCAGAAGAGTGGTTTTCTTGGGTTGGTTCCAAGTAAGTATTTTTTCTTCTTCTCTCTACTATTTCATTTAACAAGTTTTTATACATTTATACTATGAATATCTAGTATGTACTTACAACAAAAAAGAAGAAGAAGAAGAAGAAGAATATCTAGTATGTAGTATCTATTATTAACATAATGTGTTTGTGATAATTTAGTACGAATAGTGGGCGCACAGCACATGCGACGATCTCATTTGATGATTTTTGGAGGAATGTGACTATTGTGCTAGAGACCCTGGAGCCATAGTCAAGGTCTTGCTTATGGTTGACTCTTCCCTGAGGGGCCCCACTATGCCCACACATTAATGCAACACTTGAGCGCGAAGATAGCCATAAAAAGAGCAAACCCAGAGACCACACTACTTACTTAAATATTGTGCACGCTCGACGGACCACTCATTTAATGCATCTGATCATAGGGTGGGTAAGTAATTAGTAAGGATTATTAATTTGTATTGTAGTAGATATTAGTAATTCATTCAATGACAGGTCCAAGTCTCTAATTGTGAGTTTGAGAATTGTGCATCCTATTATCTCAATCCCAAATATCAGTATAACAAAAATTTGGGGTTAAGATCAGACCTGCTTAATGCCGTCATGCAGGTTATTTCGAAGTTGGAGCCGAACTTAATTGTCCATTCAAATTGCCACATGGAGGTGAGATATCAGGGATTTAGAACTTAGTACTTGCTTTTTATTTTTGAAAGAATTTAGCTAACCATAAATACAAATGGTTATAGATAAAGATGTTGAGGGATGCACTTGGGGTCTTTGGTTCAGATGTTGTTGTACATAATCGACAAAATTATGATCTAGGTTAGATGCATGATTATTATTATTATTACATTTTACATATAACTATATAAGTAGAAATTTTTATTAAGCATTAAAGTATTAATTTAATGCATTTGTGATAATGTAGCTAAGTGGTGGGTTTTGTATGGGGGAGATGCAGAGAACCTTTGGAGAGTGGTAGTGAAGATCCTTTCCAAGACTTGCTTTGCTTCTGGGTGCAAGAAGAACTGGAGTACATTTGGCATGATTCACTCTAAGAGGAGGAACATGTAGGGAAGTTAGCGCCTAAATGACCTTGTGTATTGCTACTATAACTTGAGGTTGAAGATAGAGCATGCTAGGATACACGCTAACCGTGATAGGGGACAAGGACATCTAGCTCGATGATATCTTCAAGGTCACTGTAGATGAGCAACATCCCCTCATTGATTGGTTGTTAGACAAGGGTGAGCCGGTGTTGGACCAGCTTGGAGGTAGGCCAGACCCATTCATTGCTCAAGCTATGGGAGTTGATGTAGATGAGTACATGGCATCTCGAGAGGGGCAAGCGCATGCACTGCCGCCACTGCGGATGAGGATTGGATGATGGAGCCTGGCACGCATGAGGATGATCCAGAGTACACCCTTGCTCCTAGTCCCAATCAGACTCAAAGGGATGATGATGCTGACGATAGTCTTGGTGGTGGTGGAGTACAAAAGCGATTATATGTTCCATTATCAAAGACATAGCATCCCTGGAGAGATACACTGGAGAGACTCAATACACACATGCCACCCAGGATGACGATAATGGTGGTGAGCTTCATCGTGGTCGTCTTATGACCAACACTCAGCTAAGGAGGGAGGAGGGTCATGGGGAGGAGCAGCAACACATGCATGGCTATGGTTATAGTGACGATACTCAATCGTATGGATCATACAACTATTTAGATTCGACAGACAGCTTATCGAAAGTGATGGGGCCCATGAGCTTGGAGGAATCCTTAGGCTCCACATCTCCTTATGGCTATGGGGCTTATGGTTATGTTTTCCCTCCCGCTTATGGACACGATGGTACATACCTATCTTCTAGGAGTTCGTACTACTATGGGTATAATGATGGATTATCCATGAGCTTAGATGATTCTAGAGGCTCTACATCTACTTATGTGGGGGTTATGATGGTTGGGGTCATCATCATCCAGAATGTCCCGATTATCCCTCCCAATGGCTCGGGGTCAACTGTTATGTTGGAAGCAGTATACCAATATGGTATGAAAGTAAACCTACCATCATATGAACCAGCACCACCACACCCAGCAAGGTTTCTTGACTCTCTTCCATATCTCTATTCACATTACCCTCCTGATCGGGTAGTTTTGCATCTATAGATGACGCCAATTACAAAGCTCTAGTTTCTTTGTACATTCATAACCATTAGCATGAAATGATATGGAATGACTTTTAAAAAATAATGGAGGAGAAGCTCGTAACTGTAGCTTTTGGGCTTTGTAGCATGAGATCACATGACATACAACAGATGGATCCACCAAGAGGCATAGTACTTGGGTATTGACATGATACAGGTGGTGCCAACGCAAGTATATCTTAGTTTTACTTGTATACTAGTATTTTAATGATGTTTATTGTCTTTGTGCATATTTATTTTGGTTTAATTGTTTAAAATAATGTTATAGAATTCTAGTTTTATCCGTATATAATCGGGTATATGCCGATCAAGAACATCAATTATCAGCAATTCCAACGTGTTTATTGGCATCAAATTAGGATAGACACCAAATTTAGGCCCAAAATTAACTAAAATTCCCCCGAAATTGGGGGGTCGAAATCTGGTCTAAACATGGCTATATATCACAATGAATTTCGGGAAAATTTCTGACCTTGAGGGGGAGAGGCATCCAAACAAACTCATAAACTATTTTCTCTCTCTCTTCTCCCTTCTTCCTTCTTTTTTTTTTTTGGGGGGGGGGGGGGGGGGGGGGAGCTGTTTCCCAAAATAAAACTCTACACTATTGATTATGTACTTATATTAATACCAAATGATTGAACATTAAATGACCATGTGATTAGCCCATGACATGACTACTGAACCAGCAGTTTTGTGATTTTGTGCTACAATATCTTGACAGCAAACCCCTAAACAAAACTGAGCTTTTTCGATAAGAGTGAATTTCCACCGCAAAAAAAAGGCTGGATAAAAGCCAATCTAAATATATCATTAATTTAATGGTACCTATTTATTTTAGGTCTGGTCAGACCAATTTAATTGTAATTGATTAACTTAAATATATGGGCAAAATGAGAGATATTGAAATCAACCAAATTTGAACCAGAAAATGTCAACAAATTAAATAAAGCCAGTCTCAATCATAGCTGATGGTGATGGCAGGCACACGCCATACTGATATTTGAGGGCCACAAAAATTGTAAGCCATGCATGCATTAGCCACCTCATCAGCGTCTGAGTGTGATAGTGATGTTGGGTCCTTATGCCTTAAGGACAAAGTGTCTTATAGCCACAAAGGGACACGAAGGTTATGTCCCTTAGATTGCAAGGAGCCTTGTGAAAACTACCCTTTACTTGGACATACTCGAACAGTATTGTCAGCCCAACATGATTTATAAAGACAGAGAGAGGGAGAGGTATGCATCCTTATCGAGGAATCAATCTCTTCCTCAATCATGCATTCGGGAGTGATTTCTAGACTCTGTACGTAGCCTAGCTCCTCATCATAAAAACAAATAGATGAACATTTTATTTTAGTCCAATAAAATTATTTATTTATATAAGAAAATTTGGGGCATTATTGTGGCTATTAATTGTATAAGGATGAAGAGCTTCAAAGATGAACAAAGGGATAATTTGTGAGTCTGTTATAGAAATCTGTATGGAAGAGTGATCAGATTTGACTAGATGAAGCTACGAGAGGTACATGTAGACTTATTCAATATTGAAGAAGTAGTCAGAATCCGTTCGGCTGAACCAGATAAAGTGACATCCCTGGAATACTACCTTGAGTACTCTCTCCTAATTATCTTTATATGCTTAAGTTTATCATTGTTACTTCCCTTTTCTCTTTTATTTAACCTTGCAAGGATCCATGTAGCTGACCCCGTTGTGTTGGGGATTAGATTATGGTTATTGTTGTTGTTGTCCATGATTGATGGGTGTGTTCAGGGTTTGGGCTTTGGACCAATATGATCTAATAGACTAGTCTACCTTGGGAGTAGATGTATATTTTTATTGTATAACCAAGTAAAAATAAGTGAAATTCATGGATTTTTTGGCTTAGGGTTTTGGGTGAGAGTATGAAACGCCATTCCAAGTGTTTTTGGAGATCTCCATTAGAGTATTTTGGCATACACAATGAAAGTTCTCTAGCTTCATCCATGGAGGAAGCTTTATACTTTCTAGGTTCCTTTTTGAAATGGGCGAATTTATGTATATTGGGTGTGGGGCTATTGTATATACCACCAAGGAGAGTCGAACATTGACCTCTTCACTAAGAGGTGTTGGTCATTGTAAATTGAGCCAACCTCTTTGGTGTGTGAATTTTGCTAAATCTCTAAGTTGTTTATACTTGTGTTTGTTATTGTTCATTGTTTTTTTGTGTTCATATTGACATATAAAAAATAATAAATTTCATCATTAGATAAGAATGCAAAATCAACTTAAAATACATTCCAAGAGACATGACCAAGTGCAAGTTGAGTCTAGATTCTCAATATGTTGGAGTAGAGGATTGTGCTCCCCTCAAATCCCTCCACCACATGTTTAAGAGAAGGACTTGCCTCTACCCACTTATGGTTCACTGTATCAGCATTCAAAGATGGACTCTCATCTTAACCATGTAGTGAAGAAGTGTGAGGAGAGTACAATACTGATAGAAAATCCCAACTTGCACAAACTTATGTTATTAATCTTAGAAAAGTTTGGGGATTAAGATGTTAACTACAAACAAGTGGTGGATTTATCCTATTGAGGATAAACCTACTTGGAAAGGGTAGTCTATAGCAGATACTTCTAGTGATACCCTCATTATTTAAAGTGGGAAAAAAATAAAAATTTGCTCATTAGTTCGATCTTTTACAAAAAATATTAGGGAAAAAAAATCTTGATGTCTTTATAAAACCAAGCAAAGTATATTTGATACTTAGCTGTTGTTTCAATGAAAGTTTTGGATCTGTTCTCTCTCCTTGTATTGAAGACAAAATTTCTCTTGGATTATGCTTAAATGGACAGATGGTATCACGGATGATACAGCTATCCAAGTTTTTAATCGGCTAAGGATAAATCAAAGAGAGCCATACAAATTAATAGCTGAAAGGACCAACCTAGTTCCCTTCTGAATACCCCAAAATATCTACATGAGTGTAGAAAACCCACTTCAATTCTAAGGTATGAGATCCACAACTTATGAATGGCCAAAATGTAGTTGTTTCCCTCATATACCCTTGTGGATTAGATTTTCCTTTGAACAGTGAATAACCTACTTTTGGCATATATTCCTCTTGTTTCCTATCTGTTATTGGGTTTCTTTTTGGTAGATATCTGTTATTGGGTTTCCACCAACTACTAGGAAACAAGAAATGAAGAACAATGGACCAAAAAGAAAAAGCTGGCCTAACTAAAAGTCTTGTAATTTAACTGATCATGGTAAAAAGGGCAGGGTTGAGAGATAAGAAAGGCTCAAGGTTCAAGTCTATCAGCTAAGCAGAAATGTGGGGATGGAGGGGACTGGGCCACTGTTTTGTCCCTGTCTCTTGCCTGCAAACGCATTTAATAGTTCTTGGCAATATGAAGGAGAGCCAAAGATGCTATACCATGCAAAGGCCACACCATATCCTCTCATTGCACAACCCCCTAAAATTCTCTTCATGCATAAAGAAACCATAAAACCCTAAACGGACACATGTTAATTACAAAAATACCCATCTAACCGTTAAAAATAATTCTCTCAAGAAATTTAATTAGATACAACAATCAAGAACGCATTTGGGTCAAGTTCTTCAGGTGAGAAAACTCTGAACTCTTCTATGTTATCTGCAATCAAACCATGAGACTGAAAAACTAGACGACTCAAGGTCTTGAATTTAGTGGGTTCTACTCAAAAGGAACATTGAGAATGTTGACCATGCCCTTCTTAAACTCTCAGTGGTGATCAGATGGACTTGGTGATAGGCAACCAATCCAATGGTCTATGTTTATTTCTCTAGGGTTGTGGTTGTTCGTCATCTTCAATGCCCTATGGGAGTTCAAGTTGTAGTTTGTTTAGTCTCTTCATTTTATAGATAAGGTTTTGTCACTGTAGGTCAGGTAGTAGCACTCTAGCAACATCTCTTCTTTTGGTTTGTCCCTTTAACTTGTGTTCCTGGGTGTCATGAAGTCACGTGAACTCCTTTTAGGCCTCTCTTTCCTCAGACTCTTTAAAAGAGATTGACCTCCATACTGATCAGTCCCCTTCTTTAGACCGTTTTCCACCTCCTCATCACCTCCCATCTCATATGCCCTCGTCCTTTGCTGGACAACAACAAGACTGTTCTTTGTTTCCTTCATTTTTTTGTTTGTCTTTCTGTCTCCTCCTCTCTCTTTCCCAAATTTCATTCTCTTCCTCCATGAATCCAGTTTATCAGATTAGTCCTCCTTTACCTTCTCCATTTTCAATTGCAGAGCCTAATGATGAGAATCACCACTACCTGCAACTCTTCAGTCCATCATCTAAAGCTTCTGCTTCTTCTGAATCTTCTTCTTTTCTCTCAAATTCTATCTTCTCCAACCTAGCTCAAGAGCATGGAAGTGCTTATGACAGAGACCTACAGCAAGGAGTACATCAAGAAGAGGTCAGGAGAGAATAGTTATAGGGTTTAATTGAGTAAATTCAATAGCGAAAACTTTATGATCTTGTTATCTTAGCTGCTAATACTTGCTTTTTTGATGACATTATAGGCCATGAAGTGCGTTTTCAAAGTTGGATCGAATGCTCATCATGAGGTTCTGGAGTCTCCTTCACTTCCCACAGTGGACCATGACCTTATGAATGGCCAACAAACGTCAGTTTATGAAGGAAATTATGGAGATCAGTATCAAAGTAATGGTGGATCAGTCAAGTGGATGTCCTCAAAGATGAGATTGATGAAGAAGATGTCGAATTCAGATCGAACTGGGGTAGATATAAAAGTGGAGAATAAAAACAAGTTTCAAGATCATCAAAACCCACCAACCTCACCTTTAGACACAGAGAATAGCAGCAACAGCTACTCCAACAACAACAGCAGCACCACCACAGTTAGGGTTTGCAGTGACTGTTACACTACTAAAACTCCCCTTTGGAGGAGTGGCCCAAGAGGCCCTAAGGTGAATAAATGCTTTACTGCTGTTCTAATCTCCATAACTTCATCTATCTATCTATATGGAATGGATCCGTTATCTTTCAATGGAGTTTCAGTTTAATTTTGATCAGGTTTCCTTGCCTTTCTTAGCTAATGAAATCTTCTTTTCTTGTAATTTGAGTCTCTTATAATCATGCATATGGTGCAGTCACTATGCAATGCTTGTGGAATTCGACAAAGGAAAGCAAGAAGAGCCATGGCGGCAGCTGCTGCAGTAGCAAGTGGAGGACTTCTTGGGAATGAGATATCATCTATGAAGACAAACGTGAGCAAGGATAAGAGATCAGATAATAATGGCTACACTCAGCAATACAAGAAAAGGTTCAAATTCACAGGCCCTTGTAGCAGAAACAAGATTTGTTTCGAAGACTTCACTATCAATTTGAGTAAGAATTCGGCTTTCCACCAAGTGTTCCCACAAGATGAAAAGGAAGCTGCAATCCTGCTAATGGCCCTATCTTGTGGTCTTATCTTGCTTTAACTTAGTAGCTATGAAATAACAAATGTATGTGCGATCATGGTAGAGAAAGAGCAGTAAGATAGAACTAGATCCACTGAGCTACCAAAACCAATAAAAGTGAGTGATTAGTTTCTTCTTTTTTTGCTCAGTGATAACTTGAGTTTGTGGCAGATTTTAGCAGTGTTGGTGATCAAATTATTGTCTGTTGTTCATCATGAATTGTTAATTTGAATGGAGAAGATGATAATACATCTAGGGTTTCCCAGCTCTCTCTTTCTCTTTCACTTCTTTTTCAGCAGCAGCTTTTTCCTGTTTTGCTAAAATGTAAAAGCATCTTTGTACTTCATTTTGAGAATGAAAACTGTCATAATAACAGTCAGTAAAAGATTAGTTAACCATCACCTGATCATCGCCTCCTACTCTCCTCCAACCACACCCCCGGGAAAAAAAGAAAAAAGAAAAAGAAAACCCTCAAAAGACATGCAAGGAAATCATTCAAAAAACCTAGCACTAAGGGTTCTACAAACACTAATTCAAATAATCACATGGTTGACATTGCATGTTGATCACAGAGTTCCCAGTCGATCCACAGTTGGAATCTGAAAACTGTCAGCCATTAATGATTCCACTGCTTTCAACACAGTCCATATGTATAATAACCAGATTTTTTTTTATTGTGTTTTTTAGGGTACAAGGACGGATTGAGCCCAGACATATAAATGGAGTGGGGAGAGAAGAAACTTCTGGTGCTGGTGAGCAACTGCACAACAGACTTGTTAGTGTGTAACGTTACAGTGCAATGTACGAGGAAGTCTTGGGTTCAAACCTCTTGGTTTACACCTGACCTTCCACATAGAAATAGTACATTATCAGAGGAAAAATACATGGTTCTGTGACTTACTTGGCTTTCTGACTTCTTTTGTGCTTTACCCAATTGGCTCATGATAAGTTTGCAAGTTACTGTGCACACAAGGACAAGGTAGAAACTGAAGAAGGCTCTTTTTAGGCTTTCTAGACATATATGCAAAAGACGTACAATTGCAGGTAAGCGAGAGGGTTTACCAGATTTTTATTTTACTTCTTTTTCCTGGGTTCAAAAAGAGACTTACCAGATGTTTTTGTAGGCTGCTTAGTTAGGTTGCAAGTGAAAGAAAGGAAAGGTAAGTGAAGTCAGTTTTCAGAAGGGGAAAAAGAAAATTTGTAATCAAGATTACCTGACTGTTGTGTTATACAGTTGGATCAGACAGGATAAAAAATACCCTAAGGTGGAGTGCGTTAAATTTTTCAAGAAAGTAGATACTACTTAGACAATAGAATAGTTCTTAATGTGAATAGAGAACAATCGACAGTATAAGAAATCTAATAATAATTCATGACGATATACAGAGATAGATCAAACACTAGAAACCATGGTTGGTGTGCTCCCAACCTTGGCCTTCCCACCCAATCTTTTTCTCATCAGCTGCCATATCCTGTTAATCCTAATTGTATATTTATTGGAATGGTTCAGCTAGAGGATCTTGATCACCTATCTTTTACCTGCCCATTTGCCCGTTCCCTTTGAGGGAAAGCCGTCCCTTCCATTTGGGCACTGCTTCCGTTTCTCCGTTGGTTAATTTTGCTCGCAGGTGGGCCTGGATTCTGAAGAGTACTTTCTCTGCCTCTACAATATGTGATCATGTAGGCTAGTTGGTTTTTGGTACCACCATCTATAATTTATAGTGGAAGTACATTCCTAGGATATAGTCTTCCAAATCATGTCAAGATAGTCTTCCAAATCTAGCTAGCTATCTTGACATGATTTGGAAAGCCATTTGCTTTGATGTCTTTTCTAGGCTTCAATCTGTCCCCCATCCCTCTGTAGGGATACCGAGGGAATATGCATATTGTTGTTACATGGGTTCTACTGTTCTAGGCTCCCCTATCCAATCTCCCGGCCTCTTGCAGGCTGGCTCTCTCTCTCTGGCCTCACACTCTTTTTCCCCCTTGTATGTTCTTCTTGGTAATGTTAGTTTATTCATAAACAAAAAAGTTTTCTCTTTTTATTCTTCTCCTTTTTTGGGGACCTCATTTTGAGATTAAGATTTATTCATAACCAAAACTAGGCGTGATTCACAAACCCTCAACTGAACCTCCACCTTTTTTATTTGGGTAGTTCTAAGTAATTGGGATGGTTCCCACTAATTTTGGTCCTTTGCATCCGCTAAATTAAGGGTGTCAAGTGGGGTGGTTCTTAACCAAATATAGTCTTATACCCCTTCAAACTATTCAAACTCCAAAATTGGAATGAATGAGACTCAAACACTATTTAGCAAGGGAGATTGTAATTGGACTCAACCTTTATCATTTCTAAATGGTTCTAGCCAATTTCTTATTAGACTTTTGATTTTGAACCCATTGGGAAACCCATCTTAGAAAATGGTCCCTTCCCATTTAACAGATGATCCAAAACTAGTGTAAGTGGATCTAACTTCGTATTTTTTTTGTATTAGAGTACAGGTTTTTATACTAAAGAATACATCATGAAATACCCGGAATAACCATAAATCTGAAGGTAATTCCTAAGAAGTAGGAACAACTGACCATTCCCTGACATTCCCCTTCAACATGTCGGATAAAAAATTGTAAGCTTGCCTCTAAGTAGAAGAAAACATGCCCAAGATAACCCTTTTTGAGCAAGTCAGCTGGCTAATCTATAGTAGAAACATAACAGACTGATAGCTACTGAGAGGCAAGTAGGTCACAAACAAAATGAAAATCCATTTCCACGTGCTAATTGCGAGTATAGAAAATAGGGTTCACAGTTATATACGTGGCTCCTATATTATCACACCAAATCTATGGAGCTAAAGGCAAGAAAGCATGTAACTCTCCAAGTAATGAGTGAACCCATATTAGCTCAGTAGCAATAAAGGCTATAGCTTTGTATTCAGCCTCAGTGGATAAATAAGAGATCATGCTATACTTTTTGACAACTCTAGGAGATGAGACAATTCCCAAGAAACACACAGTATCCTGTGGTATAATGTTGATCATCGAGACATCCTACCCAATTAGCATTAGTGTAAGCACTTAGAGTCATAGATGAAGTGCCAGAAAAGAATAGCCCTATAGTGGAAGTGCCTCTAAGGTATCTCAAAATAAGTTTGATTGCACTTCAATGGATATTTGTTGAACGAAATATAATTGAGCAACCCTACTCAGCGCAAAACCAATAGTTGGACGAGTGTTTGCAAGATAATGCAAGCATCTAACAATATGCCTAGACATTGTCCCTTCAGTAAGAGGTGTCTCCTCTCGAAGAGACAAAGATACACCAAAGGCAACAGGAGTAGATACACCTTTGCTTCACTCATATTGGTTTGAGATTAAATCTGTAATATACTTTTGTTGTGCTAAGAACAACCCTTTAAAAGTTCTTTTAGCTAGCTTCAATCCCCAAGAAAGTAGTGTAAATCACCAAGGTATTGGCAAAGATAGTAGACAATGCCTTCAAAAGAGAACTTATGGCATTCAGACTATTCCCAACCAATATATCATCCATGTAGATAAAAAACTAGAGTGTAACTGTAAAATCCCCTAAAATCCTAACCCAATAACCCTTCGTTTCAAGCCCACGAATCCAGAGTTCTAGTAGATGACAACTTTGGACCATGGAGTTGAGCCCGGGAGTTCAAAAATCGAACCTATGGACTTGGATGAACTAGGAGATGACCCAACTACTTTAATTGATTTCAAGAGGATAGAGAAAGTCAATTTGGAAGATTTAAAGGGGAGATTTTTGGCATGCACAAAAACCAATTCAAAAGGACCCCAATGCCAAGGTAAAGTATGCCATTGAGCTAGGTTTGTTTTGGGAAATCTATCATTTGAAGCCTGTTGAAAACTGCTTTCACATGTGAAAGTTATAGGGGCGGTTGATAGGGGTGGTTAGGCAATTTGATTGACCCCCCCGAAAAGGGGCAATTTCGGGTTTTTAGGTTCAAAATCCTATTTTATTGCTTTTTAACCTCATAAATGAATTGTTTATGTTCCTTAGAGGCTGAAAGCTTGGGAGAGGAGAAGAACTTGGAGTTTGGAGAAATCCTTGCATGTGAGGCAATGTCAAAGCTTGGATTACAGAGATAATCGCGTGTGAAGATAAGAAGACCTAGAAACCCCCTTTTCCAACTAGTTTTCATGGTATTTGAGTTTATTGATTGCAATAATGGTGGTAGTTGTAGAAGTTGGGTTGAGATGAATGCTCATATATGCTCCCCATCATGTTTCTTAACCCCTTTGAGTGATGAATCATGCTATCCTTTCCATTTGAGATGATTCATCTCTTAGAAACGCCTGAAGACGACATTCTAATAACCAACTTTGGGATTTTTAATTTGAGACTAGTTGGATGTTTGAGGTGTTTTTGGAACAATACTAGTGTTCCATTGAAGTCCCAAACCCCCGCCCCCAAATCAATTGATTTCGAAATGAGCTTGAAATTTGGTTTTGGTTGTAGCCAAGGAGGGGCAGTCGACTGGCCCTGGTGAGCTAAACTTGCCATCCCCTATCCGAGTGTGCAAGTTGGGTCCAATTGATGCTTAGTTTGATTCCCGACTTAAACCTAACTTAGTCGATATGTTTCTAGGGGTCTTGTAGCGTGTTGGCACACTTAAATTGTGGATTTCTTGGATTATTGGAGATCATTCTTGTTATTGACAGGTGAGGAATACATTATCATGTGTTGTGTATTTGATTTAAATTATAATTCTTGTACATATGTCGAATACCTTTTTATTAATTGTGTGTGAGACTTGCACGGATAAAAGGTAGTATGATGTTTATGTTTATGTTACTATTCAATTCATTCAATGATGATTGTGAATGTGATGTATTTGGAAATTCGAGTGGTAAAGTACTATATATATATATATATAACCCCAATCCCGAGTTGTGGGTTCACCCATTACTCTTGGTGCCTATGCACTGACTTAGATTAGTATATAAATGGTCAGTAGGTGTTTAGAAGCATGGTTAGGTTATCCCCACATGATACTACCCCTTCAACAAGGGTGATTTTAATGGTTGGGTCCTGTGGGCATCCAAAAGACTACTTGAGTGTTGTGAGGAGACACATGCCCACTATTATCATGCAATGGTAGGGTTGCATATGTTAGGGTTGGGCTCATTGGCGTCCAAAAGATGGCTTGAGTGTCATGAGAAGACATGAGAGACATTTGTCCCAACATATGTGAATGACCATAGAGTAAAGGAATGGCAATCCAAAAGACAGCTTGAGTGCCGTGAGGAATAGCATTCCTAGGTGGAGAAGGATATTGGACTAAAAGGGCACTAGGCATGAGGAAATGTATCTTGACCACATTTAGTGTGTTACTTTATGATTTTGCATTGGGCTAGATTTATCCCTGACAAGCACTAGTTCTTAGACCAAATGGTGTTGGTGAGAGAGTGGTGACCTAATTCCTGACCACAGTGTGATGTGATCTAATCCCATTGTCGTGGGTTCCCAAAAGAGGTAACTAGTATATAAGGGAGAGTGACAAGACTGCCTAGAGGAGGAGAGTGTTGTAACTTAATGCATGTCTTGTGAAATCCAGCCCTAAACCTAGCCTAGACACCCTATCTGTTTTGGGATAAAGAAGTGACTTGTGGATATTAGATCTATGAGTGGGACCCAAAGTTCAGTGTGGATAGGTTTAGAAGATCCTAGAAAGTCAGGTCGAACCTCTCCCTTAGTGTAGATCCGAAGACCCGAAGTGAAAAAAGAAGGCATGTGGGCCATCTCAATTGAAAACACAGTGTTTGAAACCAAACCCATAGAAAATTGATGATGGAATTCCCTATTTGAAAACCTTGTCTAATTTGGAGATGAAATGCACTTTGATGAAGAGAAGATTGGTTGATGACCTTAGGGCATGGTTAGACATGATTTGAAGGCATTTCTCCATGCTAGGTAAGTTATAGTTTATGTGTTTAAAATCTCATTTGATTCCGATTAGTGAAAGGCCCTCAAATCCCTGATTCAGGCTTTGCTGATAGCCCTGGTAGATTGCCTGGTCAATCTACCCAACCAATCAACCCAAGGATATTGAATTCGGGCAGAATCTTCTAAATAGGGTTATATTGCTATACATACCATAGGACTTCGTATTTTTAGTCTCCCTTGCCTCCAAAACACCTAGAGAACAAAGGGAACTCATCTCCAAGCCTCCATTAGTGGGAAGAAGATCTACACTCAACTCTCAAGCTTTCTATCTCTTGTTCTTCAATCAAAGGTTAGTAATCACTCTAATATGTTATTAATTCATTCTTACTATGATTATTCTCTTCTCTGAAGTGAGATTATGAAGAAGATGTTGCATCCTTGCAATCATATCTTCTACAATCTCTATTCTTTCTCTATTGCTATGATCTTCCTATTCAATACAAACCATGATTCTTATGTTTTCTTCATGCATCTATGATCATATTCTTATTATGATTTCTCTAGCAATATAGATGCATCTCCATGATCATTCATACTCTTGATTTATTGTGTTAGTCTACTAGAATGAGGTCTCATCATCTCTAGTCCTTCTCTTTCATTCATAGCTTGTTTTCAATGAAAACTATGATTTTTACCAAATTAGAAAGTATGATTCTAAATTAGTAAGTATTGGTTTTGATCAGTGTTTGATGTCTAAACTGTGCTTAGATAGTCTTAGATTATTGTTTTAGAGATTCCCTCTAAGTTTCGTAGTGTTTCGAATCTCGTAGAATAGGTTTCAGATAAAAAAATCTGATTTTGGATGCGCACTATTCAATGGGCAGACTGCCTGGGTCGATTGGACCAATCAACCCAGACAATCTACCCGCAGTGACAGCATCTCCGTTTTTGATTCGTTTTGACTCCAATCTTTTAGAATTGCTTCTTGTGACCTATCATTTTTGTCAAGCTTGTTTAGGTGATTTTGGATCTGTTTTCTGATATCTTATTTGAAGACTATAAGTTCGGATTACGAGGTGAGTATTCCAACTCCCAATATGCCTACTTGCATGCCTTTATGTATTATGACATGAATGCATGATTTAACTACTATTGTTTGGTTTCTTTTACAACATGATACTTCTGCAACTATAGTAGCTTTTCCACATTTGTGAATTACATATTAGAATTGATTATTGATTATGAGAATGCGATATGGACTATGATGTGGATATGAGTGTGAATATGATATGTTTGGAATCATGATGTGATGTGGATGCCTAGGTCGTAGTTGTGGAATGGGGAATGCCCTATTGGCGTTTCTGTCTTTAGACATCAGTGGAAGTGGTATGGGACACTTTCCTATGGTGCCCCTTGACTCTTTCTTTGACTACTTGTTGACATACCTAGGATTGGTCTAGCAGTGTTTGTCTAGGAATACCCCTGTTATATCAGACCCGACTCGGAAGGGTATTGAGACCGAACGACCCGTGGCAGCAATGGGGATTCATGGGCGCTCAAGACCGTTAACCAATCCGTGAGGAAACATGAATCACATTGTGGGGGCCATTTATTGGTAGGGTTGCAAATCGTAGACTTGGGCTCATGGGCACTCAAGACCGGTAGCCAACCCGTGAGAGGACATGAGAGCTTCCCTCTATTATTTGTGGATGACCAATAGGGTTGATGAGTCCGTAGTCCGGGACTATGTTGACTCTAGTGGAAAGGATACCGGAAAGGATTGCCAGGGACGAGGAATGGACGTATCTAGACTTGAGTTGATATAACTAAGTAGAAGACTTGCATTTGGCTAGGTTTTACCTTGACATGTGCCAATACTTAGACCAATGGTGATGTGAGAGAGATGTGACCTAAACCCCAACCATGGAATGTCCAAGAGGATGCATGACCCAACTACCACCGGCAGACCCAAGATGCCAAGATGGCTGAGGGAGAGTGAATGACCTTCCCAAAGAAGTATGGTGCTATGACTTAAAGCATGTCTGCCAATAGAGACCAGCATACATATATAGAGTTAGAAGCATACTTGCATATATTGTTTCATATCATCGCATATATGTTTGCCTGTGAATGCATGTGAAGATGCTTATTGTGTTTGGATTACTTGCTAAGTTCTTTTGAGCTTACCCTTTGGGGGACTTGTTTTTAGATGACATTGTAGGATCAAAAGAGAACTCGTGCCACAACACGGAGGACCTTTCATACATGGTACAGCTTCGGATGTCCTTGGACAAGGTGTTGACCAGCGAGGCAGCCAACACTCAGATTTGGACTGCGCTGATGGCTCCCATTGATGGCAGCCAACATCGTCTAATTTGCTGATGGGATCGTGCGCTAGATGCTGATTTGAAGCTTCAAGAGCATAACCCAAAAGTGAAGAAGATGAAGACGAAGAAGAAAAAGAGCCTACTAAAGATGTGGATTAGATTCTCTTGTTTTTTCTAGACTTTTATTTTACTTGTATTAGTTTAGAGCTTTGCTTAGATTTCAATCTACCTTCCGCATATGTTGTGGGGTATATTTCCACTATACTCTATAGTTGTCTTTTGTTTTAGTATCTTGTTATTCCGCACTCTGATATTCTTTAGTGATCCTTTTGAGATCCTTTCTTGACTTTTATTTGTAAAATACTTGAATACAATGATTTGTTCTTACTTTTGATTATGTTATTGTTTTAAATGGATATGATCATTCCTAAACTTGATCTTCGGGGCTGTGGATCACACCTCCGGATATTCCAGATAGGGTACCGGTTGGCGGGATGTGACATTTCTACCATAGAAACTACATTTGTTAAAGTTGAGGAACATAATTGCACATTCATTTATTATCTCATTATATTTATATTGCCTATTGATGTATGTGACGGATGTGCGATGTATGATTATGTTGACCTCATTGAGTTCTACGGAATTCATTCGTGTATATATATATATATATATATATATATATTCTTCATAGATTCTTCTTAGATTTTTTTGTAGGTTATGAGAACACCTTTTACCTGGAGAGTTTGCTGTCGGCGGAGTCCTATGAGGGACTGGCGGGAGAGGACATCGAGGTACACAGAGAATCGTGTCCTTGCTCAGACTGCTCCTATAGAGTCCAACCTTTCTGAAGCCATAGGGATACCATATGAGAATGTAGTTGCCATAATTGTGAATAGTTACATTGTTTATTTATTTGTTAGGAAGTGACGCTACTTATACTTCTAAACTTTTGATAACAATACTTAGAACTTCCACTGTAATAACTCTAACCTTCCTTCTTTTACACTCTGATTATGAATTTTGATTAACTTTGATTATTAATATTAGGATGACAATAATAACTTTGATATTTGATATTTTTTATCCTTTTGCTCCAAGGATATATTGTGTTATGTGGTTATGGATTGGCTATGAACCTAGATCATGTAGTGTATCACCCCTACGGGTATTTGGATAAGTCCCAAACCGGCTGGGTGGGGTGTGACAGTAACTATAGCCATATGATATAGAAACAAGGAAGTATCGGTCTTGGACTGGACAACCCCTTGGGATGCAAGAAAGGAAGTAAGCTTGTTGTATCATGCTCTTGGGGCCTATTTGAGCCCATACAATGACTTCGGAGATGACAAACATTATTGAACTTGGTTGGATTAAAAAATTGTGAAATCCCTCGATTTCTAACCCTTTAACCCATTGGTTTCAAGACAGCGAACCCGGAGTACAAGTAAGCGACAACTCTGGACCATATGAGTTGAGCTCCAGTGTTTGGAATCAAACCTATGGAGATGGACGACCACGATGAAGACCCGATCATTCTAATGAATTTCAAAAGAAGAGAAGGTCAGTCTAGAAGCCAGAAAAAGGAGGTTTTGGCATGTCCGTAAACCGATGCTAGAGGACTCAAAATTCGAGGTAAACTATACCAATGATCAACCCTTAAAAAGACATTTTTACCCTCTGAAGCCTGTCACAATCGGCTTTCTGATGAAGGAGATATAGGGCCAGTTGGTCGAAGGAGGTTGACTGGCTGGATCAACCGCCCCTGTCTAGTTTCGGGGCAGATTCAGAATTTCGGGTTTAAACCCTAATTTATGATTCTCTGACCCCCACAAATGCAGTGTTTATGCAAGAGGGAGGCTGAGAACATGGGAGAGAAGTGGAGCTCATGATTTTGAAGCTTCTTCACTCCTTGGGTAGTGCCGAAGTGCGAGAAAGAAATGAAATAGCACAATAAGGTAAGGAGACTCGAAAACCCCTTGACGACCTCTCTTTTGAATGCAATTATGATAAAATCTTTGCATTGCTATAGTGGTTATCATTGTTGGGTTACATTGAATGCTTCCTATTGTCCCACCAATGCTTCCCAACCTTTGTGAGAATTGGTTCATGCAATCCTTTGCATTCGAAACCGATTGAACCTCTCAGAGACGCCTGTGGGTAGACAATGAGAGCCTATTTTGGGGTTTTCATTTGAGAACCAATTGGGGTGTTTAAAAGGTAGTTTGGGGACCCTAATACTGTCAAATTGAAGACCCCAAAGTCTCATTGCAAGTTGACTTCAAATTGGGGACGAAATCAAGCTTCCTGGATGGAGCCCTATACTGGGCGGTCAACGAGGACCGGTCGACCAGCCCCGTATGCCCCAACCCCCTACCCCCTGTTTGGGTGTGTGTTTTACCCCCCTTGATTCCAAACAATTCCCAATTATTGCTCATTTAATTTATTGTGTTTCTAGGGTTATTTTAGGTCAAGTGCACCCTCTTTCTGGTGGATTACTTTGGGATTTGGATATTTATATAGATTGAAAAGTGAGGAATATGCTTAACCATATCTTGTATGAATGATGAGTTATTTAAATCTTCGGTAATTTGATATCTTGTAATCTCTTATAAATTGTGTCACTTTGCACGAATGGAAGGTAATGTTATTTTATCTTTGTTTCTATTTAAAATTTGATGAATTGTTATATGAGAATGGAATGAATGTGTGGGCTTGATTTTGGGATTATGTCATCTTATACTTATATACCAACTAGAGTTGTGGGTTCTCCCATTACCCTAATGACCTTATACATATATGCACTTAGACCTAAGTACATGAATGCTAGGTGACTAGAAGTGTTTGGCTAGGTCTTTCCATGAGTATTACTACCCTTCTGGTAGGGGTACTAAAGCTGGTGAACCCGTGATGTCAGTGGTTGGGTCCTGTGAGCATCAAGTAGGTCCACTGCATCATGAGATGGTAGGGTTGCATATGTATAGAGTTTGGGCTCATGTCACTTTTAGCGCAATGTGCGATTTCTATGGGAAAGCCACGAAAGCGTCAACCTGTATATATGTGGATGACCATAGGGTTGAGAAATGGAATCCAATAGATCCCTCCCGTTGAGGATCCTATTTCTAGGTGGATAAGGATATCAGACCACTAGATGTCTCCCATTTAGGAATGATATCTGGACCATAGGTTGTACGAGACCATAGGACTATGCATTGGGCCTAGAGTTGTCCTTGACAAGTGCTAGTTCTCATGCCAAACGATAATGTGAGAGAGTGGTTACTTATATCCCTAAGCTATGGATTGATGTGACTTGACCCAACAACCGCAGAGAACCCGATAAAAGTCTCTTGTTGAGGGAGAGTGATTGAAACCACCCAGAGGAGACTGGTGTATAGCTTAATGCGTGTCTACCATAGAGACCTCATGATAGAGTAAAAAGCATAATATCATTTTCATTCATTAGTCATATTACCATTACTAGTCTTATATGTGTGATGTGGGAATTATGTGGATGAATGCTTAATATGTTGTTGAGTTGACCTCACTGAGTTCTATTGAACTTATTCCTTTTATATATTTGTTCTGTTAAATCTTACTGTAGGTTATGAGGACTCCATTCAAATGGAGGATTTGTCATCGGTAAAATATTTTAAGGGAGCAACTTGTGAGGAGGTGGACTCGCATGGAGCTTCGTGCCATTGCCAGGACTGCTCATACGAAGCTGGGTAGCAGTGGAGAGTCGGCAATACCCTTGGAGTCAATAGTGTCCCTCGTAGCTTTGTGTTTTGTTTTCATTCTTAAACCTTTAAGATGGGCGATGTCGCTTTCTATTAAAGTAACTAGAATTTTCCGCTACAAACAAACATTTCTTCCTTCTAAACTCTTATGTCAAGTTTTGATTACATTTGGATTATGTTTTAACTCTAGTTGAGGGATAATTGTAACCTCTTTGATAATTCAATTTATAACTTTAAACATTTATTTTGATTTATTCTTATCCTTTGATTTTTCTATGTCATATGATTGTGTGGGTTTGTCATTGAACCTTGGTCCTGTAGTGTATCACCCCACAAGTATTTGTGTATGACCGGATCCGGCTAGGTGGGGTGTGACATAAATCCTAAGGGCTAAGCCATGTAAACATTCTCCTCTAAGTCTCCATTTAAGAAATTGTTGGAGACATCTAGTTGTCAAACCGGACAATTATTTGTAACCGTAATAGACAAAACCACCCATACAGTAGTACGCTTCACTCCAAGACTTAGCGTATCCCTAAAGTCACTTCCAGGGCATTCATGAAGCCCTTTTACTACTTAATCTAGCTTTATATTGGTCAACAGACCCGTCAGGGTGATGTTTAATAGAAAACACTCATTTGCAACCAATACATTATGTGAAGGCTTTAGTGGTAATAGGATCCATGTCCCATATTGTACTAGTGCATTAAATTCCTTTTGCATCGCATTTTGCCACTGAGGTGAGAGAGAAAACCTTAAAAAAGCAAGTAGACACATACTAGTGTGGTCTAAACTGGTTTGGGAGTGTGTAGTCATAGACTGGTTTGGTAGCGTGTAGTGATAGAATGACTTATAAAATCACATCCTAATGTGGTTTAACCTAGTTGATCATTTGAAGAAGGAAAAAAATTTGTTGAGGAGCTAGCTAAATCAGGTTGAACCATTGAGTCAACTCTTTTAGACTTATCCATGAGACAGTGACTGAACCAGTTAGTTCAAGTATTGGCGTAGGACATAAACCACTCATCGACATGTTAATACATTGAGCCTTAGATCAGCCTCAAGGCTGAACGCCCAAGTTGCATTGAGCCATCCTCGATTATCCACCCATAACTATTAGGAGGACTAAAACCTCCACCAAATTGAGCCGGTTAGTACTGCTAGGCCCATCACTTAACATAAAACTGCCTAGGTGAGTCAATAAAACCCTGGCTCTACCCAAACCTACGCTGAGCCTGGCTTGTTTTTAGCTCGATTTTTTCAACCCAAAGGGCGGGCTTGGGTTACAAAATAATAAACCTTGACAGGTTTGGGTTAGGTTCGAGTTTAGCCCTCATGCTAACGGCCTAGCCCAACTCAACCCGATGTTAGTTAAATTTAATTTTAAAATTATAGTTAAAGTTATTTAATACCATAATAGTATATCATTGCATCGTTGTTTAGTTGATAAAATACACAACTTGCAATAAAGAGGTCATAGGTTTGATTCTACTTGGTGGCAATGGTATCATCCATTTTGTTTCCCTCTATAAATTGGACCTTGGGTATGAATTAGTGGGGTGGGGGAATAGAAAAGGAAAGGATTTGTGGAAATGCTTCAAATGTGGGTCCTACTTTTGTTGTTTCCCACACTTTTCCACAAAATCTCACCTATTTAGAGGGACTTTGGAAAGGGATGGGGTGGAAAGTTAGCATGCCACATCAGCAGAAAAGCTTAAATCTTCCAACTTTCCCACTCCCATTAAACCAAACAACCCATAGTTTGGGAGTTCATGAAAATGATTACCTTTTCAAACTTTTTTCCCACCCCACTCCAAATTCAACAAACAAACAATGCCTTAGGGCCAAAACAACCATATTTTTTATAACCAGCAGGGTATCCTAAGAAGACACAAGGACAAGACCTATGTGGCAATCTTATAATAGAAAAAGGCCTTAGCCATGGATAACACAGGCACCCAAATATCCTCAAAGCATGTAGTTGGTTTGACAGAAAAGAAGACTTTTAGACATGACTGAGAGCTCAACACAGGGATAGGAAGTCGATTAAATAGAAAAACAGCAAGTCAAAAAGAAGCGGGCATCCCTGTTTGAAAGAGCGAAGCCAACCCATACATTGGGATATGCTATCCTCATGCTTGGCAGTCCCATTTTGAGGAGTGTATTGGCATGAAACTCTATGTGTTACCCGATGTTCAGTATAAAACTTAATCAATGACTAAAATTCAGTATACCCATATGTTTGCAAAGAACAAATTTTGGTTGAAAAATGATTCTCAACAGTGGCCTTAAATTGAGCAAAAATTGAGACGAGATCTAACTTGTTTTCATAGGATATAATCAGGTATATTTGGTTTACAAAAACAACATCGTATTTAAACCCATTATTTTAGATATAATTGGTGCAAGTCCACAAAGATCATTGTACACTATGTCCAAAAGAGCATGATTGGGAGTAAATGAAGACTAGAAGGCATTCGAACACCCAATGTTAGAGCTATTCAAATTGATCAAGAGTTGGCAGATATAAATCATAAACTAGGACAACTTACGAAGGGAAAAAATATAGATGACATCTACTCTATCATCAGGAAGACCCCATTCATGGATGCGATCACCAGTTCGAATTCCCCCACAATTTCAGGCTCCCAACCTTCTCCCTATTTGATGGATGTGGAGACCCAAGTGCCCATATAAGTTATTTTCAGCCAAAGATGGCGGTGGCTAGGAATTCGAACGAAATCCTATGCAGAGTGTTTAGAGCCTCACTTACAAGAGCAACATAGAAGTGGTTCTTGAACTTGCCATCAAGAGGAATAGCCAGCTTTGACGAACTGGCACGGAAGTTCATCGGTCGGTTCCAAAGTGGTATACAAACAAAGAAGACCAATGAGACTCTATTCTCCATAAAGCAAGCAAAGAGTGAATCTATTTGGGATTACTTGCAGAGATTCAATAAGCCAATAATGGAGATTGAAATTCTCAATGAACATGTAGCAAAAATAGCTCTTCTTACAGGAATTTCCAATAGGCACCTTCTAGAGTTGCTGTTACAACCACATATGCTGAACTAGTCCAAAGGTGTCAGAAGTAGGCATAATTGACAAAAGTTCTTGATGCCCGGCAAGGAGAAGTGAAGGCAGCCAACAAGGAACAGAAGGCTCTTAAGAAAGGGCAAGGATTGAAGAGACAACATAATGATCGAGGAAGCAAGGGATGATCCAACTAAAGGCAACGCTCGCCCGATCAAGCAGAATACATGCCCCTGAATGCTCAAAGATTTTGATGCAAATCAAGGATCGGGACATACTGAGATGGCCATCCAAGATGGTATCGAAGCTCGAGGAAAAAAAATATGAACAAGTATTGTCGATTCCACAAGGATTATGGGCATTATACAGATGATTGTAGACATTTGAAGGTAGATATTGAAAGATTAATATCCTAGGGGTATCTTGCCAGCTACGTGAAGCAAAGGGAAGATGATCAAGAGAGAAGAATAATAAGAGAAAAGAAGGGAATGATCAGGCAGCAAAGACCGCAGATGCCAAACTTCCAATACAAAGAGGGGGAAGGAGGTAGTTAGTGGGATTGGGAGAAGCAATCAAGAAAAGGAAGAGGCCGAGCTCAAAGGAAGCAATCACATTTACCGAGGAAGATGAAAGAGGAGTTTACGCTCCCCATGATGACGTAGTTGTGATCAAAGTCATAATCAGTCATTGTGAGGTTCATCAAGTGTTAGTGGATACTGAAACCTCCATGGATCTTCTATCCTTTGAAACTTGCCAAAAATTGAATATGGAGAAGGACCTGATGGAACCAAGCTCAACACATTTGTACGGTTTTGCAGGGTTTTCGATGGTAGCAGAAGGAATGGTGCAATTGATTTAACCATTGGGACATACCTGAAGGAGGCCACCATACGAGTGAAATTTTTGATTATATAGGAGCTACCAACGTACAATGTCATCCTCGGGAGGCCATCTTTAACCAAGTTATGAGCAATTGTCTCAACTAGACATATGAAGATCAAGTTCCTGACGGACAATGGCGTTGGCAAAGTGGCTTCAAATCAAAAGATTTACCAACAGAGTTCCGTCTCTTACTTGAAGGACAAGAGTGGGCCGAGGATGGCTATGGCCATGTCCATTGAAGTTTGAAATGACTAGGACAAAGAAACAATGCAAAGGCCCGAACCTATTGAGAAGTTAGAAAGGATCCAACTATATCCTTCTGAGGAGACAAAATGAACCTTTATTCGTTCAAAACAACCAGAAGATTTCAAGAGAGACTTGAAAAAATTCCTTCTGGAAAATATGGATGTGTTTGCATGGTCTGCAATAGATATGCCAGGGATTGATTGCAGTATAGCCGAACACAAGTTGTGGATTGACCCAAAAGCAAAACCAATGATTCAAAGGAGGAGGAATTTCTTGATTGAGAAGCACAAAGCCATACCGAAGGGTTCAGGATTCATTGAACTGATTGAGTGCCCGACATGGTTGGCCAATGTCATATTGGTCAAAAAGGCGAATGGCAAATGGCGGATGTGTACTGATTATACTGATTCGAACAAAGTATGTCTAAAGGATTGTTACCCTTTATCTAGAAATGACCTCCTTATTGATGCAATGGTAGGTTATGAAAGAGACATTGAGTTTCATGGCTTTGTACTTGGGATACAATCAGATTCTAATGCACAAGGAGGATAAGAAGTTCACGGCATTCATGACCGATCGAGAAAGCTACTACTACAAGGTCATGTTGTCCAAGGTCAAAAATGCTGGAGCTACTTACCAAAGGCTAGTGAACAAGAATTTCAGAGATTTGATCGGGTGAAACATGGAGGTCTATAAAGATAACCTACTGGAAAAGAGCTTACAGTGATAGAGACATGTCTCCGATTTGGCAAAGGTTTTTGGCATGTTAAGAAAGTTCCAAATGAGACTTAATCCAGAAAAGTGTGCATTTGGAGTATTCTCAGGAAAGTTCTTAGGGTTCATGGTCTCATAGATAGGAATTGAGGCCAACCCGGCCAAAATACAAGTATTGATTGATATGGAGCCACCGAAGACCGTTCGGGATGTCTAGTGTCTAACCGGACATGTAGCAGCCTTAAATAGGTTTATCATGCAATTGGGAGAAAGATGCTTACCGTTCTTCAAGGCACTGAAAAACTAAAAGGTGAAAAAGAAGCATGATGGACAAAAAAGTGCCAGAAAGCATTCAAGAATCTGAAGGCAATGCTGGGGAAGCCGCCCTCCTATCCTGACCAAAAAAAGGTGAAAATTGCAATTGTAGCTAGCAGCATCTGCCTCTGCAGTAAGTGTTGTCCTTGTTCGGGAGTAGGAGAAAAAACAACTACCCATATATTATAATAACTCATGTTCTTCTTGACACTGAGACCATATACTTTGAATCGAGAAGTAAGCATTGGCATTGATGATGGCTGCAAGGAAGTTAAGGCCTTATTTCCAAGCTCACCCAATCGAGGTACTAACTAATTTTCTTTTGAAGAAGGTACTCCACAAACTAGACCTTTAAGGGTGAATGGTAATATGGTCAGTAGAGTTGGGTGAGTATCAAGTGGATTTCAAACCCCGAACGGCCATAAAGGCACAAGCGTTGACCGACTTTGTGGTTGAAACGACATCCCCTATGTTGGAAATCATTGAACCCCAAAGCTCAATGAAGTGGGACATCTATGTTGATGGGTCAAGTAACAAACAAGGTGGAGGGGCTGGAATTCTATTAAAGAGTCAAGGAGGTTTCCTCATCCCTTATGCCTTGAAGTTTGGTTTCGATGCAAGTAATAACGAAGTTGAATATGGAGCCTTTCTTGCAGGCCATCTGTTGGAAAAAGCACTTGTCATCTCAGAAATAGAGATTTACAATGACTCTCAACTGGTGGTAAATCAAGTTCAAGGAGAGTTCGAGATAAAAGAGCCCTGACTAGCTACGTATTAGGAGATGATATGAGTGTTGATGAAGGAATTCAAGGAGGTTTCAAATCTCCCAGATCTTGAGGAAGGAAAATGAAATGGTTGATGAATTATCAAGGCTAGTGAATGCTCAGCCAAAACCCCTGGAACAGACAGTTTACATCGGAAGAGTTGAATCTCTTGAGTACAAAGGCGAAATAAATGATGTACTTGGAGGAAGAACGAAGTTGGGTGGACCCAATCATAGAATACATTCAAGATGATCAATTATCGAATGATCAAAAGGAGGCACAGTCAATAAGAATGTGAGCTGCAAGATTCACTATTTTGAATGGAAGACTTTATTGAAGATCCTATGCAAGGCCATTGCTAAGGTGCTTGGGACCTGAGGGATCGAAAAATGCACTCACGGAAGGGCATGAAGGTATCTATGGAGCACATATGGGAAGACGAGCATTAGTGCACAAGACCCTCAGGCTCGGGTTGTACTGGCCGAAAAATGCAAGAGGATGCTTTAGAATATGTCCAACAATATAAGAATTGCCAAATAGATTCGGTCGTACCAAGAAGACCAGCAGTTCCCCTAACGTCCATCTTGGACGTTCGCCATGAGGGGGACGGACATAATGAGCAAATTCACTAAAACAAAATGGGTCAAAGCTATCTCACTCATCACAATTACCCAAAAAAGAATCAAGAAGTTCGTACTGGAGTCAATAATACATCGATTCGGACTCCCAAAGATCATTGTCACTGATCATGGGATGCAGTTTGGTAACCCACAACTCACTAGTTCTGTGGTAGGTATATGATCGAGCACAAAATGTCGTCAGTAGCCTATCCCCAAAGAAATGGACAAGTTGAGGTAACCAACCAAACTTTGCTTGATGGAATCAAGAAGCGGTTGGAAGAGAATAGAGTGTTAAGGGTGGAGGAACTCCCAAATGTGTTATGGGCCTACAATACAACGATTTGAACCCCAACTGGGGAGATGCCATTCAAATTGACTTACGGATCGGAGGCCTTATCCCCAGTAGAAGTAATGGCTAGGACCCTTAAGGAAAGAGAATTTAACGAAAAGGTGAATGAAGAAGGTTTGCTGAACAATATGGAGTTTCTTGATGAGGTTCAGGTGAAGGCTCTAATCCGAATCCAACAATATCTGTCACACCCTACCTGTCAATATCAATCCCGCCCGATAACCCGTGGGTGCGATCCACAGTCACAAGATCCACGGATTACCCATCAATGATAATGAATACACATAATAATAATCAAAAGCAAGAATAATTCAAATAATTAAATAAAAGGAAATTACATAAGTCCAACTTCCAAAAAGGAATAATCAAGAAAAGAATAAAGTAATCGGGTCCAAAATGGAATCTTAGTGGAAGCAAATAAAAATCAAGTTTGATTGTTTCTTTGTTCTCTTTCAAAGGTGGTAGTTTTTCCTTCTAATTTCTCGATGAACGGGGTCATCCAACCTTCCTTCATCGACTTCTTGAAATGGCAAGCCACCTGAATCCTCCTGCCATCAATGGGAGCTGTAAGCACACTCCAAGCACCCGCAGGTGACTTCGTGGTATACATCACTACCTCCCATTGGCGTCTCCAAAGTTTCTTCACAGGAGTTATCCCAGTCTTGCGTAAGTTCTCTTGATCCGAAATCATCACCTACTTCGTTTAACAATAATCCACAAAAGGAATGAGTTCTGGAGAACTTAGTAAGGAAATATATCTCATATACATGTCAACATCATATCATGGTAAGTAACATATGTAAATGATGATATGCATTAGTATGGAATGCATTTAGTAACTAACAGTGCAAGTTTCTAATATGGCAGACATGCCTTAAGATATGACACCAACCCTCCTCTGGGTAGGTCTAGTCACTCTGATCCCTCACAGACTGGTTACCTCTATTGGGATCCTAGGCAAGGGGTACAATCCTCGTCAACAACCATGGCTGGGGTTCAGATCCACACTCTCTCACCATGACCATTGGCATGAGTATTTGTGCATATCGAGGATTCTAATCCAATGTAAGGTCATACAGTGACATACTACATGTGGTCCAAATACTTCCCCTATGGCACCAACCAACTCAGTTCAGTATCCTTCTCCACCTAGGAATGGGAATCCTCATGGACTGGCTACCTCTATTGGACTCCATTACCTATCCCTATGATCATCCACATATTGTTGGGGCGGATGCTCTCATGTTCCCACACGACTCCCAGCCGCTCCTTGGACGCCCATGAGCCCAACCCTACCAATGCATGATCAACAGTGGACCACTAAGCCTCCACACGGACTGGCTACCGTTGTAGGATGAAACAGAGTCACATCACCTTTATCCCGGGTCATTCGGCTTCAACACCCCTACCAAAAGGGTAGTAGCATGTAAGGGTTTCTAACCATGCAACTATACCTCCTAGGTATGTAATTCCAGCAACCATGATAGTGCTGGGGGCATCAGAGAGCAATGTCCCATACCACAGTCTCTGATATCCCAAGCCATGAATACCCAATAATAATACCCTCAATCATAGTCACAACATCCCATCATTCCTCATCACATAACAAGTCATCCAAGATTACATAATAAATTGGTATAATAAAACATCATTCACATCATATTATAATCAATGAGTCATTAAAACCATTGTAATTGCAGGTTATACAGTCACTTATGCATTTGAATTTATACACAACTCATCACAATACAAGTCAATGCATATATTTAGAAATGTAACCTTACCTATTGAACCGCAAAAGTTATTGAAAGTGTAATCAAACCTCACAACTAACAAATCTAAAGAACCTTAGAGATCACCTATAATAGGATTATAAAGTTACATTAAGAATAGAAGTCAAAACTAAGCATTAACCAAGCTAACAGGGCTATTGTGTCCCAGCCGGTCGCTTATGGCGATTGGTTGGGCCAATCAACCACCCTAAGCGACTGCCTCTCATACAGGCAGAATCTCAAGTCCAAAATTCAGACTTTTGATCACCCATTCTCGATCCGATTTTGGGATGATCCAAATCTGAATTTCGTTCTTAACACACTAGAGAGTCAATCTCAAATCAAAACCACGAAGATTAATGGTTTAGTAATCGCACCATCTCCTTCAATAAATCAAACCTTGATTCGGATATGAGAATCCATTTTTGAGTATAATCAAATCGAGATCATTGATGGAACGACATTAACCATCACAATTCACCATCTATAGAATTATGGAAGAAAGGATTCACACTACAAAAGAGAAGAAGTAGAAGAGTGTGAGATCATCGTACCTCCAACCGATTCCCTAAACAGATCAAGGATCGAAGCTTCTCCTCAAATCAAGCATTCTTCACCTTTGAACACGTGTTTTCTACCTCCTAACTATCCACAACAACCTCCACGAATATAATAATACAAAAATAAGTCGTGGTTGGTTATTTATAGAGGGCCGGAGCAATAGGGTTTAATTTCCATAAGCAAACCTGGACGGTCGCTTGGGGCAGTTGGTTGGGCCAATCAACTGCCTTAAGCAACCGCCCTAGTACTTTTCAGTACTTGGCTGCTTTGCTCATCCGGTTGATCCCCAATACTAACCTAACCCTAGCCAACATGTGGGGGTGTTCTTACCTTGATCCCGAACATCTTAAAACTCAACTTGACTCTAGCTAGAGATCCACTTTCCCAGTCCATTAGGGTTTGACCAGTATGGCAAGTTCTTCATCGGCGGTATCCAGATCCATGGACGTAGGGTATGGATCATGGACTTCAATCTGGATAGTCCACAATTTATTCCGTTGGATCTTCGGGTACTCAGACTTGCAATACAGATCTCGAGTTAGAATTACGAGGGTTGTTACAGTATCATAGGAGCATATCATCATATTACAATGGTCAAGTAAAGCATCGCCAATACAATCCGGGAGATCTTGTGTTAAGGAACTGCAGCTTTAGATCCTTGACATCAGAAAAAACTGGACCCTTCATGGGAAGGTCCATATGTGGTCGTGAAGCAGGTAAGCTCAGGCGCTTACCGACTGAAAAATGTAGCTACTAGTCAAGAGTTGGACCTCATGGAATGCCAAAAGTCTAAGAAAATATTACCAATAATTTTATTTTTTCTTTGGTATCTTTAGTCATGGTCTGAATCTGGTAACGCATTTAATATCAATGGAGTTATTCTTTTTTCAATGAGAGGCATCATAATATGGGTGGATGGTTTGAGAAAGAATTCAAAAAGCTTCGGTACTCCTGACTAAGACCTTACAACACTTAGAAAATTTTGAGAATTTTTTTAAGGAAAGACTTCAGGACGCCCAACTAAGACCTTCTAACACTTAGAAAAATCTGAGAATTTTTCTGAAGGAAAGGCCCCAGTACGCCCGACTAAGACCTTACACCACTTAGAAAAATCTGAAATTTTTTCTATGGAAAGGCTTCAGTACGCCTGACTAAGACCTTACAACACGTAGAAAAATTCTTAGGAAAGGCTTCGGTATGCCCGATTAAGACCTTATGACACTTAAGTTAAACGTTTCAAATTATTCACAGTGAACAAATCAATAAAAATTCGAAGAACAATAGATGAGGAAAGCTAAGTTTTATAAAGGCCAGAGGGGGCCAACCCTTACAACTCACACACACACACAAAAAGAAAGAAGGAAAGAGAGAGATAAAATACCGAATGCAGTCGGTACAAGTACAAACGAACAATGAAAAATAACAGAAAGATCAAGGTTCAGTAGCATCATCGGCAAGGTCTAGAATTTGGTTCAGAGCATAGGCAGGGAGATTAGCATTATCTTGAACATCTTCTTCGTGAGCTCAAGTTCGGGAATAGCAAGAGGTTCGTCACTCAAATAACCCTCAATATGTGGATCTATCGGTTCGTTATCAAGATTGTTGAGGGATCATCGAGGGGCTTCCAAGCTTAGCTCTCCAAAAACTTCAGCATGGCAAACCTCTTGATGGGCCTCGGTGTTGAATGGGGGATCCTACCTTAGGATGAGACTGCACACCTCATTTTGCCCATCATAATAAGCTATGGAGTTGTAGCGAATCATCAAAGCAAAAAAGGTCTTGCTGTTAAGATACTTCCGAACGCAGGCTTTTCAAACTTCGATTGAAAGGTGTTTGAGCTTTGAAGGAATGACAATTGTGAGGCAATCATGCAACTCATCCTTTTCTTTTACCAAGCCCCTGACTGTGGCGTCCGATGCTGAGAGAGCGGACTGATGCCTAGTCACTTCTAGTTCAAGCTCCCTGATTCTCCTTGTAGCCACCATCAACTCCTACCCCAGCTTTTTGAAGTTTGGAGCTCTCTTCTCGAAGTCGAGAGACTTCCTTTTCCTTCGTCTTCATCTCCTCATCATGGTGTAAGGACCGCACGCTGAGACAACCAACCTATAGCAAAGCCTCCATTTTCCTATGGAAGTCGTTGGTAAGGACCTTGTAACCAACAAGAGAGTTAGAATGCAAGACTCAAAATAAAGCAGAAAAGACATTAAGGAACCAAGAATCTCACTTGATTGAAGAATTTACGAACTCTTCATCGGGCATAGCATTGAGAATCTCCAGATCCACTGGCATCCAAGTATTTGAGCCCCACTTCAAAGCCAAGTTGGAGTCCCTAGAGACTCTATTCCTTACCATCAAGTTTCATAGAGGAATGTACACTTCCCCCTACTCAACCCTAGCCCTCTTCGACGTAGCATGATCAAGGAGATCATGCCTTCTCTTTGACAAATTAATGTCTTCCTATGTTGACTCAGCAACATCGATTGGAGCTTTACCCTTCTCCATCAGGTCACAACGGATCTTCAGTAGCCCTTTGGGGACTTGGGAGTGAGCCTTCGGGGTAGAACCTTCTACCTTGGGCTCTTTCCTTTTTGATCATACTGCCCTATCCTCGGCATATTCGAACCCTTGGTTGGCTAGAGCCTTCACCGCCTTAGGGTTGTACTTTGGAGGCACAACATATGAAAAAAGAAAATAGGAGTCAGTAAGATAGAAAGCTAACAGTAAAGTAAAGTTGAACAAATGCTCGGGAGCTCATCAGGGGCAAGACCCCACCATCGAAGCACATCTTCTTACTCCATGGTGTGTCCATGGATCTCTTGATGCGCACGAATGGACTGTATTGTTCGAATGGCGCTATCCTCTTTGGGAGATAAAGAAAGAGGCCAATTTACCTGGGTATACGAGTCCTAACGATTTCAGGTAATCAGAAAGCTCAAATCCTCAGGAGGCACTTGACAAAACAGAAACTAATGGCATGACCCTTTATGGTTAGAAGGGCAAGTACCGTCGACTACGATACTGCCCGACCACCCTAGTTCACTTCTGGGGCGTTTGGAAAAGAAGACCCAACCAAAAGGGTTGGATTTGCTTAAGTAATAGACGTGAGAAAAGAGGGGTAAGAAAGGAGGTATACCTAACTCAAAACATAGACCAATAAAGCCAACAATATGGCGTCAGCTGTTCGGGAGAAGCATCTCGGGAGACAACTCATAGTGATTAAGGGTGGCTGCAAACAATGAAGAGAAGAAAGGAAACCTAACCCCACTCTTCAGGGTATCGGTATAAATGGAAAACTTCTTGGGAGGGTTTGAATTAACCCTTTCATCATAATTAGGGACCCGAAGGAGGTAAACAAACATAATGGAATAGTAGTTTGAAATGTAGTCAAGTTTAGCGGGATTAATATGAGAAACGAAAAAAATTTGGGCTCTGTGAAGGCTTCTTGGATGGTCGGTAGCTACCAGCAGTGACTTTCAAGGAAGCCTTATGCTTTCGAGAAGCAAGGGGTGAAGCAGTTATTCCACCCTCCATTTTATTCCCTGGTTGCTCCTAACGGGAGGATTGGGCACAAGGACCAAACCAACGATCGGTAACCCTAACATTGCTATCGTCTGACAACTCTACAGAAGCAGAAGTAATGGATTGGTCAGCCGAATTGTCACCCTCGACCATACGGTCAATCATATCATCCTCAGATGTTCTACCACTACCCATTGTCAAAAGGAAAAACAAAAACCTAAGGATAAGGTTTGGAAAGGATTCGAAGACGAAACCCAAAAATTAGCAAAGATTAACGAGCCCAATGAAGGGGAAGCAAAGGATGGAAGAAAGAGGAGAAAAGAGAAGTGAGCAAGAGGCAGAAGAGACTTACTTGTTTGAAATTGAGCTAGGTTGAAGTTGATTCCAAAGGACTTGAAGGCAAGAAGTCCACTCGAAGCACATGGATATCTTCAAGGGTTGCCAAAGAGAAAGTGAAGAAATGAAAAGAAGACGAGGGGGGCTTAAATAAACCCAAGAAGAGAATTCGGACGAACGAGATCAATCAGGATCAAAAGTCGAGAATGGGCAACGATTCGAGACCAAGTATTCAACATACAAGATTAATCCAAAATCAATGCCTGAAAGTAAGCGGCGGTTTGAGAGAAAAGAATGCCAGGATGGCGCTTGTTCCCAAAGGAAACGTGAAATGAAGAGCACATTTCGAGCTGAACGATCGTGACTCGAGAGGATGTATCGTTTCTGACAATAAATGTGATGTTTGGAGGACGTTTGAGACATATGTAGTTGTTTAAACTACCACCTGTTACGGCCATAGTCCGCAATCGAGAAAAACATACCAAACGATCAGTCTCTTGATCCCAATCATTCAATCTGGGGGGCTCGAGATAAGTAAAAATAATAACCAACCAGGTCGAACCATGGTCTGTTCGATTAACCTTGTTGGGACCGGTTCCAAAGGTTGACCTAGCAATGCCTTGAGCATGAAGAAACTTGACGGTTATGGAAAGAAGCGTGATCCCACCAAGCTTAGGATAGGCAATCTTGCCCCATATGGAAACCACACTAACCCAGATTAAGGAGATTAAACCCTACAATTGAAAGGCTACAAAAGAGACTTGTGAAGCAATCCAATAGTAAGAAATAAGAGGTAAAACCTATATAAGTCAAAGGATAATGCAAAGGAAAGGTAACTGAATCGTTTCCCATTGAATCTTTCAATTAAGCTTTGTAACTCGCCACAACCCCTTGGGTGGTGCTCTTATTGACTTAACCATTGGAGGTGGCTTCCCAACAGCCAAGTCAACCCATGTCTGGCGTTTGTTTTGTAGGTATTCGAGGGTTAAGCAATTTTCAAACGCATCATAAAGTAATGCTGACCATACTCTCTTGTAAAAAGGTTAGGAGCTCACAATACTCTTCTTATAGTCTATGTGGATGACATTTACATCATTGGGAATGATGGGGCAAAAATACAAAAGTTGAAGAGCTTCCCTGGCAAGGAATTTGAGCTTACAGATCTAGGGAAACTCAAGTATTTCCCAGGAATTGAGGTCGCTAGGTCAGAAAAAGGCATCTATTTGACGCAGTGCAAGTATATCCTATACTTACTTTCAGAAGTGGGAATGTTGGAATTTAAAGCCATGGATACCCCAATTGAAGTAGGTATTAAGCTTAAAGAGAAATAGGGAGTACTAGTAGATAAAGGGAGATATCAGAGGCTAGTTGGAAAATTGATTTATTTGTTCCACACCAGACCTACATTGCTTTTTCAGTAAGCCTAGTGAGCCAGTTTATGCATGACTTATATGAATGTTTTTTTTTTGTAACAAAGGCGCTTTATATATATAGGGAAATTGGGGATGGGATATTACATATGCCGCGGGTAAGGATTGAATGTGTTACTAGAATACTTCAGTATTTGAAGTCCACACCAGGAAAGGGAATACTTTTGTCACCCTCACATAATTTGAAAGTGGAAGCTTATAAAGATGTTGATTGGGCTAGTTCACCTGACGGAAAATCAATATCAGGATATTGTACATTTGTTGGGGGCAATCTAGTGACTTAAAGGAGTAAGAAGCAAAATGTGGTGTCATTGTCTAAGAAGCAAAATGTGGTGTCATTGTCTAGTACGAGGGCAGAGTATAAATCCATGGTTTGAGGAGTATGTGAGCTTTTATGGCTGAAGGGTCTATTAGAAGATATTAGGTTTCACGTTACAAGTCCCATGATGTTGTATTTTGACAACAAGGTTGCCATTAGTATAGCCAATAATCCAATGCAACATGATCGTACAAAACATATTGAGATAAATAGATTTTTTGTCAAAGGAAAGTTGGAGCAAGGGTTGACATGCATGCCCTTCGTGAGATCTGGAGATCAAGTAGCTGACATCTTTACTAAAGGACTGAAGGAAGGAGACTTCTACCCTATTTTGAGCAAGTTGGGCATGATTAACATCTATGCCTCAACTTGAGGGGGAGTGTTGGTTGGTTCAGTTTATTTGTGGTTTGGTTTAATTATAACTTGTGGTTCAAGTTATTATTATTCAGTTGTTTAGCGAGGGTAATTACATAACTTCATATATTTCACATTATTATAAATAAGAAGCTTGGGGGTCACATTGATCCTCCAAGGGATTTTGTTATTTCTACAAAAGGCATCTGTCCTAGCACCTGTGGATGACCATAAGGTTAAAGAATGTTGTCCAATAGAGGTAACCAGTCCGTGAGGATTAGCATTCCTTGGTGGAGAAAGATACTAAACCAACATGGCACTAGGCATAAGGAAAGGTATCTGGACCACATGTAGTGTGTTACTCTATGACCTTGCATTGGGTTTAGAATCCCCCACATGTGCCAATACTCAGACCAACGGTTGTGGTGAAGGAGTGTGGACCTATACCAACCATGGTGGATGATGTGGACCGTACCCCATACCGGGATCCCAACAAAGGTAGCCAGCCCATGAGGGATCAAAGTGACAAGACCTATCCAGAGGAAGACTGGTGTATATCTTAATGCATGTTTGCCTAGATAGAGACTTGCATAGTTAGATTCACTAGATGCATACTTATCATATCATTTCGTTATTCTTTTCCTTATATTTATGCGATCATGATATGTATGTGATTGTTTCCTTATGAGTTCTTTAGAATTCATTCCTTGTGGATTTCTTGTTTTTTTTTATATTACTTTGCAAATCATGAGGGAACCTTTCTCCAGGAGAGTTCAACACCAACGGAATCAAGCTATAAACCCTCAAGGGAATACTCCGAGGGGCATGGAGACTTTTTCTCCTGTTGGTGTTGTTCCTATGGAATTTGGTCTTTTTGAGACTTGGGAGATAATTATAAGAGCATAGTAGCCTTGGTTGGGATTATGTTTACATTTGTGCGCCAAGTTAGGCTAGTTGTTAGACTTTTCGAATGGTTGGGATAGAAGAATTGTAAACAATAATGAGACCATTTTGATTTTGATTCCGCTCACATATTCTTACTTCAAATACTCTTTGGATTCATTTCTTGCTCTTGATTATGAGATTGTGTGCCTTATTTATTACTGAGAGCGTAACCTGATCTTGCGGCTATGGAACACACCTACGGGTTGTTGGGGCGGGTCCGATACTGTCGGGTGGGGTGTGACAAACAAGTCTAGACTCAGTCATAAAGGACCGAGTAGCTTCACTGAAACAAGAATCACTATTTTGATCACTAGAACTGTGAGGTCTTGAACCACCAGAGCGGCCATATCCACACTGGTTCCAAGAATGAGGAGAGGAATCCGGATCATCACCCCGTCAGGGGAGCACTCTGTGCTCCCCGACGGCTTTAGCACCACAAATCCTATGGGACCCACGGTAAAAAATAAAAAAATAAAAAGAAGATCCCATCACCCAACCCTTGGGTCCCCCTCTATTTACGATGGTAAAGCCATCGGGGAGCACAGAGTGCTCCCCCGACGGGTAACTGATCTGGACTCTGCCGAGAGGACTCCCCTGTAGACCTTGAATTATTATGAGAACAAGCTTGCACACGTCGAGAAAGATTAGAAGAGCCAGAGGTATTTGACCTTGATTGGATGGACGTTGAGCTGCAAGATTTAAAGTTATAATGGAATTGATAGAGGAAGAAGCCAGATTCCTCATTTGAATTTCATGAATCATTAATAGACCCAGAGAAGTCCTCAAAAGAAACTAGATAAGCCCTAACTCTTACAGAGGTACACAAATCCCTAAACTCAGCCCTAAGACCCTAAGAGTATCAAGCACTAAATCCTAGTCTAGAATAGGGGAATTTGTAATGGCAAGGGAGTCGGCAATTGACCCAACTTCAAGATGATAGTCAACAAAAGATTGCAAACATTTTTGAAGACGAAACAACTTAGCTTTTAGGTCAAGAACCCTAGTCCTAAAGCTTGAAGCAAAGATTCGATTAAGAATTTCCCAAGCTTCAAACAAAGTCTTTGCAGACACCACATGCGAGAAGGTTCCATCAAACAGGAAGGAAATTAACCAATCAAATGAGTTGGTCTTGGCGGTACCAATTTCTTTGAGAAGTAGCCAAAGAAGAAGACAATTCAGTAGTTGAATCAGACGCACAGGGTGACGGTCTTAAATAGGATTCGTCCATGTAAACTATCAATTACCATAGCCTTTAAGAAATGATAGTAATTGAGCTTTCCATGCAAGAAAATTTGTGGAATTAAACTTGACAGGTAACCCTGTACCAAAGTTCAGTGAGAAAACATGAAGACGACAGAGCTGGCTTTGAAGCCATGAACTAGGAATGAAAAAGGCAGAGACCTGGATGAAAACCTAATACCATTTAACGGATCTCATTTCAATCTTTGTTGTATCAGAGTACAAGTATTTATATAAAAGAATACATCATAAAATACCCAAAATACCTATACATTTAAAGGTAATTCCTAAGAAGTAGGAACAACTAGCAGTTCCTTGCTGTGTTTGTTTGCTATAATAAAAGTGGGGAGGGAAAAAAGGGGTGGGAAAATTCTTGAAAAAAGTGTAGATTTCTTACTTTTCCCTTAAATCCCAAAATTGTAGATTGTTTGGTTGCTTGGGGTGGGAAAGTGAGAGACAAGCTTCCTTGAATCAAAGAAACTTGTCCAGTGATGTGGCAGCCCAACTTTCCCACCCCAATCCATTTTAAAACCCCACAAATTTGGTGGGATTTTGTGGAAAAGTTTGGAAAAGTAAAAAGTGGGACCCACCACTATCACTTTTCCACAAAACCCTTTTCTTTCTTTTCCTTCTCCTTCACCCCACTGCACATGGGGCCCACATGTTTTTTTTTCTTTTTCCCACCCCACCTTTGCAAACAAACGCAACCTAATAACAAATAGCTCCCAAAATCGTCCCATTTAGTAATGGTAAGGATTGGTTCGGGTTTTACAAGGACAATTTTGTGATAGTCATTTCTAGTTCCAAACCCAAATCGACATCCTTCTACACTTGATGTCAAGGGTAAACTAATTGCTCAGTCCCATGAAATGGAAATCTTACCCCTGTAACCATGTGGGGCCCAAGGTATGAAATTTCGCTAAGAATTTGGTTTTCGCAACTTGCCGAAACTAGCAAATCGGCTTTGCCGATATTTTCTCCAATTCGTTTCCAAAATCCCAATAATTAAATATTTAAATCCCAATTCTTATTATCACACCCACCCACCTACTTTCAAAATTTCAACTTCAAAATTTTCCATTAATTCCCCATCTTGTTAGGGCTGTTAGTCACGCAACCCAATTCCTATTTATCACACGCACCCAGTCACCTACTCACTTTCAAAATTAGAACTTCAAAATTTTCGATTAATTCCCCATCTTATCAGGCTATCAGTCACGCAAGTCAAGAGAAGCTTCTCTCTTCAAGCTTATCCCACACACTCAACCCTTTCTTCTCTCTTCAAACTTCACTATGATTTTAAACGGATAAACGAAGAGAAACATTGAGAGACCACCGGCAATTTAGGGTTTCAATCTGGCAACTAGCATCAATGTTTGAGAGAATTCTAGAGCAACTCAAGAAGGCGAAGGTCTCTACACGGAAGAGCGAAGAAGGTCTCTGCAGGGAAGAGTGAAAAATAATTTGTATCAAGGCATACTACTGTGTTGAAAGTTGAAACTCTTGCTTCATCTCTGTTCCTCCTTGACGGTTGGATTTTTTTGTTTTTTTGAATTGCAGAGGTTGCAAACGGAAGAGTATCTAGAATGTTAGCCAATATATCGCTTGTTCGCCGGAAAAGCAGCCAGTTCTGCATTCTCGAGTTTTTGGCCGTCCGTTTCGGTTCGCCGTCTACCGAAACAGCTGAAATTCGACAAAATTTCATGGATAAGTTGCACCTTGGTTGGGCCTCAAGTTGGTGTAGGGACCACGCAGTTTCCCGATGGATCTTCTCCTAATCTCTAATCATTAGAAGAAGGAAATGCTATTTTTTTGGAAGCATAGCTTAGCTTATATTCCTAAGAGCTAGATCGTTGGAGCTGTAATTCTGTACCCACATGGGTGTAGATGAGAATATATCTTCACCTTTCATGGGGCATAATAACCATAGAGACTACAAATGTAGGGTCGATACACTATGAAAGATGGAGTTATGTTGCCACCTACACCATTGCATGGGTAGAGAATCTGTATTAGTATAGTTATTAGTTAGAGTTTCCACTAGGGGTGTACATGTAAATGGATCGGATTCGGCTCCGATACATTAGTATCGGAATCTAAATTCAATAAGCAAAACAACTTTTCAAATCTGATATGATATCCAGTTAAAAATTTTCAAAAGGTATTCAAATTTGAGTCCTATATTTTATTAGATATCCAATAATAATTCGATACAATAAAATATTCGATTATTAATTGTTGATTGTTGATTGTCTTTTATTTTTTATTCTTGTATTTCTAATTCTAACATCCAAATTTTTTATCGATTATCGGTTTTTTAATTCAATTACTTGTCATTTTTAGAAAAAAGTGTTTAATATTTTACTCTAATCAAATAATTTTTTATCCTGATATTTATGTGATTACATAAACAACTATCTAAATCCGAATCTAGTTGTTTATCATGTGGATACATTTTAGGTTTGAATTCCCTTAAACAAATACCAATGCGAATTTGAATGCAAATTTCAGCTATCCATTATAGATCTAATTAGGGGTAAAAGGGTCATTTTATAGGGATGAGAGTGAGAGTTTTCACAAATTTTCCTATCGAATCTGAAATATAAGGTGCAAGTGGGCCAAACATTTTTATTTTTGGGTAATCTGGGCCAGCTTATGACACTTTACTACATATACAACATTTTTTTTTTTTTTTAATCTTTTTCTTTCAAAGAAAGGTGGCTTATTATAAATAATTTAATGGCTGATTTAAAATGATTTAATTTTGATTTACTTTTCCTCATTTTGTTTCCTTGGCAACCAAACAGAGACTTGATTTTACAGTCTAGGTTGTTCTTCATTCTCTCTCTTCGACGCAGGGCAGGCGAAAAAAGGAAACGGAGAAGAGGCGAAAGAGCGAGAAAACCAAGAGAACTTCTCTACTGCGCTATTGCTGCTGAGAGCTCCAACTGCTCATTTACTTCTCTCAGTCTCTCCCCTTCAACTGTGAAGCTCGAAGAAAGGGAAAAATATGAGCCGCTACGATAGTCGGTCCGGCGACCCTGGTTCCTACCGTGACCGGAGAAGGTAACGCCTTTCTCTATGGAAGAATAACTATAACATACTATATCTTCCCTATATGCTTCTCTGGAATTGATCATGCTTTGCAACATTCTCAGCGATTCTGGTTTCGGAGGAGGTGGAGCTCTTGCTTATGGAAGCGGTGGAAGTCGGTCGTCGTCGTCGAGCAAGAGGGAATACGATGGTTCTGACTCCCCTAGAAAGCTGGACTTGGATGGTCTCCCTCATTTTGAGAAGAATTTCTATATCGAGTCTCCTTCTGTGGCGGCTATGACCGAGAGTGAAGTCGAAGCCTACCGAGAGCGGCGGCAGATAACTGTCGAAGGAAAAGACGTCCCAAAACCAGTTAGGGAGTTTCGCGATGCTGCGTTTCCAGGTAATTATTCATTTAGGCTTTAATCCCATTATTTTTTTTCCCTTGGAAGTTGATCTCAAGGTCATTGAGTTTCTAGAGCTTCCACTGCTATGTATTAATAATTTAATTTAGCTATTAATACCGTGCTGCATTCGAGTGGCATGCTTTTAGTTAGCATTGTTGTATTGATAACAACTCGAACTCTTAACTGTAAGTTTATGTCAGTGATAAAGGAGCTTGAGATATTTTTGCTTTATATCTTTCCCATTTATTTCTATGTTTGTATTGTGGAAAATCGATATTTGGCATTACTTTTATTTGTTTCAAGCCGCTGCCCAATGTATAATAAAGCATTTCAACCAACGTTATATATAAATTAATTGTATTTAGCATTTAGGGGACAAAGAGTGATGTAGGAGAAACCTAGAAACTAGGGGACCTACAAAGTGAGCTATTAGACTCTTAGAATTAAACACCTATTCTTGACAGATAGTAAAGAATGGAATTAACCACCACTTGAAATCTGATTAATCATGCATGTAAAATAGCTAAAGTAGAGAAATAAACACAATAAGTCTTATTGGTAAGCACAACTAAACAAGAATCAATAGGGAAACAAGGGGATGGGGATCTTGGCACCATAACACTAAATTGAATGCAAGGGTATTAAGAAACTTAAAGAAAAATAGAGCTGTCCTAATCAATATCAGATTTCTAACAAGGAATTCAACAATTAACAATGTAAAGGGAGTCTTGGAAAGTTTTTGTTTTAAACAAAACTACTGCCAAAGAATAAATGAGAAATATTTTGGGAGAGATAATGTTACCTGCTGATCTTGGCTGCAAAACAGAGGTTAGAAAACATCTAGGAATAGAAATAAGAGAAAGAAAAATATTTTGAAGTAGTGGTGAATCCTAGGAAAGGAGAAAAAAATATTTTGAAGTAAAAGCGTATCCTAGGAAAGAGAGTAGGTGATAAGAGAGAGGGAGAGAAAGAAAAGAAACAAAGAGAAGCGAATGGAAACTAACAAAAGACAACTAGACTGCCATATATGGGAAAGAGGGAAGAAAAAAAAATATTTTTTTTTCTGCAAGAAAAACAGAACCGTGGGGTTTGGGGAAGAAGAAGAAGAAGATTTCTAGGAAAGAAACTAGGTCTATTTGAGAAAAAGAGTAGATCTTTGTAGAGGAGAGCAAGGGGAATTTTTCTAGTGGGAAACAAGGGTGAAAGGAGGAGAGAGAGATTACCTAGAGAGAGGGGAAAGTGCTGGTTCCGCCAGGGGAGGGGAGGGAGAGGGAGAGAGAAAAAAAAGCAACGTGAGCTCTTTTTTTTTTCAAATTCTTTCATTCATTGCCTCCAAAAACGAATTTCATGCAAGATTTAAATAAAAAAAATTGATCCTTCACAACCCTACATGTTTAGTTTCCAAAATAACCCCAACTTAAGTTGTATATATAACCCAAACTCAAAATAATTCAAAATTGGGCCAAAATAGACTCTAGGCCCAGCCCATAATTAATAACTTCAATCTGTCATTTGTTTCCATGTGGCATTTAACCCACTCGGTTATTTCTTGCACCTGGAAAAGTGAATTACTTTCCTTTGAAGGCATGTTGGAAAAACAGGTGATCTCTACTTTCCACGCCTGCCCATCATAAACAGCAATTAGGCTGAACCTGGATGTTTTTTCTAATTAAATTCTCATGGTTGGGAGTGCATCCTAAGACATATCCAAGCCACAAAAAGGCCTAGAAATGTCGTTTGCAAATCAAACTACTACCCACCACTTGACCTTCCAGTTTCTTATTCTGATGGTCTCCCTGGCTAACTTGGTAGTAAACACTCCTGTGACATTTTTCTTTCCAAACAACCATTTCCCTTGACTTTCTTATTAGTCTCCCTTGCCTCCACGCCTCTGAGATTCCCTGATTGCCCTGTACAAGCTCCCTGCTCTCCATCTCCGAGGAACTTCTTCAGTTCTTCACCAGTTCCAACGTTTGGGACCCTGCATAATATCTCATCCTGCTACAGCATCTCTGTATGAGTACCCCTTTTGGATGCCAGTTATCTAGCTACATGTGGGTACCCTTCTCATAACCAATTGGATGTTGGAATAGAGGTTCTGCCTTGTCCCTATGCTTCAGCACTTTCCTCCAAACCCAAGAAAATTTTTGGCCTTGCTTGACAGTTAGATTGAATCTTGTTTAAAGTATCTACCATATATTCTGTGTACCCAGATACCATCTCTTTTTTGAAGCAATCTATGGGACCTGTTACAGTACCTGCCATATTCATATTTTCGGTATGGCGAATCCCTAATCCTCAAGACAGAAATTGCCTCTTCCTCCCCAATGACGGACCAATAAAGAAAGTTTGAATACATCAACTCAAGTTTCGTGATCACATTACGTGACAGTGCAAAAATCCCTGAACAACATATGTAGCTGCCCTGAAGAATCAAGGATAGAAGTCGGGGCATTTCCGCATAAAACAAGAACCTTGCTTTTCAACCTTCAAGGTTGCTCTCCACCTTTGTTTGTAATAGGCACACAATCACCAATAGAAAGCCTTCCTGGAATAAAAAAGCGACGGTTGGTAGAGGAAGAAAAGAGAATTGTTTTGGGAGGGTTGCTACTGCAGTTAGGTACAAGACAAAGCGTTTTATCGTTAGGAAAAGTTGTGTTGGGGCATAAGCCAAGCCATCCAGCATCTTTGTGGCAGAAGAACTGCTGGTCAAGGTGGTGTTGCTATTTGCAGGAAACCCGGAACTTAGAAATCCGTCATGGCTAAGGCTAATGATGCAAATCTGTTCTACACTCTATCTCCATAACACAACCTAAAACAGCATAATGACACACTAGGTAGATGCCCCGATAAAGAAAGGGGTTCTAGTCTTTCTTTTCCATTTTCTGCTTTTGTCATTGAGATTTTTCTTGCAATCTAAGACTTGTTTTGGAGAATTCATAGCTCCAGAATGAGAAATCCATTACAACAAAGATCTGTTGTGTTCCAGACACACTAGGCAGAGGCTAAGAAAAGGAAGAAAGAATGAATTCTGTCTACATCGCAAGCATCAATGGCATTCACCTCTCTTTGTGAAATTGGTGAGTTCAACTCTTAACAGAAGCAACAAGGGTAGTGGCGATGCTGCTATTTGCAGGAAACCTTCCTTTCCTTTGATCCATGATTTTGAAGAAAATGTGTAAGTCTAGTCTCAAACATTTGCAATTTATAATGCTACCCACAAGGTAAAGGCACCATGTTCTCCAAAACTCAGTAAACCCAGGACAAAAGCTCTCCAAGAACAAACGCAAAGAGGTTGACTGTGAGAGTGTGAGGAGGTGGAGGTAGAGCAAATGGGTGGGCCGTTGGGGTGGGTATGATTATTTCCTTCTTAGAAGATCAAAGGTCAACCAAAGCAGCTCCTGCTGGGCCCAAACTGGACTCAGTCAGTCCACCAGGTCTTCTGGAAAGGCGAAAACAGGCCAAAACACTGTTCACATGAATGAGTGTCAGAGCCTTTTTTGGGCTGTAGTGAGGATACTATAAGAAGATATCTTGGGGGCATAGTTTGCATATCGAGCTGACAGACTTTGGACTTCTAATTGGGACCACCTGTGCTAACTGAAAGGCATCGCAGTAGGGACCACCTGGAGATTAGAAGCAACCTTGAATGGTGAAGATCTCTCGTTTGTTTCCACTTTTATTTGTTCATATAGTTCCTACTTTTAAGTGCTGAGCATCAATTTTATTCTCAGCAGAGCTGCTTTTAATTCTATCTTCTATGTAGCTTGAAGAGCAAGTACCACATCTCCATAGGTATGTAAGGCTGTAATTTTGATTGAAGCTTTTGCTTTGAGTTCTCTTATTGTCTTGTCCATGTGAGTGTTAAGAACAGTTAAGGGACCCTGCTACTGACTGCTGGATCTTAAAGGCTGAAGGAGCCTTTCTGAGAGGGTTAAATACCCCTCCGTTGCTTCTCCTTTTTGAATCTTGCTGTGACTGTTCCTGTGTTGCTACTGCTATTGAGGACCATTAAACTGAGATTACTTCCTTCCAAAGTTACTGTTAAGGCACTGCTGATCCTCTAATTTGATTCTGGTCACTGACTGAGAATTGGACTGCTAAGACTTTTTCCTTCCCCCCTCTCCATCTCACTAACCCTGCTGAGTTATTGTCCTTCCACTAATCTTACCTTCACCATTCCACCCATCCACCACCGCAGTCCTTCATTTAAACAGATCCTTTCTATTCTGAGTTGACCTGCTCAACTGGAGGTCCAACTGTTGCAATCACTTCAAATTTGCAGCATTGCATCGGTTATCAGGTCCCCAACTTGCTCCAAGTCTGGAGCCAGTTGGATTAGCTTGCTTGTTTGGTCTGCAGCACTTACTTTCTGTTTTTTTTAACTACCTTCTAATTTGGGCTCATCCCCGTAACTCCCAGTTTGGCCATGGAGTTCAAGTGAAACTTGCAGTAGTGTTTCACCACATACAAGCTGCATTGAAGCACATCCTTATCATAAATTTGGCGACTGGTTTGGCTTAAACATAAATTACTAATGGTCTGTCCTCCTATTTTCTGTTTGTGGGTTATTTGGGGCTAAGTTATCCTTAATCTTAGCTCTACATTAGGCCAGGTGGGGAGGTGGAGATGGCAAGTGGCAGTTGTTAAAGGGTGACACTGGAAATTTATTCAGCTTGGGATAAGCGTAAATTGATTGGAAATCCAGATTGTAACTTTTATGTGATGAGGCTGCCAAGACATCCTTATGCCAAATGTTGGGAACCTCATATGTAATTTACTTAATACTTGACATGCAATGCTTACTATCCTGTTCTGATTGTGTTAGAAGTAGAAGCACTCCAAAGGAGACCCATGGAGGCCTAGAGAAGAGGAGCAGTGGCGTGAGGTCTGGTACTGTTGTGATTTCAGTCATTCAACAGGAGAGACCAAGGACTTCAAGACTTATCGGCCTAGCAATCTCTTGACAATTGTTTTGATGTCCCAAGCACTTTAACCATGCCTTTTCTTTTGGGAACTCTAATTATTCAATTTTCTTTGAAACTAGTTGCTCCTCTACCTGTTCTATTGATCAGAAGCATTAAGCAATCCAACCAATACCTTAAGGTCTACAGTCAACAATGGTCATGGATCAGCTTGCTCAAATTGGGGTTCCCGAGGTAGTAGTCCTTTGTAGGAAACCAAACCCTGGCAATGTTGCTAGGAGGCTCTATACCTCTTATTTGTTCTTGTTTCTTTTGTCTTTTTCTCTGGATTCTAAGTTTACCCCATTCAGGTTCACCATCCCTTGTTGTATAAAACTTTCGTAATAAATTCAGCAAATTCTCAAGCCTATATATGCCATTAGATGTAGCAATGGACCATTTCAATTGTTTTCATATCCCGTCAAAACTGCTCTCAACCCTAGGACTCCATTCCATATCATTGTTAGAAATTCTCTACCTAACATAGCTTAATTAGTAAAGAGTTGTATTCATGTCAATCCATGTAAATGTGATCTTAGTTTTGTGTCATGTTGGATTCATAGGCAACACCTAGTCATCCTTGCCCTTCGTTGGTTCTAAGCGTCCGGGGGTTGCCTTTGTTCTCTCCGCGCCCCTCAGACGCCTTCTTGCCTTGGTGCTTGACAACTGTGGTTGGACTATCTTAGATTCTTGACATGTGTGACTTCTTTTAGGTGAATTAGAATAGTTTTTCTTTACAGAATGACAAGAAAGAAATTAACTTGCTGCCTAACGTACAGAATTACATATAAATCAATAAACCAAGCGACAACATTCGTTGATGCTTAGGAATAATAATTGAACAATCAACCTTTTAATAAGTGTGTGTGTGTGTGTGTGTTTTTTTGGGGGGGGGGGGGGGTTAGTTTCTACGGTTAAAAATTTATTATGTCAAATCTAATTGCAGCTTAAGTATCCTCAACCAAGGTTCCAATTATCGGTATCAGTACCATATCTTAAGGTTGATTTTAAGAGAGAGCATATCTGAGATACCTATTCTACTCTACAAGTATGGATGGGAATGTTCTAGTCTATAATGGATATGTGAGTGTTAGGGCAGCCTATGGCTGAGGGACAGCATTTGCTGTAGGGGTCATTGGCACCATTGTAACCAGGTTTATCTAGCTTATTGTTCTTGTTTCTTCATTTCAATAATTAGATATTATCAGTTTTCCAATTAGATTCGCGGGTTCCAATCAAATCATATCGGAGATACATATTCTACTCTACAAGTACGCATGGTAATGTTCAAGTCTATACACACAAAAATGTGCTTATTGACGAGAGGAAAAGAAAAGAAAATAGAAATAAGCAATCAGCCGAGTTTTACCTATATCTGTCGTTCATGGCAAAAAGTGTGATTGAACCCATAATTTAACTCTTTGATCAAGTTCTTTTGAAACATTTTTTTTTTTCTGTGAAATCTCCTCCTATCTTAATCTCAAAAACAGTTGTCTGATGGTCACATGGGCCTTTAATGGCTGTAACAATGGGTATCAGTTGTTGACTGTGTTGTACATATCATATTTATTCTCTGCTGGTACATAACAGAACTCTTATGCAACCTCTAGCAGATATATTGTAAGTGTTGGTACATGTCAATTTGTGTCGTGCTGGCTTATACATTGTGATACCGATTGAGACATTCTATTTTCTGAAAAATGGGCATGTGTCGGTATATATTGTATTCATATTGATCAATACTGGTATATATCGGTCCCTATTGTTTCATATCATATTTGTTAATATTTTAAACCATATCATCAGCCCTAACATGACCATGTTATTAGTCATTATATCATGTCAATTTTCTCAGCCCTAACACTGTAATTTCACGTTGTCTATATAGTGGGTTGGAGATTGCCACCCCAATATTCTTAACTATGTCACCCCAGATATTTCAATCTCTGGACCATCAATGTAGGGTTACACTGGCTGGATGACACCCAAAAACTGACACAGTTGGGTGTGAGGCGTGCCACTGCCACCTAGTATGATTTTGGGGAGGTCCTTTGATGATTTATAAAGTACTCTGAGGTTTTTAAGTGAAACTTCAACTAGGGTGGTTATGGAGAGCCTTCTCCATACCCCCTCCCTACCTATCTTACCATCAATGTAGGGTTACGCTGGCTGGATGACACCCAAAAACCGACACAGTTGGGTGTGAGGCTGCCACGTATTATGATTTTGGGGAGGTCCTTTGATGAATTATAAAGTACTTTGAGGTTTTTAAATGAAACTTCAGCTAGAGTGGTATGGATGGCCTTCTCCAAACGTATCTTGGTTATCATGTGAATTGAACCAGGATCTAGGGTTTAATTGATGGATTCAAGCCCTAGGTCTAGTTCCACTGTCAGGATCCTCTTCAAGTGATTCAGCAGTCTTCTAGGGTTTATAATACCAGGTGGGGATATTGGGCTGGATTTTTTTTTTTTTTGGGGGGGGGGGGGTTCTAGGGTTGGGAGTGGGACAGGGTTAGGTTTGGCTAGGGTTTTGAATTCCAATATTAATCCTTTTGTCATTTTATTTTCAGAAAGGAATTCAAAGTCTACGGTTTTGAAAATTAGGGTTTCTAAGATTTGAACTGGGGGAGCGTGAGTCCGAGCGTGAGTTCTTTCAATGTAAGGCTATAAATATAGCCCCATACTTGTAAACAAGAAGTTTTGATGATTTATAAATTTGATTGAAGGAGATATCCAGTTGAGTTGTGGGTTTCCAATGGAGGAAACATGTGGCAGTATTGAGCATTCTAATTCTCTGCAAATCTCAGCCGTCTCTCTTCCACATCAAGTAAACATTTCCCACCCTTGCCCCTAGCCTCCCTTTTCTTCCCCCTCCCATCGCCCCCATCTTTTTGATTTTCTTGAATTTTTGAACTTTTTTAGAGACCCAAAATTCAAGATCAGATCTACCCCAATCTAACCGTTAGATCTGTCTCAACCTTTAGGAACCCATCTCCGCAACCCTAGCAACCTTAGATCCTAGCTTGACCCCTTTCTAACCATCTAATTCAAGATATAATTACTCTCTTAAATTTTCGTACTTCCGAAAACCCTGAAAACAAGAACCTTCGTATCTTTTAATTTAGCAACCTCACCATACTTGGGGAATCATATCCCTTTATTATTACCTACATTCTCTCGAAGTTTCAATCCATTCTAACACCTACAGACCCCAGTTTATCTTCTCAAGGAATTTATCCCATATCTCCCATGGGATGGGCTATGTATCTTCAAGATCCTAAATATCATCTTAGAGCATATCACATTTGCCACAAAGCATTATCCTAACCCTTTCTCCCTAATATATCATTCGCTCACAACCTATATCACAGAGGATCCCATATTCCCTAAACCCTTAACCCTGAAACCCTAAACAGCACTTATATCCCTAAACCAAAGGGGTTAAGGAACCCTAGTTTACTGCTGAATTCAACTCAATTGATCCTGAAAAGTGTCCCTCAATTTGGGGGTTACATCATTTGGTCAGTTTGCAACAATGGAACTAAAATGAGAAGATTTCAAGAAAATTAACGATAGATGCCTAAATGAATGATGAAGCTTCAAAGCCAAGAGACACCAGCTTATATGGTGCTGCCTCCATGGTCAAACGTGATTTTTGTGACATTTAGTTTTAAAGATGTCAGTGTTTTTATGGACAATGCAATAATTTGCTTTTTCTCCATTGGGGTTTAGCGTCTGTATACTTTCAACAGAAACCATAAGATTCTTATTTCCTTTGCTTGGCTTCTCTTGGAGATGATTTTGATTACTTAAGGGTAGAAGGTTTTTCATGGAAGATGCTAATTGTTTATCTACGTCTTTGATTGTAGAATATGTTATGCAGGAAGTTGTCAAAGCTGGTTTTGTTGAACCTACCCCTATTCAAGCTCAAGGATGGCCAATGGCATTAAAGGGTCGTGATCTTATTGGAATTGCAGAAACAGGATCCGGAAAGACTCTTGCTTATCTACTTCCTGCTATTGTTCATGTTAATGCACAACCATTTTTAGGTAAAATTGTTGGTTGCATACCTTGAGTATGGGAGTTTTATGAATTTTATCTTTGATCATCATATCTACATGCTCTTACACCCATATTTTCAGCTCCTGGAGATGGTCCCATTGTTTTAGTTTTAGCTCCGACACGTGAACTTGCTGTTCAGATACAACAAGAAGCCACCAAGTTTGGATCATCATCAAAGATTAAGAATACCTGTATTTATGGAGGTGTTCCAAAGGGACCTCAAGTCCGTGATCTGCAAAAAGGTAGGGTATGATTAAGTGATTACTTTGCTGATATCATTGTGATTCTCGCGGATGCTGGTGGGGGGATCCATATTAGTGTTGAAATTGTTATTGCTTGATACTCGTTGTGGTTCTAATAAATTTTGCTGGGAGTACATTTTGCTAATTTGTTTTCTTTTTTTCTGTTTTAGGTGTTGAAATTGTTATTGCTACCCCTGGGAGACTGATTGATATGTTAGAGTCCCATCACACCAACTTGCGAAGGGTTACTTACCTTGTTTTGGATGAGGCAGATCGTATGCTAGATATGGGTTTTGACCCTCAGATAAGGAAAATTGTTTCTCAGGTCTGCTTTCTTCTTGTTTTTCCTTCTACACCAAATTTTGTGTGAAAAATATACCTTTACAATTTTATTTATCGAAATTCTTAAGGTTTCGTTTTATTGACATAGTATGTCGTGCCCCCCCCCCCCCCGGGCCTCTTTTCTAGTAAACAACATTGGGGTTGGGGGGTTGTAGTTTGTTTGTGTGGAGATATAGGTAAATACTATGAAGCTAAAGAATATAGAATAGCAAAGTTAATCCTAGTGAAGTATATACCAAACTAGACCTACAACAAGAAATGGTGTTCCAAACAGTCTTGGCCCTATATACTTTTGTGTGTTACAACCTCATTAATTCATCTGGGGTCCCTTTCGAGTTGGGGGATTCAAACATGATAATTGTGTGGCTTCATAGTCATCTACATGTTACTTGGGAGCTAGGTTGTCAAGGTGGCAAGGCAACCAAAGCAATTGGGGCTCTGCCTAGGCGATTAGGTAGCAATAAGGAGACCAAAGCGGTTGGGTAAATTTTTTTCAATACTACTACTTTTAAACTTCTTTTCAATATAACTACTTTCTATAATAAGCTAAACAAACATTCAATAGTCATGTTCATCCAAAAAAGAAAGCATTCAAGAATCATAATTATAAAAAATTATCCAAAAAAAAACACAAACATAAATCATCTCATTGACCATCATAACAATGACTATGTACTAATAGGGCCAACACGATAAATTAATAGATCTCATTATTCTGATTTCCAAAGTCATTGTCCATTTAATGATTCATGGATTCTTAATGTTGAGTATGGCTCATGCCTCATGTACAAAATGTAAAAAAAGCAGCTGCTTTAGCGTCTAAGCGGTAATAAGGCGCACAAGGCCATAAAAGTGGTAGTGGTTAGGCGAAAAAGCGGCAAAAAAAGCCCGTCAATAAGCAGTTAAAAAACCAACTTGCCGCCCAGGCGGATGCTTTGACAACACTGCTTGGGAGTCATTTATAAACTAAAATTTTCAAAAGAAAAATGACTATCAGATGACATGATTGATTCGGTAAGCTAGAAATGATTTAATTGAGCAATTGTTGTCTGGATACATGCTGTTGGAGTCCATATCTGCAAGAAACTTGTCAGCAATCATGTGTTTCACAACTTTAAATGTAGTCATTTCCATCTTCCATATTTTTTCCTTGAACCAAGGAATCAATAGTTTTGCTGGGTGAACTGTGATTCTATCTTTTATTATTAACTAATTTCAGATTCCAATGACTTTCCATTTATGACCCTTGTGAAGAATTTGAGGGGAGCCATTTAATGGCATGTTGGATTTCTAGTACTCCATAATGTGTAGATCTGTTTATTGGAGGACCATGATGATTGTGATAGGACCCTAGGAGGTAGCCACGTGGATGGGGTGGTGGGGTGGGGTGGGGAGAGAGAGTTAGGGGTGATTAAGGGGATTATAATTTTTTTTTTTGGGGGGGGGGGGTTGAGAAGAGAGGGGATGGGGTATTTTGTAGTGGGAGTTAGGGCAGCCTTTGGCTGAGGGCACCGTGAGGTGTGAGGGTGACTGGCGCCATTAAATTTTTGTGTAATTCTTGAGTTTTGTATTGAATTTCATAGTGGATTTGAAAGTTCTTATCAACTGGTATCGGAGCAGCCACGATTCCAGGGAGGCAAGATGCCTTTATCTCTGTTTACCAGAGAAGAGAGTGTGCAGAATTGGTTAATGGAAGTTGAGATCTTCTATCGAGGACAACAGATCAAGAAGGAGCAATGGTTGGCAGTGGCTCTCCATTACCTAGAAGGAGAAGCACTAGAGTGGCTCTACTGGAACGAATGGCCGGTGTTGGACTGGTTGAGTTTCAAGAAGGCCTTGTAGAATGATTTTGGTATCGGGGGGGGGGACAGGTTTGGGTCCAAGATTGGATACTTACTGAAATGTAACTGCGATCATGTTCAATGAGATGGAATTGCAGGATAAGCAGAATAATGCTGGAAAAATGACGAAAAGTGCGCTGGAGGCTGTTGCTGGGAGGTACTGATTGGCTGCAAGCAGTGCTCGTCGTCGAACTTGGAGAAGAAAGAGGAGAAGCTCGATTTTGAACCACTACTGTTCTGGAGTACAGGCGAGCGCTGATGCCGGCAAATCAAATGTTGTCGAGGGGGAGGTGAATCGAGTAGGCTTGGGGATTGATGTTGGAAGATTTCACCGGCCGCTAGGATTTCTTCTCACTGCAGTTGGAGAAGACGATGCCAAAGAGTTTTGTGTGTTCGTTTAAAAGACCCCAACCTGGTTCAACTAGACGACTCAACCCATAGGAGCCAAGGGTTAACCAATGTGGACCCAAACATCAAGCCCAAGCACTGGCATGGGCCAGAAAGTCACTGCGGTTGGGCCATCTAGAAGGCCCAATTCTACTTGCGCTGCAAGCCCATTTCTGTCTACCCATTCTGGCCTTTTGATCTAGGTTCAAATTCAGATAAAATACATTCTGAATGGCCCCCAGGGGGCTCAACCCATTTTGTATTGACCCAAAAGCGTGGTTCAACCAAACCAACAGTCTTAACGGACCGTCGTCTTCAACCTACAACTATTGAGCAGGCGTGGCAACGACAAGCCCTACCTGCCTAGTTTTCCAGAGGCAGCAAGTGCCGAACGTGGCGTGGAAGGAGGTCGCATCAGTCACGATGGTGGCGGTTCTGCATCTCTGGCGAAAACAAACCCCATATTCCTTCTTCTTCCTTCACCACCATGAGCAGTGCTGCAATCCAGAGGCTGCAAGAGTTGAGGGCAGTATAGCATGGGTGGTTTCAGTGATGCGAATGACAGCAGTGGTGTGGCATCTCTGCTACGGAGAAGACCCCGGTGGATCTGATCGTGATGGCGATGTTCTGATGGTTAGCAGTTCAGTCAGATTAGATAGATCTTGGAATGAAATTTTTTGTTACCGAACACAGGAATGGGATCTTCCAGGAAGGGAGATACCGCAAGGCATTCGCCGTCAAGCGCACGCAAGTAAGAAGACCAACTTATATTCCTTCCTGCAAAAGTTGCCCCCTGACTATAGAAACAGGTGGGAATCTGTTTGATACAAGCTCTTTCTAGAGAATGAGGAGCAGCTATGCAGATATTTCCAGCAGCAACCTGAGAAGACCACGTGTTCTGTTTCAGCAATTTCTGAAACTCCTTAAATTTGTTCCATTGGTAGATTTGTTGGCTGTGGAAGGATTCAAGAAGGTCATGCCATCGGCTTTTGGGAAGAAACCCATAACTATTATTCGTTGGAACCAAAGAGCAGTCGTGTGCGGAACTATGCAGGAGATTACTATGTTTTGTTGGGTGACTAGTTGAGTTGAAGTCCGATGGTGAGTATGCAGCTGACCTTAGTAAGAGTTATGACTGCAGTACAGCTTATAGGCTCAGTGAGGCTTTATTCAACAGTACAATTGAAGCTCTTGTTAACGAGTATAATGACCTCTTCACTGGACAATTGACGAGTCACAGGAAACGTTTTGAGTCTCTGCTGCTTGTGGTTGAAGAGGGTACTGAGAAGGACATCCCTGAGGCTTTGGTGATGAGAGTAAAGCATATATCATTGCAAGCCAACTGAGTGATGCTATTGGATACCAGATGTGTCTCTGGAAAGGGGCCTACCTGCACACCTTGCTGAGGAAGGCGGGCAAACACGAAACCAAACCAAAACCACGAGACAAGGAAAAAGGGCAGGAAGATAGGGACCCAGGAGGAGCGCATGGAAGAAGAAGGGGAATAAAGGGGCGGAGAGAGGAAGGAGAGGGGAGTAGGTGAGAGGCAACCGGCGACCCAGAGGTGAGGGAGGCGCACCAAAACCAGGAACTGAACTGAGGAGAACAAGTGGGAAGCACAGTTGGTTCAATCCTGATGAAATCAGGAACGCCAAGGGATGTCAAACCAGAAAAAGGAAGTGAGGCCACCAAAGGCCGACGGACAGAAGGAGCGAAACCAGCAGAACGAAGAAACAGGATGTTTAAACCTCTATTAAAACCAAGCTGGATATTGGTCCATAAAACAAAGATAGGTGTGACCCTACAAGATGGGGTTATTTTAATTATCGTTCGTGGTACTTTCCAGGCGGGTTTTGTTTTATTACCAGGAAGACTCTCCAATGATTTGATAGTGGATTGGAATTTGGAAAGATGGTTTATAGAATGGAGAAAAGCACCCCCACACCAAAAAAAAAAAAAAAAAAAACCAATCCTCCCAACTGGAAAAAAGCCCCCCACCGGGGGGGGGCTTTATCTTGTATTATGAGTTATGACTTGAGTTTGCTATTTGATATTCTGTTTTGTGTGTGAGCTTTTTTTCCCTCTCTTATTTTGGTTTTGATGTTGTATTCTCTGTTCCTCAGAAATTATTGTTACATTATGTGCCATAAAATCAGTTATTCATAAATGGCAGGGGATTCTGCTCTGCTCTATAACAAACTACGTGTATTATTACTATGTTGCTCTCTTGTTTATTCCCCGTTAATGTTTTAGCAGTCCCCAATTTTACTGAAATGCATTGATTACACATCCTGTTGCCTTCTCAGCAGTTTCTGTTTGACATCCTTTTGTCTATCCCACAAATGATGAATGTGGTTACTCCAGGTCATTCTCAGTTATGAGTCTGAAACAATTCTGACTTCCACTCCTACCTTATGTTGCATTTCTGCTTTCACCAGGTTGTGTTAGTCTTCGATTCTAAAATCAATCCATTTGTCTAACTAGGCATCTCTTTTTTGTATATCAAAGCCCAAAATTATATAATTAATAAATGTGTGAGTTCATGTTCAAAATATTTTATCCTCACACCCTCATCTTCAGCAAAGGGCCATGAACTGTATGTTTATCCTTGTGTGAACCCTAATGACAGATACACATTTGCTCTTGTGGGAAGTTTCTAATTCTGAAAAGTTTGCATCTTTGTGAACATAAGATACTTGAAACAAATTTTTAAGAATAATCTCAAAGAACCTCCAGATTTCCTTTATACTGTTAAGTCATTGTCGTCCTGGCTTTTGTGTAACTTAGCTAAACCCATGCAGAGATCTTTCATATTGTTCCTTAACTTTATATCAGTTGCCATAATAATTTGCCTTTTCGGTGGTCGGTCTTCTAGACATCTCGTTTTATGGATTGTGGTATTCTTGCTTCGTTTTGAAGAATTATCTTCTGGAGCTTTACATTGTGTTTATAAACGTTAACCCTCAATTTCTGGTTTCTGACTATCTACCTTGTTCTCTGAGATAATGTTGCATGAGATTGGGTAGGAGTCAACGAGTCCACCTTTCCCCCATCACTTGTCAATCTGTGTCAAATGGGCATTGTATGGATAGACAATGCTAAATGTGCCAAAAGGTTGTGTAATGTTTCGTAAGAAACAGGGATGATTTTTTTTTCAGCAACATCCATGCGTCCAACTTTTGAATGTGTGTCGGGCATATACTGCCTCACCTATCCACATATTGTGACCACACTGGGGCATCAAGTATCTGTGTTGATACCACTTTCCTTTCCTCTTTTCATAAGGAAATTGCTTAGTTTTTATAATCTTGTAACTGGTTGAGTGCCTTAATCAACCAATATGCTCTTCTCATTTCAGTTTCTCTATTGGAACAAAGTTAAAAAAAGTCCCTTAATATTGTGCCTATGGTAGTAGAGCCCAAATTAAGAGATTCCTCATAATGAAATGGTATTTACTTCTATTGTTTAGAGATTTGGGAATATTGTTTTTCAAATGCTTTGCTGGATGGTGTTTTCATTTCAGATTCTCAGCTTGAGGGAATGGTTTGTACAATAGCGAGTCCATAAACCTAGGAAGTTTAGTCTTGAAAATCCTACTCATTCTCTGAGAAACTCTTTATGCAGATACGCCCAGACCGCCAAACTTTATACTGGAGTGCTACATGGCCCAAGGAGGTTGAACAGCTTGCGAGGCAGTTCTTGTATAATCCGTACAAGGTTAGATACATTGACAAGCTTTTAGTGTCATAGATCTTTGACTTTTTGGGCACCTTATCTCATGGCTTTTGTTAATACGCATTTAATTGGTTTTATTTGGCATAGGTGATTATTGGTTCACCTGAATTAAAAGCTAACCATGCGATTCGCCAGCATGTGGATATCGTTTCAGAGAATCAGAAATATAACAAGTAGGCAGTAGGTTATTCACACCAGTTGTAACACATTGGTGCATGCATGGGATTGGATGCACTAATTTTAATTTGGTTGATGATTTAGGTTGGTGAAACTTCTAGATGACATCATGGATGGTAGCAGGATCCTGATATTCATGGATACCAAGAAAGGTTGTGACCAGATCACTAGGCAGCTCCGAATGGATGGTTGGCCTGCCCTTTCAATCCATGGAGATAAGAGTCAAGCAGAGAGAGATTGGGTACTGTCAGAGTTCAAAGCTGGCAAGAGCCCCATAATGACTGCAACAGATGTGGCAGCACGTGGTTTAGGTATGTATATTGCTTGCGTGGACTAATGGTAACTGTGTTCTTCAAGCAGCTTGAGGACACCTATTTGACCTGATATATCAATGTGTATAGGCATGGAATCTGTATTAGGCTTGGATCATACGTTCATTAGTCTTCTAGGAACAAAGCAAAAATGTAGGTTTAAGCTTTGACATTGTTATGTTCATAATTTGCTTAGTCTGCACATTTAGTTGTGGCAATGACAGCAATTTGGGCCCTTCAGTGTTTAGGAAATTATTTGGATTGGCCAGTTGTCAATTTTCAACCCTAAAATCTTTCTTATTACATTCCCATGTTTGCCCATACGGCCACTCAGTAGTTTGTGCACCCTCCATGAAATTCTCAATGCTTTATTTTTGCAGTCAGAAAATCTGTAGGCTGAAACCTAACATGTGAGCAGGGTTCTATGGGGCTACTTGTCCCACACAATTGCGGCCCCATCCAACCAGCCATGTGACAGGTATTTTGTGCAAACCAGGTAAGAGCACGGTCTGCACGGTTGAGAGATCCTCTATTTATCAGTCATAAATATCAAATGCATATAGTTGTTGTAGGTCGCACAAATTCATATGCTTTGAACTATGTTTTAATGTTGTTAACTTGTTTCAGTGTCCAACATGGCCATAGTGTGTGCACTGCAGACCCAAAAGGCTTGACAAACACCAATGTGTTCATATATCTTTGTCAGGATTATAATCTTTGGGGATAACTGCCTAGGTCTAATTTATATGTCCTTTCCATTACCTTGTGGATGTGAACCAGAATTCACCACCTGGCTGAAACCCTGGAGTTGCCCCCAAGGCCACTCCAAAGTGGCGCACCAAGGGCTGGCCTAGCTCTCGTAGAGGGGTATTTTGGTCAAATTCAGCCCTAAATAATTGCTGGATTTAATTTTCAATTTCTCCCCCCCCCCCCCCAAAGAGTCTTGATTAGGTAGAAGTCGTGTTTAAGTTAAAGATGAGTTCTTGAGGCTTTTGGAGTCGTCTTTAATGATGGACTCTTACAAGTCCTTATTTACAAGAAGAGTTTCTTTATTATTGTTAGAGCCTTAAGAGTCTTAAGAGGAATCTATTTTCAAGGAGATCCCAATTGATGTTGGAGTCTTTTATTTGGATGGTTGAAATTAATTGTAAGGGAGATCCTAATCTACAAAGAAATTCTACTTAGGTTGGAGTCTTAGTAGGCTATAAAAGCATAGTCTGATTGTATTCCTTAAGTCTGATTATTTTAAAAGATTAAGGATCATGGTTCCTTGTTGAGGGGGCCACGGTTGAGTCAAGGATTGAGATTCTTCTTCAAATATGAGCACCTATCTTCTGTCTAGCACTCTTATTCCAGTCTCCATCTTCTTCAGGAGCACACAGTAAGTAGTCTCCAAGTAAGTGCGGCAGACCCCAAATCCCTTCCCTTACCTCCCAACCCCATCGCACCTCTCCCCCAGCCCCACCCTTGCCTGCAGATCGCACCCCCCCCTCATGGCTGCACCCCTGGAAGCAGCTCCCCCTGCCCCCTGCAATCCTCCCTAGCCGCTCCCCCCACCCCTCCTCTACCCTGCTGATACTTCTTTCCCTCTCTTTTCTTCATTGCAGCCCTCCCCTCCCCTGTTTCAGCTTGCTGCAGATCTTTGGGGGGAAAAAAAGAAGAAGATAATTCAAGATTGCCCAAGATCTTTTTCCTTTCAGAGATCCAACCTGTAGCCTTTCCAAGAGTCATTCCTAAACCCTCCAAACCCCAACAACAGGCTTCCTTTTCGCTTCCCAACTTGCCTAGTGTAAGTTTGGATATCATTATTATCAAATAAATCATCCCATCTTGGGTTTTGATGAAACCCTAATTTTTCCCCTTTCTTAAAGATATCTAGGTTTGGTTAATTGAGTTTTCCCTTGGTAATTTTAGGATCATCCTTAGTACCTTAAACCATCCCATTAGTTTTTGAAGATCACTTGCTGGAAGATTCTGGGCAAACCCTAAATTTTAGGGAACCTTTCAAGAAACCTTAATCCTAAAATTGGGTTTTCCATCAGACGTGCACATGTTCTCCTTTGGGATGCAAAGTGTTGCTGTGCCACCCCCTACTCACTTGACCTTTCTCATACTGTCTTCCTCAATGAAAAAATAACGGAAGTATTTGGCATGCATGTTAGAAAAGCATGTCATTTTTTGACGTACAGAACATCACATAGCAATATAATTGTTTACTTTTGGCCGTAGCTATATTCATACTCTGTTCATGGTGCATGGGTGGTATTTTGTTAAATAGGCATTATCAATCCTCATCTCATTTTCACATTCCTGGTTGTGATGACAGATGTGAAGGATGTGAAATTTGTGATAAACTATGATTTTCCGGGGTCCCTAGAAGATTATGTCCATCGTATTGGTCGAACAGGCAGAGCTGGGGCAAAGGGAACAGCGTATACATTCTTCACTGCTGCAAATGCTAGATTTGCCAAGGAACTTATTAAAATCCTTGAGGAAGCTGGGCAGAAAGTCAGTCCTGAACTAGCTGCAATGGGGCGTGGAGCGCCACCTCCTCCATCAGGTATTGCTTTTCCTTCATACAACTGTTTTTATGTACGTATGTATGTATGTATGCTTGCTGTATTCTGCTAAACCATCTGTACATAATCTCCTCCCAACAAAGTTTACCTCTCCTTTGGGCATGAATTGTTGATATGGTGTTTTACCCCAAAAACAAATGAAATATATATATATAATTGTTGATATGGTGGACTACATTCTGACTGGTGAGCATGCCATGTCGTCTTATAGTCAATGTAGTGTGTCTCATCTTTCTTACGCGTAGGTTTTTGTTTCCTTGCATTGATATTTTACTGATTGTTGATGTTAATGTTTTTTCCTGTTTCTGCTTCTATAACCAAACAGGTCATGGGGGATTCCGTGATCGTGGGAGAGGTTTTGGTGGCCGCCCATGGAGTTGATTGGTGTGGGTTATGGATGGCCAGCTACGTATGGATTGCAAAACAGATCGATCCCTACAACCATCTGGGGCTTGTATTTTGAGATTTGCTGATTGATGGTTGGACCCTTGAATCTTGCGGTTACTTAATTGCAGTACCTGGGATGTCTTCTTATTGGAGCTTAAATGTCACCATTAGCTGAGCTGTAGGCTTTAATGTATGGCAATTTGTAAGATAGAATTACTCCACTAAGGAAAAAGAAAAAGAAAGCAACCTCAATTCTTCTCTCTTTTTCTGCTCTGGCTCTGGTTTCCACCACTGCCTCTCTGTGTTCTTCACTGATTGAATTAGATTCTTCAGCTTACTTATTGTTACTTCCATCCAAGGGTTTATTCAACTGATGGTTGTGCTGCCATGTTCTGCAAAACCCTCTTGAGATTGTGTTTGTTTGTTGTTCATTACTTTTTGCACCCCATATACTGCTAGGTAGCATTCTCTTTCTAATAATTTTAGGTGATGATGATACAGTGTGGAGTGTAAAATACTGATATAAGTCCATGTTGGAAGGTGGTATTCAGCCAGAGATGAAGAGGAAGCTATATGACTTAAGGAGTTAGTTTTATCATTAAGATCTAGGAATCTAGGCACAGGAAGTTAAAAAGGCAACTCTTTGTCAGTTCTAACTGTAGGGCTATCAATGAAGCAAAACTTGTACGTTTAGTAGGATTTGCTCCAAAGCTAGAAAGAAATATACCCGCTTAGGCAACAACTGTGGTAAACAATTTTGTAACCTCATAACCCCAATGTTAAAAAAATATAACTGTTCCAAGGATTAACGAAGCTAAGCTGTTCAAAACATAGGACGATTTCCAAGTACTTTGTTCTTCAATTGTGTCTTTTTTTTTTTTTTTTTTTTTGGTAATCGTTCTTCAATTGTGTCTTGGAGCTTCTAAGTATGGTTTAAAGTATCTCATAATACAATATGGTAATGATCAAGATGTATTCATATTGGATGCAATTAATAAGATACACATTGATCTGTTTCTCTTTTTCTTTTATCCTAGAAGATATGCATGGATGCTACTTAATTCTGTTGTTTTTTCCATGCCTAATTATATTGGTTCACACTTTAAAATTCCAGCTAAGGTGCATAAGTATGCATTTGCCGTTTGGTAAAGTTTCCGTTCTGAGAGACCAATTCTTAAGCAAAATTATTTTTTAATGTTTTTGTGCTAAAAGACCGTTCTTTGCTTGGAAATGGGCGTTTGATAAATCCATTATGAAAATATTTTCAGAAGACTATCAGAATAAGTTAGTGTTTGATAAATTCGTTCTAAGGTTTCAATTTAAATCAATTTTATTACTTCTGTTTCTGTTCTTTGGTAAAACATCTTTTTGATGTTCTGCAAAAGACGTTCTTTATAACACTTTTCTGACCGGTCCGTTCTTAAAGAACAGAAAAACGAACTGTTTAAACAAACGCCTCTAACTCGTTCTTTAGTTCCCAAAGAACAGAAGAACACCAAAAACGTTTTTTAAGAACGTTATCAAACACGCCCTAAGAATTTGAGGGGAAAGCAGTGAATTTTTATTTGGGTAACTCAGAGCAGAAGTCCATGATTCAATGGATCAGTTGGGGATGAGTATTCAAGTGAGCAAGAAAAGATGGGTTATGTTGGCGTATTGGGAATGGACTTAAAAGTGAAGATATGGAAGGGTGGTTTTAACTTCTAAGGTGCGAGCTCAATCTCCAGCTTAATTAACTTCTAAGATTGCTGACTTAATAGATCCTTTCAATAGGACTTGGCGGGCTTACCTGATTAAAAATAATTTTGATCAAGAAACAGTGAATGCCACTTTAAGGATTCCCTTTAGCATTTATAAGGGTGAGGATGAACAATTCTGGGCAGGTGAAAGAAATGGGATTTTCTCTATTAATCATGAACACTGGATCCAACACACCACAATAACTCGAGTTACGGGGGAAGGGTACCACTAGTACATATCATAGCATAGCATACAGAATGTTAGAGAAATCAACAGAATCAGCTTCATTCCGGGTCATCTCAGGTTTCTAAATCGAGAGAGGTGTCTAACCAAATTGTTCTTCAGATATGTTTCTAACTAGTATCTTGCTTCGCCCATGAAAAAATAAAAGTCAATCCTCTACAAAGCCTTGAACTCTTTTTCGAGTGAGAGAGGTGATGCCTCGGCTTATTAAGATGGGAGACCCCTGACAAACGGAGAGCTTTGATGGCGGCATGAAATTATGTCATTTTATTTGAATGAATCCGTCCTAAAGAAATTATCATGACTAGATTCATGACGTTTTTTAATCAAGAGTAAGTTACATGTTGTTGAACCAATTCTGGTTAGACCACCGAACAGATATGAACCGTTCGGCCTCGGGCAATTAGTTTTGACTTTCGGATGGTGGAGTTCGCCACGATCTACAAATCGGGTATGCACAATAATTCCTAGGAGATGATTTATCCTTCTTTCCAACTTTTACCCTCTTGGCATGCTCTAGCGCAAGAACTTTCTAAATGTCTTGGGCTAATTTCAGAGGGGGCACCAATTGTCCCACTATCAACTTTGGTTGCTGTTTTCTAAACTTGTTCACCAGAGTTCTATCTATAACAGGACACTTTCTAAATTCTTTTTTTATTCTCCTCCTCCCGTAATTAGGGAATCATTGATGGATTTTGAGAGAAGGTGCATCAAGCTCTGATCACAATAAACTTTGCCACAAGATTAGTATCAAACTTTGTTTATTTACAGAGAAAGCTATTATTGTTTCGTGAAAATTTATATGTTATAAAATAAAGAGAAAATATATTAGATACAAAGAAGAAAGACAAGATGAGTTCAATCAGAACTAATTCATTCAGTTGAGTGCATTACATATTTATAGTAGAATGAGCATCTACTCTGATATAGAAATACAATATATGATTCTTGCACACAATAAGATATTCTTGATATGGAAAGATAAATTGCCGCCCAAGATAGAAGGTGCATAGAATGGAAATATTGATTTGCCAATATTGTGTAATGAGATGGTTGTGATCTTCAACCAATATGGGATGCATCATGATTAGGTAATTGAAATCTTCAATTGAAAGTACATTCTCTATTGAGGGGTAATGGACATCCATAATAAATATTATTTATAACACTCTCCCCTTGGATGTCCATCAATAGATAATGTACCTCGTTAAAACCTTACGAAGAAAAACCTTGTGGGAAAAAAATCTTAGTGAAGGAAAAAGAGTATACATATCTAAATAATATGTATTGGTAGCTGTCTCATTAAAAACCATACCAGGAAAACCCAGTGGGACAAAACCTTGGTTAAGGGAAAAAGAGTGCAGCACGTATTTTACTCCCCCCGATGATAACATCATTGAGTATCTTTGAATACGTACATTCCATTATCATATACCAACTTCTCAACATTTGAAGTAGGCAACGCCTCAATAAATAAACCTGTCAAGTTATCACTTGAATGAATTCAATGAACATACATTTCACCATTTCATTGAAGATCAAGAATGAAGAAGAATGTCGGTGAAATATGCTATCGTTCCATCTCCTTTGATGTATCATCTCTTCAATTGAGCTTTGCATGCAGCATAATCTTCATATAATATTGTTGAAATTCCTTTTTCTAGTAGAAGACTCATGCTTCATGAATGTGTTGTATCATTGATCTTAAACCAAATATAAAATAGCTAACATTCACTTGAAAATAAATAATATGTTTGAGATCTAGTTTTATGTAGATTAGATAAATATCTTGCATCTGCAAAACTAGTAAGTTGATATCCACATTCATAAAATAATATCATGTCAATAATTTCTCAAATATAATAAAATATATGTTTTATAACATTTCAGTGTCTTCGTATTGGAGAATAAATAAATCTTGTTAATACACTTATAGAAAATGCTATATCCGATTGTGTATACTATTAGCAAAATACATTAATGCCCCAATTGCACTAAGATATGATACTTTATGACCAAGAAATTCTCCACTATTTTCTTGGGGTCGAAATGAATTTTTCTTTATATTGAGCGATCTCACAACCATTGGGGTACTCAATGGATGTATTTTATCTAGATAAAATCTCTTCAAAATATTCTCTATATAAGTTGATTGATGAACGAATATTTCATTCTTCAAATGCTCAATTTACAAATCAAGACAAAACATTGTCTTTTCAAGATTTTCATTTCAACTTTCTTAAAATAATCTACTGCTTTTGGAAACTCTTAAGAGTTTCGATGATATTTAAATCATCATCATATATACTTACTAAAATTAGATCCATATCCTTTAATAAAGGCACAATAATAAATTGGATCATTTTTATGCTTTTCATTTAGTAAATATCCACTAAGGAGATTATATCATATATGCCATAATCATCTTTGAAGCATTATTAAACAAACTTCATAGGAATTTTTTTATATGCTTCAATCATTTTGAATCCTTGAGGATTTTCATATATATTTCACACTCGAGTGAGCCATATAAATAGGCTGTAATAATATCCATTAGAAGCATGTCAAAATTTTCATATCTTGCCGGATTAATAAGATATCCGAAGGTGATTTGCATCCACCACAAGAGAACATGTTTCCATATAATCAATGCCGGGCATCTCGCGAAAATTCTTGTGCCATAATTCATGCTTTATATATCACGATTTCATTCATTTTCTCATTTTATTTTTCGCAGAAAACTCAATTGTACCCCACTGGCTTTATACCTTTAGATATTGGACTATAGGTCCAAAAACTTTATTTTTCAAGCAAATTCAATTCTGCTTGAATTGCGTCTCTACATTTTGGCCAATCATTTCTTGATTTATATTCATCAACAAATTTATATTCAAGATCCTCATCTTGTTGCATTATTTCAACAATAACATAATATGCAAAAATTGTTGTCGACAACTTTATATTTTCGGTTCCATCTTTTTCCTGCAATGACATAACTAATCGAGATCTCTTCATTATTTTCAGGTACCTGAACCTCTTCTAGGGTTTTATAGAAAGTTATGTCTTTAGGATCTTCATAATCAATTGTCTCCATATTATGATCATCTTGATCATTTGCTCATTTCTTTTTCTAGGATTTTATCCTTGGAACCGATTGATTTTCCACGTTTTAAACGTGGTTTAATTTCATTTGCACTGATAGATTGTCCTGCTGGGACATCAATTCTAATTAGAGCATTTACAGCTGGAATATGAGATTTAGTAACTCTTAGCAGGTCAGCAAATCTGGCAGTTGATTTATAATATTTATTGCATTATCCTTTGAACTTCAAGTTCACGATTGCTCGATCTGAGGATCTAATGAGATAATGATAATGCATACAATCAATCTCTTTTTCCAACTGTTTATTCTCTCTCCTTCATGTTGGAAAAACTAATTCATCAAAATTATACTCAACAAGTATTGTATTAAATAAATCTCTTATCTTTAGCAATTTATTGAATTATATAAAGAGATTTATATCCAACATATATTCCCAACTTTATTTTGGGACTCATCTTTGTCTGCTTGTGGTGGAGCAATTACATCCAAAAATTTTAAGATGAGAAATATTTGGTTTCTGACCATAAGCCAATTGTAATAAGGAGAATTTATGACAACCTTTTGGCCTGATGCGTACAAATGATGCTTTATTCTCATAAACAATGGTTTAACCATTAATTGGAGATAATTAATAAATAATTTTACCAAACCATTTTGGATATAAATATAAACAACAAAGCTATTCAACTGTGATCTCAGTTGTCATACAATAATCATAAAGCCTGAGATGTAAATTCACCAGCATTATCAAGACAAACTGTCTTTATCTTATAATCCATAAATTATGCTCTTAATCTTATTATTTGAGCAAACAATCTCGCAAATACTAAATTGCGAGTTCATAATGAACATACATGTGACCACTTTATAGATGCATCTACTAAAATCATATATTATCTGAATGGTTCACATGATGGGTGAATGGGCCCATATATTTCACTTTGTATACGTTTCAAAGACGTAGAATGTTCAATCTCAACTTTAACTGGTGAATATCCAATAATAAATTTCTCTTGAAAACAAGCAACACAAGAAAATTCATTTAATTGAAGAATCTTCTGGTTCTTCAATGGATGACGATTGAAATTTCAATAATTTTTCGCATCATACTTGATCTGGGATGGTCCAACCGGTCATGCCCAATAATAAAATTATTGGAATCAATGTTCATTTGATTTACCCAAGCATGTATTTCAACCATGTGATATTCGTGTAGTACAAATTGGGAGAAATATCTAATATCTTTGTATAGATATTTATTTATACCATTATTTGTAGTCTCAATCTGATAATCATTTTGGCAAATAGCTTTAAAACTTAATAAGTTTCTTTGAAACTTACTACAAAATAATGAATTATTTTATCTCCCAGATAATAATAGATTAGCTCTTTTGGAGCTTTCAATCAATTTCAATCAATGGTACTACCCGATTATTATATGAACATTGGCTTCCGCATCATCAAATAAGATAGTTCTCGACCCCTAAGAAAATATTCCATACTCTTAAATGAAACAAATATATTAAAGTATATGAAAGTCAATAAAAATTTGAAGAAAAGATTAAATTTAAGTAACAACATATGGATGAGATTTGAAGGAAAGAACTCAAACTAATATAATATTAATTTTATTTTTATTTGAACTCGACTAACGTAATCAAATCTTCAACTATTATCTTCAAAGAAGTTTGCAGCATCTAGATGTGTAGTATTTGTGAGGTCATCAAAATCATTCCTTTTATAGGCAAAAATTGCTAAAGTATCATGATTTTGGAAAATTCAATTTATCTCCACATTATTTTTATTTCTTTAATTAAGGCTTGACAAAGCTTAATTAAATATTGTGGAGTATGACAGATACATGTCTAATAGCTTTCATACCACATCGGTAACAAATATTATCTTCACTTCTTGAATTGTTATATTGAGAATCATTATTATTCTCTTATTTATTTCCAGAATAATGATGGTAATTATTCCGTCTTTTGCCTCATCCTCTTCCACAGTCATGACCATAATTTTAATTTTGTCTTCTTTTAGGCATTTCATGAATTGCTGCATTTACTTCAGGGAATGGAACAGAACCAATAAGACGAGCTTCATGACTTTTCATTATTAGTCCATTATTTTACTCAGCCACAAATAGACATGATATCATTTAGAGTATTTCTTAAAACTCCTTTTACAATATTGTTATTGTAACAACAAATCTAAAACTTGAAAATTTGAAAATATGTTGGCAAGTTTTCATGAATAATATTTTCTCCTTATAATTTCAATAGAGAATTAATTTCAAAAACTACAGAACTGTATTTATTTACAGTTTCAAATCTTGCAATTTCAAATCTTGCAACTTCATGTGCATCTGCAGAACTGTATTCATTTACAGATTCAAATCTTGCAACTTCAAATGCATCTGCAGAACTGTACTCATTTACAGTTTCAAATCTTGCAACTTCATGTGCATTTGTAGAACTGTATTCATTTACAGTTTCAAATCTTGCAACTTCAGGTGCATTTAATAATATTTGTGGTGCAAAGCTAGTAACCACTATATACAATAAATAAAATCAATTGTTAATGACAAACCACAATTGTTAAGACAATCTAATATCTTATTATTTGTTTGATTCTTAGATTCAATAAAACACATACCTTTTTACCATTATGCACTTACATTATGAGATGGACAATGTAAACTCCATTGTTTACAAAAACGCACGAGGAGATCATCATCATTTTCACTTTGGAACAGAATACATAATGATCCATAGTCTGCTGTCTTTCTTCTCAAAATGCAATACTTTGAGCGGAGTCGTTCACAATTACTTCGAGCGGAATCGTGCTGATAACATGTAATAAAATAAAGAGAAAATATAGAATACAAAGAAGAAAGACAAGATGAGTTCAATCAGAACTAACTCATTTAGTTGAGTGCATTACATATTTATAGTAGAAGGAGCATCTACTCTAATATGGAAATACAATATATGATTCTTGCACACAATAAGATATTATTGATATGGAAAGATAGATTGCCGCCCAAGATAGAAGGTGTATAGAATGGAAATATTGACTGCCAACATTGCTTGTTGAGATCACTATAATCTTCAATTAAGATGGGAATGTGAATCACCAAGATTGTATGCTGAGGTGGTTGAGATCTTCAATTGGAAGTATTGTCTATTGGGGAGTGATGGATATCCATAATCAATATTATTTATAACAAAAACATAAAAAAGCACAACCCGAGGGAAAACGGGGTATATAATCCCTTGTTTATCAAACAACCACCTCTCCTCCCATTTCTCCCCCCCCCCCCCCCCCCCCCCCCCCCCCCCCCCCCCCCCCCCCCCCCCCCCCCCCCCCCCCCCCCCCCCTCATGTCATTTATATTCTTTTTTCTCTTACAAATTATTGGTATACTCTTTGTATTTTTTTTTTTTTTTTAACTTACAAAATCAAATTAAGAAACACAATTTTTCTTTAAAAGAGTTCACATACAAACTTATACACGTGCAAATGCACGTGACCATATATGAAGGATTAAGAGGGGGGATCTTTGAAATTATTTTATGAGATATCTCAATATGCAATAAATAAAGACAAAAGCAAGAGAAGAAGTGATAATTTTATGGGGAGAATGGTATGCATCCCAGTTAAAGGAAAGATAAAGCTCTACCTTCTACGGTCTCTAAATTAAATTCTAACTGAATATTGGGAAAATCATATTCAAATTCAATATCCTAGTTGAGACCTAGGGATAATAATGTGAAATGTTTTTCTTTCTCTAAAAAAATTAAAAAATAGAGTTGAATATCCATAACCTCAAATGATCCAAATTCTTTTTCTAATAACTTATATTCAAAGAGGGTCATCCCATTGAAGTCTGGATTTTTAAAATTTTCTATTTTGGTGATTGTTTAACATTCTAAGTGGTAATGGGACAACATTGATCTTCCTTGCCCTATTTAGTTTCAAGGTAAGTTAAAAAGTCAAGAGGTTTACCGTTCGAGACCTACCCAAAGAAAACTAAAGGATGTGTAGCTTTCGTATAACGGGCAACATTGTAACACCGCAATGTTGTAATCAAATCTCAAAAGCCCTTTAGAAAGAAAGGTTGCACCTCAATTTCCCATACTTATAGCCTAATTTTGTGGAGATTAAGATCAACTATTGCAATGAGCTTGTTAAATTGTCCCAAGGGATTTGCGATCTTGGCCGCCTACAAAAGCTCAACATATTCGCTTATTTGCATTGCCTGGGGGTATTGAATCTATAAAAGGTTTAGAGTTGTTAAGGCTCCATGTTCACTATGTACTACCCACATGTTGGTGCATACAATTTATGTATACTAAAAGCTCATTAGAGAATATTCAATATTGTTGTATCGAATTCTAATCTTCATCCATGTATAATAATTAATGTGGTACACAATGGATGATAAGAGGGAAGTTTAGAATTGCCTGGATTTTAAGCTGTTCATTCATATTGTTGCTCTACTTTCATGTTAGAATCTCATTTCTTTTGGTAGCATAGCATCCCCATGTTAAACTTATCATATTCAAATAAAAATTGACATTGAAAGGAAATGAAAAATAAATATTAGTATTTAATACATATGAAGAATAATTAAATTTATCATATCTAATTTTTCTCTATTTTTGATTTTTTTACATTTAAAGTCTTCATATTCGTCTAAATCAACTACTTACTTTAGCTTATCATCTTCCTTTTCTGACATCTACAACAATGGCCTTTGATCTTAATTTGTATCTGTTTCTACTATCGAATTTGAAGTAGAATGAATACATCCGATCATGACAATGATTTAATTTACTTTTATGCTGTAAAATTCAATAAAAGAAAAAGATATTAGATTTTTAATTGAGTCATATAAATTAGTATTTTATAACGTTAATTAAATATAAATAGAATTTATATTTATCTTTTCTGGCGATGCACAAATATTCCAAAATGCATCCAGTTTAGGTGGTATTTCAAGTGCCCTATGTTCCTGGTCAAATCACAATGCTCTTTCTAGTGGCTAAATAGATTGATTCCCCAAAAGTTAGGCTGCAACAAGACAATGAAACAGTGGCTTGTAAAAGCCCACATGTTATTATAGTATCCGATTATAGCAAACAGTCTATAAATGTCGATTAACTTCTTCAGCATCTGTACCATTCTTTGTACTACAGCCTTTATAGCGTAACAATGTAAAGTATGCTAGGTTTATTTTCAAGGAAGAAAGACCAAAGGTGAGAATGTTCCCTAAAAGCTCCAACTCGAGCTGTAGAAGACTGCTCTATGATGAGCTTCCCCCTGTTCCCGCTTTGCTGCTCCAATCCATAGCGGATAGATCAACACATATCTAGAAACTTAGCTCATATATTTGAATGACTTTTCTATATTACCATATTACAGTGTGAACCACAATTGTCTTGGGGTCTAGGTGACCCAATGCATTGGCAAAGCTTTGCAAGTAAAGCACTCACCCAGCCCAAGCATCCTAGGTGCTTGCAAGCACAAAGATGGTATGAAAACTAAACAAATTACAGAGAAGTGTGGTATGAAAACTAAACAATTAATGCATAGAAATGCAAAAATCTAATTGTCTAAATTCAGAGGGATATTAGTGGAAAACTAAATGTAACCATCTTCATTTGAGTTCATGCTTTTATAATAGTAGTATGATAGTATGATGTATATTTTGGGGTCAAAGAGTTCACACGATTTATAAATCAAGAATCGCAATAAAAGTTGTTTCCTTATTTCCAAACTCTTTCAAACGATATTTCTCTCCATAACAAAAATTTTCTAAATTTTGTCCTTTCTATCCTCCTCCCTTTAAGTAGGTCTTTTTTTTTTTTCTAATGGTGAGTAGACTTTAGAATCGCATTAAAACTTTGATTCCTTATTATTTTCAAACTTTGTTTTTTTACTTTTCAAACGATATTTCTCTCTAAAATAAAAACTTTCTAATTTTTTCTTTCTTATCCTCCTCTCCTTAATAGGTTTATTATTTTCGGATAAAAATGGACCTTTAATTAGGTTTGCTAGATCTTTTAAAAATCTTTTCCTATATATTTATATTTATCATATCATACTTTATAGGGTAAATATCACACCACCCCCAGCAGACAAAAGCACACACCCCCTACGGAAAACACACCTCCCCCTACCAGCAAAATACAAACACCCCCCTCATAACTTCGGTTAAATATAACACCGTAAATACAATACCCCAAATACCCGGTGAAAACGTTTAATTAAACCAAAATCTAATCACCCCGAGCTAAAGTACTAAATTATCCTCAATTAAAATAATTTTTAAATAACCAAAATACAAACTTAAAACCCAAATTATCTTTAATTATTAAAACCCCAACATACCCTTTTTTATTTATTTTTAATCAAGCAACTAAAAAACACACGAACGCGATATCAAAAGCAACAATATTGAATTACAAAAGGGTATGTTGGGCTAATAATTAAATATAATTGAATTTAACTATGGTGTTTTGGTTTTTAACAATTATTTTAATTGAGGGTAATTTAGTGTTTTAACTTCTAGAGTGATTACGATAATTTAGGATTTAAACTAAAAAAATATTTTTTGCCAAGGATAGTTTGGGGTTTTAGAAAAATATTTAACGGTAAAAGTTAAAGTTAACCGAGAAAGTTAACAGAGGGGAGGTGTTTGATATATTTGCTAGGTAAGAGGAGAGGTAACTGATATTATCCAAGTAAGAGGGGGTGTAAGTGCTATTTGTCCAGCTAAGAGGGGAGGTAAGTGATATTTACCCTACTTTATATAATATATACCTTGGTTCGTGGCAAATATTTTATTGGACAAAATTATCCAATTTGTTCTTTACAAAAACTTTTCATTCACTTATTTGAAATTATATATTTTCATTGTTCTCTGAGGGCAATGTTGTCTGTTTAATTTTTTATACATTTTTTGTCAATTTTTTTTTAAATCTTTCATTGAAAAAAATGATTCTATTTCTATTTTACAAAGACTTTTCATGTATTTAGTTGAAGTTATATATTTTCATTGTTCTTACTTTTTAACATTTTTTATCAGTCCTTTTTTGGTGAACTATTTTTTATTAGTTTACTATATTATCCTATTTTACAACTACAAATACTTGTAATACTATTAGAAAGTGGGTATTTTAAATTTACCAAATGAAAAAAATGTCAATCAACTCTAGCAACTGATTCCATCCAATATCTCTCCCTTGAAACCGACTCCTCTATTTCACGGTTACCGTTTCCTCCATCTTGACCCCTCAAACCGACTCCTCTATTTTGCGGTTGTTGTTTCCTCCATTCTCGCCCCTCAAGCCTCTCTCTCTTGTTCACTCTGGTTCTTTGTGCTCTTTTGACTTTGTAGTTCAATTTCTTGCTTGTTGTTCTGATTTTCTCCACTCCATCAATCCTAATTTCCTTTATTCTATCATCTTGATTTCCTGATTAATAATGACCATTGTTAAATGGTGATTCCGACTGACTTCATTAAAATGTCATTTCCTAACCACTTATGATGCACTATATGCAATCGGATATTGTAAATCTTTCAGAGAATATCGTTCTTACTCTCATGGTAATCATCTTGGTTCAATGTAAGGTTTTCCATCTTCTAATTCACACTATGTTTCTTCTATTCCCGGTGGAATAGTTTGAATGCTACAAAGAGGTCTACAGAGTTTTAAAGCTAGGTTAGTATTTTGCTGCTTACGTGTTGTGGTTGACTATTTTTTTTTTATCCCAACAACCTAGAACACTAGAGAATCAAGGTGACGTACTAAAAGATACATGGATAATTACATTTGTTTCCTATCGATTTGCATGTTTACTTATATTGACATATGTTCATTGATATAGGAAGGAATTGCAGTTGGTAATGGCCTTATGGGCAAGTGGTCAACAAGACAATGCCTTGAAGCACTCAAACTTGTTGGATTTCAAATGACTACCACAATTGATTTGTTGTTAATCAGTATTTTCATCTAAAGTTGAATAAGGTAGACGATCTGATTGATGTATGGCATTTTCAAACCAAAAGATTGTGTGAGAGAAGGATCTCACCATGGATTCACCTCTTCCTTGGTATTTATCGTTAGACACAAGCCACCAACTCCATTGATAAGGAAGTAAATGTCCATATTGTGAAAAAATAACAACGCAATTGTACACTGTCGTAACAAGTAATATAATGATAAAAGAATCGTTCCCTCGAGGACTATAGATTAAGTACCAAATTAATTATACCATAATGCAAATAATATTCAAACAAATAATAAGGAAGATAATTACTCTAGACTATAATGCAAATTGAAATTTAAATTGAGATTTATTGATAGCTAAAAACATAGGGGTCAGATTTCACCATAACTAAGCATTCCCACCCTTTGATCCCTCTTTATAATTTGAAAAAAATATTTTCTTATTGATAGTCGAGATTCCCTTCCCTATCTACTAGTAGTTGGATTTTTGTTTTTAAAATAAATTAAAAATAAAATATAATATAATATAATATATTATTTAGATAAGTTTCAAAACATTAAGACTCTATCTTCCTAGTGTCGTTTTAGGACTCTTGTTTAATTCTTGCTTCTATAGGACTCTTTTGGATGTGAAGATTCCGATCCAAGGATCCTGGCAGTTTGGCATATAAAAGGTAATTTAATTTACCATATTTTTTTAGTCCCACATTAGATGGAGCTAATCATAATATTAATTATATATACATTAATTGCTCCTAAGTGGGGTGTATGCCGATACAGAGTTAAATGTGGATCACGCGCATGCAATGAGCTGGGCCAAGTCAAGCATGGTTGCGGTTGTGGTCCGTTGACCCTTGTCACCCCCCACCCGCCGGTCTTGGTTACCCATCTGACAACCCGTGGGTGCAATACGTCACATGATCCATAGTCTTACCCATCAATAATAATAAACGCAAGTATAGATAAATCAAGAGCACGAACAAGTTCATATAATTAATAAAAAGGATTGCAGGAGTCCAAATACTCCAATAACATAACCAAAGAAAGAATCAATGTTCAAAAATGAATAACGAGTTCAGCGGAAGCAATCAAAATAAACTAAATTTTCTTCTTTCCAGTTTCTTTCTCTAAAGCTAAATAATGATTTTCATGAATAACAAGGAAGGGGGTTCTCCAATTCTTCTCCAGACGATCAGCAAAATGTCTGGCAATCTATCTCCTCCGACCATCAATGGGTGCTACAAGCATACTCCAAGCACCCATAGGAAGCTTTGTGCACGCTATCTCCACCTCCCACTTACGATGCCACATCCTCTTCATATGAGAGGGTTCTTTCATACGAATCAACTCCCATTTTCGATGATGTGCAACCATTTGTGCAGTTTAATATAGCATACAAGAGAAAAAGGAATGAGTTCGATGAACTCAATAATGATATGCATATCTCATACATATGTCAATACAATCAGAAATGCAAATATGATATGTATGATATGCAGTAATGTAAATGCTACTAAAATCTAACTATGTAAGTCTCTAGACAGTTGACATGCTTTAAGATATAACACTAGCCCTCCTCTGGGTAGGTCTAATCACTTTGATCCCTCACGGACTGACTACCTATATTGGGATCCTGGGTAAAGGGGTAAGTCCTCATCAGGCATCCATGGCTGGGGTTTAAGTCAACACTCTTTTACCACGACCATTGGTAATGAGTACTGGCGCATGTCGGGGTTTCTAATCCAATGCAAGGTCATACTGGTAACACACTACATGGAGTCCAGATACTTCCCCTATGGCACCAACCAATGCGGTTCCGTATCCTTCGCAACCTAGGAATGAGAATCCTCATGGACTGGCTACTGTTGTTGGACTCCACTCCCTAACCCTATGGTCGTCCACATATTGTTTGGGCGTAGAATGCTCTCATGACTTCTCATGACACCCGGTCCGCTCCTTGGACGTCCATGAGCCCAACCCTAACATATGCAACCCTACCATTGCATGAACAACAGTGGACCATTGAGTCTCCGCACGAACTGGTTACCACTATAGGATGAAATAGAGTCACGTCACCATTGTCACGGGTCATCCGGCTTCAATTCCCCTACCGAAAGGGTAGTAGTATGTGGGGGTACCTAGCCATGCAAATCTAGACTCCCTAAGTATGTCATCCAGTAGTCATGATAGTACTGGAGGCATCAATGAGCATGTGTCCCATACCACAACCCTTTGATATCTCTAGCCAAGATACCCAATTGGATACCCTTTCTATCACAACTACACTACAACAGTCAAGATCATATCATAGCCAATTGTTCAATATCATAAATGATAAAGTACATAAAAGAACATCACAAACAACAAGTATACAACAATATTATCATGCTTTATACAATTACAACAAGATACATGATTAATGAATAGGAAAACAAGCAACTGATTCATCATGTATATGTTATTGCAAATAGACAAGAATGTATGTCCTTACTTGTAATTAAGTAGAAGCTCTTTAGAATGCAATCCAATCACAATTATAAGACTTTCAGCAAAGACAAAGTCCTCCTAAATATAGGATTACAAGATTATATAAGAGAAATGAGTCAAAACGAATAAAATCCAAAAGTCACATAGCTACTGTGACTTAGGCGGTCGCTTGGGCCAAGCAACCTCCTTGAGCAACCACCCCAAAAACAGATAGTTTCCAATCCAAAACTCAGACCTTTGATCATCCGATTCCAATCCAGTTTGGGATGATCACAATCCGAATTCCAAACTTAACATGTCTATAACCAAGGAGCAAAACAAAAACCTAAAATTAACATAGATCAATCACCCAAATTCTTCCCTTTGATTAGATCCATCGTTTATTCAAATGTAGGGATTCGGTTTTAGACAGAATCCTATCAAAAACATTGAAAAGGGGATATAGCTAACAAGATAGCTAACTACCAACAAAATGGGGATAGATCTACACCATTCAATAACTAAAGAAAGAGAATGGGTGAATGGAGATTCACTTACCTCAACCAGATCAACAAAAATAGAGGGGGAATGGTTCCATATCACAATCAGCACTTCCCCCCTCCGCCTAACTGTCCAAAATAGTAATCCCGAATATAATAATAAGTTAATAGGGCGAGGGTTACTATTCATAGAGAACATGGGGCAAATTAGGGTATTTTCCCGCAAGCAAAACCTGGCGGTCGCTTGGGGCGGTCACTTGGTTCAATCAACCGCCTTAAGCAACCGCCCCCTAGTACATTGCTAAACATGGGTGCTTTGCTCAAGGGGTTGACTCCAAACCTCAACCTAACCCTACACAACACATGGGAGAGGTCTTACCTTCATTCCGAACATCTCCAAATGTTTCAACACCTCCACCAGAGATCCAACTTCCCAGCAAGACAGGTTCTTCATCAAGAGAATCCAGATCCATGGGTTCAGGGTATGGATCATGGACTTCTATCCGGACACTCCACAATTTATTCCAACTAGATTTTTGGGTTATCGGACCTGCAATACGGATTTTGGGTTAGAATTATGGGGGTTGTTACAACCCTAGTCTAACTAGCCATGGGGCATTACAATATGATTTAAATAATATTAAATTTCTATGATGGGACTTGGGACTTGGGGACAAGGGTCGTGGATTATGATCTAGAAAACCCATTTTTGGGTCTTGCTATAGGGAGGTGACTAATCATACAATCATAACTCTTCCCTACAAATGTGACCTTACGTACAGATGTAACTCTTTGATAGGTGCCCATACGAGTTTATAAATAGAGGATAGGTCAAGAACAAGAGTGTAACTTTGGTTTTTGAAACAACAGAAATTTCGTGATAATTTGAAAAATTAGAAAAATTCCGTTTTTGCTTTCTTCCTTCCTATGTTGTATATTACCTTCATATCTCCTTTGCAAGTAGAATTTGTTGGAGTGCTAGCCATCAAATCTAAGGAGTTGTTGTATCTTGGAGGTGAGAACACCAAGGTCAAACCTAGTCTGCACTAAAGGGGGTGTTCAAATACCTTAAGGAAAAGTATTGGACATACGCCCCAACTCACCCTGTTCGAGCTTGGGTTGGTTTTGTTTCCGCCTCTTCTACATCATTTGGGTAACTAGTTCTAACATAAGGTATACTACTTTGTATTCCGTTTCTCTTTGTCTGATATTGGTCTGTCTATATTGTGCCTCTAGTCTTCTAGTTCTAACAATCTTAAGGTATTTGAATCAGTATAAGACATGGCCAGTGACAAGGAGACCCGCTGTTGATTCAATGGCTTCTAGAAAAACTCCTCCTGACAGTGTTGTTCCAAACACACAAAGTGTCATCCTAGTCCTGCAAACCAATGATTCTGTACCTACGAATGTCATCCCACCAGTGCATGTGTTGCAGTCTTCTATGACCACATGTAGATTATGTCAGAATTTGACAAGATAGACCAATTCGTTGGTCAGAATTTTAAAAGGTGGAAACATGTGATGTTGTTCGCTCTAACCCAAATAGGGGTGGCTTTTGCTTTGATAGAACCAAAGACGGCACAAATAGAGAACCCAGAACTCGAGGCAAAGAGAATGGCATGGGTTTAGGCTGATTATTAGTGTAAGAACCGGATTTTGAATGCTCTTTCTCTAAACCTGTACAATGTGCATTGTAGGTTTGAGTTATGCCTATATGATTTGGGATGCACTCTCGAAGAAATACACATTGGAGGATGTAGGAAGTGGTACATATGTGGTGGCAAATTTCATGAATTTCATAATGAACGATGATGAGGAAATTTCTCCACTGATTGACCAATATTAGGTTTTGATTGGCAAGTTAGCCAAGGAAAGAATGATTCTGCCGGATGCTTTTGTTACTCACTCTCTAATTGAGAAGCTTCCTAACTCTTGGAATACTTTTAAGTTGAACATGAAACACAAGAGGAAGGAGTGGACTTTTGAACAGGTTTTTGTTTGAATAAAAATAGAAGAGAGGAATAAAGCAAGGGACAAGAAAGAAAGGGGCAGTGGAGTTCAAAAAGTCAAGGCAAATCTTGTGGAAACCGGAAAGCAATCAAACTTCAAGAAAGGTCTTCAAGTCAAGAAGGATAAAGACTTCAAGAAGAAGAATAGGAGTTGCTTTACCTGTGGTAAACCGGGTCATTACAAGAAGGATTGTCACATTAAGAGGAAGTTCGAAAAAACCAAGATTAATCTCATTGAGGAAGACATCTTTATAGCGATCATCACAGAAATTAATTCAGTTGAAAACCAAAAAACTAGGTCATCCATACTGGGGCAATGAGACATATTTGCAATGATTAGAACATGTTCTCAAAGTACACTCTAGTTATCTCTGGAGATAAGGTCTTCATGGGAAATTCATATTCCTCTTTTGTAGTCGGCAAGGGCCAAGTGACATTGAAGCTTACATTTGGGAAGACATTGGTTTTGGACAATGTGCTTCATGTGCTAGAAATTAGGAGGAATTTGGTGTCAGGGCCTCTTCTTAACAAGGCTGGGATGAAATTGTCTTTTGATTCTGATAAATTAATTATTACTAGAAATAATGTATTTGTGGGCAAGGGATATTTGAATGAGGGGCTATTTGTACTCAGTGTTCATGATTCAATAAATGATAAGCCTGATTATGTTTACTTTGTTGAGTCGTATGACTTATGGCATGCTAGATTAGGTCATTGTAGTACACCTTACATTAAGAAAATGTGTAGGATTGGCTTAATTGAAGGAAATCTAAAACCTTCTTTAAATAAGTGTCAAACATGCGTTGAGGCTAAATTTAGTAAGAAGCCTCATAAGTCAGTAAATAGACAAAGTGAATTACTTGCTTTGATACACAGTGATCTATGTGATTTTAAATCTTCTGAGTCTAGAGGTGAAAAAAATATATGGTTACTTTCATTGATGATTTTTCACGATATACTATAGTATATTTAATTCACTCTAAGGATGAAGCATCTAATGCTTTTATTTCATACAAAACAGAAGTTGAGAACCAACTAGGAAAGAGGATTAAAAGACTTAGAACCGATAGAGGATCATAGTATTTTAATCTGTCTAGTTTTCTTGAGAGTAATGGAATTGTCACATCCACCCTAAATCCACCAAGGGGTACCCTATCTGGATTACCCGGGGGAGTGATTCACGGTCCCACCGATCAAGTTTAGAAACGATCATAGCCACTTAGCACAATAATATAATCAAAAGCAAGAACAAATCTTTGTATTCAATTACTTTAATAATAAAAGTCAAGAAAGGGCCTCAAAAGGATCATAAAAGAACATCAGAGTGCAAAAAAGATACCAATAAAATACATAGTCAAAAAGCGGAATGAAGGGGGGGAACCCCACTCTACAATAATAGCGGAAGGTAGATCGAGTAAAAGTAAGGGTTAAAACCGGTTCCCAAAATAAAAAGGGGAACAACTAAACTACAGTCTCAACAAATCAAATAAAAAGTCAAAAGATAATAGGACGATATCCCATCGTTGTCACACAAGCGTAAAAGCCGGACTGCTCCAGATAAGTACCAATCTCATACTGATAGTCTTCATCAACTTGGTCGCCATAACCAGTATTGTGTGAGTCACCAATTTGGTCTTCAGAGTGTTTGGCCATTATAGTCAACAGTAGTAGTACCTGCAAAAAAGTCTAACAGAATGTGTTGCAAAAGGAGTGAGTTCAAAAGAATTCAGCAAGGCAGTTATTCCATAAAACATAAGCCATATGATACAAGCCATAACATGATGCAATATGATATGAAACACATGATGCAAGTATGATTCTAACTCTATGAATGCTAGTCTCTAAGGTAGACATGTTTTAAGTCATAGCACCATACTTCTTTGAGTATGTCACACACACACCCTCAACCATTTAAGATATCTTAGGGTCCCTCAAACATTTAAGATATCTTGGGCAGCCGGTTGGTAATGGGTCCTACATCCCTCTCGGACATTCCTTGGCTGGGGATTTGGTCACCACTCTCTCACATCACCATTAGTATAAGTATTGGCGCATGTCACGGCAAAGCCTAGCCCAATGCAAGTCATCTACTCAATCATGTCAACTCAGATCCGGATACTTCCATTCCTCCTCAACCATTTAAGATATCTTGGGATCCTTTCCGGTATCCTTCACACTAGAGTCACGGATATACCCATCGGACTCATCAACCCTATTGGTCATCCACAAATAGTAGACGGGAAGCTCTCACGTCCCCTCACGGATCATTTCATTGGTCTTGAGTGCTCGTGAGCCCAAGTCTAGCTATTTGCAATCCTACCAATAAATGGCTCCCACAATGTGATTCATGACCTCTCACGGATCATTTCACCGGTCTTGAGTGCCCACAAATCCCCACTACTACCACGGGTCGTTCGGTCTCAATACCCTTCCGATTCGGGTCTGACACGACAGGGACATCCTAGCCACACAACTAGACAAGTCCTATGTATGTCATCCAATAATCCGGGAAAACATCGTTGGGCATCTTCGGGGAACACCCCATACTATTCCCTCCGATGTCCAAGGACAGAAGCGTCAATAGGACACTCCCAAATCCCAAATTATACCTAAGCAATCACATGCTTATTTCCATCATATCATATACCAACGATACATTATCATATTGAAAGATATGTCATAACATCACATGATCAAGTGTATAATTAAATGAAAAGAATAAATAGACATGATAAACAAGTAATTAAGCATGGTTCTACTGTCATAAGGTAACTATAGTAGTCATATGATGTCTAAAATCAACTAATAAACTAAGCCTACTAAGTTGCCAACAACAGTGTAAAAGTCATACAGACTATGTTATATGGCGATAACCATCCTTACCTTAAGCTGTGATGATGATGATCCAAAAATCACAAAAGAATGATCCAATGATGGTATTAAGACCCTAGACAAACATAAATGAAAGATTAGAGAAGAAATTGGGAAAATCGGAGGTCGAATAGGTCAAAACAACGAAGAACACAGTTCAACAACATGCTTGGTCGATGCTCCTTGGTTGATGGGATCGACCAGCGAAAGGATCGGGCTGCATAGTGTATTTTGGTGATTTGGTCCGAAATCGGTCTTCCGGGGCTCGGATCGATCCGAAACTTGGAGGGATGATTAATAACAGTATAAGAACACATATAAGCAAGTAATTAACATCATCTAATGGTTTAATTAGAAAGCCCCAAATCGAAATACTAAGTTCTAAAGACAAGGATCATAGCATAAATGAGAAATCAATGTAATTGAAAGGGAAGCTAGGGAATTAGTTGGGGAATGGGTTAGGAACAAGATTACAATCATTTGCAAACTATTAATTGGACTAATCATACTCCACATTTCAGTTTAGGACAAGAAATAAAGTTGCTAAGCAAGGAATCATGGTAAGGCATATGCAATGATCATAATGAAAGTGAGCTATAGCAAGGATGAAGGGAAATCAATGTAAATGGGAGGAGACACTCATGACAAGGTGTTTGCAAGGTTGCAGCACCTTGGCCATGGTCTCAATAGTAAGAATAAGAAGAGGAGTGAGTAGGATAGAGAGCAAGAGAGAGAGAGAGAGAGAGATTCATACCTTAGGAGTTGATAATGGAGGCAAGAGAGAGTGATTTGCAATGATTAGAGTAGAATATCCTTCACCAATATCAAGGAGGAGCTTTGGGGAACCTTCTCCACGTTCTCAGGTGTTGCAATGATTAGAATAGGGTTCAAAACACAAGGCTAGCATAAATAGGGTGTGGAATATTCCAAGGGAATCATTTACTCAAATCTGGGGAGCCTTGGTCGATGCTCCTTGGTCGAATGCTCCTTGGTCGATGGGATCGACCAAGCATAGTTCAGCAGAAAATTGGCAATAGTTCAACAACTTCGGATAGGAATTCGGAGGGCTATACGGGGTCAAATTGAGTGGGATTTTCTTCTACAAGTCAATCAAGAAGTCTAGTTTCGGGAAATACCTTCGAATCATGCACGGGAGTTCATTAGGTACTTCAAATAATTCATCCCTCTTCAATGCGCAGTTTCTTAACAGTCACTGACAATGCTTCCAAGTATGGAGCACTATCCTCAAAATCCATGGGTTTCAGGTCAAACACCATGTTTTCTATAAAGAGGGCCCACAAGGACTTCTTCCTTCACTTTGGGACATTGGATATACCCTAAGAAAAAGGTCGGACATGACCTCCTAAGGCTTTCAAAGATAGCAACATTGAAATCAAGGTTTGACTTCAAGGTCTAACATTAAACAAGCCTTTCTTTATCCCAAAATAAATAGGGTGTCCTAGTTAAGTTTGAGTTGGATTTCACAAGAATAATACATGAAACAACAACGCCATATCAACCATAATGGAATAGCTGAAAGAAAAGACAGAACTTTAAAGGAAATGATGAATTCATTACTTATTAGTTCTCGTTTGTCTTTTTATATGTGGGGGGAAGCTATGCTAATAGCTTGTTTCATTCTGAATAGTATACCTCACAAAAGTACTGGTATGATTCCCTATGAACTATGGTTTAATAGAAAACCTAATCTTAAATATTTAAGAATCTAGGGCTGTTTGGCTAAGGTAGCAATAACCTGAACCAAAGAAAATGAAAGTAGGACAAAAGACTTTCGGTTGCATATATTGGGTATGCAAGATAGTTCAGCATATAGATTTATGGTCCTTAAAACCTTAGATGGCATATGTGAAGAAGGGGACATAACAGAATCTAGGGATGCAGAATTTTTTGAGAAATTTTTTGAGAATATCTTACCTTTTAAGTTGCCTTCGATACAAGAAAAGGGAGTTAGTGGTGAGTCTGGTCAAAGAAAGGAATTGGCAACATAGGTTGCTAGTGATCAAATAGAAAATGACGATCGCTTATCAAGTGATGAAGGTTCCAGCAACCTACGTAGAAGTAAAAGACAAAGGACTTCTAAACACTTTGGAAATGATTGGATAGTCTATTCAATAGATGATAATCCAACAAGGTTGGCTTATCTAATAGATAAGGATTCTTTTTCATATAGGGAAGCAGTGACATCAACAGATGCTATTTTCTGGAAAGAAGCCATCAAAAGTGAGTTGGACTCAATTATTTCCAATCACACTTGGGAGTTGGTTGATCTCCCTCGAGGTTCTAAAATCTTAGACACTAAGTAGATATTCTGCAAGAAATTAAAGGCGGATGGATCACTTGATAAGTATAAGGCAAGACTTGTAGTTAAAGGCTTTAAACAAAAGCACAACATAGATTACTTTGACACTTTTGCTCTAGTAGCAAGAATCATTGCTATAAGGATAATGATAGCTCTTGCATCCATTTACAAGTTGGTTATCCGCCAAATGGATGTAAAGACAGCTTTCCTAAATGGTGACTTAGAGGAAGAAATCTATATAGGACAACCTGAAGGTTGTGTAGTACCTGGCCAAGAGCAGAAGGTATGCAAGACCTTTATAATAGGCTATAAGGTCTGCAACACCACAGTAACACTTCTCCATAACTCATCAGATGATATTGTGTACTGTGCCTCGCACCCGTTAGGCGTGTTGAATTATCACAAACTCATTAAGTCAATAGATAGTAAATAACTAGAATACAAGATAATCATAAACTCATAATATAAAATATAATAATTTATAAGATGAAATAGTAGATAGTTATCTTACTTGGATCAAGCCCAATCAAACCACTCTTGCGATGCAAACATGGATCTGAGGCCCGACTTCTTATCTTGCATGCTGCTCAAGGCGACGAAATTTGTTGCAGATCTTGTCGGACTAGGTCGCACCAACTCACCTCCACATGATCTCCTCATCATTGCCAAAGCAATGCTATGGTTGTAGATGAAGTTGGTTACCTGTCTTGCCCTTTCAACTGTGTTGTAGACAATGCTGATTTTTCCAATGTCCTTCAGCATTAGGTCAATTGAATGAGATGCACAAGGCGTCCGAAAAGATGATAATCAGGTGAAGCCATCAACACTTCACCGGCCTTCTTAAAGTTGGAGCCATTGTCAGTGACAATTTGCACCACATTTTTCCTACCAACCTCATCTATGACATCCTGCAAGAGACCCATGATATATCTATGGTCTTTAATATGACCAGTAGCATCCACTGATTTAAGAAAAAAATGGTTCTCCAGTCACTGTATACCATAAAGTTGATGATAGACTTTCTCGTCCGGCCGGTCCATCCATCAGACATGATGGTGCATCCTTTAGTTTCCCAATGAGGATGCCTTGGTAACCAATTTGATAAAGGATCTTGATGAGTATGAAGGATCCGATATGGAAGCCGAAGATGAGCCAGAATTGGCATGGGCAATAAGGGAGTCTAGGAATGAAGCTAGAGAAAGAGAGTGAAGAGATGAGCAGTTGAGAAGAACTCAATCAGTTAGGCCACAATGGCAAGGTCAAGAAGAAGTTGGTGGCTCATCTTGTCGTCCACATAAGGGGAATGAACATGCTAACCTTAGCAGATCAAGTAGTGTTAAATCTATACTTGATCGCTTTGGTAAGAGTGGCAAAGGAAAGAGCAAGGTCCCAGATATTAGGGACATGGAACCTAATTTATATCAGAGGAGGGATGAAAGTCAACAAAGGATTGAAGAGACTTTTCAACCAAAAACTTTGAGCAAGAGGATTGGTAGAGCAATATCTAGGTGGTTCCACAGTTCAAGCATCCCACCTCACAAGGCTAAAGATCCCCACTTCAAGGCAATGGTAAAGGAGATTCAACGTTGTGGGACAAATGTAAAGGCACCGACTCCTTATGAGATTGCTAGGCCATACTTGGATGAGATTGTAAAAGAAGTGGATGATTATGTTGATAGGTTTAAGGAGAAGTGGCCTTTGTATGGGGTGACCATCATGTGTGATGGTTGGAGTGGGCCAACTAGATTGTCCATTATAAATTTTCTCATATTCTGTGATGGTCGGACAATATTCCATAAGTCTGTGAATGCGTCTAGTAATATCAAAGATGCAGGTTATTTGTTTCAGCTTATGGATGGTATTGTGGATGAAATAGGGGAGGAACATGTTGTTCAAATAGTAACTGATAATGCTGCCAATTTTAAGAAGGCTAGTCATCTGCTAATGTTGAAGAGAAAGCATTTATTTTGGACACCATGTGCAACTCATTGTATCGATTTGATGTTCAAGGACATTGGAGAATTGTCAAAAGTAAATACGATTGTTTCCCAAGCATGAAGGATTACAAATTTTATTTACAATCATGGTTATGTGTTGGCAATGATGAGGAAGTACACGACAAGGGATTTGGTGAGGCCTGCAAGTACGAGATTTGCAACCAATTATATTGCAATTGATAGCCTCCGTTCCCATAAAGATAACCTACTTCGGATGTTCACCTCTAAGGAATGGTTGGGCAGTAGTTATGCAAGGTCAAAATTTGGGAAAGAAGTCCAAAATGCCATCACAGAGATGAGATTTTGGGAAATGATGCGTCGAATCCATGGTGCTATGCATCCACAATTTCGCCTTCTTAGAGAGGTTGATGGTGATAAAGAGCAAACCATGGGTAAGATTGTAGATGCAATGGAAAAAGTGATGAAGAAGATAGATGAAGACCAACCAAAATCAAGCAAGAAATACTTGAAGATCATTGAAAGTAGATGGGAAAATATGATGCTTCAAGATCTGCATTTGGCAGGTAATCTTAAACTTATACACGTTTTTAGTTTTTCTATTTACATTTACTCACCCACTATTTACATTTACTCACCCACTATTTATGCATTGGGCATATTATTTGAATCCAGAAACCCAATATAAGCACAATCTTGGGACTAGAGTGGATTTATTGGATGCACTGAGGAGAGTAGTTAATAGAGTCAGCCGGATGTGAGCCATGCCACACTTGCTATGTATGAGGCTAGTATCAAGTCTAAAGACTAATGATAATACATTAATTTGTATAAGATTAACATCTATGCGTACATAGGTGGAGATTTAAATAAATAACTAACGTTTGATACTTGAATACCTCTTTAGGCAAAGTATTTAGAGAGGCCTCTTGTGGTTTTGCTGATAGAATGGCTGTCCATGCAAGGAGCACACAACGACCTGGTAAGTGTTAAGTTTCGTAACTAACTATGTTACTTAGAGTTGAGTTTAAGCTTCAAAATTCTGATAAAAGAATTATCTTCATGTAGCTGATTGGTGGCTCAATTATGGAAGTATCAGTGCGCCAAACTTAACAAGGATTGCCATTCGGATCTTGTCACTAACAGCATCTTCAAGTGGTTGTGAACGTAACTGGAGTACATTTGGGTTGATACACACCAAACCCTGCAATCGTCTCAGTTATCAAAAGTTAGAGAAGTTAGTATATGTTCATTACAACATGAAGTTGAAATATTTTAGAGTTGGAGAGAGTAGGGGATCAAGTAGATGTCAACCCAATCAACCTCGACCACTTTCTTGATGAAGAAGACCCAGTTAGAGCTTGGATAGCTGACACTGATGATGTACTAGTGATGGATCAACAAGCTGAGGATCGTCAATCCACCAATCCAGATCCAATCATAGAGAGCATCGTTTGACAACTTGATGAGGATGAGACACAACCACCCTCACATTCACAAAATCCTAACGTGATGGAAGAGGAAGAGGAAGAGGATACCGATGAGGGTTTGGTTAGGAGAAAAAGGTCATGTCACAAAAATGACAAAACTCGGCAAAGTCAATATGATAGTGATGATTCTGATGAAGGTGATGGTAGTGGTGGTGATGGTGCGGGTGGTGGTGTATATGGTGGTACTAAATCAAATGGTGGTAATGATGGTGATGTATATGGTGGTACTGGATCAGCTGGTGGTAATGATGGTGGTGGATCTAGTGGTTATGGTGGGATACAATTTACATGTGAGGCAGGGTTTACACATGCAACCCAAGATTCTGATAATGATGGTAGGCTATACAGGGGAAAGGGGAGGCACTCCCAACTTGGTTATGAGGATGTTATGAGTGGCATGGGGTCACTTAGTATGAGTTCAGATGGTAGTGGTGTTCCTTCAAGTCATCGTCCTTATCCATCCAGTGGTTCTTCTAGTTATAGATATTCTATTGGTGGGTCTTCTAATGAAAATTATTATGCTTATGGACATGGTGAGGCACAATCACAAGTTAGTAATATACCAATGTTGGCAACTCCAGAGCAATACACAAGATTCTACCATGAGTGGGAATCTCACTTCCATCAATTTTATAATTGGGGTCAATATTGTACTTATGTTCGACAAGTGCCCAACATCATCTTGGTGTCTCTCATTCAAGAAGATTCAACATATGGCTTTGAACCTCCACGACATTCTTCATGGTATTAGAAGTGATTTTTTTGGGGTTAGGATGGTATAAGAAGTGATACATGTAAGAAACATCATCTAATGATATCTTATTATCAATTTCATACTTCCAGTCTCATGAACATTTTACTTACTTATTGCTTGGATTATGTGCTTAATTTCAGCTATAAAGCATTAAACCTTTCTCTTCCTCCTACATTTTCTCTCAAAGTTCATTTTCTTTAGTTAATTTGTAATATAAATTTTTGGGTAGAAAAATCGAAACACAACCGAATATTTTCTAGTTCTTATTAGCTTTTTCTAATAGAAATTATTATGAGTTTAGAAATATATTACTATGAGAGTAATGCTGTCATTCTGAATATGTGTGCCAACATGTATACCCATTGTTGTTATCTCCTTACAAGCCATTATTGTGATGGGGCTTTTGTCTTCTTAGTTCATAGGTGATTCACTAGGGACTTATGCAAGGTGACTTGATTTTACCATTTTGTTTGGTATATTCTACAGGAGTTAAGATTTAAGGAGTATGAAGAGGCCAAGAAGTTCTACCCTCATGGATTTCACGGAGTTGATAAATCTGGTAGACCAGTGTACATTGAAAGGATTGGGATGATTGATCTCAATGCTCTTCTGAAAGTAACTACAGTTGACCGTTTCGTTAAACATCATGTTGATGAACAAGAAAAAACACAGAATTTGAGATTCCCAACTTGTTCAATTGCAGCTAAGATACATATAGCATCCTCCACAACTATCCTAGATGTGCAGGGAGTAGTAAGTGTCTCCATTTCCATCAAAGAAATACAACATACAGTAAATTTGAGTACCTGGTTGAATTTTATGTTATTTTCATGTTTGAGCAAAAAAAACATACATTTACATATACTACCTTGTTGCATTTTTGTTGTACAAGTAATAACATGAAGCCTTTTCTAGTAATAGGCACAATTATGCTGGAAAATTTAAAAGATTGTCTGATTGTTGATGACGACATTAAGCCAGGTAACTATTAATAGCCAAATATACCATTTTTGTCATATGGTAGAGATTGATAGAATTGGGTGAAACTATGTGTTTGAGAATGTGTCTTACTCATTACCTATATTACTAGCTAGATTTCACCCTTTAACAAGAATTGGCTATAACTAGAAAATGGGTTTGAAGTTCCATACTATGTTTTCATTAATAATTAAACCAGGTTCCTAATTGTGTATGATACTGAAGTTCAAGTTTGCATAGAAGAACTGAAGTATTTAAATTAGAAATTAATGTCCTAAGAACGTTTAGTGATTGACTGCCAAAGATGTAGACTTTTCTTTATGTGGAATGGTGTTGTGCAGGGTATGAATAACTTCACAAAGCCTGTTCGAGATCTTTTTATAGAAATTCAAAAGATTGACAGCAATTACTATTTGAGGGATTTAAATAGTTGAATTGAGCTCACAGTTTCACTTTTCACTCTCAAACAAGGTGGGGAAATTGAAATCTGCAGAGATACTTCCAGATTATGCTTTAGTTGTATAGGCTTAGAAATGATCACAAATTTTCCCAAGGTTTTCATTGCTTTTGCAGTCCCTTGAATGTATTCTTTTATGCTTTCATCATACAATCATGTTGGGTTGAAGATCCTAATGTTCGCCCCAGCTTCAGCCAGATTATCCGCATGCTCAATGCATTACTTTTCACCATCACACCTCCCTTGCCTGAACCAGATACCACCAAGGAGGCAGCAACAAGTCGTGATAATGCAATCAGCGAGTCATCTGCACTTGCAGGACGGAAGTTCTCTTTTCTTCGCCAACTTTGTGTTTCAGTTTTCACTCTCAAACAGGGTGGGGAAAAATTGATCACATCTAGAAACAACATGGAAGCTTAAGCAAGTCTAATACTTCCTTTTGGGAAAAAATTGTTCACATCTAGTGCCTTAATTTGTTTTCTTTGGCTTTAACCATTCTCAGACTATTTGGTTCTCTAATCCTCAATGCAATAGCTTCCTTGAATGGACTTCTCAGCCAGTTGGTTCTTTAATCCTGGTTGGTTAGTATAGTTATGATTGCAGCTATTTTTGTTTAAATCCCAGTTATTTTGGAAAACAAGGATGGCTTCACGTATAATTAATTATGAAACTTATTCGTTTCTCTCTCATACCACAGTGATAAATAATTTTCAAAATTATAATTCTAATATGACTAGTTAAAGAAGTGGTTTAGTAATCAATTAGCTTGGGAAGTAGGAGAGGTATGACATAAATAATAACCCTTTCTTGTATCCTTCAGTCCATGTTCCCTCACCAATTGTATAGACATGGAGACTGAAATAATATTATGGAAGCTTACTCATTGCTTGAATTATGTATTTTGGTCATTTCTATTTAATTCTGTACCTATCGATATGTATCTGCAAAACGATACGATATGAAGCGAAACGTCTCTTAAAATCACCCAACCGATACACTACCGATACGTGATACTTTAAACCTTGCGTGTAATCTTGCAAATACCGCGAGATAGCAATAATTTTCGAAAATTCCTTTCACCTTTGGGTGATAAAAAACCCTAGATTATGCTTCCCAAAACATCTTAATGTTTTAACCCATCTATAAAAATTGAATGCAATAATAATCCTCGAAAATCTCATTACCTTTGGGTAAATGAAATTCTTTAAATTATTATTCATTCCCATTTAAGTGCATATATTATTATTACTTAGATGACAACACCTTTGCAAATACCGCGGGATAGCAATAACTTGCGAAAATTTCTTTCACCTTTGAGTGATAAGAAATTCCTAAATTATTCTTCTCAAAATATCTTGATATATTAACCCACCTTTAAAAATTGAATGCCACAATAATGTTCAAAAATCTCATTACCTTTGAGTAAATGAAATTCTTTAAATTATTATTCATTCCCATTTGAGTGCATATACTATCATTGCTTAGATGACATCACCTTTGGGCAAATGTCACCAAACTTTGACTACTACGGTAGACAATAAAAAAGTGGAGTGATGCCACTTTAGTGGATTACACTCCTCTTATTATCCTCATTCAAAATTTGTAGTCGAAGTACAAAAATACGCACAATATATTAGTATAAACACAACCAGCTAAGGGGTTAATATCCAATCATAACAATTATAAAAAAAATATTATCTTTTAAATGTACAAAATCTAAGAGATTAACTTATTTAATTCTGAAATAATATTGTGGCACAAAAACAAATTTCAGAAACATTTCTATAGCACAAAATCATATTTTAACAAAATTGTTTCAATGACCAAATGGACGCCCGTCTGAATCAGATGGAATCTCCGTCTAGTCCTCTGTGACCAAACGGACTTTCGTCTATTACCAGACGGTGTTCCTTCTGAACGAAAAAAATTATATTTTCTCCAAAACGAACCTAAAATGCCCACACAGGACAAGATTCATGATCTCATCATCCTATATCAAAAATTTCATGAAAATCCGAGAAACATAAAAAAAAAGTTCATCGATTAACAATTGACGCAAATTATTATGATCCTCCTATTTTGATCCCAATAAAAAATCAAATCAACATAATCTAGTTCCATAATGATTTAGGGTTTCAATTAAATCTTCAATCCTCCCACTGGATCGAATCCAATATCAAATCAGTCGTTGGAACATAACTTCAAACGTTATTGATAATAATTAAAACAAAACAATTATTCTAATTCTATATGATCTAGCTTTGATAACAATTGTTGGAGTAACTTTGGGTTTTTCTTAAAACCCTAATCGAATTCCATATAAATATTAGAATACAATATAGTGTTTAAAATAATTATGCATACCTTACACTAGACGTATGTTGAAGAAGATTAATCCAACTTTGAATGTCAAATCTATAGAGTGACAAAGTCTTCTCTAATCTCCTAGTTTTTCCTACTGTATATCTTTCTTGTGGAGAGAGAAGAGAACAAAAACTTAAGTGATTGGAATGACCGTATCATAACTATTTATAATAACAATCCCAAACCCTAGTTCACTTCCACAATTGACCGGTTTGGCTCATCTCAAACCTAATGGTATTGCATCGGCCTGATGTATTGAGAGCCTCATCAATTATTAATCCCAGTAATTAATCCAAGCCCACATAGTATATTAGGATAACCCTAACACTTAAAACTCTATTTGAAATTAATACATAACAAAAAACAGGGGAGCCACAAGACTTACAATCGTAGAATGATAAAGCTGTTAATCTCTTGTTAGAGACTTTGAAGAGAAAAATTAGAGCAAATGATTCAAACAAATCTGACAAACAGAAAAGAAAATACAAAAGAAATAGAAAATTATGTAAACAAACTGAAAACTGTTGAATATAAGTCCAAACGTCACCAGTAGGCATTGAGAGTGAGAAATTAGAAAAGAAGATCTATTGCAATTTTTTTATTTTTTTTTTTTTTTTTTTTTTGTATAAAGGCCTTTTTTATATATAAAGGAATTGGGGTTTGAGATATTACATGTGCGGCCGACAATAGTTGAACTCACAACCCCTCCACGGATTGACAAAGATCTATTGTAGAGTTTTTTTTTTTTTTTTTTTTTTTTTTTTTTTTTTGGGGGAAAAAGGTAGCTTTGTATAAATAACGGAAACAAAATTACATACGATAATAGAACATCCCATCCACATCATTTCTGATTAGCCGTGCAAGGTCATCAAGAATGTTAGGAGGGAAGAAAATAACTTCATTTACAAAGTGACAAAAACTCGCCAAAAGGTCAACACCAGTATTTAACTCCCGAATGTGGTGATGAAAAACACAATAGTCGAACTGTTGTGAGAGGTCTCGAATGTCCGCGACTAACTCTTGCGCAAACCAAGGAATGCTATACTTGCCCCATAACATTGCCACAACAGCTTGAGAATCCGACCGCACCTGGACACAGGTATAAGCTAAATCAGATGCTTGTTGTAAGCCGTGAAGGATTGCCTTCAGCTCCATTACCAATATATTTGTTTCAAACACAGCACCTGCTATAGCAAAAATAGCAGCTCCCGCTGCGTCTCGTGCGAGAACACCATACCCACCAAGGGCAGACCGAATAGATCCATCACAGTTCACCGAGATCCACCCATTCGGAGCAGAAATCCATTTTACCGCCCTTGCCACTGGGAGCCAAAATTTCACCTTAATCTTCCATCGGTGGAAAAACTCACGGTTACCAGGGGAATCAACCACCATGCAAGTGCCCCTTGAAAACCTATTTCGAACATCGCTTAAAATATGTTGGAACGTGCTTTTAGCTAGAGCATGACCATTTTGAAAAACCACATTATTTCTTGCTGCCCAAATCCGATAGACGAACACTCCAAAGCTGAACTTGCGACTAACCAAATCATCACTGGCAAACCTCTCCACAACCCATCCGATTTCCTCACTCCAAGAGTTTCTCCGAGTATAAACAAACCCGTGGACTTGGAGAAGCTTAGACCAAACAGCTGTAGAAAACTCACACCCAACGAACAGATGGTCATGAGACTCATCAGCATTTTTACAGATGCAACAGACCGAATTTTCACAGCCACCCCAAGCTATTACCTTGTCTAATGTTGGAAGACACTGCAGAACGGCTAACCAGGCAATAAAACTGAAACGCTGATGACCACCAGGTGACCAAACAAGCCTAGCCCAAGCCTTCTTCTCTCCCTTCAGACGAACCACTTCATAAGCAGTCTTGAGAGAGTATTTCCCACTTGAAGTTAATAGCCATGTTGGAGAGTCTCGCAGTAGCCGAGGAAAAACCCTAGTAGAGACAATCTCCTCCCAACGAGCATTAATCCTCAAATCCCTGCCACCATAACTCCATTGCCCATGTGCATCAAGTAGCAAAGAAACCTTATCACTCTGCCATCTCCCCAATGCTTCCACAATTAGATCATTTTGTAAGGCTAGAGAGCCATTGGATAACCAAGGATCAAACCACAGAGAAGTGTCCTGCCCATTCTTAATTCTGCAAAGGATGCACTTATGGGCCAAGTCTCTAGTATTTAGGATGGCTTTCAACACTGCAGATCCATCTCTAGGCACCGCCATTGACCACACAGAAGAGTTCCCCAACCACCGATTCAACACATAAGCGCCCCAACACTTGTGATTACTGGCAACAAGAATCCAAATGTACCGGATTAAGGCCGCTATGTTCCATTCGTGTAGACTTCGAATACCAAGCCCTCCTTCATCAACCGGCTTGCAAATCAAGGGCCAAGAGACCTTGTTGTAGCCTGAATTTGAGCCACCCTTCCACAAGAATCGAGCAAAAGTGGATTCCAATTGATTAATGACACCCTTAGGAATAGGAATGACATTTAACCAAAATGAGACAATCCCTGCCAACACTGATTTAATAAGAGTTACACGGCCACCATAAGAGAGAGAACGGTGTTGCCATCCCGAAATCCACTTGTCCACCTTAGAAATCAACTCGGAAAAATCCTGGACATGAAGTCTCTTGGAAGAAAGAGGAATCCCCAAGTATTTGACTGGAAGAGTACCCAAAGAGAAACCCAATTTCTGAGTAAAATGAGTGATGACTGCATCTGACGTATTGCAAAAGAAAATCTGCGACTTATCTCTATTTATAGATAAGCCAGATTGAGCTGAGAAATCCGTGAACATCCTGTCAAAGGTGTCTGCATTCTGTTCAACAGATTGACCAAAAACCACCACATCATCCGCAAAGCAAATGGAGGAGAGATGAGGTTTCTCACAATGAGGATGAAATAAGAAATCCCCTCTCGCAGCTGCATCCGAAATGGAATCTAGGAAAACCTGTATGACCATATTAAACAACATAGGAGACATGGGACACCCCTGCCGGAGTCCACGATTAGCATGAAACCGTCCGGATTGGGTCCCGTTTAGAAAGATCACATAACTAGGATTCACCACGCACCGAGATACCCATTAATTTATGCAAAAGCGTGAAAAGGTAACTCCATTGCACCGAGTCATACGCCTTCCTTAAGTCAATCTTGGCCGTGAACCGAGCACTCCCCTTGTTAAGATGGTAATCATGAACTATCTCTTGGCAAAGAAGAATGTTATCAGTAATTTGACGACCTTCAATAAAAGCATTTTGGTTATCACCCACCACTTTGTCCAGAACCTTCTTAAGACGATTTGCAAGGAGTTTTGCAATAAAGCGATACACTAGGCTGCTAATAGCTATTGGCCTAAACTCATTGAAAGTGGTTTGGCTCTCACCCTTTGGAATCAAAGTGAGTCTCGAAAGCTTCAACTCATCCGGAAGCCTGAGGGTGGTAAAGAAGTCAAGGATCGCTGCACAAACCGATTGACCTGTAATGTCCCATGACTTTTTGAAGAAGACAGCATTGAACCCATCGGTACCCGGAGCACTATCCTCATCAGCATCGAAGACAACCCCCTTGATCTCCTCAAAAGAGAAGGGAGTAGTAAAGAGCAGCAGGTCTTCGTTTGAAAGGATTCTGTTAGCTCTAGGTGCCAAGTGCTCACAAATGATCTGTCTTGTACCATTAAAAGCATTTTCAAAATGACATCTTGCTTCATTTCGGAGCCCTTCATCATCTGTTATGGTATAGCCATGAGAGTCCTGAATATAAGATACCCAATTACGAGCCCGACGGTTTTTAAGAGTGCGATGAAAAAACTCTGTATTACCATCACCCTCTTGCAACCAAGTAACTCGCGCCTTTTGCCTGAGCTCGGATTCCCTAGCGTTGAGAAGTTTAACAAGGGTGGAGGAAGTCAACTTTTCTTGCATTACCAATGTATCATCAGGCCCAATGGACTGCAATTGAGACTGAAGGGCATCGAGCTGATTCCTAGCATCTTCAATCTGACCATCAAGGTTAGAAAAATTCCGCTTACTCCAGGACTTGAGATTGTCCTTGAGCAACCGTAATCTCTTCATCAAGGCGAACAAGGGGGAGCCGTCAACATGATGCTGCCACACGTGTCTAACCAGGGGAAGAAAATCAGGGTGATCAGCCCAAAAATTACAAAAATAAAATTGTTTACCTCTAATCAAAGGAGCAAGCCCAAATGAGATCACCATAGGAGAGTGATCCGACACGCCGCGATTCTGAAATGTGACGTAAGAGGAGGGAAAGGCACAATTCCAATGGTGATTGGAGATGACATGGTCAATCTTGGATGAGATGTTGTTCAATCCCAAACTATTATTACTCCAAGTATAGAAAACCCCTGTACGCCGCATCTCAACTAAATCACAGTCTTCAAGGCAAGTTCGCATAGGTTGGCATCTCTGAATATTATTATACATGCCACCTTCCTTCTCAGATGGATCCTTAAAAGCGTTGAAATCACATAGCAGGACCCAAGGGACAGAGATGGAGGAAGCCAACATGCGAATATCAAACCATAGAGAGTTGCGCTCATCATCGAAGCTCGCACCATAAATGAACGTAGCGTAGAAACTATGTTGAGTACGTCTACTAGTAACCTCTGTGTGCATGAGTTGAGAAGAAGATAGCACTAGTCTGACATCTACCTCGTCATGATTCCACAAAACCCAAATTCTGCCCATTGGGGAGGTATCATAATTTCCAATACAATCCCAATGATTGCGAAAAGGTCGAGACACCCAATCAAAATTATGAGCCTTCACATGTGTCTCCAATAGACCAAAAATAGATATTTTATTAGATTTCGCCCAATCCATGATATCACGTTTCCTACCTAGGTTAGTCAACCCTCGAACATTCCAAGCAGCCACTTTATTCATTGGGAACAAATATTGATGTTTTACGTAGCCGTTCTCTCCCCGAAGGACTTCTCTCTCTAACTCGAGACAGGGTGTCACCATGAACACCATCCGTCCATCTTTCACCGGGATTCTCATCATCCAAAAGAGGTTCAAACCGATTCAAGGGGTGGGTACCACGAACCCTGGGTCTTTTATTTGGAGTGGGGCCAATGGTGACATCATCCGAGTATACCACCAACGCCTTGATTGGATCAAAGCTCCCTAAGGAGTGAGTAATTCGATCATGAGCAACCTCAATGGGGACCACTGCCAAGTGTTGGCTCTCTAAAATATGATGACTTTCATTCCTCTATAGCACTGATTCTACCTCCAACTCCTTCCTTGTTAAGCTAGAACTTTCTTGGTTAGATTCCAAGATCTCCGTTTCAATGATATTGCTTAGATGGCTATTATTGATATTTATATCAACTGCATGATTTGTTACTGTTGGACAATCCATAAGAGTTTGACTATTCAAATTGTTGGGCCCCAAGGAGAGAATCCTGGAATCATTGATTGGATTCTGGAAATCCAAATTAGCATTTTCCTCATTTAAATTTGGCAAACCCGCCAAATCAGAATTTAGTCCTCCATTACCCTTGTCACTACCCAAGTTTGTACTTTCCACTCTCGGTGAGCGAGGATCTCTGTGGTGAATCGCGCCGGATGGACGCCATCCCACTGCCATTAGAAGTGTTAGCTGCCTGAGGGTTGCGCCTCCCCCGACTCCGGCGTTCGGCAATTCTCCATTCACTACCTTGAATACCCTCAGGCGGTCTTGGTTCCACTTCACTTGCTGCTGAATTTTCAACATTCTTTTTGAGCATGATCCTTCCTGGTGACCAAAGATATGGCATGAAGAACACACTGCCGGCATCCATTCATATTCAACATGTTGGTGTACCATTGAGCTGTTGGCAGTGCGAACTTTTATCGTAGGTGGGAAACCCTTAGTGGCTTGGATTAGAACACAAACCCTGGCAAAAGCAAGCCTCTCTCGAGCGGCCGTTCGACGATCAGCACATAGAGGGGTCCCTAGAACACTTGCAATCTTCTCCAAAGCGAGATCTTCCCATAAGTGCAGTCGCGACCCATAGAAACGCACCCAGATCGGCAGTACAGACTCCTCTTGTTTCTCCATCGGTACCTCCGTCGACCATGGTCGTAGAACAATGGGTTTTGCTCCAATGGTCCATGGCCCTTCCTCCATTACCCGCATGCTAAGGTCAGCACTATGAAAGTTGAAAATGAATAGCCCGTCATTGACCCCAAAAACCTCAACGGCACTAGCAAAACTCCACTTCTCCTCAACATATTTCTTCATAATATTGTAAGGAGGTTTAGCACCAAAAACGTATCCCATAAGCGCCGTCTTCCACCGCTCGATAACCTTACTATAATCATCCATACAACAATTTACAACCTCTTCGCCGTTTAGCATCGCAGGCGATCGGTAAGAGAGTGGATGCGCTCCTTCTTTCACACTTCCGCCGGCAAAAAGGCTAGCCCAAGACCGGCCACCCTCAGACCTGGGGTTGCCATTTGACCCCCCCACCACGAGGATTTTGTCGTGGACGTTGGGCCACTGGAGACGAAGCTCCAGTGGCCGATGTCGATCCATCCTCAGGCGAAGCAAGTATTGTTCCTCTCCAGAGTCAGAGAGTGAGCAAGTGAGAATAGAAGAAAAAAAAATATAGTTTCCATGAAAGAACAAACATGTATTAACTATTTTATCCTTATCTTAACTATAAAATTTTAAGTACACTAGGCATAAATGAAGATAATAAAATTCTCACCATTTTTTATTATGCATTTTTTGAAAGTTTTTCTTTTATTTAAAATAAAAATAAAACTGATAATAGATGCCAAATAATTTAAAATAAAAAAAATCCTCCCAATTGAAAATGATAATCAATACAAAAATGAAAATCCTCATAACTAAAAATGATAATCGATACGAAAAATAGATCCTTATGTAAGGGGCTGAGATCGTCTGCGGCGCTCGTTCCAGCGGCCATCCAGCGGCTGCTGCTACTGAACGAGCGTCATGTGGACGGCTTAAAATCTTAACCGTGTTTAAGTGATTACACTGTTAAACCGGCCAACAAACCAGCACACCGGTCCAACCTGAAACGACTCACTTGAAGGGAGAAAGGATCGACACACAATTGCCGTCGTCTCTGCCTCTTTCTTCGCAGGCCATGGAGCGAGATATTCTCTAAAGGGAGCAGAGGAGCAGAGGTGTAAGCTTTCTTCGACAACCCTGACTTGAGGCGTGCATGGTTTAAGGCTGCAATCCTCAGAGATGATAGCTTTGATGATAGCTGGTGGGAAGGTGTTATCACCGCGCGAGGTTCATGGTAATGATAGGTTTTTAGTTCACTTTAGGTGTACCAAGGATCAATGCGTTTCCCCTGCATATCTTCCTTCGTCTCCGTCGTGAATAGGTTAACAACAGTCGTGTTCCTCCTCTTGAAGAAGAAAGAACTCAGTTGGAACTGAAGAAGATGAAGATTCTATTGAAGAAGTTGACTAGTTATGGAGTACTGGAGTTCGAGCTCTTCTTGGGTTTTTGTCTATAACTACTACCTACTTTCTTTCTCTATCCTCTTTATTGGTTTCTCCGTTGTTGCTTTTGTTTTCCCCTTTCTCCGTTTCTTATTGTAACTCTTAAATTTAACTCTTCTACTGTAGCTTTGTTATCAATTTGGACCATCTTGTGATGGATTTGCAATCCTAGGTTAACAAAATCAAAATAAATTTGCCTATCGTAATCAATCAAGCAAGTGCAGGAAGCATTTCCGGAAAGAAGGTGCTTCTCAATGTGATGAATACACTGTCTCGCTTCTTCTTCACTTCTCTGCTGCAGTTCACAGAGCAAAAGAACCTTTGTAAAGGAAGAGCTCTGCATGCCCAAATCTTGAAAATTGGTCTGGGTTCAGATATCTACTTAGCTAATAGTCTTGTTAACCTGTATGCCAAGTGTGGTAACTTGGTTGAAGCTGCGCTCAAGTTTGAGGAGATACAGACCAAAGACGTCGTCTCATGGAACTGCATTATCAATGGCTACTCTCAACAAGGCCGTGTAGGCTCTGTTAATGTCATGGAGCTGTTTCGTATGATGAGAGCTGAGAACACCCTGCCCAATTCCCACACTTTTACTGGCATTTTTACAGCTGCCTCCAATCTCTCGGAAGCTTCAGTTGGACAGCAGGCTCACTCCCTTGCAATCAAGACTGACAACTATTTTGATGTGTTTGTGGGCAGCTCTCTGTTAAATATGTACTGCAAATCTGGCCTTCTTTTAGAAGCCCGCAATGTGTTTGATAGGATGCCCCAAAGGAATTCTGTTTCTTGGGCTGCAATGATTTCTGGATATTCTACTCAAAGACTTGCACTGGAAGCTTCTGCATTGTTGAAATTAATGCTTCAGGAAGAGGAGGAAGTGAATGAATTTGTACTTACTGGTATATTTAGTGCATTGGCTCTTCCTGAATACATATTGTGTGGAAAGCAAATACATGGTTTTGCACTTAAAATTGGGTTGTTATCATTTATTTCTGTTGGGAATTCTCTTGTCACTATGTATGCAAAATGTGGGAGCTTGGATGATGCACTTCAGACATTCAAGTCCTCTAGTGACAAGAACTCTATCAGTTGGTCTGCTCTAATTACTGGGTATGCTCAGACTGGGGATTCTAACAATGCTTTAATGATTTTCTCAGAGATGCAGAATGTTGGGTTCAGGCCAAGTGAGTTCACCTTCGTTGGGGTACTCAGTGCTTGTAGCGAGATAGGTGCTATTAGGGAAGGACAGCAAATTCATGGCTATTTGTTGAAATTGGGATTCGGATCGCAAACTTTTATAAGGACCTCATTAGTTGACATGTATGCAAAATGTGGTGAAGTCATTGATGCTCGTAAGGGTTTTGATCAAATAAAAGATCCTGACTTTGTGTTGTGGACTTCAATGATTGGAGGGTATGTACAGAATGGGGAGAATGAGGCGGCTTTGAATTTGTATGGTATTATGATGACGGAGGGGATCTTCCCTAATGAGTTAACCATGGCTAGTGTCCTTAAAGCCTGTTCCAGTCTTGCAGCTTTGGATCTCGGCAAGCAAATTCATGCTTGCACTGTTAAGTACGGTTTTACTTTAGAATTCCCAATAGGAAATACCTTGTCAAGCATGTATGCAAAGTGTGGGAACCTTGAAGATGCTAACGTTGCCTTCAGACGGATGCCTGTGAAGGATGTGGTTTCATGGAATTCAATGATATCCGGTCTCTCTCAAAATGGTCGTGGTGATGAAGCCCTCAAGCTATTTGAGGAGATGCGATTGGAGGGTACAAAGCCAGACTCTGTCACATTTGTTAACATTCTCTTTGCTTGTAGCCATATGGGTTTAGTAGAGAGAGGTTGGGTCTACTTCAAGTTGATGTTTGATGAATATGGCATAGTTCCAATGGTAGAACACTATGCTTGCATGGTTGATATCCTCAGCCGTGCTGGCAAACTTGAATTAGCCAAAGAGTTCATTGACTCAGTTCCCATTGACCATGGAATGTGTTTGTGGCGCATTTTGTTGAGTGCATGTCGAAATTATCGTAATTTTGATATAGGAATATATGCAGGGGAGAGACTAATGGAGCTTGGGTCCCAAGAATCATCAGCTTATGTGTTACTGTCAAGTATCTATACTTCCTTAGGTAGGCGGGAAGATGTAGAGCGTGTTAGAAGGGCAATGAGATTTCGGGGAGTGAACAAAACACCTGGTTGTAGTTGGATTGAGGTTAAGAGCAGGGTGCATGTATTTGTTGTTGGAGATCAGTTGCACCCACAAATTGTTGCAGTACGTAACTTGATACAGAGATTATTGAAGCAAATGAAGGATGAAGGTTACAAGCCTTCCTTTGATTCATCATTTCAAGATTTTTCTAACATGGAATAATGAAGAATTCGTGCTGTAGAGATCTGTTTATTTGGTTCTCTTGCCTAAATAAGTGGTTTAAGTTATTCCATTTTACTCCCTTATACATCCAGTACTCTTATGTACTAATGCTCCCCTACTCAAACTTTTACATCTGATTCCCCCATAAAACTGAACTCTCACCTCTCCTTCTCTATGATATTTTTAAACATCCAAGTTACCCCTCTATTGTTTTAACCCATTCTGTTTCTCTTTCGAGTTGAACGGTTCTCATTATTTGGTTGAAGCTTGATACTTGAACCATCGAATTATCCTCAATCTTCTCAAGCACTGAAATCAACTCAAAAGAGAGACAGATTTTTAATTTCTGCCACTCCCAAGACTTGGTAAAAGGTAATTTTAATGTTGAAAGTTGAAATTTCTAGATAACTTTTTAACTTTATACTGGAGTTCTACATGGCCCAAGGAGGTTGAACAGCTTGCAAGGTAGTTCGTTTATAATCCATACAAGGTTAGACAGTGAAAAGCTTTTAGTGTCATAGATAATTGACTTTTGGGCTCCTTATCTCTTGGCTCCTGTTAATGCGCATTTAATTGGCTTTATTTGGCATAGGTGATTGTTAGTTCACCTGATTTGAAAGCTAACCATGCAATTCACTGGCATGTGGATATCGTTTCAGAGAATCAGAAATATGGCAAGTAGTAGGTTACTCACAGTCTTACACCAGTTGTAATACATTGGCGCATGCATGAGATTGGATGCACTAATTTTAATCTGGTTGATGATTTAGGTTGGTGAAGCTGCTAGATGACATCATGGATAGTAGTAGCAGGTTCTTGATATTCATGGATACCAAGAAAGTTTGTGTCCAGAACACCAGACAGCTTCGGATGGATGGTTGGCCTGTCCTTTCAATCCATGGAGATAAGAGTCAAGCAGAGAGAGATTGGTTACTTTCAGAGTTCAAAGCTGGCAGGAGGCCCATTATGCCCATAATGACTGCAACAAATGTAGCAGCACGTGGTTTGGGTATCTACAGTGCTTGCCTGGATCAATGGTAACTGGGTTCTTTAAGTACCTTCAGGACACCTATTTGACCTGATATATTATGAGTATAGGCATGGAATCTGTATTAGGCTTGGATTGTATGTTCATTAGTCTTCTAGGAATAAAACAAAAATGTAGGTTTAAGCTCTAACATTGTTATGATTATAACTCTATCGATGGTGCATGGATGGTATTTGTTTATCAGTTGTCTTTTAGATAGATTTGTTTTATTCCATACATCAAGATCCTCATTTTAAAAGATTATTAATGTTAGCATTCAGGTGGATGGATGTGGATGCTACATAATGTACTGTGGATGAGATCTTCAATATGTTGATAAGAATAAATAAAGATTGGCTTGGATGGGTGTAATTTGTTGAATAGCCATTGTAGCTTGGAGAAACAACTCAATACTCATCTCTTTTCTTATTTCCTGGTTGTGATGACAGATATGTGCAGGATTTGAAATTTGTGATAGATTATTATTTTCTGGGATCCTAGAAGATTATGTCCACCGTATTGGTCGAACAGGCAGGCTGGGGCAAAGGGAACAGCATATACATTCATCACTGCTGGAAATGCTAGATTTGCCAAGAAACTTATTAAAATCCTTGAGGAAGCTGGACAAAAAGCCGCAATGTGTGGAGCGTCACCTCCTCCATCAAGTTGTGCTCTTCCTTCGTACATACATTTTTATGTAAATGGTGTTTATATATATGCATTCTGTCAGTAACTTCTGGATTCCACTAAATAATATGTACATAATCTCCTAAATCAACCAAAACTGTATTTGTACTCCTTGTTGTTTCCCTAAACTTTAATTTCCACCTTTCTGTTGCATGTTGGACCTCACCTTCTAGTTCCATTAAAGTTTATCCTCTGCTTTGGGCATGAATTGTTGATATGGTAGACTATTTCTAGATGGTAATTATGCCCTGTTGTTTTATAGTCATGTAGAGTTTCTCATCTTTTTTACACGTAGGTTTATTTTTCTTTGCATTGATATTCAACCAATTCTCAATGTTAAATGGTCTTTTTCTGTTTCTGCTTCTATAGCCCAACAGGTCATGGGGGATTCCGTGATTATGGGAGAGGTTTTGGTGGCTGCCCATGGAGTTGATTAATGTGGGTTGTGGATAGCCAGAGACGTATGAATTGCAAAACTGATCGACCCCTCCAACCATCTGGGGCTTGTATTTTGAGATTTACTGATTGATGGTTGGACCTGACATATTGTGGTAACTTCTCTTAATTGCAGATTGCAGTGCCTGAGAAGCCTTCACATTGGAGCTCAAATGGTCACCATTAGCTGAGCCTGTAGGCTTAATGTATGGAGGTTTGTAAGACAGAACTACTCCACTAAGGAAAAAGAAAAAGAAAAGGCAACCTCAATTCTTATCTCTCTCTTTTCCGCTCTGGTTTCCACCTCTGCCTTTTGCATGTTTTCCACTGATTGAATTAGATTATTCTGCACAGTTATTGTTACTTTCATCCAAGGGGTTATTCAACTGATGGTTGGGCTGCCATGTTCTGCAAAACCTTCTTGAGATTGTGTTTGTTGTTTCATTAGTCGTAACATCCCATATGCTGCCAGGTACGTTCTCTATCTAATAATTTTATTTCCTGCAGTTAGATGATGCAGTATGGAGAGTAGAACACTGGTATGTCCAAACTGGGAAGATGGTATCTGTGGTTTGTTGAATATTTAGTCATAGAAGAAGAGGAAGCTTTGATGGTTTAAGGAGGTAGCTTTGTCATTAAGATAATCTAGGCAGAGCCAGGTATAAAGAAATCACCCACTTGCCAATGCCAATTACCAAGGTCTGATTATTTATTGTGGGACATTCCATTTAGAATAAAAATTTGTGTGTTCATTGTGATTCCCATGGATTCTGGTCCCATATTAGTGTTGAAGTTGTTATTGCTTGATATTTGTTAGGAAACAAGCATTAAATAATCAAAACAGTAGTTGAACTTGAACAAAGAAAAGAGAGAAGAAGAAGAAGAGAGATGAAGAATTAGTAGAAGAGGCTTGTGATTCTTGCTTAAGAGTCTAGAATCACAGAGCCCTTTTATTTATAGCTTCTAATGAATCTAATACAACTTGAGAGACAAGTAATTGTCCTCTAGAAAAAGGAAACAAAAAATTACAACTTTAGTAACTTCCTAGCTCCTAAAATAGAAAATTCTGAAAGTAGAAACTACCACCAAAATAAAAACTATGCTTTCTAAAAACTCCCAAAACTTATGTAGCAAGACTCCTACATTAGAAATAGAAACTATGCAGTTTTTACTGTTCACGTGAACAGTAACATGAACAATAAAATAGTCCAGACTTGCATATACTTCAATACTCCCCCTCAAGCTGGAGTGTACACAAAGAAAACTTCAGCTTGCACAATAAGAATAAACTTGAAAGGTAGCACCAATCTTGAATCGTGTAGCAATGGCAGACGTCAATAAACACTGAGAAAACTTTACCCAGGAGATAATCAACACCAACTTAAAAAAACTTTAATTCTTCATGTCAATAGAACCATCCAATAATAAGAACAATCGACGATGTTGAAGACGAACAAAGTCCATAAGTATAACAGGATCAAAGATACTATCCATATAATGCCGGTAGTAGGAGAAATATCCACACTAAATCTTCAAAATTGCAACTCCAATGTCCATAAGTATAGCAGGATCAAAGACACCATCTACATAATGCCGGTAGTAGAGAGAAATATTTATACTAAATCTTCAAAATTACAACTCCAATGTCCATATAAATGCTTCACAAGAAGGCAAGTAATAGGCAAAGTATAGGTAGGTAAAAGGCAATATTGATTACTGTGGACCAAGTAGGTAGGTAAAAAATAGTATAGGTTACTGTGGACCAAGTAGGTAAGGTAGTATGGGTTACTATGGACCAAATAGATAAGGTAAAAGATGATGAGATGGGTTCTGCGGACCAAGTAGGTAAGGTTAAAGGGACAAGATGGGTTCTAGTAGAGACCAAGTAGGTAAGGTAAAAGACAGTATGAGTTACTATGAACCAAATAGATAAGGTAAAAGACAGGATGGGTTACTACGGACCAAATAGGTAAATTAAAAGACAGTATGGGATACTGCAGACCAAGTAAGTAAGGTAGTATGGGTTACTACAGACCAAGTAGTTAGGTAAAGGACAATATAGGTAAAGACATGTAATGATATCATTGTAGAATGCCATAAGTTGAGGACAAAGATCTTTACAAATAATATCCATCAGCACATCTTGAGTAGATATAGAATAAGGTACCATTCTCCCCCTCACGTGTAGCATTACACGTGGACAATTAATGATGACCAGTGACAAGCATCTTAAAGTATGAACACAAAAGAAACTCAAGAAGGAAAAGTAGCAGCCACATAGCAGTGTATTATTCACCAATATAGTTGATCAAGCAGCAGAAAATCGTCTCACAAGACAAAGTCTTGTGCACCAAGGGGGAAAAAAAATTCTGGACCACCGCTAACCCTTAGGCAGGAGCAAATTAGATCAGGAAAAAATATATATTAAACGAGCTTGGAATCTCAAAATTGTAATAGTCGTTGCAGCAATCCACTCTGAAGAAGTGCAACAGCAGTTGCTGCAGTAGCAGATAATATCAGATCTCGGACCATAGCAGCAAACTTCTGCTAGATTTGAAACTCTAACAGATCTCGATATGAAGGAAAAATAGTCCTCTAGGTCTTTGTAGAAGTATTAGATAAAAAGAAGGCTAAACTTGATTATGAAATAAACAACGGAAGAAGTAGTAAAGCAAGAAGGTAGCAGCAGAATTTTTCAAAAGAGAGAAATTCAATGAAACAGGGGTACTAGTATACGATTTGCAACTAAACTTATAGCACAAACAATGGAAGACAATACTTAGGTCTTGCAATCCGAATTATGGGCATATCTTTGCAAGAATCAAGAGGAATCCCAAGACATCAGTTATAGTGCGATTGAACTTCAAACAATAGATACTTTACAATTGGAATCTAATAAGTAATTCAATACATGCCTTCGATTTGGCATCTTCCATGTGATTTAAAAAAGAAAAAAAAGCAGACACCTTGGGGTATAAGGCGTCTAAGGCTCTTGAGGCGATGCCTAGGCAATGCCTCATACCCCAAAGCGGTTGCCTTATTGCCTGAAAATGAGGCGACACCGATTTGAGGCGCTCCGAAAGTGCCTGGACGCCTAGGCAACAAGGCAACAAAGTGGTAGCTCTTAGACGATAAAAGGGAAAAAAACTGCCCGTCAATAAGCGGTTGAAAAACCACCTTGCCACCTAGGTGAATGCTTTGACAACACTGCTTGGGAGTCATTTATAAATTAATATTTTCAAAATAAAAATGACTATCAGATGACATGATTGATTTGGTAAGCTAGAAATTATTTGAAATTGAGCAATTGTTGTCTGGCTCCATGCTGTTGGAGTCCATATCTGCAAGGAACTTGTCAGCAATGATGTGTTTCACAACTTTAAACTCCGTCATTTCCATCTTTTCCATCTTCCGTATTTTTTCTTGAACCAAGGAATCAATAGTTTTGCTGGGTGAACTGTGATTCTATCTTTTATAAATTAACCAATTTCAGATTCCAATGACTTTCCATTTATGACCCTTGTGAAGAATTTGAGGGGAGCCATTTAATGGCATGTTGGATTTCTAGTACTCCATAATGTATAGATCTGTTTATTGGAGGAGCATGATGACCACAGCCTTTAAGGGTCTGTGATAGGACCCTAGGAGGTAGCCACGTGGAAGGGGTGGGTGGCGAGAGTGAGAGTTAGGGGTGATTAAGGGGATTATAAATGCTGGGGGGGGGGGAATTGAGAGGAGAGGGGATGGGGTATTTTGTAGTGGAGTTGGGGAAGCTTTTGGCGGGGCAGCCTTTGGCAGAGGTCACCATGAGGTGTTAGGGTGACTGGCACCATTAAAACCATTGAATTCTTGTGTAATTCTTCAGTTTTGTATTGAATTTCATAGTGGATTTGAAAGTTCTTATCAACTGTTATCAGAGCAGCCACGATTCGAGGGAGGCAAGATGTCTTTATCTCTGTTTACCAGAGAAGAGAGTGTGCAGAATTGGTTAATGGAAGTTGAAATCTTCTGTCGAGAACAACAGATCGAGAAGGAGCAATGGTTAACAGTGGCTCTCCATTACCTAGAAGAAGAAGAAGCGCTAGAGCGGCTCTGCCGGAAGGAATGGCCAGAGTTGGACTGTTCGAGTTTCAAGAAGGCCTTGTAGAACCACTTCGGTATTGGTAGGGAGATAGGTCTGAGTCCAAGATTGGATACTTACCAAAATGCAACTGCCATCATGTTCAATGAGAGATGGAATCGCAGGATAAGCAGAATAACGCCGGAAAAACGACAAAAAGTGCACTGGAGGCAGTCGTCGGGAGGTACCACCGATTGGCTGCAAGCAGTGCTTGTCATTGAACGTGGAGAAGAAAGAGGAGAAGCTCGATTTTGAACCCCTACTGTTCTGGAGTACGGGCGAGCGCTAATGCCGGCGAATCAAATGGTGTTGAGGGGGAGTGAATTGAGTAGGCTTGGGGACTGATGTTGGAAGATTTCCGCGCGGCCGCTAGGATTTCTTCTCACTGCAGTTGGAGAAGACGATGCCAAAGAGGGTTTTGTGTTTGTTTAAAAGACCCCAACCCGGTTCAACTAGACGACTCAACCCATAGGAGCTAAGGGTTAAACCTTGGACCCCAACATCAAGCCCAAGCACTGGCATGGGCCAGACAGTCACTGCGGTTGGGCCATCTTGAAGGCCCAATTCTACTTGTGCTGCCAGCCCATTTCTGTCGACCCATTCTGGCCTTTTGATCTAGGCCCAAATTCAGATCAAATGCATTCTGAACGGCCCCCAGGGGCTCAACCCATTTTGTATTGACCCAAAAGCGCAGCTCAACCAAATCAACGGTCTAACGGACCGTCGTCTTCAACCTACAACTATTGAGCAGGCGTGGCAACGACAAGCCCTACCTGCCTAGTTTACCAGAGGCAGCGAGTGCTGAACATGGCGTGGAAGGAGGTCGCATCAGTCACGATGGCAGCGGTTCTGCATCTCTGGCGAAAACAAACCCCCTATTCCATCTTCTATCTTCACCGCCATGAGCAGTGCTGCAATCCAGAGGCCACAAGAGTTGAGGGTGGTATAGCATGGGTGGTTTTGGTGATGTGAACGACAGCAGCGGTGTGGCAGCTCTGCTATGGAGAAGACCCCGGTGGATCTGATTGTGTTGGCGATGTTCTGATGGTTAGAAATTCAGTCAGATTATGGTGATGCAAACGACAGCAGCAGTGTGGCATTTCTGCTACGGAGAAGACCCCGGTGGATCTGATCATGATGGTGATGTTCTGATGGTTAGAAGTTCAGTCAGATTAGATAGATCTCGGAATGAAATTTTTGTTACCGAACACAGGAATAGGATCTTCTAGGAAGGGAGATACCTCAAGGCATTCACCATTAAGCGCATGCAAGTAAGGAGACCAACTTATATTCCTTCCTGCAGAAGTTTCCCCCTACTATAGAAACAGGTGGGAATCTGTTTGATAAACGCTCTTTCTAGAGAATGAGGAGCAGGTATGCAGATATTTCCAGCAACAACCCGAGAAGACCACGTGTTCTGTTTCTGCAATTTCTGAAACTCCTTAGATTTGTTCCATTGGTAGATTTGTTGGCTGTCGAAGGATTCAAGAAGGTCATGCCATCAGCTTTTGGGAAGAAACCCATCACTGTTATTCATTGGAACCAAAAAGCAGTTGTGTGCGAAACTATGCAGGAGATTACTTTGTCCACATGCTGATCCAATCCAACATTGTAGGGCGACTAGTTGAGTTGAAGTCCGATGGTGCGTATGCAGCTGACCTTAGTAAGAGTTATGACTGCTGTACAGCTTATAGACTCAGGAGGCTTTATTCAACAGAACAATTGAAGCTGTTGTTAACGAGTATAATGACCTCTTCACTGGACAATTGGCGAGTCACAGGAAACATTTTTGAGTCTCTGCTGCTTGTGGTTGAAGAGGGTACTGAGAAGGACATCCCTGAGGCTTTGGTGACGAGAGTAAAGCATAGATCATTGCAAGTCATTAACTGAGTGATGCTATTGGATACCAGATGTGTCTCTGGAAAGGGGCCTACTATTGGGCCTCTGCACATATTGCTGAATTGGAATGGCTGTGGCAAACATCTGAAGACCAAACTTTAAATTTTTCTTCACCTTGACGACGGGCACCACGTGGAAGAGGGGGGGGGGATTGGGAGGAGAGGGGATGAGGTATTTTGTAGTGTGAGGTAGGGCAGCCTTTGGCTGAGGGCACCGTGAAGTGTTAGGGTGACTGGCACCATTAAAACCAGTGATTCTTGTGTAATTCTTGAGTTTTGTATTGAATTTCGTAGGGATTTGAAGGTTCTTATCAGTCTGGTTTTGGGTCCATTCTCTTGATGAAATCAGGAACTGTAGCCAAGGGATGTTCAAGCCTAGAAATAAGGAATTGTGGGGCCTATCCAAAGGTTTACGTAGCTTGTGAATTGGAGATTTTCTAGTTTTGTTTTATGCTGAGATATTTCCAGCTTATGTAACTTGTGGTTTACAGATCTTCATGTTCTCATAATCGTGGGATTGTTTTATAATTTTCTCTCTGTTATATTTTTTATTTTAATACCAATGCTGGATATTTCCGGACCTTCTATTTCATTTTAATCTAATAGATTAGGTTGTTTTGTTAGTTGGGAGACTCCCTTTTAGCTTGTGCATGGCAGATTCGTAGTGTGTTTAGTTTCTTAATTTTGTTTCTTTTAACGTAATTTCTGTTTCCTGATTAGGTAACTCTTGATTTTGATTAGTGATCGTGTCGCTAACCAATCAAAAATAAAATCCTATACTAATCTAGCAAGCAGAAAGTACGGGGTCGAACTATGGGGAGCTGAAAGGCTAAGTTACTAAGATTGAATTCAACAAAACTAAATTTAAACTAAATCTATTAATCAATGCAAAAACTTAAATTATGAATATGTGAAGATCTTTGGGATTTCGAATCCCCAATGCTTTTCCCTAACCGATATAACTCTATACTTCAAAGTAAATTAAGGATGGTCTTCCTAGGTATTGCCCTATCTTCGCAAGACTATCGTCCTTCGCGGAAGCTTGGCACGCTTAGTTCGCTGAGCTATAGAACATCTTTGGCCAAACTCAAACACAATCAACTAGAAGAGATAGAACAATCAACTTAATGAAATAAGCATGGTTCATCTACATCCCAAAGAAAAGGAACTAGCTACTCATTATCATAAAGTTCATAAGAAAAATAAAGATGAAACATAGGGGGAGAGAGAGAGATGTGGTCTTCTTCTTCAGCAATGAGAGAGATCAGAGCCGCATTCGCCTTCTTCTTTTCTTCTCTGTGGCTGGCTTCTCTTTTATGTCTCCCGCACACAATGAATCCCCTCTCTTTACCCGTAGATTTGACCTTTATTCTTTCGGAATTTGGAAAAACTCAAAACTGGAAAGTTGTAGATATTTTCAATATCGTTCCATAGCATCTTGAATCATCGAAATCCAAGCTCATACGAGAGAGATATGCCCAAAATACTGAAGGTAGGTCTGTTTACCCGATTTTCAGATTTATTACCAATTTTGTTCCTTAGACCTCCACCTGTTTCCAATTTGGCTAAGATCTCACTTTTCATGATTTCTTGGGAAGCAAGATTGACTGCCATGATTTAAAATCCACCAATATCTAATATATTTGCCAACTTTACTCCATATTATCTCTAATATTCAAAATCACCTTATTCCTGAAAAATACACAAAAATACTCAATTAGCTCTCTTTAATTAAATAAGTATGGGGAATTAAATCAAATAAATAATGGTAAATGCATGCTTATCAAATACCCCCACACTTGAGTGTTTGCTAGTCCTCGAGCAAAACAAAACAATAAAAGTAATACAGAAAATAAAGAAAGAAAAACCTAACTCACTTTCGTAGGAATCACGGTTGCACTTAGCATGTGCAACAAGCCTTTAAACCCCTAGGTTACCCTAGTGGACGAGTTGTGTCTCGTGAGTGTTTGCGAGAGAATATACACACAAAATTCTTAAGTGCTCTTCTAATTATTACGGCGGTAGTAAGAGTAGAAAGATAGATTCCAAGACAAGGACACTCCACTAAAGATTGAAGGGAATATAGGCACCCCCACACTTAAGCTCTTTACACCCTCTCTTGAGTCTAGCTCTAGGCAAACAATTCAATCGAGAAGTCTCCTCTTATCTTCAGTCTACCAGTTCACCCTCAAATAAAACTAAACTAGATACCAAATAATACCAAGAACTCAAGATCTAAGCAATATTGACCTTCTTAGACATTTCTCCTTTATAAGCACATTAATTCACTTCTTTCTTTAATGGTCACAGTTCTAGTTCGTGCAATGTCTTGCCTCTTAAGCTTTCTAGATGGCCTATGTAACGAGTGTTGGGTCAGCCGCTCTCAAGCCAGATGGCCTTAAGGGACTAGGTGTAGAATACCCCTCGAACTTACTTACTCAAGCCAACTAGGCTACAGGCCAAGACTGGACCAAAGACACCCCAACTGTTTGACGCGAGGCACGATGTTGGTGACACCGAGACCCGGTTACTAAGAAGGAGGTCTAACCTTTAAACTTCAGCATATTTTTTTCTTTTTCTTTTTTCACATTATACTTCAATTCACTTCACATTTAAATAGTCTAAAATCGGTCTCAACTTGTCACCGTAAGCACAAGGCAATACAAGATAACTAGATGGTCAAACTTTTTGGACTACCTGGAATTCCTATTTTCCGATTCAGCCTCGGTCTCAAAATGTAAAACCCATTACTATTCTCTCAAGAGGGTGTTCATTACATCAGATGGGATTTCTAAAACACTTAAACTCTCATTTTGTATCTAAGCAAGGAATTAAAACATTTATCTTACCAAAGCCAGAAAAAAATTGGGCACTTTTTTATCTTTGTGACAATGCTCTACCAACTATCAACAAGTCTTACTCGAGTTGACACCCCCCCACACTTAAATTATGCAATGACCTCAGTGCATGCAAAAAAAATAATGGAAGCAAATAGAGGAAAGAGTGTACCCGATGTTTGAAATCATGATAGAGCACGCTACAGTAAAACCTAACAACAAACAAAGAAAAGAGAAGAAAAAGAACAAGAAATAACATCTATACAAATGGGTTGCCTCCCATAAAGCGCTAAGTTTAGTGTCTTCAGCCAGACTCAGTGAGAGACTCATGAAGAGTCTTGAGGCAAGTCTTCTAGGTCCAACTCCTCAATAAGTTGGCCATCAGCAAGGCCATCAATATAGGGCTTTAGTCGTTGGCCATTTACCTTAAAGGTTTGCCCATTGAGTGGGTTACGGATCTCTATCGCACCATGGGGAAATACTTGAACAATCACATAAGGACCATCCCATCGAGATCGAAGCTTACCAGGAAATAAGCGCAATTTAGAATTAAACAACCACACTCGCTGATCAGGTACAAAGGACTTCCGAGTAATATGTTTATCATGAAAAGCTTTGGCTCGGTCCTTATAAATGCGCAAATTATCATAAGCATCATTACGCAATTCTTCTAATTCAGATAATTGAAGACGGCGAGTAGAACTAGCGTCAGACATATCAAAATTAAATGTCTTAATTGCGCAAAATGCCTTATGCTCTAACTCAACAGGAAGATGACAAGCTTTACCGAAGACTAAACGGTATGGTGACATACCAATAGGAGTTTTATAAGCAGTTCGATAAGCCCATAATGCATCCTCTAATCTAACAGTCCAATCTTTGCGGTAAGGTCTAATGGTCTTTTCCAAGATGCGCTTGATCTCACGATTAGAAACCTCCACTTGACCAGATGTCTGAAGATGGTAAGGAGTGGCAACCTTATGGGTAATGGAGTATTTCTTCAGCAAAGATCCAACCCGCCAATGACGGAAGTGACTACCGCCGTCACTAATAATAGCTCTAGGAAAGCCAAAGCGGCTAAAAATATGGCTCGGATGAAGGACATCACTACCTTATGATCATTGGTCCTAGTAGCTTTAGCTTCTACCCATTTAGAGACATAGTCAACTGCTACAAGTATGTATTCATGACCAAATGATTTAGGAAAAGGTCCCATAAAATCAATACCCCATACATCAAAAACTTCAACAACAACAATGGGGCTAAGGGGCATCATGTTTCTATGGGAAATATTGCCAACCTGTTGGCATCTAAGGCATGCTCTACAAAAAGAATGGGCATCTTAAACAATGTAGGCCAAAAAAAACCACTCTGCAGCACCTTTTCTGCAGTCTTATTACCACTAAAGTGTCCCCCACAGTCAAGAGTATGACAAAAGGATAAAATACTTTGAATCTCACTCTCGGGGGACACAACGACGAATGACTTGGTCCGAACAATAACGAAAGAGCTCGGGATCTTCCCAATAATAGTATTTAAGTGAGGAGAAGAAGCGGTCTTTAGCAGCCTTATCCCAAGCAGAAGGAATCCTCCCCGTAACAAAATAATTAACAATATGAGCATACCAAGGTGTAGATGTAGAAGATATAGCGAATAATTGCTCATCAGGAAATGTCTCACTAATCAACTTAGAGGGGATAGAATCAAGAGGAATCCGAGATAAATGATCTGCTACAACATTCTCTGAGCCTTTCTTATCTCTAATCTCTAGGTCAAACTCTTGAAGGAGTAGAATCCAGCGGATGAGCCTAGGCTTGGCATCAGGCTTAGAGAGAAGGTGCCGAAGAGCTGTATGATCTGAATAGATAATCACCTTTGAGCCCAAAAGATATGAACGAAACTTATCAAGGGCAAAAACCACTGCTAGTAATTCCTTCTCAGTAGTAGTATAATGCATCTGAGCATCTGAGAGGGTCTTACTAGCATAGTAAAGAACGACTGGTTTCCCATCTACCTTTTGACCCAAAATAGCACCAAGAGCAAAATCAGATGCATCACACATAATCTCGAAAGGGAGATACCAATCAGGTGATTTCAAGATAGGTGCTTTAGACAATAAATCTCGAAGGGTATGGAAAGCATGAAGGCATTTCTCATCAAAGGTAAAAGGGGCATCCTTTGCAAGTAAATTGCATAAGGGTCTAGAAATCAAGCTGAAGTTCTTAATGAAATGCCTATAGAATCCAGCATGGCCTAAGAACGATCGGACTTGCTTAATAGAAGTGGGAGGGGGTAGTTTGGCAATAACCTCAACCTTGGCCGGATCGACCTCAATACCATGTGCAGACACTATGTGTCCAAGGACAATTCCTTCTTGAACCATAAAATGGCTCTTCTCCCAACTTAAAACAAGGTTGGTCTCCACACATCTTTTAAGAACTTGTGATAACCGGTTGAGACACTCGTCAAAGGAAGATCCAAAGATGGAGAAATCATCCATGAAAACCTCTAAGGATTGGCCAACCATATCAGAAAAGATGGCCATCATGCACCTTTGAAAGGTGGCTGGAGCATTACATAATCCAAAAGGCATGCGTCTAAATGCAAATGTACCAAAGGGGCAAGTGAAGGTTGTTTTCTCTTGGTCAATAGGGCAAATGGGAACTTGGTTGTAACCAGAGTAACCATCAAGAAAACAATAGTGGCTTTGCCCGGCTAGTCTCTCTAGAATCTGATCAATAAATGGCAAGGGGAAGTGATCCTTTTTGGTGACTGTGTTCAACTTTTGGTAATCGATGTAGACACGCCAACCTGTAGTGGTACGAGTTGGGACGAGATCACCATTGTCATTCGGAACCACAGTAATGCCGGATTTCTTAGGGACAACCTGAGTAGGACTGACCCATTCACTATCAGAGATTGGGTAAATAATTCCGGCATCTAACCACTTAATCACCTCTTTTTTCACCACCTCTCTCATATTAGGATTCAGACGACGCTGAGGATCCCTACGGGGTTTCGCTCCATCCTCACAATATATCCTATGCATACATATGGAAGGGTCTATGCCCTTAAGATCAGCTAAGGACCAGCCAATAGCTGACTTGAATTCAGAAAGCACTCCTAGAAGGTGGTCTTCTTGCCTAGGTGATAGATCAGAAGAAATAATGACAGGCAATGTTTCATTTTCCCCTAAGAATGCATACTTTAGATTGGAAGGGAGAGGTTTAAGTTCCAACTTAGGGGGAGATATGAGGGATGAGGGTTGGGGAGATGCAGCTAATGGAGGTAGAGGCTCAAATCTCTTTGGAAATGGTGGCTGCTCCAAAGGAGTGGAAGAGTCCAACAATGTGTTGACTTCCTCAATAAGTTGGTCGATTCTCCCGGATGACAAGTAACGTTGTAGGGAATCATCAATAAGCATGTTTGGAGTATAATCCGCCACTTCCTCATCAATAAGGTTATTCGCAAAGCACTCTTCATCTCTATTTGGGCTTAAGGATGCATTGAAGATGTTGACTCTAAGTTTCTTATTTCCAAATGATATATCCATGACACCCGATCTACAATTGATGCAAGCATTCGTGATGGCTAAAAAGGGGCGTCCAAGAATGACTAGTGGTAACTTATTGGTAGGTTGGATTATCCATATCTAGGATCAAAAAATCGACAGGAAAATATAGATCATCAACCTTTACCAAAACGTTTTCAAGTAGCCCACGAGGTCGTTTGATTGAGCGGTCTGCTAATTGTAGTATCACATCAGTGGATTTCAAATCTCCTAGGCTAAACCTATCATAAACTGAGCCGGGTAAAATATTCACACTGGCTCCCAAATCAAGCAATGCTTTGCTTATGGATAGATCTCCAATGACACATGAAATTAAAGGTGTACCAGGATCTTTAAGCTTAGGGGGCAGTTGGTTGGAAATTATAGAGCTAACTTGTTCAGTTAGGTGCACAGTTTTCAGAGTCTGAGTTCCCATCTTACGCTTTTGGGTGCATAGATCTTTTAAGAATTTAGCATAAGCTGGGACTTGCTTGATAGCATCCAATAGTGGGAGATTGATATGAACTTGTTGGAATAAATCAATCATTTCTTGCATCTTAGCATTCTTTCTAGGATCTGGAATTGAGGATTTAAGAGCTTCAGGGAAGGGGGTTTTGGGAGTGTAAGATTTAGGAGTAGGACCATCTACAATTGGAATTTGCAACCCCTTACGAGGAAATTGATGGGTAATACTCATAGGTGGTGTCTCTTTACTAGGCTTGTGTGCATCATCACCAGTCTCATGGGTCAAATCAACATCTTCTCGACTCTCAAGATCGATGGGCAATGGCTTAGGAATGGACAAAGGTGAATAATATTTCTTCCCACTACGTGTCACATGAGACCTTTGGTTGGACTTGTTCTTTCCCGCACCCAATTTGATGATTAGGGTTACCTATTGGTTGACTAGGTAATTGGCTAGCCTCCCTCCTACTGATGGCATCAGCTAGTTGACCAAGTTGGGTTTCCAATTTGTTAATGGATTGAGAATGGAAATGCAACAATTGAGTATTTTGCTCTAATCCACTAAGTGTTTTTAGTACCTTATCCTCAAATGATGAATTATGTGAGGGCTGTTGCTCATTCCTATAGGCATTTTGGTGCATATTAAATGGAGGTGGATATGGGGTTTGTTGTCCTAATGACAAGAGATGGTCCAATTTCTTTGATAGAAAGTCAACCTTAGTGTTCATTTCAACAGTAGGATTGATCTCATAGAGACCGCTCCTCGTTGGATGCCCAATGGGTGGAATCTCAGTCCTAATTGCTGAAGCATGGTATTGGGAATTTTCACTAAGGGTCTCAAAGAATTTCCATGCCTCTTTCTCATTCTTGTGCATGAAAGTCCCACCACAAGAAGAATCAACCATTTGCCTATGTCGGTCTCTAAGGCCATCATAAAAGCATTGAACCAATTGCCATTTAGGAATAGCATGGTGGGGGCACTTTCGAAGTAATTCTTTTAGTCTTTCCCATGCCTCATGAAATTGTTCTCCTTCTTGTTGGGAGAAACTTGTTATTGCTCTCCTAATGCTATTGGTACGACCAATGGGGAAGAACTTTTTAAGGAACTCCTGTTGCATTTCTGCCCAAGTGGTAATTTTAACATTATCTAAAAAATGAAGCCAATGCTTAGCTTTATCTTTAAGGGAGAATGGGAAAAGCAATAACATTAAAGCATCAACTGAGAGGTTTTGAATTTTAATCGTGGAGGACACCTCTAAAAACTCATCTAAGTGCTGATAGGGCTCTTCATTGGCAAGTCCATAAAAAGATGGTAGCATTTGAATCACACTAGATTTGATCTCATATTGAGCTGCCTCTATGTTAGGCAACTTAATGCAAGAAACCGGAGTATATATCGTAGGAATGAAATGCTCACTCAAGGGCCTCATTGGAGGCTCATAGTTTGCCATGGTTCTTTGCCTGCTAAGGTTGGCCAATGTCTCTTCTAACTCTAAGTCAAGTGGAGTCAACTCAGGGTTTAGGGACGGACGACCATGCATACACACAGAAGAAAAAAAAAAAAAAGAATAAGCTAAATAAGGAAAATTAAAAGAAAATAACTATAGCAAAAGGGAGAGTTTAGGACGTACCTGAAGTGCAATCCACGTGATCTTTCAAACAAAAGTTACACATGTGGGATCTGAGGGATGGGGATTTTAAAAAATTAACCTAAACAACCCAATCTAATGCAAATATTACAATTGAAAAGTCCTAAATACAATTATATCTAAGAAAGAAAAGATAACAACCTAAACTAATTATCGAATCGCTACTCTTGCAGTTACCTACAAAACAAAAGAAAAAGAGATTAGTTAAATAAGCAAAGAAAAATAAAAAATTAAAAAACACTAAAATTACTCTAAAAATTATGCCTAATTGACAAAAATCAATATTAGCAACCGTGCTTTGGTTCCCCGGCAACGGCGCCAAAATTTGATCGTGTCGCTAACCAATCAAAAATAAAATCCTATACTAATCTAGCAAGCAGAAAGTACGGGGTCGAACTATGGGGAACTGAAAGGCTAAGTTACTAAGATTGAATTCAACAAAACTAAATTTAAACTAAATCTATTAATCAATGCAAAAACTTAAATTATGAATATGTGAAGATCTTTGGGATTTCGAATCCCCAATGCTTTTCCCTAACCGATATAACTTTATACTTCAAAGTAAATTAAGGATGGTCTTCCTAGGTATTGCCCTATCTTCGCAAGACTATCGTCCTTTGCGGAAGCTTGGCACGCTTAGTTCGCTGAGCTATAGAACATCTTTGGCCAAACTCAAACACAATCAACTAGAAGAGATAGAACAATCAACTTAATGAAATAAGCATGGTTCATCTACATCCCAAAGAAAAGGAACTAGCTACTCATTATCATAAAGTTCATAAGAAAAATAAAGATGAAACATAGGGGAGAGAGAGAGATGTGGTCTTCTTCTTCAGCAATGAGAGAGATCAGAGCCGCATTCGCCTTCTTCTTTTCTTCTCTGTGGCTGGCTTCTCTTTTATGTCTCCCGCACACAATGAATCCCCTCTCTTTACCCGTAGATTCGACCTTTATTCTTTCGGAATTTGGAAAAACTCAAAACTGGAAAGTTGTAGATATTTTCAATATCGTTCCATAGCATCTTGAATCATCGAAATCCAAGCTCATACGAGAGAGATATGCCCAAAATACTGAAGGTAGGTCTGTTTACCCGATTTTCAGATTTATTACCAATTTTGTTCCTTAGACCTCCACCTGTTTCCAATTTGGCTAAGATCTCACTTTTCATGATTTCTTGGGAAGCAAGATTGAATGCCATGATTTAAAATCCACCAATATCTAATATATTTGCCAACTTTACTCCATATTATCTCTAATATTCAAAATCACCTTGTTCCTGAAAAATACACAAAAATACTCAATTAGCTCTCTTTAATTAAATAAGTATGGGGAATTAAATCAAATAAATAATGGTAAATGCATGCTTATCAATTAGCTCCAGGCTTTCGTGAAACCAAGTATATCTCACTTGTATTTATTTATTTTTTATGTAATTGCCAGGAACACTGTCCAATGATTTGATAGTGGATTGGAATTTGGAAAGATGGTTTAGTTGGTTATAATGGAGATTTATCTCAACACCTCCAACTCCCCCACCCCCCAAAAAAATGCACTCCCACACAAAAAAAGAAAAGAAAACAAAAACCAATCCTCCCAACTGGAAAAAAGCCCCCGGGGGGGGGGGTGTTATGCTATTTCATGTATTATGAGTTATGACTTGAGTTTTCTATTTGATATTTTCCGGGGTCCCTAGAAGATTATGTCCATCGTATTGGTCGAACAGGCAGAGCTGGGGCAAAGGGAACAGCGTATACATTCTTCACTATTTGAAATGCTAGATTTGCCAAGGAACTTATTAAAATCCTTGAGGAAGCTGGACAGAGAGTCAGTCCTGAACTAGCTGCAATGGGGCGTGCAGCGCCACCTCCTCCATCAGGTATTGCTTTTCCTTCATACAACTGTTTTTGTGTACGTATGTATGTATGCGCGCTGTATTCCGCTAAACCATTTGTACATAATCTCCTAAATCAACCAAAACTGGATATCTACTACTTGCCATTACCTAAACTTTAATTTCCATCTTTCTGTTGCATGTTTGACCTTACCTTCTAGTTCCACTAAACCATGTCTAAGTAATCTCCTAAATTAACCAAAACTGGATATCTACTCCTTGCCATTACCTAACTTTAATTTCCACCTTTCTGTTGCATGTTTGACCTCACCTTCTAGTTCCCATCAAAGTTTATCCTTTGCTTTGGGTATGAATTGTTGATATGGTGTTTTACCCCAAAAGCAGAAGAAAAAAAAATGTATAATTGTTGATATGGTGGACTACATTCTGACTGGTGAGCATGCCATGTCATCATATAGTCAATGTAGCGTGTCTCATCTTTCTTACGCTTGGGTTTTTGTTTCTTTGCATTGATATTTTACTGATTGTTGATGTTAATGTTCTTTTCTGTTTCTGCTTCTATAACCAAACAGATAATGGGGGATTCCGTGATCGTGGCAGAGGTTTTGGTGGCCGCCCATGGAGTTGATTGGTGTGGGTTATGGATGGCCAGATACGTATGAATTGCAAAACAGATCGATCCCTACGACCATCTGTGGCTTGTATTTTGAGATTTGCTGATTGATGGTTGGACCCTCGAATCTTGCGGTTACTTAATTGCAGTACCTGGGATGTCTTCTTATTGGAGCTTAAATGTCACCATTAGCTGAGCTGTAGGCTTAATGTATGGCAATTTGTAAGATAGAATTACTCCACTAAGGAAAAAGAAAAAGAAAGCAACCTCAATTCTTCTCTCTTTTTCCACTCTGGTTTCCACCACTGCCTCTCCGTGTTCTTCACTGATTGAATTAGATTCTTCAGCTTACTTATTGTTACTTCCATCCAAGGGTTTCATGTTCTGCAAAATCCTCTTGATATTGTGTTTGTTTGTTGTTCATTACTTTTAACGCCCCATATGCTGCTAGGTAGCATTCTCTTTCTAATAAATTTTTTTTTCCTTAGATGATAATACAGTGTGGAGAGTAAAACACTGATACAAGTCCATGTTGGAAGGTGGTGTTCAGCCAGAGAAGTTCAGAGGAAGCCATATGACTTAAGGAGGTAGGTTTATCATTAAGATCTAGGAATCTAGGAAGAGGAAGGTAAAAAGATAACTCTTTTTCAATTCTAGCTACCAAGTTTGATTTTATTCATTGTAGGGCTATCAAAGAAGCTGAACTTATACCTTCAGTAGGATTGCGCCAAAGCTAGAAACAGGCAACAACCATGGTAAACAAAATTTTTACCTCATAATCCCCTATATTAAAAGAATATAACTGTTCCAGGGATTAATTAATAAAGCTAAGCTGTTCAAAACATACAACGATTTCCAAAGTACTTGGAATTCTATGAGAGGTTCTTCAATCGTGTCTTGGAGCTTCTCAGCATAGTTTAAAGTATTTCATGATACAATATGGTAATAGTTGAGATGTATTCATATTGGATGCTATACACATTGATATGTTTCTCTTTTTCTTTTATCCTAAAAGATATGCATGGATGCTACTTAATTCTTTTGTTTTTTTCCATGCCTAATTATATGGTTCACACTTTAAAATTCTAGCTAAGGTACTATTAGTGAATGTTGGAAATTGATAATTCATTCTTTCTTCTTCTTCTTTTTCTGGCGGCAATTTCAGACATACAAAGGGTTGTTTCAGCGAAGACTTTCCCTATAGTATATGACATTAGGAGGCTTGTTTCCTCTTTTCTTTCTGCAGTGTTGTTTGTATTGCAAAAGTTTGCAATTTGTTTTGCAAATGCTCTTGCAAGGAAAGGCATGTTGTCTCTAGGGGAGGAGACATCGTGGCCAATATCCACTCCATGGGTTCAGGAGCTTGTCTCCTCGGATCTTTCGGCTGTATCACCCTTCTCTGTCTTTTGAATAAGCGTTAAAAGAAAAAGATACATATGGAATTGTACAAATAAAGCGGTTAAAGGCCCAAACTCCCTAGGGGAGGTCTTGGGTTCGCACCCATTCAACAAGCATTAATTATATAAAAAGCTCCTTGAGGATGTAATCGTGGTGCACGATGTCACTTACTTGACCAATGCAATATCAATAGTTTAAAACCTTGTTCTTCAGATATGTTTCTAAACCCAGTCATTACAGCCATACATAAAATTTAAACTATATGAGCTCCATTTTAGAACAATATCAATAATATGTACGTCGAGACCCACGAATGTCATAAACTATTACACATACAAACATGTCAAACCTTCCCATTGGGGATTTCAATGTTCCTAACAGTTCGGTTGAACCATTTTCTTGCGTCCAAAAGCCACCAAATAAATGAGTCCTAAAGCAACAGGTGCATAGTTGATTGTATTCCAAGAGATTGGGTAGTAAGTTGGTAATAGAAAGACTGAACAGGTATAACATGTTCACAAGAAGACTACTAAGCAAACTACCCTGCTTGCCTAACCTGGTCAATGCATTGGAATACCTAACCATAACCAGGAGACAAAATTCTCGTTTAATTACTACTTTATTCCCTATATTTTTTTAAATTACTAATCTAACCTTAAACTTTACCTGTAATTATTGTTGCGCCCTACCGTCTCCATTAACTAAATGATGACATGACAATTTTTTTTATTTTAAAATCTCAAAATAACCCTAAGGTTTTATTTTATTTATTTATACTTTATATTAAGTTATATTTTTACCTTAGTAATTAGGAAAAAAATAACCATAATTTGGTAGCTCCTTATGTTTTAGTTTTTTTATATTTATTTTTCAATTTGGTGTTATTTTTTAGTTTTTGTTTTTTACTTTCCAATTTGATGTTACCAATTTTAAGACGATCTTACTTCCATTAGGTTTTCATTTATATACTATCTAATTTGGCGTTATAAATTTCAGGAAGTTCCTCTTCTAAGCGAAAAAAATAATTTAGGCATTCTATTTTTGGAATTCAAAATAATAAAGATATAACTCTAAAATTGGTACTTGATATGGTTTTTTTTTTTTTTTTTTTTTTTTTTAATTTGGACAGTATTGTATTTTGACTTCTCAATTTTAAAAGAACAAAATAGATATTAAACATACAACTATAACGGTCTCTTAACACTATTAGAACTGAGGGAGTAACAGTAATTTTATAAAGAGAGGGTCATTTTAATAATTAAGCTATGGTAAAAGGGGCAGTAGTGCTTATTCTAAAAATATATTTATTCTTTGTTAGATTTTCTTATTAATGAGGAAAAGAGTTGACAAAATACTTAAAACTCAATCATCCATCGTCATCTTCATTCTTCTTTGGATAAATATCACTTACCTCCCCTCTTAGCTAGACAAATAGCACTTACACCCCCTCTTAGCTGAATAATATCACTTACCTCCCCTCTTACCTAGCAAATATATCAAACACCTCATCTCTGTTAACTTGGTTAAATTTAACTTTTACCGTTAAATATTTTTTTTGAATCCCAAACTATCCTTGGCTAAAATATTTTTTATTTTAAACCCTAAATTATCATAATCGTCCTAGCAGTTAAAATACTAAATTACCCTCAATTAAAATAATTATTAAAAACCAAAACACTATAATTAAAACCCAATTTATCTTTAATTATTAAAAACCCAACATATCTTTTTTTTTTTAATTTGATCAAACAATTAAAAAAACACATACTACTATCAAGTAAAATTAAAAATGCAATTAAAATGGTATGTTGGGCTTTTAATAATTAAAGATAAATTGGGTTTTAACTATAGTGTTTTGGTTTTTAATAATTATTTTAATTGAGGGTAATTTAGTATTTTAAATTCTAGGATGATTATGGTAATTTAGGGTTTAAAATAAAAAAAATATTTTAGCCAATGGTAGTTTGAGATTTAAAAAAATATTTAACGGTAAAAGTTAAATTTAACCAAGAAAGTTAACAGAGGGGAGGTGTTTGATATATTTGCTAGTAAGAAGGGAGGTAAGTGATATTATCCAACTAAGAGGGGTGTAAGTGGTATTTGTCCAACTAAGAAGGGAGGTAAGTGATATTTACCCTCTTTTTTTTTTTTTTTGCTTTGTTTTTCTTTGGAAGTTGAAATACATTTGAGGGTTGATGAAAAGTAATATGAAAATTTAGAAAATATAGTAGATATTGAATCTGTTATTTAACTTCATTATTCTAATTGCAAGTAGGTGATTGATGTATAATTCGAAATACAATGGGTGTAAATGTAAAAAATAAAAAATTTCAAAAATAAAATTTTGGGTAATTTTAAGCTGGACCCCTTGAGGTTTGATCTATGTTATTTTTAGTCCAAATATATGGAGACTTTGTATCTCACTCCCTTGAGGTATCCAATAAGATCAATTAAGGACAAATTGTGATTTTTATGAGTAAAATACCCTCATATTTTTTCTACCATAGGATTTACATCATGTCTACATAATCAAATCCAACGGTGAAAATCAAAAGAATCGGGTATTTGCATAAATTTATGAATTATTAAACCTTTGAATATAAAATCAAATATTGTGGGTTCACTTGTAAAAACTAATTTTTATAAGAATCTTTGTTAGGTGATCAGACTCTTCTCCCTAAAACGTTTATACTCATTTGTTGGAATATCGAGCGGAGCAACCGGTGGTGGCGCACCCGGATCTCAGCTCTATTTCTGCCACCAATGTGAACATTCCATCTTGATAAACCCTTCTGCCACCACCGAACTTGCCTGTCCAGACTGCAATGGTGGTTTCCTTGAAGAATATGAAAACCGAGCTAATCCCTTTTTCACCTACTCCAACAGTTTTTCCGGTGTTGGTGGTGCTCCTTTTCCTTCCCTTGCCGCTGGGCTTGCTGGTCTTCCCTTCCTCGTTTCATCTTCCACCAGCATGGAAGTTTAGGCTGATTTCTTTGCCCCTCTTTGGCCCTAGAATCCGCCAACGATCAAGGAAGACAATGACGACAACAGTGCAAGATCCTTACGTCTTCAATCCCTTTGTCTTTCTCAAGAATTATCTCCAAACTTTGCATGTAGGTTGAGCCAATATTCAATTTGTCATTGAAAACAACCCCTCGGATTCTTGTGCCTTCCGGCTTCTGTTGAATCAAGAGGGATTCTAGCAAATGAAACCAAAACGTTTTAGGGAGAAGAGTCTGATCACCTAAAAGAGAGATCTTATAAAAAAATAGTTTTTACTAGTGAACCCACACTATTTGATTTTATATTCGAAGGTTTAATAATTCATAAATTTATGCAAATACCCCACTCTTTTGATTTTTACCGTTGAATTTAATTATAAAGACATGATGCAAATCTTACAGTAGAATAAATATGAAGTTATTTTCTTCATAAAAATTACAATTTGTCCTCAATTGATCTTATTGATACCTCAACCCTCGGAGGAGGAAAATGCAAAGTGTTCATTTATTTGAACTAAAAATGACATAAATTAAATTTGAGGGTCCAGATGAAAATTATCCTAAATTTTTTTTAAAGATCATAAATAAATATAATAATTTAATAAAGGAGTATACGTGATTTTTTTTTACTTTTTTACTTTTTTATAATATAATTTATAAAGAGTAGCAAAGTAAACGAAGAGGACCGAGGAAAACTGACGAAGCGGACAGAAGAAAACTTCACAAAAAGGCCAATAAGAATAGGAGACAAGAGGAAAACTCCGAGGAAGGAGAGAAGAAAGATTGGTGATTCCAAAACTCTAGACCACCAAACCCAAAAAAGGATCTATTTATTTGAGGGTGACCCACCAACAATTTGCAAGCAAATAATCGCTTTTGCTTCCCGTTTTCTGTTTATCCTCTGTGTTTGATGTTTCCATGGTTTACTGATTCTGTTTTTCTATTGCAGCTGAAATAATACAACAAGGCCAAAGTGTTCTCCTCTTCGCCATTAATGGAGACTCCGGCTGCTGGTGCTGGTGCGGTGCTCCTCCTCCTCCTCCTCCTTCTGAGCCTCCAAAAGTGCCTTCTGCCAAACGCTTCAAGTTCGTGTGGCCAATTCTCTTAACTGTGAATCTTGGTTTGGGAGGTCAGTCTCTTCTTTTTCTTACTCTTGTTAAATGCCTTTTTGCGTTTTTATGCTTGACTCAACAACCCATAAAGGTCGAAACCCTAAGTTTCCCTATCTCAATGTTTCGCTTACCATGAGGCCATCTGGACTTGATTATTTTAACCAAAAAAGGAAGGAGATGAGTTCATGTCATTTGGGTGCATCAGGAGTTGCGTAGTTGTTAAACATTCGAAATTTTTCTTTCTAAAGAAATCCTGGATTGAGTGTACCCACTATACTAAAATTGTGTTACATTTTCCTTTGAGATGATTTGATCAGGTTTAACATATTTGGAGACTCAATTGTTGACAGCAGACATTTTCTTCTTCCCGTATTTTTCTTTAGTCAAATTGAGTGGATTTCATTTAAATTGTATTATGGGACACCATTCAATAATTGTGCAAAACCAACTTTTTGGTTGTATAGCCTCTGAGTTCATCAAATGACTAGATCCCTTTCACCATCATTTCACTCAGTTAGGGACACTGATTCGAGTTAGGAGGTCAACTGCTGTTTTTGTTGTGTTTGTGAAACTTGATCTTTGCAGTATAGTTCATTAGTCATATCCTTTAGTTAGATTGGCACGATCCTTAATTGTTGAAAATGGTCAGGGGACTTGACTTACATGGTTTTCCTTACTTTCTAAATCGAGGATAATTTGAAGTGAGTTGGTTGATGCAGTAGCTGTGGATTGGACACCACTGCCTAATATTGATAATCAATTTCTCATCCATTCTTAACAATATATTAATGGTGCCACTACCAGAAACCTAGTCATGTCAGGTCATGTTGCATGTCATGATCTCAGTTTCCATTAAATTAGAGAAATTTGTTGTTTAACATATGTTTGAGCTCATTGGGTGTGCATACTACCTATGCGACCAGAGATCATAGAGATGGCAATCCTTTGATTTCATAATTTGATGAAATTGGTTACAACTCTTCTTGATGTACTATTGCATTATTTGTATTGTGTCGATACCATAAAAACCCATCAATATGTGAGACATTTTGTGCTTCATTCACCAACTTGTATTAGAAATGACAATGAGAGTTCCTCCCAGCTTCATGGTTTCTGAATGGATATAGGATAGGTCTTTGATAAGAACTCTTAAGTCTCATCACCGATCTCCCCAAACACAATGAACAAGATAAACTTCACCAGAAATTGCCATTCCAAAAATACGTTAACAGCAGCATAACGATGGCTGATTTCATTAAACAAAGAACTAACACTTATATCAGATGATTACAATCGCTTTCTACTGAATGATTCTCTAACAACCAAATGAAAAACCAGCACAATCACAAAACAATAACAAACTCCTACCAAAACCTTACCCGAGAGACCCCCTCTCCCAGCAAGCTCCGCTTGCTTCTTACTCCATAACTTTTCGCATCCCCTCAATTCCCTGCCTTTCCCCCTTTACATAACAGAACATTTCTAACAACCTCTTACACCACTCTCCAATCCTCTCTTGCCACATGGATTGTCTCCTCTGCTTCTCTGCCAACAGCAGGGTAGTGGTTGCTGTCCAATAGAAGTTGGCCACCTGTTCCTTTTGTCTTTTGAGGCTGATCTCCTGTAGCTGCTGAGGGTGATTCTGTGTTTCTTCCTCTATTCTTTCATTTGTACAACCCAAGTTATGAGGGGCTTATCACGGTTTTCCTTCTTTTTCTTTTCGTTGGAGAGGTTGTTGGTAGTGAATTCCCAATTACAGTTGGGTTACATTAAAGATCAATCCTAAGCCTCTATTTGTTTGCTCTCTTCATGGATAAATTAACCAGGGACACTCAGGATCGGGTCCTGGTGGCTGGTTCTTTGCATTTTACTGATGGTTTTGTTTTGATGGATGAAATAATGTGGAGATTGAGGGCAAGTTGTAATTATGGAGATCAACCTTGGAATCAAAAGGTTCTAAGATAAGTATAATGAAAATGTTTATAAGATTTGTAACTATATTTACAATAGGAAGGATGATGACGTGGTGAAAGTTGATGGGAGGATACTAGGCAGAGTGATTATTTTGGTATCTAGGCTTACTGATGAATAAAGGATAAATAGATGATGATGTTACATAAAGAATGCAGTGTGTTTAAAACGTTCTGTGATTGGTGTAGTCCTTTAAGAAATGCAGGAAAATTTATAATGGTAGTCTTATGGCCAACTATGATGTATGGTGTGGAAGGCTAACCCGTTAAGAATCATGGTATAGATAAACTCACTGTAGCTGAGGTGAGAATGTTGAAATGGTAAAACTAGGAAGAATATAGTAGAATGAACAAATGAAGTAGCTTTGATACATGCAAATTGTGAGAAAGTCATCTGAGGTGGCATGGTCCTATACAATGGAGACATTTAGCTGTTCTAGTTGGGCAAGCGGTTTAATTTGGATTGAGGGAGTTAAAAGAGCTAAAAATGACATGAGTACAATTGGTGAGAAAGATGTATAGATTAGGCTTTCAAAAAGTATGGTCTTGAATAGAGCTGATTGGGACGTACTGATGTAGCTGACCCCATTTAGTTTGGATAAGGTTGATATGAGTTGAGTTTGTCATTGAGCATCTGGTTTCTTTTTCTTTTTCTTTTTTGGTATAGACCGCCACTAGTCATGATGAAAATTAATCTATTATCATGTCTATGGTCCATGTATATATTGACATAGCCATTGTATTAGTTGACAAACTTCATGAATATTCTACTGGTGGGTTATTCATTTAATTATTTATTTATTTGCCCTTTAAGGTCTCTTAATCTCATTACAGTTTTCGTTTAGATAATGATATCTGTCCTTTCCACTTTCAACTTCATCACTGATCTGTGCTTTTCTATTTACCAAAGTTTCTGTTTCAGTTTAAAATCTCTTAATCTTATATACTGTATCTTTCTGTTTACTGAGGAAAATGCAACTTTTGTAGCTTATATGCTGTTGACAAAAAAGAAAGATAAAGTAGTAGATGATGACAAACCAGTAGTAGATGTTCCTTCCACTCCAACTAAAAGTACGACTACTGTTACTGGAATATCATCACACCCTGGACCAAACATAGAACAACCAAAGGTGGAGCGCCCACCCATACCAGAGGACCAGCAGCGTGAACTGTTCAAGTGGATATTAGAAGAGAAAAGGAAAATTAAGCCAAAGGATAAAGAGGAGAAGAAACGTATTGATGAAGAGAAGGCCATTTTAAAACAGTTTATCCGATCAAAGTCCATCCGAAGTTTGTAAGACAGAAACCCGTGCTCTGGTTTGAAAGTTTACAGATTTAATGGTTTCTTTTCTTTATCTATTAATGATTGATGATTGTTTTCACCTGACTTGTGATCTTTACTTCTTGTGGAACTACCAAGTGCTTCACCCTTGTTATCTACAAGTTTGCGTTTTCAATGAAATTCTTTGGAATGTTTAATCTTTTGGTGCAAATTGAAAAATTTGTATTTACTTTCTACAAAATAATAAATAATAAATAAATCAATTGCATTTACTGTTTTCTTGTAATTGGTGAAACATACCAAGAACCATGGAGCCCTATTTCTTGTATGGAACTCTTTAGGCTTGTTGGTGACTAAATGTCCTGTTACTCAATGCTTTTTCTTTGGAGCAAATGAGTTTATGCATTGATTCACATAAGCTAAACATTCCCTCTGTTCTTGGAGCTTTTTTGACCGGTCTTAGTCCTACTAAAATTGGGATTCGACCGGTCTTAGTTTTGATTCAGTAAAGTCCCAGCCTTGGGAACCAAGAAGTCACAATGAAGAACTCTTGCCTGAGCTAGAATGTGCTGGATTTGTGTTTTCTTTCTTGACCAGATATTTGCTGTCCATAATGGATTTTATTCATGTAGCATCTGTACAGAAAACAGAAAAGCAGGACCTGGGTCTTCTCTTGTGATCCTAATCTTAATTAAATTTTTTTTTTATATTTCTTTATAATCTGATTTCTAGGAATTGTAGTTCCCAGTGTAGAAAACTTCAGTTAGTTTCAAGGGATGCATGGGTTTCTAGTGTGAAATTCTCTTAGACAAACATTAGAGTTTTTTACTTATTTCTCTTATTAGTGAATCATAAACTAATGTTGGGTCTCTTTAATACAATATATTACGTATGGATCAAAACCAAATTAATACCATTAGCCGCCATTAAGTATATTCAGATTTCAAACGTAGAGGGACCAAAATGTCCTTCAAGTTATTTAATAAATTGTGTTAGTAATTTTAACTATATAATTAATGCTTAATGATCAATTATCTCTTTTTAAAAATATATATTAATACAATAGATTAAATAACCTGAAAGGCACTTTGGTTCCTTCACTATTGAAGTTTGAATATATTTTACAGTAGTTAACGGGGTTAGTCTGCTTGGGACCCACACGCAATATATTGTATTAAGAAGACCCAATATTAGTTTATGGTCCACTAAAGAGATTCATGTATAAAAAAATATTTATTTATTATTGCGGAGAAGTCTTAGTTTTCTTCCAATAGCATTCATATTTGTGAAACATCCAAAGGTTCAATTTTGAGTTTCACTTTTCTAAGGGCCTGTTTGGTTACATAAGTCTGGAGATTTCAAATCTATGGAGTTATAATTTATAAAATTAGATGTTTAGTTGTGAAATGAAATCTGTGGATTCATTCTAAAAAACTATTTGATCGATGTGATTTTTGTGAATGTGCAAATGTATAGTTTTTTAAAAATCTCTAAATTTCACCCCTTACCCATAAATCTACAGATTCACGTTTTTAGTGTAAAAAAATGAATCTCTAGATTTCATGAATCTAGAGATTTTTACAACCAAACGGGTATAATTCTCAAATTCATGAATTCCAGAGATTTGAAATATCTTGATTCATGTTAACCAAACAGGCCAATATTTCAAGCTCAGTTACACCTAGTGCTATAAAAATACATTTCGTTTCAAATGCTCTCTATTTTCTTCTCGAAATCTATCTTTGAGAATGAATAACAATAATGTTATGGGCTATAACGGGTTGGTAATGGTCTCAAAACTGCCGCAACCGAATCTAAACTTCTAGCACAAACCGTTAGCCAACCTTAACCCAAACCGCATCAAACTGAGACTATTATTTTGCAAATGGATTGTGTTTGGGCTTAGTGTTTTTTTAGCTTGAAACCGTTAAGCCCAAATTGAAACCACTCCAAACCGCATAGTTGACACCCCAAGTCTTGATCGTTATTACCCATAGAGTTAGAGCAACATCTTTCTTCACACTTTTTATCACACATCTAAGAGGGGGTTTCATTTCAGAGCACTACACAATAGACTAGAGGTGGATCCCCTCCCAGGGACAGAGCCAGGATTTAACATTTCTTTAGGGGAGAGGTTAATAAAATATTAATTAAAAAAAGGCGCCAAAATTGGCTTTTCATAAAATGCCCCCTTCCACTTTAAGGAGAGTTCTGCCTACGTTCCCTGCTAAACATATGGTGAATATCTCAACTCAGAAAAGCAGAATAGAATTGTGAACAACGCTATTTATCTCATGCATCATTACGGTTCCAATGAGAGAGTTCACACGAAAAATCTAATAATGGTGGGTTTTAAAATTTATGGGACAAGGAGGCCATTTTTCCTTTTCTATGCATGCGCTTGACAACCTTTTTTTTTCGTTAAAGCAAATACCCAAGTGGACTAGAACAACGAGGAAAAGATGATCAATGCATAAAATTGACTGTTGAAAGAAAAAGCAAAAACATTAGATTTGAATAATGGGAAGGATTGAGTTTGACTTAAACCAAAGCCTAGGTTTTGATGACCATCGTTGCAGTGGCTAAGGGTGTTTGGAACATTTAAATGATGTAGATTTTACCAACCTGCAACTAGATGGAGTCCCTAATAACAATGGTAGGGTTTTGGATGGACCCTCCTCATGGAATGAAAGATATATATAGGGATGTCAATGGGTTGATCTAGGGGAAAAAGCTTGGGTCATGCGCATTAACAGTCAAGTCGAAATCTCGATTTGACAGCCTGAAATGTATGGCTTGATGGTCCTACGCATTTAATGTGTAGGACCCAAGCAAGACCCCGGTTCAGGCCGGTTTGGTTTGGATTTTTTGGTTTCTGGTTGTTAGCACCTAACTCAAATTAAGGGTGTCAATTGCGTACTTAACCGTATCGAATCGTGCCGTCTAAAGCTACATCGTTCAAAATTTGGTAAGGTACGATACTAATTTCAGATACTCATACCATCGGTATGTAGCAAAACCATACCAAATTAGTGTCGTACCAAATTAAAGGATATAAATATAATTTGACAATTAAAACACTTTACCTTTACCCTATCCCTAATTCCTTGTTTCAGTCTTTCGTTTCGTCTTGCACTCCTCTTTGTTTTGTCTCTATTAATATCAGATTTTATCGACTGTTTGATCGCAATTTCATTAGGATCTTAATGAACTAATAACAAAAGTGGCATGGCTTCATTCGTACCATAATTGTACCGCACTAGATATATACCATGTTTAAACCATTTTTTTGCACCGATTTAATGCCGAACCGTTTTTGCAAATGCTGAAACCGTATCGTACGGTATAAAGTCGATGCGATATGATTGTGATTTTTTGTATTCAAAGTTGATACCGTTCCGATTTACACCCTTAACTCAAATACAGACCATTAGTATCTGTTTAACATCATTAATCATTTATTACCTGCTTGATCACATCATACTCTTTTAATATTCCTCTTGTACTTCCTGGGGTTGGTCCTAGCATTTATGTTTTCTTTTTCTTCACCCTCATTTGTTAGTTGATTGATGGGTTGGAGCATTCCCCATCCACTAGTGCTTTCTCTTAAGTACTCTTCATCATTATTTCCTTGACTTTTTGAAGATAGAAATCTAAGATTAGTCCTCGAGCTGCATTGATCATAAATTATTCACTTCTTACAAATTGATACTTTTTCTAGTACAAATTTAAAGAAGAAAAACTATAAAGAGGTGAGCCACATGGTAGCCTCATTTATAAAATAGAGAGAAAGAAAGGGAAGTAACATGCGAGGTTTAAACAAGATAAGAGAAAAGAGGTCGGCTATTTGATATGATGAAAAGTGTGTTCTTATCATTGCCAAGGGACAATATTCATTCTCTCTCTAGAAATAGAGTCAATTATACACATTTGTTACTTAATTAGTGTTCCATGATGGTGATCATAGTCTCATGTTCTATCTGTAATTCGAATACTGATGAGAAGAATGTTTGTTTCCATTAAATTATCAATCCCAATCGTTAGCTGTTTAGTTTGTCATAAATAATTAACATTAGTAATAATAAATCAATGCAAAAAATCTCCGCCGGGAAACTCACCTGCCACAGCCCGGTGTGCGACGTGGATCGAACACCGGTTTATAAACCAGGGTTGGCAACCAAAGAAAAAAAAATAAAAATAAACCAAAAAAATAAAATATAGTATGGGAGGATTAGGGTCTGATCATTAGCATGAAAGGTGTAGAAGATGTAAGAACCTTCAAGAATATTTTTCTTTCTATGATGGTCAATAGTCATTTTGGATGCTTTCCTGTCTAATAAACATAGAAATTGCACACCACGGTAGCATTTTTCTTTTCTTTTTTTTTTTAAATTAATATTTAAATTTGGAAAATGATATATTTTTAGCCACCAATTCAATTAGCTGAATTGGTTTTATTGCCTAATGCATACAATGTCATATCAACATCAATCATAATTGATATTGGGTTCGAAAGTATACATGAAGTATTACTACTTATAAACAACCTAAATCTCTTAGGACCTGTTTGGTTACATGAATCTATAGATTTCAAATTTCTGGAATCATGAATCTAAGAATTATACCCATTTGGTTGTAAAAATCTCTAGATTCATGAAATCTATAGATTCACCTTTTTACACTAAAAACGTGAATCTGTAGATTTATGGGTAAGGGGTGAAATCCAGAGATTTTAAAAAAGCTATACATTTGCACATTCACAAAAATCACGTCGATCAAATAGCTTTTTAGGATGAATCCACAGATTTCATTCCACAACAAAAAATCTAATATTATAAATTATAACTCCATAGATTTGAAATCTCTAGATATTTGAAATCTCCAGACTCATGTAACCAAACAGACCCTTAATTCATGATATTTAGTAATAGAAATTTTTGAAGATTTATAAGCAACCAAATATGGTATGCTTGTTTACCAGATACTTATGATATGATAATATGATATGGAGCTAATGATCTAATCATAAATGTCGATTGTGCAATTATATGAAACATTTATCACAAACCAAATATGGTATGCTTGTTTGCCAGATACTTATGATATGATATGGAGCTAATGATCTAATCATAAATGTCGATTGTGCAATTTTAGAATAAAACTAAGGATGATGAGGTGTAGAATCCCTGGAGAATAATACATATGGTCCTCATCATATAGCAGTGGCCATCATCATCGATCATATTGAATGGTTAGAAAAGTAAGAAATAGGGTTACTGAGTAACTGGAGAAATTCATCCAAAATGGACAGTGGCTTATTGCTTTTGGGTTTGGTAGGAATTGTATTGTTCTTTCTCCTTCTCTGTAAGAGTTTGAGAACCAGGATCTGCAGGTGCCCACTTCCTTTAGGAACTCTTGGATGGCCTCTCATAGGTGAAACCTTCGAGTTCATCTCTTGTGCTTACTCAGATCATCCAGAGAGCTTCATGGATAAGCGTCGAAGCATGTAAGTATTTCAACTTTTGTGTTGTGTTTTAAGATATTTGCATGTTTGTTTAGAGACATTAATGGAAGAATCACGTACCTGTGTTCTTCAGGTATGGCAAGGTCTTCAAATCACATATATTTGGTAGTCCAACCATCATATCTACAGAAGCTGAGGTTAGTAGGTTTGTTCTGCAGAGTGATGCAAAGGTTTTTGTCCCATCTTACCCAAGATCACTCACAGAGTTAATGGGTAACACTTCCATTCTGGGCATCAATGGAAGCTTACACAGAAGAATCCATGGTCTCGCTGGAGCTTTCTTCAAATCTCCTCATCTTAAGGCTCAGATCACCCAAGATATGCAGAAGTATTTGCAAGAATCCATGGATGCTTGGGAAGACAATCGCCTCATCTACATCCAAGATGAAACTAAAAATGTCGGCTCTCTCTCTCTCTCTCTCTCTCTCTCTGTGTGTGTGTGTGTGTGTGAGGTGATCTTAAAAATAAAGTAGAACACAGTTCTAGAATTCTTCCTTGCTAAGTTGCTAATTTTTTCATCAGATTGCATTTCAAGTGCTTGTGAAAGTTTTAATTAGTTTAGAGCCTGGTGAAGAAATGGAGTTTTTGAAGCAAAAATTTAAAGAATTCATTGCTGGTCTTATTTCCTTACCTATCAAGATACCAGGAAGTCAGCTTTATAGATCATTACAGGCAAGTTGATTTAACCCAATAAATTTCCAGAAGCTAGTACCCCATTCTCATTCTCATCATTTCTTTCATCTTTAACTTAATTTCTCCTTTTCAGGCAAAGAAAAGAATGGTGAAGTTGGTTCATGAGATTATACAAAACAAGAGGAAAAGCAGCCCAAGCATTCACAGAGATGTGGTTGATGCATTACTCGGTGAGCAATTAACAGATGAATTAATATCAGATAACATTATTGATTTCATGATTCCAGGGGAGGATTCAGTGCCGCTTCTTATAACTCTTGCTATAAAGTACCTCAGTGATTCCCCTAAAGCTCTTCATCAATTAATGGTTTGTACCCAGCTGGTTTTCCTTTTTGTTCTTTGATTAAACTTATCAAATCTAGCAAATGCTGTAGAAAACAAGGCCTTTAACTTGCCATATTTGCAGGAAGAAAACATGAAGTTGAAAACCCTAAAATCCAAACTTGGAGAACCTCTATGTTGGAGTGACTACATGAACTTGTCATTCACACAAAATGTAAGTTACAACTTACAACCTTGGAATGTAAATAACCCATGACCATCATGACCCTATCATTCATTTATGTTCATGTCAGGTAATAACTGAGACATTAAGGATGGGAAATATCATCGTAGGAGTAATGCGTAGAGCCATGAAAGATGTGGAGATAAAAGGATATTTGATACCCAAGGGATGGTGTGTCTTTACTTACTTCAGATCAGTTCATCTCGATGAACAACATTATGATTGGCCTTACCAGTTCAATCCATGGAGGTGGCAAGTAAGAATTGAAGGCCCTGATCATCACCTTTTTGTAATTAATTTCTGCCTTCTTGCGTTGGATTTCTGTCTTTTCATGCCTACTTTTTGAAAAACTTGTCTTCTTGACACGACAGACAGAAATACAAGAGAGCGATCTATCAACAATAACTCTACCTTGACTTCACAATAATTTCAGGACAAAGACACGAGCTCTTGTAACTTCACCCCCTTTGGAGGTGGACAGCGACTTTGTCCAGGACTTGATTTGGCCAGGCTGGAGGCTTCCATCTTCCTCCACCACTTTGTTACTCAATTCAGGTACCCTCCCTCTCTCTCTCTCTCTCTCTCTCTCTGTGTTGGATGATGAGGGGTCTGTTATATATGTTGTGACTCGAATTTTTTTACCCAACTTAAAAAATGGACCTACATCGACATATTTTACTAGACAACCCAAATGACCCAATTCCTGAGCAATGTGATGAAAGGAGATAGCTTAGGCCGATAAAAGATATATACTTTATGTTCTCTTATTTGGGTCATTGTGAGATTTGAGATTTTGTCTTAGGGTAAGAATTTTTTTTAACACCATTCTGACAATTAATTGAGAGGCCTCTATTATGTTCTTATTCTACATAGTAAGAGTTATTCCTCTTCGTCCCATGGACGTAAATACACAGTATTGTATTGGTGTGTGGACTACGTTAAATATTTGTGTTATTTTTCTTGGTATTCATTCTAATAAGATCTGTTATAGGCAAAGCACAAGGGGGTTCTTTCAAGTTTTAGACAATCTGAAAGGCCAAAAAAAGGCATTGAGTTGCAGAAGCCTTGTGGATATCTTCAACAGATATTATAGAACCTTAACCGTTTGAGTGGTTTAGGATGTTTTGGTCATTTTGTGGGTGTAGGGTTTTTCTGTTTTGTTTGAGAAAGTAGAATGGATTAGGGTTAGCTTTCATCTTCATCTTCATAATCTGTGATATGACAGTCAGACGATAAAATAGACAAAAGGTGAATCACTGCCATGGCTTAAAGAATAGCACCTGTGGGAATGCATAGAAAACCCAGAAAACATAATCTGACAAGAATAATAAGATTCAGCAGAATTGCATGTGCACTGCCCTTACTGAAGCATTAAGAACACTGAAACTATCTTGGATTCGCCTTCTGCTCACGAGTGTTACTGGGAACTGGGAACTAACAACACCATTTCCCTATACTTTTTTTCTTTTTTGGGTTCAAAACCATTTCCCTATACATGGCTTGCAGAGACCACCAAAAATCCTTGTTTCTTCTTCTGTAATCTTGTTCAGACATCATGATCTGTATAACTCAAACTTCTGAGATACAAAAAGATCTATTTACTTTGCATGAAAATCATGCTCCAAGATTTACATTTTTATTACAATTTGCAGGTGGGTAGCTGAAGATGATTCGATTGTAAACTTCCCTACTGTAAGATTGAAAAAGGGAATGCCAGTGTGGGTCAAAAGGAGGTCGGAACCCTTCTTGCAAGTGGACAACAACTAAACAAACAACCCTGAAAAGTTTCCAATCCAATGAAGAAGGATAGCCAGGAGTTGGGTTTATTACACATGTTTGGAAGGTAGATTTGGCCCGACACAAGTGTCCTTCATTCTCTTTCTTCAGCATATCCCTTTCTTTCAGTACTATTTCTTCCTCCTTATCATCTTGTCTGTTTACTCTGTACAATCACATGTAAGTGATTTGGGAAAAAGCAAGAAATTATTGAACGCTTCCAAATTGTACTCTTTTGTTTGTTGGAGTTGTCTGTTATATCCAAATTCAAAACCATATAAGGAATGGAATATTAGCTGTTAGTTTCTGAACTTTTTACTTCTTAAAAAAAAAAACTTTAATTTTTTTTTTTTTTTTTGGAAAAAGGTAGCTGTGTATTAGAAAGAAAAGAAAAAGTTACAATCTGAAATAAGTCTTCCCTTCAGCGTCATCTTTTATAATACGAGACAACGCTTCAGGTAAAGAATGAGGAGAGAAAGAAATTTCATGTACAGATGGGTAAAGCCCAACAAAAAAATCAGCTCCAGCATTAAGCTCACGGACAACATGATGAAGCCCATATTGGCATAACCGTCTCAATGAGTCTCGGATATCACAGACATCCTCTGTTGCATACCATGGTACGGTAAACCGACCTAAAATCATCGCAATAGCACTCGATGAATCGGAGCGAACTGGACTCTCTCGGATAGAATGTTCCAAAGCTAGTACTAGTCCTCGACGAATGGCCGTGAGCTCCATGCAAAGAACATTTGTTTCCGGACATCTACCCAGCAGCCGAAGATAATCGCACCCATCTCATTTCTCGCAAGAATCCCATATCCTCCTTGATTCCCCATGACAGAGCCGTCACAATTGAGAGAAACCCATTCTGCAGGCGGTTTATTCCAAGTTAGAGCGGGGAAACCAAGAGACCAAGAGAAAAAAGGGAAAGAGGAAGGGAAAAGCAAAAAAAGGTAAAAAGGGGAGGACAAAAGAACCAAGAGAAGAGAAAGAAAAAAGAACGAAATAGTACCAAAAGGGAAAGAGAGGGAAAGAAACGGAAAAATGAAGAAGAAGAGGGAAAAGAAAAAAATAAAGGAGGCGAGAAGAGAGAAAAGTGGGAGAAAGTAAAGGGATCACGGAGCCGAGATGAGCGCAAAGTAAAAACAGAACAGGGGAGGAGAAGGAGAAAAGGGAGAGAGGGGAAAAGGCAGAAGAAAAAGAGAGGAAGAGAACCAATGAGGGAAGGAAGGAGGGCGACCACAAAAATAAAGGAAGCAAGGGGAACCAGAGGGAAAGAAGAAGCAAGAGCAGAAAGGCCAAATAAGGAGGTTGGAAGGAAGGAAGCAGGGAGAAACATAACGATCCCAAGAAAAGAAGGAAGAGGAGAAGAGGGAAAAGAGGAGGAACAAGGGAAAGAAGACAAAAGAGAAAGAAACAGAAACAAACACACAAGGGAGGGAAAGAGGAAAGAAGGGTGCAAAGAAGGAACAGCCAAGGAAAGGAAAGAGGAACACGAAGACAAAAAAGAAAGGACGAGGGGAAATGGCCGGAAGGGAGAGAAAAAACCAAAAAAAGAAAAAAGAGAGAAAGAAGAGAGAGGGGGCCACCCCAAGGCAACCAAAAAGGAAAAAAGAAGAGAGAGAGGGAAAAAGAAAAAAGGGAGAGAACCAAGGAGAGGGGAGAGGAGAGAAGAAAAAAAGAGAAAAGGAGAAGAAAGAGAAGAAAAAGGGAAGAGAGAGCGAAAACAAAAAGAGAGGAGATGTAAGAGAGGGTGAAATGTAAGTGAAATGAAATCCAAGAAAAGAGAGGAACAAGGAAGAGAAGAAAGGAAAAATAGAGACAAAGGGAGAGAAGGGAAGAAAAAAGAGACTGGGACCAAAGAAAAAAACAAGCAGGGCACAGCACCGAAACAAGAAAAAAGAGAAAGAGCGGAAGAAGGGAAACAAGAAGCAGAAGAAAAGGGAAGGAAAGAAACCAGAGGCCCCGGGAAACAGAACACGAAAGGAGAAGAGAATGCGACTATGAAGGAAGAGAGGAAGAGAAACGAGAGGAAGAGAAGAAACGGGAGAGAAGAAAAGAAGAGAGAGAGGGGAGCAGAAAGAGCAGGAAGAGATGAAAAAAAGAAGAACAGAGGGGGAAGAAAAGAAAAAAGGGAGAGACGGACACACAAAAAGGGAAAGAGCCCTTGGACCGAGGAGATGGGTACAAAGATTGGTTGAAATAAGATCAAAAGAGCCCAGGTTCACCAGAGCACAAGCTCTTGAACAAGGATTTGAAAGCGTGATAAGGGAGAGAAAAAGGACAGAAGTGGAGGAGGACGAAAAAGGCGGGAAAGAGCAGTGAAGGAGTGAGGAAAGGGGGAAGAGGAAGGAGGCGAGGAAGTCAGGGATCAGCAACAAGAGCAAAGTGGAGAAGAGAAGACAAGAGCACAAGAAGGGAGCGGAAGAGAAAGAGAGGAGGAAGAGGCAGGACAGGAAAAGGGAAGAAGTGGGATGATCAGCCAGAATATAGAAATAAAATTGTACCGAAAAGACGTGGAGAGGTCAGACCAAGGAGAAGATAAACAGAAACAGGAGGAAGAGGGAAAGTGGAAACAAGACGGCAAAGACAGACAATGAGGTGAAGACATAGAGGAAGAACAAGGAAAAAGTTTGATGAGGAAGTAAGCAACAGAAGCAAGCAGGCAAGCGAGAAAAAGACCACCCCAACAAGCAAGGCAGAAGTCACGAGTAAAAGCCAAGGGGAAGAGGGAGGGGAAAAGACGAAGGCAAGTCAAAGATATCGACAGAGCACTAGCACCATAGACAAAGGAGAATAATAGTGCAAGAGCAAGCAAAATATTGATGAATAAGTTGACTGAAGTGAAAATGGGTTGAAGGTCAATCATCCCAGAAAGAACCCAAACCACCATAAGGCAGAGCAAAGTTGTGGATAATTTCCAACACGAGAAAATGAGGCCACGAGAAAATATTCTAATTTTACATGGGTTTCAAAAAAGCACAAAAGTTGGTTTGTTTGCATGAACCCAATCCATCAAGCGTTTAGGGTATTAACCCAACATTCCACGTGGCTATCTTCATCATTTGGGACGGGGGGAAGAAGTGACAAGCCGCCATTGGGGCTTCTACACGGATCCTACCATTCAAGTCGGGGATCCCATGATTCATTACCAAATCGAGCCACAAGAAAGGGGTTCAAAACGATTTGTAGTAGCGCAGGACTACAAGCATCAAAGATGGCTGGATTATGATTCCGTTGGGTGAGGGATTACATGGCTGGGGTGCCGTTGCCTTTTGAACATCATTTTCATTCATAGGGATATTCGGATTCCTTGCAAAGGTAGCCTGAATTGTTGGGGTGAGATGGTGAGAATCTCCCAAAAATGTATTTGACATAGAAGAGTTACCCGTTGAGGAATTTAAGGTTCCATGAATAGGCATGCCAGCATCCCTTAAGGAGGAAGATTTATTGCCATTGACCGCAAGTGGAAAGAGACCAACTGAATTTTCCAACCTGATGCAGCAAGGTTGATTAGAGAGTTGTAGAGCATCTACCCTGTGTTCTTCTTGACTGATGGAGGATCTGAAATTTATACTAATATGAGAATGAATTCATTGGAGGAGGCTTAAAGCTCGCTTGGCTTGTGGGTTGCAAGGGATTGTTTCAGATGTCAAAGCAATATTAAGGAATCAAAGTGCTATAAACATTATCAGAGAAGCAAATCTTTCACTCCTAACTTATGGTCAGTTGAACAATGTGCCAAAAGCAGTTTACTTGCAACATGTAGCAGGTGTGAATGGGGTGATTGTAGATATGGTTCCTGAGATTTCAGCTTCAGTGTCTGATTACATGGAACAGCTTAAGAAGAGCAAAGAAGATAACCTTCCTAAAGGGAACGTGCAGAAGAAAACACTACAAATGCAGAAATTCTTGCCTGATGAACTCTCATTGCTGCTGAAGTTAGATAGCTGACTTAAGACCATGAAACCTCTCCTCAGTGGGATTTTTCAAGGAGGAAAACACTTCCCAATGAGAATCTTTGTATAATTATTCGATCTTTCTCACTCCAAGGACCAATGTGTAGTGCCTCGTATGGGGCTATCTGTTCTGTCTGTGTTAAAATGCATATATACAAGAAATGCATGACAATTGATCTGCTTATTAAAGTAATTGATTATATGTATCTCATGCCTACTCCAAATTTGGGTAAGTTGAAAAAAAGAAATTATAAAGCACAACGGCATTTTAACCCTAAAAATGTCAATTTTTTGATTAAAAATGATTTTGCTGAAACATCGGGATCCAGATTACTCATACCAAGAATATAAGAAAAAAAAATACCCAAGACATCAAAAATGTCCAAAAACAATAGGTGAACAAATGAGGCTGAACGAAGCCCTTGCTAAAATAAAATCCTGAAGGGCAACCTAGGGCTAGCTGCTAAGGGTGTTGGAATGAAGCCCCCAGATCGGACCATTCACTGTTTGAGTCTGGAAGATTTAGTTTGAAAACAAGTGCAAAAGACCTGCTCTATAATGAAGCATAGACTGGCATAACTAAATGTCTAAGAGAGGTATACGCAAGCAATTAGAAGAGTTCTTTATTGTTTTATCTTTTTTTTTTCTTCATGTAATATAGGATAACATTTATTTGGGTCCTTGATTGATACTCTTATTAAGTGCAACAACACGCTACTCCATTTCACGCACTATATGGCATTTAAGACCGAAACGCCTCCTCAAAACATTCAAGCGACATCCTCAAGTCCGATCTACAGCCCAGAATTTGGTCCCAGCCACCAATTTCACTTACTCCTTCACTTGATAGCTGCCAGAAAAAATTAAAAGGGATTAGTCTTGCTCTTCTCTTCACTAATATATGGATTGTGTGTGTGTAAGAAACTCACCAATAGATTCAGCAAAGAAGATAAAAGAGAGGACAAAGAGAAAGGCCAAGTGAGGCTTAAGTAAGCCATCTCAAAAGCTTTGCTAGCAAAGTTGTTTGTCAAATTCTTGTATTGGTAAAGAACTATCATATCTTTGTATATATATAGGCATAGTTAAGGTTATTGGTTTGTAATGGAGGCTATAATTCTCTACCATCAAAAGAAATATCTAAATATGAACTTTTTGTTGAAAATTCAGTTCTTTGTTTGAGAGATTAAAAACATTTGCAGTAGTATGGTAGAAACACATAAATAAGAACATTTAATTGAAAAAGGAAAAAATTAATTCACTTTTCTAATAAATATATTTAAAAAAAGAAAAATGTTTGCAATACTATGCTAGAAACACCTAAATAAGAACATTTTGATTGAAAAAGGTAAGATAATAATTCAATTTCTTGATAAAGAGTTCTAAAAGATAATCTCTTGTACTATGATAAAATGATGAGGTTTCATATATCTAATAAGGGTCGTGGTTTGGCTCCCTAAAACATACTTATTACCAACTTTATACAGGTATATTGTAGTGATATCAGGCCAAAATGTCCATCCAAATAAGATTTCATGCCAAATTTATTAATATGATTGATAATTCAAAATCACAATAGTTTTATTTACATGCTTCAATGGGTGATTTTTTTTTTCTTTTTTTAGTAAAAAATTGGAGACCTTTTCATGAATTGAATGATAAGAGATCCATTTTCAAGTTTCATTAAGAAGAAATTGAATTCCCCCCCCCCTTATTAGTGTACCAATGGAAGTGTTCATATTCATACATTCTTTTGAGAGTCTTGATCATCTCTTCTGACGGGGAGCACAGACTGACGGCTGTTGACCACAAATTACAGGGGGCCCACAAGATTAGGGTGATGGGATTTATTTTTTTACTTGTGGGCCCACATAATTTGTGGCTGCAATGCTTGTGCTCCCCGTTTAGAGAGATGATCCATATCTTCTTTTGAAACTAGTGAACTTTCTGTCACAAATCATTAACCAATAATGCATATATATATATATTGGACATTAACCAATAATATTGGACTTGTTTTTGAATTGAATCTTTTAGCACTCAAAAATGGTCAATAGGTCGGTTAGGGTTGTACCATATAGTGGGGGCTTCATTTCCGTAGTCCCTAATAAGCAAGGGCCAAGCCCTCTCCTACTATAATAGGTCTCAGAAAACAGTCCATTTAGATTGCCACAACATTATACCAAAGAAGGTCAATCTTTGGAGCTGGTACAAGATTTCCACACAACATAGCAAATAGTGGAGGTGCAGGACACTAGACATAGTTGGTTTCCTGGGCAATGGAATGTGGATTTATTAAATCATTGTTTTCAACAAAATATACCTTAGGAGATATTGAAAGAAGTCATTTAGAGCACGGAACAAAATTCCATCGAAATTTGCAAAATGTTCACCGAAAATTTTCATTTTGGGAACTCAAAACGAAAAACTAGGGGACCGAAAAAAATCCCAAGTTTCAATCGAAACCGTTGAAATTTCATAGAAACTTGTCGAAACCTAGTTTAACTAAGTTAGACTAGCTAGTTCATAAGAAAAGAAAAAAAAAATCCCAAATTTCGTGGGAAACATGGAAAATTTCGTGAAAACCTGAGAGATTTCACAGAAACTTGGAAAATTTTGTGGAAACTCGGGACTTTTTCTTGCAAGTTTCATAGCTTTCCCAGATTTTCAATTTTTTTGTTTCTTTTGTTTATCAAATATCCCCTCCATTAGGACTTCCTTATCTAAATTGTGTATTCCCTCAGACTGGTTATCTTAGGCATATTGATGACCAGACTTATAAAGTTATAGTTGTCGATTACCTTGACAATTATAGACATAAAATGTTATGGGATGTCTATGTTCGTTGATTGGAGAAGAGGGTGTTACAGGCATAGTACTACTCAACTCACATGATGGATTAACAGAGGCACTCCTCTTGGCAATGAGTTGTACTTCCCTTTAATTGTCAGTTACTTTGTGTTTGATATTTTGAAGTTAGAAATTATATATTAAATGTTATGTGCTTAAGTAGTTAAGTTTTTAGTGTACTTTTCAGACAACTTTACATTGATGTTATGTACATTAAATGGCATAACTACATTGACTTTTTAGCAAAATACAGTCAATGTGTTCTTTATACTCTAATTAGTTTAAATGCAGAATCCCCCCTCCCAAAATACCCTATAAAATCTGTCAAAATTTGCACAAAAAAGTCATAAGTTTCCGCGAAATTTCCTAGTTTCCCATTTTCACCTAATCGAAACTTGAGTTTCCCTCGAACTTTTTCTATGATTCAGAGTGCCTAAAAGTTAATTTTCATTTTAGTTGTTTATGCATGTGGCAGAATTAATATAGCATATTAAAATAAATCCTAGAGGGCAACCTAGGGCTAGCTTGTTGGGGGTGTTGGAATGAAGCCCCCATTAAATGTCATAACTCCACTTGACGGATCAAGAGAAAATTACGTGATTAGCTGCTTTTAGGTTTCCCCTTACAAAAATAGCCACTCAATGTTTCATGTTACAAAATTAGATAAAATTGAGTTTGCACTTACAAAACTAGCCAAAATAGTTCTTTTTCACCTCTTTGGACATTTTTACCCCTAAAATTGACCATACCAGCATAGGGGTGAAAATGTCCAAAGGGTATGAAAAAATAATGACTTTACCCTTATGGACAAAATAGTGATTTTCCTCCCTAATGTGATCAGTTTTAGGGATAAAAAATGTCCAAAAAGGTGAAAAATCAATATTTTGGCTAGTTTTGTAAATGCAAACTCAGTTTTGGCTAATTTTATAAAGTGAAACATTGAGTGGCTATTTTTGTAAGGGGAATCCTAAAAGCAACTAATCACGTAATTTTCCCATGGATCAAACCATTCACCTGTTTTGAGTGCTGGAAGATTTAGTTTGAAAACAAGTACAAAAGACCTGCTCTATAATGAAGCATAGACTGGCATAACTAAATGTTTAAGAGAGGTATAAGCAAGCAATTAGAAGAGTTCTTTATTGTTTTATCTTTTTTTTTTCTTCATGTAATATAGGGTAACATTTATTTGGGTCCTTGATTGATACTTCTTATTAAGTGCAACAACACTTGCTACTTATATTTTCACGCACTATATGGCATTTAAGACCTGTAATACGTCCCTCTTCAAAACATTCAAGCGTACATCCTTCTAAGTCCGATCTACAACTCCAGCAATTTGGTCCTAGTTTCTCACCAATTTCACTTACTTCCTTCACTTCAGTAGCTGCACAGAAAAAATTAAAAGGGATTAGTCTCGTTTCTTCTCTTCACTAATGTATGGATTTGTGTGTGTATAAGAAACTCACCAATAGATTCAGCAAAGAAGATAAAAGAGAGGACAAAGAGAAAGGCAAAGTGAGGCCTAAGTGAAGCCATTTCTGCCAAAAGCTTTTGCTAGCAAAGTTGTTTGTCAAATTCTTGTATTGGTAAAGAACTATCATATCTTTGTGTATATATAGGCATTGTTAAGGTTATTGGTTTGTAATGGAGGCTTATAATTCTCTCTACCATCAAAAGAAACATCTAAATATGAACTTTTTGTTGAAAATTCAGTTTCTCGTTTGAGAGATCTAATAAAGATTTTAAATAAGAAAATTTAATTGGAAAAGGGGAAAAATTAATTCAGCTTTCTAATAAATAGGTTTAGAAAAAGAAAAATATTTGCAATAATATGCTAGAAACACCTGAATAAGAACATTTTGATTGAAAAATGTACAATAATAATTCAGTTTCTCGACAAAGAGAGCTCAAAAATCATTTTTAGTAAGGGTCGTGGTTGGCTTCCTAAAATATACTTATTACCAACTTTATACAGGTATATTGTAGTGATATCATGCAAAAAATTCAACCAAAAAAAATATCATACCAATAATTCCACCCAAATAAGATATCATGCCAAATTTATTAATACGATTGATAATTCAAAATCAAAATAGTTTTATTTACATTCTTCAATTGGAGATTTTTTTCTTTCAATTTTTTGTAAAAATTTGGAGATCTTTATACGAATTTGAATGATAAAGAGGACCCATTTTTTAGTCTCATTAAGAAGAAATTGAATTGAATTTTTTTTTGTACTATTGGAGATGTTTTGGATCGTCTCCCCCGACGGGGAGCACTATGTGTTTTACCGACGGCTGTTGACCATGAATTATAGGGGGCCCACAGGATTAGGGTGATGGAGTTTTTTTTATAAAATTTTTATTATTTTTTACTTGTGGGCCCCACATAATTTGTGTCTGTGAAACCGTTGGGAGAGATGATTCATACTTATCTTTTGAAACTAGTGGGTTTCTGTCACAAATTGATAATCAATAATGCCTATATATATGCCAATGATAGGTTAGTTGAGCGGTTAAAAGCCCAAACTCTCATCGGGAGGTCTTGGGTTTGCATCCATCTTCCAACTAATATAAACTTGCCGGCTACAAAAAAAAAAAAAAAAAAAAAGTAATGCCTAAATATATATAGAAAAGACTCTTATAATGGCTTGCTTATTTACCTTTTTTGAACTTTTAGCTATGTTAGTCTATGCTACACTATGGTCCAATATTTTTATACTTGTTTTCGAACCAAATCTTTTAGCACTCAGAAATGGGTCAATAGGTCGATCCATCGATTAGGGTCGTACCATATAGCGGGGGCTTCATTTCTGCAATCCCTAACAAGTTAGGGCCCAGCCCTCTCCTACTATAACAAGTCTTAGAAAACAGTGCATTTAGATTGCCACAACATTATATCAAAGAAGGTCATCAATCTTTGGAGCTGGTACAAGATTTTCACACATACATAGCAAATAGTGGAGGTGCAGGACACTAGACATGGTTGGTTTCCTGAGCAGTGGAATGTGAATTTATTAAATCATTGCTTTCAACAAAATATACCTTAGGAGATTTTGAAAGATGTATAAATAATACCATACCTTGAAAGAGGTAGGTATGAGTTTGCTTTTGGTTCTATAGAACAACTGAAATATAGCTCTTTGGCCAATACACCAAAACAGCATACACAGACAACAGAGTGGTTTTGATCATAACCAGTGAGAAAACCAAAAAATGCTTATGTAACAAATGAAAAGCTTTACACATCAATAATATAGTGCCACCAAGCCCTTCATAAGGCACATTTGGGTTAACCTGAATTCGAGCTACTTTTGTAAATAAGTTAAGCTTACCCACTAGAATCTTGGATTACCATGGGAGGCATATGGGTTCCATGTATGGAATTTTATCAAACCTAAAATCTTCTAACCACAAGGTTTTCTAATCCATAATCAGGCAACGCATCAATTATGCTAGAAAATGTGCAAGAACAGACATCTTGCACAAGCAAAAGTAGATGGATATTCTTTATTTAATAGTTTCTTCTAAAATCTGAAATACAGAAACTATTATTAGGATCAATTGCCATTTGCTTACAAGAGAAATAAGAGAAACATATAACAAGTGCCTACTATTAGAATTCAAATATGTTAAAACTGCCAATAATACATTCTTACAACTTAAGGAGAACCACAGGGAGGTCCCAAGGTTTCAAGCCCTCTGCTCCAAAGACAAGTTTACAAAGATACATAACCATAACTACACTTTCGATCAACTATATCATCAGAATGTCCCTAAACAGAAGCTCTGATCGACAACTCTGTTCGAGCAACCAGGATGCCATCAGTGTCTGCATAGCACTCACCATCACAAATTCGAGTCCCGCCAATATTAATTGGAACATTTTTCTCGCCCATGCCCTTCTTATTGGCATTGAACCATCAGATTCCTGGCTAAGAATATAGGTCATTGAACCCACCTTTTCCCAAAAGTTAGTTTCTATGTTTGGGCAAAAGCTAAATATCCAGCCCAAAAATGCACTCAATCAATTAATTCATCCATGCCCATATAAACCCTCAAGTATACAAGAAGATGTATATTTCACAATCAAAAGATTGGACAGAGTTAAGAATGATATCAGAGTTCCCATAAAAATAGTATCAAGCAAATTGTCTGTTCTGCAGGGTTCGAAAAAAGAGGTGGATTAGAATCCACATTATAAAATAAACTTTTTGGGGTATGGAAAAATAAGCAAGGAACAATTTTTTCTACTAATATTTTTTCCCCATTCTTAACTAAGTAATGATTTATTGAAATAGATAAGAATAAAATGATGAAACATCCTATTGTGTGTGAAAGGACTCAAGGACCATGCAGAATCAGAAATAACTAGAGACCAACAGTCCATTAGATTCAACAAGATTAGTTCATCAACTGTTTATACCCACCCCTTTTCTTTCTGAAGCCATTCCCCTTCCCCCCCCCCCCCCCCCCCCCAAATCCCAAAAATAATAAAAATGTAGTTTCCTTTTTCTTGAAATCATGAAACCCCCATGTTGATCCTACCTTGCGAGCTGCCCATCTAGATCTCCCAAACTAGTCATTTGAAATCGTCCAAACTACATGCACATCAATCCTCCAACCCCAGTGACTTCCAATCCAAACTTGTACAAATCCCACCGTCAAAACCCTAGAAAATAGCATTTTCTTGGAATTTTTGGATTCACTAAAACCCTAAAAACAAGAACATAGATCTAGACCAAACTACCCATTAAAACATCTGAAGACTAGAGTCATCTCCCTCAGCACTAGCTACACTCAAAATTCCACCACATTCTAACAACTATAAACCCTAATTCCCAATCTCTAGAATATTTACCCAAATTCCCCAATTCCCAATCTCTAGAATACTTACCCAAATTTCGAAGATCCTAACCCATCTCATGGACAATGATTTCCCCTTATTTTAGATTGGTTTCAAGCTTCAGACATCCTATCTTTAACTTTAACCTAGTACACCATTCAAACTTTTTTTTTGGGGGGGGGGGTGCAAGTTTGGCCCACCCTAGGCCCGAATAGGGTTTGGGCTCAGACTTCTGGCCCTGGGGGGCAGGTAAGGGCTGGGCCAAGCCAATGTGACCCTAATTAGGGTCAACACTAGGTCAATGTTGAGTCTTTTCACTAGAGCCAGCCCCACCTAGCCCAACTTGACCTGACCCAACCTAACCCCAGCCTACCACTTAGTATGTTACTTTTTGGTCAAAGTAGTAACAACTAATTATGCATTCTTTAATTGTATTGTGGTCAGGATCAAGGTTACGGTTAGAATCAGGGTTGTGTTGAACCTGGCATGGCCTTGCCTAGCCCTATAGGGTCAGGTTCAAGGTCAAGGTCATGGCCAGGGCCAGGCTAGAGTATTTAGAGTCACTTTTAAAAAGCGTAGCCCAACCTGGTTCTGTTGCAGCCCTAATTCAAACCCTAAGTCAAACAGTTACCCAATGAACCCCCTTTTCCCTATGTTACCCCCTAAGCTGACTAATTATGATGTAAAATCATGCAATATTGAACAAACTTCACTTGTATCAACTGTACCAAGTCCAATTGGACGAGCATGTCTTCTAGAAGGGCCAAAACATTGGTCACATCAACAGTAACGTGAACAATGCTACAGCCATTATTTTGCTTTTGAGTGATAGATACTACAAGATCTTCTGGGGCCCAAGACTAGATCTTATAAAGAACTTTTAGAAGAAGATCCTATTTAGCTACTATTTTTAAGTCATTCAGAGCATGGAACAAAATTCCATCGAAACTTGCGAAATTTTCACCCAAAATTTTCATTTTGGGAACTCGAAACGAAAAACTAGGGGACCGAAAAAAATCCCAAATCTCGATCGAAACCGTTGAAATTTCATCGAAACTTATCGAAACCTAGTTTAACCCAGCTAGACTAGCTGGTTCATAAGAAAGAAAAAAAAATTCCCAAATTTCGTGGGAAACATGGAAAATTTCGTGGAAACTTGAGAAATTTCGTGGAAACCTGAGAAATTTCACAGAAACTCGGGACTTTTTCTTGCAAGTTTCCTAGCTTTTCCATATTTTTAATTTTTATGTTTCTTTCATGTTTATCAAATATCCCCTTCATTAGGACTTCTCTATCCAAATTGTGTATTCCCTCAGACTGGTTATCTTAGGCATATTGATGACCAGACTTATAAAGTTACAGTTGTCGATTACCTTGACAATCATAGGCATAAAATGTCATGGGATGTCTATGTTCGTTGATTGGAGGAGAGGGTGTTACAGGCATAGTACTACTCAACTCACAGGATGGATCCACTGAGGCACTCCTCTTGGCACTGAGTTGTACTTTCTTTTTATTGTCAGTTTCTTTGTATTTGATATTTTGAAGTTAAAAATTATATATTAAATGTTATGTGCTTAAGTAGTTAAGTTTATAGTGTACTTTTCAGACAACTCTACAGTGATGTTATGTACATTAAATGACATACCTACATTGATTTTTTAGCAAAATCAGCTAATGTGTTCTTTATACTCTAATTAGTTTAAATGCAGAACCCCCCCCCCACCTAAAATACTCCATAAAACCTGTCAAAATTTGCACAAAAAAGTCATAAGTTTCGTCGAAATTTCCTAGTTTCCCATTTTCACCTAATCGAAACTTGAGTTTCCCTTGAACTTTTTTCTATGATTCAAAGTGCCTAAAAGTTAATTTTCATTTTAGTTGTTTATGCATGTGGCAGAATTAATATAGCCTATTAAAATAAAATCCTAGAGGGCAACCCAGGGCTAGCTTGTTGGGGGTGTTGGAATGAAGCCCCCATTAAATGTCATAACTCCACTTGACGGATCAAGAGAAAATTATGTGATTAGCTGCTTTTAGGTTTCCCCTTACAAAAATAGCCACTCAATGTTTCACGTTACAAAATTAGATAAAATTGAGTTTGCATTTACAAAACTAGCCAAAATAGTGCTTTTTCACCTCTTTGGACATTTTTACCCTTAAAATTGACCATACCGGCATAGGGGTGAAAATGTCCAAAGGGTATGAAAAAATAATGACTTTACCCTTTTGGACAAAATAGTGATTTTCCTCCTCGATGTGATCAGTTTTAGGGATAAAAAATGTCCAAAAAGGTGAAAAATCAATATTTTGGCTAGTTTTGTAAATGCAAACTTAGTTTTGGCTAATTTTATAAAGTGAAACATTGAGTGGCTATTTTTGTAAGGGGAATCCTAAAAGCAACTAATCACGTAATTTTCCCATGGATCAAACCATTCACCTGTTTTGAGTCTTTGGAAGATTTAGTTTGAAAACAAGTACAAAAGACCTGCTCTATAATGAAGCATAGATCGGCATAACTAAATGTTTAAGAGAGGTATAAGCAAGCAATTAGAAGAGTTCTTTATTGTTTTATCTTTTTTTTTTTCTTCATGTAATATAGGGTAACATTTATTTGGGTCCTTGATTGATACTTCTTATTAAGTGCAACAACACTTGCTACTTATATTTTCACGCACTATATGGCATTTAAGACCTGTAATACGTCCATCTTCAAAACATTCAAGCGTACATCCTTCTAAGTCCGATCTACGACTCCAAGCAATTTGGTCCCAGTTTCTCACCAATTTCATTTACTTCCTTCACTTTAGGAGCCTGCAGAAAAAATTAAAAGGGATTAGTCTCGTTTCTTCTCTTCACTAATGTATGGATTTGTGTGTGTATAAGAAACTCACCAATAGATTCAGCAAAGAAGATAAAAGAGAGGACAAAGAGAAAGGCAAAGTGAGGCCTAAGTGAAGCCATTTCTGCCAAAAGCTTTTGCTAGCAAAGTTGTTTGTCAAATTCTTGTATTGGTAAAGAACTATCATATCTTTGTGTATATATAGGCATTGTTAAGGTTATTGGTTTGTAATGGAGGCTTATAATTCTCTCTACCATCAAAAGAAACATCTAAATATGAACTTTTTGTTGAAAATTCAGTTTCTCGTTTGAGAGATCTAATAAAGATTTTAAATAAGAAAATTTAATTGGAAAAGGGGAAAAGTTAATTCAGCTTTCTAATAAATAGGTTTAGAAAAAGAAAAATATTTGCAATAATATGCTAGAAACACCTGAATAAGAACATTTTGATTGAAAAATGTACAATAATAATTCAGTTTCTTGGCTATGAGAGCTCAAAAATCATTTCTACTAAGATAAAAGGATGAGGTTTCATATATCTTATAAGGGTCGTGGTTGGCTTCCTAAAATATACTTATTACCAACTTTATACAGGTAGATTGTAGTAATATCATGCAAAAAATTCAACCAAAAAAATTATCATACCAATAATTCCACCCAAATAAGATATCATGCCAAATTTATTAATACGATTGATAATTCAAAATCACAATAGTTTTATTTACATTCTTCAATTGGAGATTTTTTTTTTTCTTTCAATTTTGGGTAAACAAATTGGAGATCTTTATACGAATTTGAATGATAAAGAGGATTCATTTTTTAGTCTCATTAAGAAGAAATTGAATTGAATTTTTTTTCCTTTTTTTTTCTGTACTACTGGAGATGTTTTGGATCGTCTCCCCCGACGGGGAGCACTATGTGTTTTACCGACAACTGTTGACCACGAATTATAGGGGGCCCACAGGATTAGGGTGATGGGATTTTTTATTTTATTTTTATTTTTTACTTGTGGGCCCCCACATAATTTGTGTCTGTGAAGCCGTTGGGAGAGATGATTCATACTCTTGTTTTGAAACTAGTGGGTTTCTGTCACAAATTGATAATCAATAATGCATTTATATATATATGCCAATGAAGGCTTATGGTACTCTATCATGGGAGTTTTTATTCTTGGTCTTAAAGGCTTTTGGATTTTCAAATAGATGGGTTGGTTGGATTCATGAGATGCTTCAGTCTACTAGAATCTCAGTTTTATTGAATGGGGGACCAGTTGGATTCATTGGAGTTGAGAAAGGGTTTCGGCAAGGGGACCCTTTATCTCCTCTTCTTTTTCTTCTTGCAGAAGAGGTAATATGCAGGGGCATTCATTATTTGATAATTGCTGGTAGATTGAGAGCTTTGCCAGGTCCCAGGGGAGTAGAAGTTCCTTCTGTTCTAATGTATGCGGATGATATTTTTATTTTTTCAAATGCTTCTTTATGTTATGTTAAAGCTTTGAAAAATTTCTTATCGAAGTATCAAGAATTTTCGGGTCAACATATTAGTTTGGAGAAGAGTAAGCTTTTTCTTGGACGTGTGCCTCCTAGTCGAAAACAAAAAATTGTGGACATATTAAATATCCCAATTGCTCTCTTTCCTACTTGATATCTGGGGATAGATATTTTTAAAGGAAGAGTTACTCGTGTCAGATTGCTGTCAGTTTTAGACAAGATTAAGAATCGCTACAAGGGTGGTGTGGAAAGCTGTTATCTTTGGCAGGTAGAGTGGAGTTGGTACGTTCAGTTATTTCTAGCATGCCAATTCATAATTTTTCATTATACGGGTGGCCTAGCTCTATTATTTCTCAAGCAGAAGCTTGGATGTGTAACTTCATTTGGACGGGGAGTATAGAGGCTGTGAAGAAGGTTACAGTGTCTTGGGCAAAAGTATGTACTCCAAAATGTGAGGGTGGTTTGGGTATTCGGAGATTAAGAGATGTCAATTTTGCTTCCTTATGCAAGTTGGCTTGGACAATTAAACATAAACACTCTGGTTTTGCTCATTTTTTAAAGGGGAAGATGGTGGACAAAAGGGGAAATTTAAAGATTTATGGGTAGCAGTCATCTTTGATGTTGGGATTGAGGAAGGTTTGGGGTTTTGTTCAAGCTAATGAACGGTGATCAGTTGGAGATGGTCAGAATATAAATTTCTGGTTTGACAGATGGTTGGGGAATTTTACCATTGCAGACTATGTTGGTATTCCTCTAGATTTAGAGGGTCATTTGAAATTGACTGTTGCAGATTGTTTACAGCAAGGGGAGTGGAGATTTCCGTCAGTGGACAATGCCAAATTTCAAGAGGTAATCTCTCTTATTATGTTATATCCTGTTCCTTGTGCTGGTTTTGTTGATGTTTGTCATTGGCAAGGTTCGGTGGGGGGAGAGTTTAGTTTTCGATCGGCATGGGATCTCTATCGTAGAAAAGGAGAACAACTGGAATGGGCTAAAAGTATTTGGAAGACTTCTTTGTAGCCTAGACAACAAGTTTTCTGTTGGAGACTTTTCATGATAGGCTACCTGTTGATGCCTTGTTGACTCGGAAAGGGATTATGCTGGCCTCTCGTTGTAATCTATGTGGTAAAGCTTCAGCAGACATAGGACATCTCTTTCTTCACTGCTCATTTTCATGTAGATGTGGAGAAGCTTTTGTAGCAAAGTTTGGTTATAGTTGGATAGTAAAAGATTCGATTGTAGAGTCGTTCAAGGCTTGGAAACACCAGGCTTCACAGTCTCCTTTACAGACTGCTTGGATTAATGGATGTTGTTTGCTTTTATACTTTCTTTGGATGGTCCGCAATCAAATCCGGTTTGAAATTTTAAATTTCAGGACTGATGAGGTGGTGAGTTTAATTTTTTCAGACTTAGTACAGTTTGGCTTTAAAATGGATGGAAGAAAAGTAACTCCAACCATTTTTTCGGATGCAAGAAGACTAGGCCTTCACTTCTCTGTTTTTAGTACTGCTCCTCCATAAGAAATTTTTTTGTGTCCTCCTGCTATAGGTTGGGTTAAACTAAATATTGATGGGTCTTCTTTAGGCAATCCAGGAAGGTCTGGCGGTGGAGGAGTATTTCGAAATGAAGTTGCTGCGGTGGTTTTCAATTTCAGTATTTTTTTAGATGTTAAAACCAACTTTGAGGCTGAATTGGAAACTTTCATTCATGGATTACGTTGGGCAAGGCATTTACAAATTAAAAAGCTTTGGGTAGAAAGTGATTCAAAAGCTATGGTGACTTTAATACAGCAGGAAAAAAATACCTTGGTATATCTTTCATATGTGGAGAGAGTTATAAGAATATTTGTTGACTATAGATTGGAAGATTTCACATTGCTATCGTGAAACTAATACAGTGGCAGTTTTTTTGGCAAATTCGGCAACTAGGACAGGAACTTCTGATATTAACATTCCTTGGTCAGCTTCAATCCTTAATGAACTTGATGTGGATGCCTCTAGACGTCCTAGATTTCGTTTTATAAGTTAATGGTTTTCTAATATGAGCAGGAACCAATGAGGAAGGGTGTATTGGGGGCAATAGTTGTTGCGGGTAAGGGAGGTTGGTTCTTTATACGGTATTAATTGATGTATTTTTAATATTTCTTCCTCGCTTAATATAATGATCCTTTTAGCGAAAAAAAAAGGTTAGTTGAGCGGTTAAAAGCCCAAACTCTCATCAGGAGGTCTTGGGTTTGCACCCATCCCCCAACTAATATAAACTTGCCGGCTACAAAAAAAAAAAAAAAAAAAAAAAAAAAAAAAAAAAAAAAAAAAAAAAAAGAAAGAAATATATATATATATATATATATATATATATATATAGAAAAGACTCTTATAATGACTTGCTTATTTACCTTTTTTGAACTTTTAACTGTGTTAGTCTATGCTACACTATGGTCCAATATTTTTATACTTGTTTTCGAACCAAATCTTTTAGCACTCAGAAATGAGTGAATAGGTCGATCCATCAATTAGGGTCGTTTCATATAGCGGGGGCTTCATTTCTGCAATCCCTAACAAGTTAGGGCCCAGCCCTCTCCTACTATAACAAGTCTTAGAAAACAGTGCATTTAGATTGCCACAACATTATATCAAAGAAGGTCATCAATCTTTGGAGCTGGTACAAGATTTCCAATAACATAGCAAATAGTGGAGGTGCAGGACACTAGACATGGTTGGTTTCCTGAGTAGTGGAATGTGATTTTATTAAATCATTGCTTTCAACAAAATATACCTTAGAAGATCTTGAAAGAAGTATGTATAAATAATACCATACCGTGAAAGAGGTAGGTATGAGTTTGCTTTTGGTTCTATAGAACAACTGAAATATAGCTCTTTGGCCAATACACCAAAACAGCATACATAGACAACAGAGGGGTTTTGATCATAATCAGTGAGAAAACCAAAAAATGCTTATGTAACAAATGAAAAGCTTTACACATCAATAATATAGTGCCATCAAGCCCTTCATAAAGCACATTTGGGTTAACCTGAATTCGAGCTACTTTTGTAAATAAGTTAAGCTTACCCACTAGAATCTTGGATTACCATGGGAGGCATATGGGTTCCATGTATGGAATTTTATCAAACCTAAAATCTTCTAACCACAAGGTTAATTTTCTAATCCATAATCAGGCAACACATCAATTATGCTAGAAAATGTGCAAGAACAGACATCTTGCACAAGCAAAAGTAGTTGGATATTCGTTATTTAATAGTTTCTTATTAAATCTGAAATACAGAATCTATTATTAGGATCAACTGCCATTTGCTTACAAGAGAAATAAGAGAAACATATAACAAGTGCCTACTATTAGAGTTCAAATATGTTAAAACTGCCAATAATACATTCTTACAACTTAAGGAGAACCACAGGGAGGTCCCAAGGTTTCAAGCCCTCTGCTCCAAAGACAAGTTTATAAAGTTACATAACCATAACTACACTTTCGATCTACTATATCATCGAATGTCCCTAAACGAAGCTACGATCGACAACTCTGTTCGAGCAACCAAGATGCAATCAGTGTCTGCATAGAGCCACTCACCATCACAAATTCGAGTCCCGCCAATATTAATTGGAACATTTTTCTCGCCCATGCCCTTCTTATTGGCATTGAACCATCAGATTCCTGGCTAAAAATATAGGTCATTGAACCCACCTTTTCCCAAAAGTTAGTTTCTATGTTTGGGCAAAAGCTAAATATCCAGCCCAAAAATGCACTCAATCAATTAATTCATCCATGCCCATATAAACCCTCAAGTATACAAGAAGATGTATATTTCACAATCAAAAGATGGATAGAGTTAAGAATGATATCAGAGTTCCCATAAAAATAGTATCAAGCAAATTGTCTGTTCTGCAGGGTTCGAAAAAAGAGGTGGATTAGAATCCACATTATAAAATAAACTTTTGGGGGTATGGAAAAATCAGTAAGGAACAATTTTTTCTACTAATATTTTTTTCCCCCATTCTTAACTATGTAATGATTTATTGAAATAGATAAGAATAAAATGATGAATCATCCTATTGTGTGTGAAAGGACTCAAGGACCATGCAGAATCATAAATAACTAGAGACCAACAGTCCAGTAGATTCAACAAGGTTAGTTCATCAACTGTTTATCCCCATCCCTTTTCTTTCTAAAGTCGTTCCCCTTCCCCCCTTCTCCCTCCAAAAAAAAATAAAAATGTAGTTTCCTTTTTCAAGAAACCCCCATGTTGATCTTGCCTTGCGAGCTGCCCATCTGGACCTCCCAAACTCCATGCACACCAATCCTCCAACCCCAGTGACTTCAAGTCCAAACTCATACAAATCCTACCGTCAAAACCCTAGAAAATAGCCTTTTCTTGGAATTTTCGGATCCAAACCCTAAGAACAAGAACATAGATCTAGACCAAACTACCCATTAAAACATCTAAAGACTAGGGTTATCTCCCTCGGCACTACCTACACTCAAAATTCCACCCCATGCTAACAACTATAAACCCTAATTCCCAATCTCTAGAATATTTACCCAAATTTCTAAGATCCTAACCCATCCCATAGACAATGACTTCCCCTTATTTTAGATTGGTTTCAAACTTCAGATATCTTCTCTTTAACTTTAACCTAGTACACCGTTCAAACTTTAGTTTTTTTTTTTTTTAGTGTGTTGGGGGGGGGGGGGCACAAGTTTGGCCCACCCTAGGCCCAAATAGGGTTTGGGCTCAGACTTGGCCCTGGGGGGCAGGTAAGGGCTGGGCCAAGCCAATGTGACCCTGATTAGGGTCAATACCAGGTCAATGTTGAGTCTTTTCACTAGAACCGGCCCCACCTAGCCCAACCTGACCTGACCCAACCTAACCCCACCCTATTACTTAGTATGTTACTTTTTGGTAAAAGTAGTAACAGCTAATTATGCATTCTTTTATTGTATTGTCGTCAGGATAAAGGTTAGGGCTAGAATCAAGTTTATGTGTTGAACCTGGCATGGCCCTACCTAACCCTATAGGGTCAGGGTGAAGGTCAAGGTCAGGGCCAGGTTTGAGTATTTAGAGTCACTTTTAAAAAGCCTAACCCATCCCGGTCCTGTTGCAGTCCTATTCGAGCCCTAAGTCAAACAGTTACTCAAGGGATTCCTTTTTTCCCTATGTTACCCTTTAGGCTGACTAATTATGATGTAAAATCATGCAATATTGAAACAGCTTCACTTGGACCAACTGGACCAAGTCCAACCAGAAGAGCAGGTCTTCTAGAAGGACCCAAACATTGGTTTGAAATTTGGGATGCCTTACAAAGTTGTAGAGATGGTAAGAGATGAAAATTTTGGTTCAAGTGTTGGATTGGATAACTTGCCATATTTCCTGTATATTTTGTTCTTGCTCGAAAAGTTGTTCTGATCTGAAAATGGGTTCTCATGTGTCCAAACTGTTGGAAGTTTAGTAGCTTGGAATTGGTGTGAGAAATGGTCCTTTGTGGACTGTCTTAACTCAACAAGCTATTAGAAGTCTAAACTGCTGAGCCTAGAAAGTAGATCTAGATTGGCACATTATTTTGCCCGCATGAAATGGTGATATGGTCAGTCTTGATAGATTCAACTAGGGCTGCAAAAGGGGTTGTTGATCTAGGTTTCTTAAGGGCCTATTTGGTTACTTGAGTCTGGAGATTTCAAAAATCTAGAGATTTCAAATTTATCGAGTCATGGTTAATAAAATTAACTGTTTGGTTAGCCTGAATCTTTGGAATAAAATTTATAGATTCATTTTGAATAAATGTCTATAGAGTCATGGTTCAAATATTTAGTGCTTTTATAGTAAGAGTGAAATCTTTGGATTTCACCTAATACTTATAAATCTACAGATTCAAGTTTTTAGTGTTAAAAGGTAATCTCTAGATTTCATGAATGATTTACTCAACCAAAAGGGTATAAATCTCTCATTTGTAAATTCAGAGACTTGAAATCTCTGGATTCATATAACCAAACATGCCCTAAAACCCTGACTTAGACCTTAAATACCCTAGTTGGGTTCTAACTTTGATCTTGTCTTTATGAGACTGGCTGAGGCAGGTTTTGGTCATTAAGGCCAAGCATTTTGTTTAGGACGAAAATCCCAAAGTGAAAGAAAGCAAGGAATGTACGAGAAAAACTCCCTCCCCCCGCAGGGGGGGGGGGAGGGGATGACAACTGACTTGACTGCAATAGGGAAGAGCCTAAACCCCATGTAACAACAATTAGCTTGTTCCTTGGAATGTTCAAAAGTAGGGGGTGGTGAAGCATTTGAACTTAGCAGAGACATCAAGGCAGATGATTTTCTAAATCAAATCTAGAGATCAGGAGTTCAAACTACATCTTCTAAGGTTCCTTTCCCACCATAGATGAGATGATGACATTTGTTTACTTGTGTTTATAATGCTACACAAAGGCGCATAGCAATTTAGTAAAGTGTGAGTAAGGGTGTTGTATCTACAGAGAATTATTTTTGATTCTCAACGTAAAAGGGGTGCTAACTATAGCAAAATTAATAGAAGATCAATAAACTAATTAAGGACGGACAAAAGAATTACACAAGAGATTCTAAAGCGAAGGCACCCAACAGGCAAAAACTCAATCAATGGTAAATATGATGGGATTCAAACTTCCCTGTTCTTGTATGTCTACTTCCCATTTCTCTTGTCATTTCTTTTTTCAACATAGTGCTTCACTTCTTACCAGGCCAATAAAACTAAGATTCAACAATTACCTTGATTAGTTAAAGAAACTTCATGCGAAAAACAAAATAAAAAACCTGAACGAACATTAAGATACTTGGACTCTACATACAATAATTAAGTAAGAGCATTCACAAGGAAGTAAGATAAAATTGTTCTTTAACCAAGCTATTTCAAGTGGAAAAAATGGAGTTACGAGCACCAAACACCAACTTCCCACCAAGTCACAAATAGACGTGCTGGAAAATGATCCCAAGAGCCATAACTAAACCTTGATGAATCTAAAGGATGGTTTAGAGCCGGTTCAAATGGAGGCAAAAAAAAAAAATTCCGAGCAAAGAGAAAAAGAGGTGGTTGACATCTTCGGCTATTTCAACAAAGAATACAGTTGGGATTGACAAAGAGGCTCTATAAAAACGAGGAATATTTGAGTAGGGAGACAATGGCTGAAGGCTTTTGAGACAATGAATGCATGGAGTGAAATATAGATATTCTACATGTAAAGATTTTGTATTATTACATTGTATTTTGAGCAAATTGCACCGACACCCCAAAATGGAGGCCTTAAAGCACTTGACATTCCACTTAATATCTGGAAAACACAGACTTCCTAAAATTGGATTTTCATTGGACACATTAGTCCAATTTGTCACTAAAAATTGTTAAATCGTTGTTTATTAACTTTCAATTCCAAAAGTATCCATACCAAAGTATGAAGAACAAAATAAATAAACAAACAATGATTTAACGATTTTGAGTGACAAATTGAATTAATGTGTCACATGAAAATTCAATTTGAGGTGTCTGTGCTTTTTAAACATAAAATGAGGTGTTAGCGCTTTAAGGCCTCCATTTTGGGGTGTCAGTGCAATTTGCTCTTGTATTTTTGATAGGTGGACGTATGATTATTGTTATGCTTATATATATATATATATATCTTTTTTTTTTTTTCCGGATAATTGATGGTTGTAGCCTTGTAGGTAATTTGAGGGTTATTTTACATGCTGATTTTCTAAATATACATTATTCTAGTGTTTATATCACTAGTATATAAATTGAAGAAATATTAATAATGGGTTTTTCATTATATTTATTTATTAGATATTACAAAGAGAAAAATAAAGGATTTTGCTTCAATGTTGCCCAACTAATGCGCAACACTGAGCTGCCTACGGTCCTGATCTAAAGTGGTGGTCGATATCAAATTTGAACCACCCGTTTTGTTTGTTTTGATTTTAGTTCTATAGTTCAAAAAGTAAATAAAGAAAAAGAAAATCAAAATGGGTAGTTGAGATTCGACCACCAGGATTCATCTAGACCGTAGGTAGCTTAGTGTTGCGCAAAATCCGAAAATTAAATGTAATTAATCAGAATATCCAAAAAAAATCGAATATTCTTCGTTTAATATCATCTCTGTCTCGGCTCTCTCTATGTTTCTTGAATTTGTTGCTTCCTGCAATGGCTCTCAGAGCACTTGATGTCTCCCACCTACGCTATCTCAATCGAGTGCAGAGAAAGCCACTATGGTAGCAGTTTATCACCGCATGTTTTGTAAAATCAATGATGGAGGTAAAACTTCTAGCATGTTTTGTAATGTCAACAAAGCATTCTTGAAATGGCCAAAGTTTCTTGTCATTGGCCACAGAGGGAGCGGAATGAACGTGTTAAGAGTCATCAGATTCAAGGCTGAATCAAATCAAAGAAAATTCAATTCTATCTTTCAACAATGCTGGAAAGTTTGCAGTTGATTTCATTGAATTCGATGTTCAGGTGACCAAAGATAATTACCCAGTCATCTTCCATGACAACTTCATCATTACAGTAGAAGAAAATGGTGAGTTTTCAGAGAGAAGACTTGCAGAGCTAACTTTAGCTGAATTCGTTTGCTGTGGACCCCAACCAGAGTCGTCAAATGTAATTGATCTTGCCTTTTAATTCGATTATGCTTTCTAGGTTTTCTTAAGAACCATCTAAGAAACTGATATTGATATCTGATTCTTACTGACATTATTGAAAATTCAGGTTGGAAGAAGATTATTAAGAAGGGCTGAAGATCAGAGGATTTTGAGCTGGAAGGTTGAACAAGATGATGCATTATGTACATTACAAGAGGCATTCCAGAATGTGAATCCTTCACTGGGTTTCAATATTGAGTTGAAACTTGATGATGAGATTGTTTATCAAGATGAAGAACTCATCCATGCTATTCAAGTAATCTTAAAAGTGGTTTTTGAATGTCTAAGAAAGACCTGTTATCTTCTCAACATTCCAACCTGATGCAGCAAGGTTGATTAGAGAGTTGCGGAGCATCTACCCTCTGTTCTTCTTGACTGATGGAGGATCTGAAATTTATACTGATATGAGAATGAATTCATTGGAGGAGGCTTTAAAGCTCTGCTTGGCTTGTGGGTTGCAAGGGATTGTTTCAGATGTCAAAGCAATATTAAGGAATCAAAGTGCTATAAACATTATCAGAGAAGCAAATCTTTCACTCCTAACTTATTGTCAGTTGAACAATGTGCCAAGAGCAGTTTACTTGCAACATGTAGCAGGTGTGAATGGGGTGATTGTAGATATGGTTCCTGAGATTTCAGCTTCAGTGTCTGATTACATGGAACAGCTTAAGAAGAGCAAAGAAGATAACCTTCCTAAAGGGAACGTGCAGAAGAAAACACTACAAATGCAGAAATTCTTGCCTGATGAACTCTCGTTGCTGCTGAAGTTAGATAGCTGACTTTAAGACCATGAAATCCTCTCCTCAGTGGGATTTTTCAAGGAGGAAAACACTTCCCAATGAGAATCTTTGTATAATTATTTGATCTTTCTCACTCTAAGGACCAATGTATAGTGCCTAGCTTGTATGGGGCTATCTGTTCTGTCTGTGTTAAAATGCATATATACAAGAAATGCATGACAATTGATCTGCTTATTAAAGTAATTGATTATATGTATCTCATGCCTACTCCAAATTTGGGTAAGTTGAAAAAAAGAAATTATAAAGCACAACGGCATTTTAACCCTAAAAATGTCAATTTTTTGATTAAAAATGATTTTGCTGAAACATCAGGATCCAGATTACTCATACGAAGAATATAAGAAAAAAAAATACCCAAGACATCAAGAATGTCCAAAAACAATAGGTGAACAAATGAGGCTGAACGAAGCCCTTGCTAAAATAAAATCCTGAAGGGCAACCTAGGGCTAGCTTGCTAGGGGTGTTGGAATGAAGCCCCCAGATCAGACCATTCACCTGTTTTGAGTGCTTGAAGATTTAGTTTGAAAACAAGTACAAAAGACCTGCTCTATAATGAAGCATAGACTGGCATAACTAAATGTTTAAGAGAGGTATAAGCAAGCAATTAGAAGAGTTCTTTATTGTTTTATCTTTTTTTTTTTTCTTCATGTAATATAGGGTAACATTTATTTGGGTCCTTGATTGATACTTCTTATTAAGTGCAACAACACTTGCTACTTATATTTTCACGCACTATATGGCATTTAAGACCTGTAATACGTCCCTCTTCAAAACATTCAAGCGTACATCCTTCTAAGTCCGATCTACAGCTCCAGCAATTTGGTCCCAGTTTCTCACCAATTTCACTTACTTCCTTCACTTGATAGCTGCACAGAAAAAATTAAAAGGGATTAGTCTCGTTTCTTCTCTTCACTAATGTATGGATTTGTGTGTGTATAAGAAACTCACCAATAGATTCAGCAAAGAAGATAAAAGAGAGGACAAAGAGAAAGGCAAAGTGAGGCCTAAGTGAAGCCATTTCTGCCAAAAGCTTTTGCTAGCAAAGTTGTTTGTCAAATTCTTGTATTGGTAAAGAACTATCATATCTTTGTGTATATATAGGCATTGTTAAGGTTATTGGTTTGTAATGGAGGCTTATAATTCTCTCTACCATCAAAAGAAATATCTAAATATGAACTTTTTGTTGAAAATTCAGTTTCTTTGTTTGAGAGATTAAAATGATTTGCAGTAGTATGGTAGAAACACATAAATAAGAACATTTAATTGAAAAAGGGGGAAAAATTAATTCACTTTTCTAATAAATATATTTAAAAAAAGAAAAATGTTTGCAATACTATGCTAGAAACACCTAAATAAGAACATTTTGATTGAAAAAGGTAAGATAATAATTCAATTTCTTGATAAAGAGTTCTAAAAGATAATCTCTTATACTATGATAAAATGATGAGGTTTCATATATCTAATAAGGGTCGTGGTTTGGCTTCCTAAAACATACTTATTACCAACTTTATACAGGTATATTGTAGTGATATCAGGCCAAAATTTCCATCCAAATAAGATTTCATACCAAATTTATTAATATGATTGATAATTCAAAATCACAATAGTTTTATTTACATGCTTCAATTGGTGATTTTTTTTTTCTTTTTTTGGTAAAAAATTGTAGACATTTTCACGAATTGAAAGATAAAGAGATCCATTTTCAAGTTTCATTAAGAAGAAATTGAATTCCCCCCCCCTGTTTAGTGTACTACTGGAAGTGTTCATATTCATGCATTCTTTTGAGAGTCTGGATCATCTCTTCTGACGGAGAGCACAGATTGGCGGCTGTTGACCACAAATTACAGGGGGCCCACAAGATTAGGGTGATGGGATTTATTTTTTACATGTGGGCCCCACATAATTTGTGACTGCAATGCCTGTGCTCCCCCGTCTAGAGAGATGATCCATATCTTCTTTCTTCTTTTGTAACTAGTCAATTGCTGTCACAAATCATTATCCAATAATGCCTATATAAATATAAAGTGTTATAAAATAAAGAGAAAATATATTAGATACAAAGAAGAAAGACAAGATGAGTTCAATCAGAACTAATTCATTCAGTTGAGTGCATTACATATTTATAGTAGAAGAAGCATCTACTCTGATATGGAAATACAATATATGATTCTTGCACACATAAGATATTATTGATATGGAAAGATTGATTGCCGCCCAAGATAGATGGTGCATAGAATGGAAATATTGGCTGCCAATATTGTGTAATGAGATGGTTGTGATCTTCACCAATATTGCATCCTGAGGTAATTGAGATCTTCAATTGGAAGTACAATCTCTTTGGGGTAATGGACATCCATAATAAATATTATTTATAACACTCCCCCTTGGATGTCCATCAATAGATAATGTACCTCGTTAAAACCTTACTAAGAAAAACCTTGTGGGAAAAAAATCTTAGTGAAGGAAAAAGAGTATACATATCTAAATAATACGTATTGGTAGCTGCCTCATTAAAAACCTTACCAGAAAAACCCAGTGGGACAAAACCTTGGTTACGGGAAAAAGAGTGCAGCACGTATTTTACTCCCCCTGATGATAACATCATTGAGTATCTTTGAATACGTACATTCCATTATCATATACCAACTTCTCAACATTTGAAGTAGGCAACGCCTCAATAAATAAACATGCCAAGTTATCACTTGAACGAATTCAATGAACATATATTTCACCATTTCATTGAAGATCAAGAGTGAAGAAGAATTTTGGTGAAATATGCTTCGTTCTATCTTCTTTGATGTATCATCCCTTCAATTGAGCTTTGCATGCAGCATAATCTTCATATAATATTGTTGAAATTCCTTCTTCTAGTAGAAGACTGCATGCTTCATGAATGTGTTGTATCATTGATCTTAATCAAATATAAAATAGATAACATTCACTTGAAAATAAATAGCATGTTTGAGATCTAGTTTTATATAGATCAGATAAATATCCTGCATCTGCAAAACTAGTAAGTTGATATCCACATTCATAAAATAATATCATGTCAATAATTTCTCAAATATACTGAAATATATGTTTTATAACATTTCAGTGTCTCCGTATTGAAGAATAAATAAATCTTGTTAATACACTTATAGAAAATGCTACATCCGATTGTGTATTATCAGCAAGATACATTAATGCCCCAATTGCACTAAGATATGGTACTTTAGGACCAAGAAATTCTCCACTGTTTTCTTGGGGTCGAAATGAATCTTTCTTTATATTGAGCGATCTCACAACTATTGGGGTACTCAATGGATGTATTTTATCTAGATAAAATCTCTTCAAAATATTCTCTATATAAGTTGATTGATGAACGAATATTTCATTCGTCAAATGCTCAATTTACAAATCAAGACAAAACATTGTCTTTCCAAGATTTTCATTTCAACTTTCTTAAAATAATCTACTGCTTTTAGAAACTCTTCAGGAGTTTCGATGATATTTAAATCTTCATCATATATACTTACAAAAAATAGACCCAAATCCTAAAAAAAAGGCAAAAAAAAAAAATGGAAAATTTTTATTTTTTTTTTTTTTATTAAGGAAAGAAAAAAACGGAAGGGGGTATAACCCGAATATAACACCTTGTCATATTAGCCGGGTCACACCCGGCCCTAACAGGACGAAATATGATCGGGTCCATACCGAATGGGGCTCCACATACCAGTTAATCGGGAAAGATGCCGATCATCCATGACCAAAAGCGTAACATACGCCACAGATATAGCAATCATCCTTGTTATAGAAGGTCAACTCAGCAGCTGATTGAATGGGACCAACGACAAGGGAGAATGATCCGAGGAGAAACATCAGCCCTTGTCTGGCTAACTTACCAAATACATAAAAGGTAACACCCACACTATAAATGCATAGATCTACCCTTCCGGTAAGCAACCAATACACTTTGAGCATAATCTTGTGTAGCTTTTGCACGAGACCTCATTCGGTTCATCATCTAACTTTGCCATCGGAGGCGGCTGCCCGGCACACAAGCCGGCCCGCATCTAACCTTTCTTGCAGGACTCATCGTCCCGGATACGAGAGGAGGCTCAGTCGGATCCAGAAGCATAATTGATCCGCATCAGTTTGGCGCCGTCTGTGGGAACGACAAAATCTTCAAGTCATGGTACGACGAACTAATGGACGTTCCCGACAAGAAAGTACGGGGGATGATCGAGTAATTCCCGAAGAAACAATTAATCCGTCGGTTCACGAAGAACAAGAGATACTCCCGGACAACATGGTTCTGGACGATCCAAATGAAGAAGGGACATCACGAGGACCCCGGGACCAAGCCATTATGGCAGATATGGACGAACTACGTAAAGGTATGCTTGAAATGCAAGGGGTATTACGTGGTTTAGTACATCAAATTGGGGTCGAACAAGGACCAAGGCGTAATACCCAGTCGGGAAGGCTAATGAAAGCCTTCAGGATGGTGCGAGGATCCCGACATCTAAGGCGCATCCCGAGAACAAAAATTACTCGGGAACAAAGGGAAATACAACCTGATCGTAGCAAGCGCCAAACCACGCCTAATGGGACAAGGATCAGTGCTTTAGAACGCATTTCATTGCCGCCTAAAACAGGATCCTTGCCCCCCAGGTATAGTCGGGAACAGGTCGATGAGATCGTAGAGAAGGAGGAAGAAGGGGAAAGCCAACCCCAACCTTCAAGGTCGAGAATTTCGACCTCTCGGGCACCATCCCAAAGGAAGGAGACTACAAACCCTCGCTCAAAAAAGGAACGTGTCGAATCCGATGAGGAGGGTACAAGGCAGAACCGGTTGCGAAGGCGAGTGGCCGAGGTCGAGCGAAAATTGGAAGATCGGGATCATGACGAGGATCTTGACGTAGTGGATCGGGAGCCGTTCTCAGACGAAATCATGAACATGCCTCTACCAAGGAATTTTATCATGCCGACCTTCACCCCTTTTGAAGGGAAGACAAATCCAAAGGAGCATATCAGCTACTTTAAATCGGTAATGACGGTGCTAGGTCGGGAGGATGAATTGCTCTGCAGAACTTTTCCAGCATCACTTAAGGGCCCGGCTATTAAATGGTTTAGTAGTCTACGACCGGCATCAATAAATAATTTCCGGGAGTTGGCCCAAAAATTCATAGCTCGGTTCCGAAGCGCAATCGGGAGTAAAAAGACGTCCGACAGTCTCTTTGGCATACGACAAGGCCGAAATGAGTCCATTCGGGATTATCTGAAAAGGTTTGATGAAGTTGCTATCGAGATCGAGGAGCTTGATGATCAAGTAGCATACAGTGCGCTTTGGAGTGGCATTACTCACCAAAGGCTTCTGGAAGTCTTGCTTACGGACAAGCCAAGAACGTACGGCATGCTGTTACGCAGGTGTCAAAAGCAAGCCAGTGTCTATGAAGTGATAGACGCTCGGGTTAAAGCAGATCGGGACAGAAGATCAGATCGGGACAGAAGATCAGATCGTGAGGAGAAACCATCCCCAAGTGACAAGCATCAGAGGCCAAAAAGTAACTGGAAGCGTGAACAAGTAAACTATACTCCTTTAAACTCGAAGCCGTCAGAGATTCTGATGAATATTCGGGATAAAAAGGAGTTGAAATGGCCCGGGAAGATACGTGCACCTCCAGAGGATCGGGATATGACAAAATATTGCCGATTCCACCAAGATTACGGCCACCATACGGATGCTTGTCGGAATCTGAAGTTTGAAATAGAGAAATTGATTCAACAAGGAAAGTTGGGTCAATATGTAAGGCAGTCGGGGAAGAGCCAAGCATATTCACCAGCGCCAAAGAAAAGAGGACGATCCCCAAGTCCAAAAGAGCTTGACAAAAAAGCGGACAAAGGAAAAGAGAAGGTCGATCGGGAGGAAACACCTGTGTACGTCATTATGGGGGGACCAACTGTGGAGTCGATCAGAAAGGCAAAACAAAAGGCTCGGTTTGTGGGGGCTGTTCATTTGCCTAAGAAAAGGCAAAATCCAGTATGTCCCGAGCCTATAACCTTTACGGACGCTGACTTGGATGGTGTCACGTCACCACATGATGACGCAATTATCATCAAAGTCAAAATAGCAAACCGGGAAGTTCACCGAGTTCTGGTGGACACAGGATCCTCTGTCGACCTCATCTCGTATGATGCCTTCAGAAGATTAAAGTTGGCTGATGATTTGTTAACACCATCATCAACGCCGCTATATGGTTTTGCAGGATCATCCACAGTGGCAGAAGGAACGATCCATCTGGATCTCAAGGTTGGAATGTCACCCCGAGATACTTTGGTTCGGGTAAACTTCATGGTGGTCCGGGAACTGTCGGCATATAACGTCATTCTGGGACGACCAACATTGAACGCACTTGAGGCAGTGGTGTCCCCCAGACATATGAAGTTAAAGTTCCCGACCGAATCAGGAGTCGGGGAGTGTTGCTCAGATCAATCGGCCTCCCGACAATGTTACACAAACTACTTGAAGGAAAAGCGTAAGCCAGAAAGCTCGGGAACGGCCATGAACGTCGAGGTTCGGGATGATCGTGATGAAGAAAGCATGCAACGGGCGGAACCCGTGGAAAAGCTGGAAAGGATCCAACTTAGTCAATCCTTTCCTGACCGAGGAACGTTTATTGGCTCAGAGCAGCCAGACGATTTCAAGAAGGAACTTACCCGGTTCTTGTGTGATAATGCGGATATCTTCGCATGGTCAGCAAATGATATGCCCGGGATAGACAGACGGGTAGCAGAGCACAAACTCTGGATACAGAAGGATGCAACCCCGGTCATCCAAAGACGAAGAAATTTTGCGATTGAAAAGCATGAGGCAATCAGGGTCGAAGTTGAAAAATTGGAGAGGTCGGGTTTCATAGAACCAATCGAATGCCCGACCTGGCTTGCCAATGTAGTTATGGTTAAGAAAGCAAATGGGAAATGGAGAATGTGTACCGACTACACTGACTTGAACAAAGCCTGCCCTAAGGATTGCTACCCACTCCCGAGGATTGATCTTCTGATCGATGCCACTGCTGGTCATGAAGTCCTTAGTTTCATGGACGCATACTCGGGATATAACCAGATCTTGATGAGTCGGGAGGACGAGAAACACACTTCCTTTATGACTGATCGGGAGAGTTATTACTACCGAGTAATGCCGTTCGGGTTAAAAAATGCAGGGGCAACTTATCAGAGAGCTGTCAATAGGATTTTTCAAAGGCAAATCGGGCGGAACATGGAGGTATATGTAGACGACATGCTCGTAAAAAGCTTGGTTCGGGCAGGACATTTGGCTGACTTGGAAGAGACATTTGATGTTCTTAGGACATACCGAATGCGCCTGAACCCTGAAAAATGCGCCTTCGGGGTTTCCTCGGGAAAGTTTCTTGGGTTCATGGTTTCCCAGAGAGGAATCGAGGCTAATCCAGAAAAGATTCAAGCACTGATCAAAATGACACCACCAGTTACCATAAAAGAAATCCAGTGTTTAACCGGGAGGGTGGCCGCTTTGAATCGGTTCATATCCCGAGCTGGGGAAAAGTGTAACACGTTCTTCAAAGCCTTGAAGACTACGTCAAGGTCGGGAACAGTCACTTGGACACCAGAATGCCAACAGGCCTTCGATCATCTTGTAACATATCTCGGGACAACACCTGTTTTGGCCCGACCTCTGTCTGGGGAGGCTCTTACGATCTATCTGGCAATCTCGCCAACGGCGGTCAGTGCAGTTTTGGTTCGGGGTGATACCGTTCAGAATCCGATCTACTATGTGAGCCATGTGCTTATAGATGCTGAAAAGCGGTACCCAGACATCGATAAGCAGGCGTTGGCACTTCTCGTGGCATCACGAAAACTAAGGCCTTACTTCCAGTCGCACCCGATAATAGTCCCGACTAACTTCCCATTAAAGAAAATACTCCAAAGGCCCGATGTAGCAGGGAGGATGGTCGGGTGGTCTGTGGAACTTAGCGAGTACCAGATTGAGTTCAGGCCAAGGACAGCCATAAAAGCCCAGGTGTTGGCCGACTTTGTTGTCGAAAGTACTATACCACAGAAGAACGACCAAATGCCGACGGATGGAGTATCCGAGCTGTGGATTCTACATGTTGATGGTTCAAGTAGTGTTTCAGGATCGGGAGCAGGCTTGACCCTTTGTAGTCCCGAGAACTTCACTATCAGCTATGCAATAAGATTCAAATTCCCAGCCTCAAACAATGAAGCAGAGTATGAGGCTGTCATAGCAGGCTTGCGAGTGGCCCGAGCCCTCAGGGTTCGGGAACTGGAAGTAAGAAGTGATTCTCAATTGGTAGTCAACCAAATCAGGGGGGAGTATGAAGCAAAGGATGAAAGAATGGCTAAATATTTGGTCAAGGTTGGACAGTTTCAAACCTTCTTTGAACGGGTAACATACCGACAGATACCAAGAAGGGAGAATGAAAATGCAGATGAACTCTCCCGACTGTCAATGGCAAGTTACAAAAACTTGGACTCGGCGGTTTACATTGAAGAATTAAATAGCCCGAGTATCCAAGAAGTAGAAACCTTTGAGATCAGCAAGGAACCAGACTGGACCACACCTCTGATTGCGTATATTCGGGATGACATTCTCCCGACTGATCCAAAGGAAGCAAAAAGAGTCCGGAATCAAGCCGCTCGGTTCACCATGGTCGGGGAACACCTGTATAGGAGGTCCTTCACGAATCCTCTCTTGAGATGTGTTGGGCCATCCCGAGCGAGTTACGCCCTAGCTGAAATCCATGAAGGCATATGTGGTGCACATATGGGCGGGAAGGCGTTGGCACAAAAAGTATTAAGGTCGGGAATATTCTGGCCTACAATACAAAAGGACGCGATTGAATATGTCCGTAAGTGCGAACGATGCCAGAAACACGCTAATGTCCCAAAGTTACCAGCGGTCCCCATGATATCCGTCTCCAACCCGACGCCATTTGCGATGTGGGGAATGGACCTTGTCGGGAAGCTACCGAAAGCTTCTAAGAATCGGGAGTACATGGTGGTTGCAATAGATTACTTCACAAAGTGGGTCGAGGCTGAGCCATTATCTTCCATCACGGAGAAACAGATGGAAAAGTTTTTTCAAGAGAAGATAATATATAGGTTCGGGATACCCCGGATATTAGTGACGGACAATGGCAAACAATTTGAAGGCGCCGGGTTCAAATCCTTTTGTATGAGGTACCATATAGAACATCGATTCGCTTCGGTTGCCTACCCCCAGAGCAATGGGCAAGTTGAGGTCACCAACAGGACACTTCTCGATGGGATCAAAAAAAGGTTGGAAGATAATCGGGCAATGTGGGTCGAGGAACTCCCGAGTGTCCTCTGGTCATACAGAACTACGGTGCGAACCCCAACTGGTGAAACCCCTTTTTGTTTAGCTTATGGGACTGAAGCCCTAGCTCCCATGGAAGTATTGGCTGGATCATTACGTCATGATACGTTTAACGAACAACAAAATGATCAAGGGCTCAGGAGAATTTAGATCTTTTGCAAGAGTCCCGGACAAAGGCACAACAGAAGAATCTATTGTATCAAAGGAGAGCGGCACAACACTACAACTCTCGGGTTAACAACCGAAGATATAGATCGGGAGATCTGGTTTTAAGACGAACAGGGGCTTCAGACCCAAGAAATCAAGGAAAGCTAGCTCCAACATGGGAAGGGCCTTACCTGGTGGAAAAAGAAACAAGACCGGGATCATATCGACTGAAGAGAATGGAAGACGGAAGCCCAATTGATCGTTCATGGCATTCCACAAATTTGAAGAAGTTCTACCAATAACCACTATAGACATTGGGTCAATTCCGTTTGTGACTTCACATTTTATCAGATCAAATCTTTCTAAGGAAGATACAATAAATTCGGGTTCATTCCCGCTTGATCAACTTTGGTTGAAGGAACATGCATCTTTTCTTAAAGATACCAATCACTCGGGTTCATTCCCGTTTGATTAATTACTCCTTTTTTAAGGAAAATTGCATCTTTTTCTGAAAGATACCATTCACTCGGGTCATTCCCGTTTGATTAATTACTCCTTTTTTAAGGAAAATTGCATCTTTTCTGAAAGATACCATTCACTCGGGTCATTCCCGTTTGATTAATTACTCCTTTTAAGGAAAATTGCATCTTTTCTAAAAGATACCATTCACTCGGGTCATTCCCGTTTGATTAATTACTCCTTTTTTGGGGAAAATTACATCTTTTCTCAAAGAGGCCATTCACTCGGGTTCATTCCCGTTTGATTAATTACTCCTTTTTTAAGGAAAATTGCATCTTTTCTAAAAAGATACCATTCACTCGGTTCATTCCCGTTTGATTAATTACTCCTTTTTTAAGGAAAATTGCATCTTTTTTCAAAGATACCATTCACTTGGGTGACTCCCGTTTGATTAATAATTCCTTCTTTAAAAAGGAAATTGCATCTTTCCTTAAAAATACCATTCACTCGGGCTTATCTCGATAATCCCCAGGGGGAAATTGTTTGGTAGCTTATGCAAAAATGGAGAAAAACTTGATTCATTCATAAAAGGATTACAATATTCAGCATTAAGACTTAATCAATTTTAACTGAAGGACTCCCGGGAAGGTCTTCTCCAGCAGCTGGTTCAGTCGCGCCCTCTAGGGACTCCAGCATGCCTACAGTATTGGCAGGTGAACCTTGGATCTCCTCCTCGCCCCGATCATGCTCCTCCGGCAGCTCACTATCTCCTTCCCGAGCTGTTGTCTCTTCATCTTCACCTTCCTCTCTTACCTCGTCTTCAGGAGAGGGTTGGGGAAGAGGATCAATATAGTCCACAGCATCGGGAAAAGGGAAATCCTCAAGCTCGGGAAGGCCTTCGGGACGAGGGCGTTTGAGCTCATCGTAAATCAGAGGGTCCAGCAGCTTCTCCAGCTCTCGGGGACGAGGAAGATCAGTTTGCTCCAGAGCCTTCTTAAAGGCAACTCGCATACCTCTCCTAAAGGAGGGAGTAGCAACAGCCAGAACGAGACTCTTGAACTCTGGAGTCGTGAAGTATTCCTCCAGCACACCTCGCCTTGAAGCTCCTGTACCCGAGGACTCCAGCTCTTTCAGTTTGTCTCTCAGCTGGGCATTCTCATTCTTCTCCGCCAATAAGAGGGCTTCAGATGCCCTTCAGATCTTCAGACACCTTCCCGACTTTCTCTTCCAAGTCACTGACCTTCCCTTTGTACTTGCTTTTGCTTTTGGAAAGGACATCCCTTTCCTTCTTCAGCTTGGCCGCTTTCTCTTCGGCGTCCTTCAGTTTCTTCTCCGCATCTTCCTTGGCGGTAATAGCAGTGCGGGCCCGAACGTTCGACTCCCCGTGGAGCTGTTCGGCCAGCGCTAACTGCTTGGCTTGGTCCCGAGCCCTACGAAGAGACTCAGAAAAAATGTGCACAGCACCAGCAACATATCTAAAAAAAAAGATTACCCGGGTAAGAAGATTGATAATAGTGATTCGGGAGAAAAAGGAAGAAAGACAGGTACCTAAATCCTTCATTAAAAAACTCCCTATTCGGGAGGTTGCACAGATATGTTGCATCCGCATCATTAGTGGCCTCATTTAGCCACTGTTCAGCATACTCCGAGTCACTGAAAACGGAGTTAAAACCAAGGTCACCACCCGAAGAAGAGGGGGCAACCTCCCGAGCTGGTTCGTCGATACGAACCCTTTTCGAGAGACGAGGAACGCCGTCTCCTTTACGCTTCTCAGCTCCCGAGGAAGGAGCCTTCTTCTTTAGACTCTTGTCCGGAGATGGCCTAGGAGGAGGGGCTATCGCCTTGACAGCCGCAGGAACTTGAGCGGGGGCTTTTTTGAGTACTCCCGAAGGAGTCTTGCTTGTAGGCACAAGTTTCCGTCTCCTTGCCTCGTCCATGTTCCCGAGCGCCATTGCCAGAAGATCATCTTCAGAGATATTTTGGCTCACTGAAAAACGAAGAATACGTATCAGGTCAGCACAACATAGATGACACAAAAATAATAAAAAGAGACTTACTCGGGGAGAAACCCCATAGCTGAAGAACTGACTCGTACTCCATGGAGTACCCATGGACTGCGAGCTCGTCATCGTCAACCGAGTTTATTATATCAATATAGTTTTCCTCCTCGGGATGAAGGGCGACAGGGATATTCAGACGATCGATCTTCCCCTTGGGGACTTCTTGGAACTGAGTACGGAAAGGCTCGGGAGAAGGTGGTTTAAAGAAAAGGTAAAACTCCCGCCATTTCTTGGTGGTAGACGGGAGGGAATCCTTTAAGATAAAGTTCCCTTGAGACGGGGAAATTCTCTTGGATAGGAAAAACCAACCGCGTTGGCTGTGAGGATGCAGGGAGTAGTAATGGTGGAATAAGCCGAAAGTCGGGAAGACCCCTATTGACTTACAAAAACCGACAAACCCGATCATGATCCTCCAACTGTTGGGGCTCAGGTTAGAAGGGCTGAGTTTATAATGGTCAAGCACGTCTATGAAAAGATCATGCAACGGGAGACGTAACCCCCCGATAAAGGCATCGTAATACAAGGGATAGAACCCCTCGGGAGGTCTGTTCACTCTTTGGCTATCGGTCGGGATGATAACCTGGTATCCCTCAGGAATACTAAAACTACCCAAGAATCTATCCAGATCCTCGGGAAACAGGGAGCAGAGATAGAATTCAGGTCCCGAGGAGTTCTGGACAAAATTAATGTGCCAGGGAGTTAAGGGTTCGGCTCGAAGGATTTCTAAGGCTGCGGAGTCGAGTTTCTTAACATCGGGTTTACGGGGAATGGCCCCCCGAAAACCGCTAGGACGTTGAAAGGGCGGTCGAGGGGGAGCTTTCGATCGGGATACCCGGGAGGTGGATGGGACATCTGTCCGAAGGAAGGCTTGGGAAGATACAGCAGGGGGATCCCGGGAAGTGCCCGTAGACTCAGGTCTTAGGGCACTCTGGGCAGAAGGAGTGGCAGAATCAGAAACAGGGGGGGTTCGAATTGAAACTTTGATCGGGACCCTCCCGGGAATCTACGCTTGGAATGGTTTCAACCTCGGCCTCTTCCTCGGCCTCTTCCTCTGCCTCTACCCCGGTCTCTACTTCCCCTTCCACTTCATCGGGTACGAGGGACGAAGTCAAGGCTTGCATCGCCTGCCTCTCTTTGTCCTTACGGAACATCTCTTGGATCTCATCATAGAGTCGGGGATCGTCGTCCTGGGTTGAGCAGCTATTAGATTTGGATTTCTCCTCATCAGAAGATTGCTCGTGGAGTTCTTTCAGGCGATCCCCGGTCAGATTGTACTTTTTCGTTTGATCGCTATCACCCTCACTGGTATAACCCTCGGCCCGACGACGTCTATCACGGTAGATGGGAACGGGAACCTTGTTCTGATACCTAAACCCTCTCAAGCTTACTTTTGGCTTCTTCGGGGCCTTATATCTCCTCGGGGCCATAAGGAAAAGGAAACTTACTGATTAAAAGCGGGGAAGGCTTGAGAAGCTTCAGAAGTCAGTCGGGAGCGTCGCTAAGTCGAGAGCGAAGAAAACAGTGGGAAGAAAATGAAGGGAAAGGCCCCTATTTATATTGCCGGAAGAGGCGTTACACTTCTTGATCAGACGGTTACGACTCTTGACGATCAACGGTTACAAAGCGAAGACGGTTCGCCTCCCCCGAGGCTCTCATTATGAGCCTACGCCTAGCCACCTGACGTGTCAATCCCAGGTTGGGCGAAGTCCTGAGGACAGCCGTTACAAAAAACGGCTGATCACTTTAGTGCGCAGGCATTTAATGCGCCCATTAAAGGGTATTCCTGGAATATCCCGAGGAAAGGGAGCTCGTGGAATCTCCCGAGGCACAACTCACTCCAAACCATTTAGCTATCCCGAACATCGCAAGCAATGATCGGGATAGGGGGCTTATGATACGGAAAGCTTAGAACCAAACGGGTATAACCCGAATATAACACCTTGTCATATTAGCCGGGTCACACCCGGCCCTAACAGGACGAAATGTGATCGGGTCCATACCGAATGGGGCTCCACATGCCAGTTAATCGGGAAAGATGCCGATCATCCATGACCAAAAGCGTAACATACGCCACAGATATAGCAATCATCCTTGTTATAGAAGGTCAACTCAGCAGCTGATTGAATGGGACCAACGACAAGGGAGAATGATCCGAGGAGAAACATCAGCCCTTGTCTGGCTAACTTACCAAATACATAAAAGGTAACACCCACACTATAAATGCATAGATCTACCCTTCCGGTAAGCAACCAATACACTTTGAGCATAATCTTGTGTAGCTTTTGCACGAGACCTCATTCGGTTCATCATCTAACTTTGCCATCGGAGGCGGCTGCCCGGCACACAAGCCGGCCCGCATCTAACCTTTCTTGCAGGACTCATCGTCCGGATACGAGAGGAGGCTCGGTCGGATCCGGAAGCATAATTGATCCCCCCCCCCAGATTAATAAGATATCCTGAAGGTGATTGCATCCACCACAAGAGAACATGTTTCCATGTAATCAATGCCAGGCATCTGCGAAAATTTTTGTGCCATAATTCATGCTTTATATATCACGATTTCATTATTTTTCTCATTTCATTTTTCGCAGAAAACTCAATTGTACCCCACTGGCTTTATACCTTCAGATGTTGGACTACAGGTCCAAAAACTTTAATTTTCAAGCGAATTTAATTCTGCTTGAATTGTGTCTCTACATTTTGGCCAATCATTTCTTGATTTATATTCATCAACAAATTTATGTTCAAGATCCTCGTCTTGATGTATTATTTCAACAATAACATAATATGCAAAAATGTTGTCGACAACTTTATCTTTTCGGTTCCATCTTTTTCCTGCAATGACATAACTAATCGATATCTCTTCATTATTTTCAGGTACCTGAACCTCTTTTGGGGTTTCATAGAAAGTTATGTCTTCAGAATTTTCATAATCAATTGTCTCCATTTTATGACCATCTTGATCATTTGCTCCTTTCTTTTTCTAGGATTTTATCCTTAGAACCGATTGATCTTCTACGTTTTAAACGTGGTTTAATTTCATTTGCACTGATAGATTGTCCTGCTGGGACATCAATTCTAGTTGGAGCATTTATAGTGGAATATGAGATTTAGTAACTCTTAGCAGGTCAACCAAATCGCGAGTTGATTTATAATATTTATTGCATTATCCTTTGAACTTCAAGTTCACAGTGCTCAGTGCAAGGATCTAATGAGATAATGATAATGCATACAATCAATATCTTTTTTCAACTGTTTATTCTCTCCCCCTCATGTTGGAAAAACTAATTCATCAAAATAATACTTAGCAAGTATTGCATTAAATAAATCTCCTATCCTTAGCAATATATTGAATTATATAAGGAGATTTATATCCAACATATATTCCCAACTTTATTTTGGGACTCATCTTTGTCTTAGTTGTGGTGGAGTAATTGGAACGTAAGCCGTACATCCAAAAATTTTAAGATGAGAAATATTTGGCTTCTGACCATAAGCCAATTGTAATAGGGAGAATTTATGACAACCTTTTGGCCTGATGCGTACAAATGATGCTTTGTTCTCATAAACAATGGTTTAGCAATTAATTGGAGACAATTAATAAATAATTTGACCAAACCATTTTGGATATAAGCATAAGTAATAAGCTATTCAACTGTGATCTCAGTTGTTATACAATAATCATAAAGCCTGAGGTATAAATTCACCAGCATTATCAAGACAAACTGTCTTTATCTTATAATTCATAAATTATGCTCTTAATCTCATTATTTGAGCAAACAATCTCACAAACACCAAATTGCGAGTTCATAATGAACATACATGTGACCACTTTATAGATGCATCTATTAAAGTCATATATTATCTGAATGGTCCACATGATGAGTGAATGGGCCCATACATTTCACCCTCTATACGTTTCAAAAACGTAGAATGTTCAATCTCAACTTTAGCTGGTGAATATTTAATAATAAATATTTCTTGAGAACAAACAATACAAGAAAATTCACTTAATTGAAGAATCTTCTGGTTCTTCAATGGATGACAATTGAATTTTCAATAATTTTTCGCATCATACTTAATCCGGTATAGTCCAATCGGTCATGCCAAATAATAAAATTATTGGAATCAATGTTCATTTGATTTACCCAAGCATGTGTTTCAACCATACGATATTTGTGTAGTACAAATTGGGAGAAATATCTAATAACTTTGTATAGATATTTACTTATACCATTATTTGTAGTCTCAATCTGATAATAATTTTGACAAATAGCTTTGAAACTTAATAAGTTTCTTTGAGACTTACTACAAAATAATGAATTATTTATAACCAATTTTATCTCCCAGACAATAATAGATTAGCTTTTCCGGAGCTTCCAATCAATGTTGTACTACCGATTTTATATGAACATTGGCTTCCGCATCATCAAATAAGAGAAATATGTATATTTTTCTCTCAGTATAATATGCGTCACAACATATAAGAGAATATTCACATTCTTCATCAAAATGAAACAAAATATATTAAAAGATATATAGAAAGTCAATAAAAAAAAATTATAAAAGAAAAAGATTAAATTTAAGATAAACTAACATATGAGATGAGATTTGAAGAAAAAAATAATTACATAATCAAATCTTCAACTATTATCTTCAAAGAAGTTTGCAGCATCTAGATATGTAGTATCTGTGAGGCCATCAAAATCATTCCTTTTATAGACAAAAATTGCTCAAGTATCATGATTTTGGAAAATCTAATTTATCTCCACATTATTTTTATTTCTTTAATTAAGGCTTGACAAAGCTTAATTAAATATTGTGGAGTATGACAGATACATGTCTAATGGTTTTCATACCACATTGGTAACAAATATTATCTTCACTCCTTAAATTGTTATATTGAGAATCCTTATTATTCTCTTATTTATTTCCATAATAATGACGGTAATTATTCCGTCTTTTGTCTCATCCTCTTCCACAGTCATGACCATAATTTTAATTTTGTTCTTTCATGCATTATCATGAATTGTTGCATTTACTTCAGGGAATGGAACATAACCAATAAGATGAGCTTCATGACTTTTCATTAATAGTCCATTAATTTACTCAGCCACAAATAGGCATGATATCATTCAGAGTATTTCTTAAAACTCATTTTATAATATTACTATTGTAACAACAAATCTGAAACTTGAAAATTTGCTGGGATATTTTCATGAATAATATTTTCTCCTTATAATTTCAAAAGAGAATTAATTTCAAAAACTATAAAACTGTATTTATTTACAGTTTCAAATCTTACAACTTCATGTGCATCTGTAGAACTGTATTTATTCACAGTTTCAAATCTTGCAACTTCATTTGCATCTGCAGAACTATATTCATTTATAGTTTCAAATCTTGCAACTTCATGTGCATCTGCAGAACTGTATTCATTTACAGTTTCAAATCTTGCAACTTCAGGTGCATTTAATAATATTTGTGGTGCAAAGCTAGCAACTACTATATACAATAAATAAAACCACAATCGTTAAAGTAACATAATATCTTATTATTTGATTGATTCTTATATTCAATAAAACACATACCTTTTTATCATGATGCACATACATTTCAAGATGGACAAGGTAAACTCCATTGTTTACAAAAACGTGCGAGGAGGTCGATCATTCTTTTCACTTTGGAATAGAAAACATAATGATACATAGTCTGCTGTCTTTCTTCTCGAAACGCAATACTTCGAGCGGATTCGTTCTTCGAGCGGAATCGTGCTGATAACGTGTTATAAAATAAAGAGAAAATATATTAGATACAAAGAAGAAAGACAAGATGAGTTCAATCGAACTAATTCATTCAGTTGAGTGCATTACATATTTATAGTAGAAGAAGCATCTACTCTGATATGGAAATACAATATATGATTCTTGCACACATAAGATATTATTGATATGGAAAGATTGATTGCCGCCCAAGATAGAAGGTGCATAGAATGGAAATATTGACTGCCAATATTGTGTAATGAGATGGTTGTGATCTTCACCAATATTGCATCCTGAGGTAATTGAGATCTTCAATTGGAAGTACAATCTCTTTGGGGTAATGGACATCCATAATAAATATTATTTATAACATAAAGGAATAAATATAGTTGAACTTTAGCTGTGTTAGTCTATGCCACACTATGGTCCAATAATATTGGACTTGTTTTTTAACTAAATCTTTTAGCACTCAAAAATGGTCAATAGGTTGGTTAGGGTCGTACCATATAGCGGGGGCTTCATTTTTGCTATCCCTAATAAGCAAGGGCTAAGCCCTCTCCTACTATAATAGGTCTTTGAAAACAATCCATTTAGATTGCCGCAACATTATACCAAAGAAGGTCAATCTTTGGAGCTGGTACAAGATTTCCACACAACATAGCAAATAGTGGAGGTGTAGGACACTAGACATGGTTGGTTTCCTGGGCAGAATGTGGATTTAATAAATCATTGCTTTCATAGGAGATATTGAAAGAAGTATGCAAAATACCATACCTTGAAATTTAGCTCTTTGGCTTATACACCAAAACAGCATACACAGACAACTGATGGGTTTTGATCATAACCAAGTGAGAAAACCAAAAAATGCTATGTAACAAATGAAAAGCCTTATACATCAATAATATAGTGCCTGCCAATGATGGGTTAGTCAAGCGGTTAAAGACCCACCCTCCCACGGGGAGGTCTTGGGTTTGCACCCTCTCGGCGGCGTATATTAGTAATTTAGTTCCCACCCCATAGTAACAATCTACTTTTGTAAATAAGTTAAGCTTACCATATTAGAATCTAGGCTTACCCTGGGAAGCATATGGATTCCATGTATGGAATTTTATTGAACCTAAAATCTTCTAACCACATGGTTTTCTAATCCATAATCAGGCAACGCATCAATTATGTTAGAAAATGTGCAAGAACAGACATCTTGCACAAGCAAAAGTAGATGGATATTCTTTATTTAATAGTTTCTTATTAAATCTGAAATACAGAAACTATTATTAGGATCAACTGCCATTTGCTTACAAGAGAAATAAGAGAAACATATAACAACTGCGTACTATTAGAGTTCAAATATGTTAAAACTACCAATAATACATTCTTACAACTTAAGGAGAACCACAGGGAGGTCCCAAGGTTTCAAGCCCTCTGGTCCAAAGACAAGTTTACAAAGATACATAACCATGCATAACTACACTTCCGATCTACTATATCATCAGAATGTCCCTAAAAAGAAGCTCAGACTGACAACTCTGTTTGAGAAACCAGGATGCCATCAGTGTCTACCTTGAGAGTAACTATTGGACCAGAAAATACTTGTCGATCTCTTGCCATAAATTTGGAAAATAGGATGGAGTGCTCGGAGCTCACCACTTACAATTAGTGATTGGTTTGCATCACAAACTTCAGCTGTTGCAGCCAATTTACAAGTACCTCTGAAAGCACAATATGTTATCAGATAGATGAAGAATGATAATTCGGTAGACAACCATAAAATTTTGCATAAAATGACCGTTTAACGACACTTTGATCAACTCTTTAATCCTTCACCGAAACATAATATTTGAACCATTAAAGAACTTGGATAATGCTATATAATAGAATGTGAGAAATACAAACCAATGTTCTAGTGTCGAGGAAAATACTATATTGGATAAACTTTCCACACACTGGGTTTTGAAATAGCAGTAGAGAGATAGTTTCTTTGATTGACAATCACAGAAAAATTCCACGTAAGGATGGTTAAATGACACTTTGATCATCAACTCTTTTATCCTTCATTAAAATATAGGATTTGAACTATTTATAGAAAGCAAGAGAAAAGATATAAATACCAATGTTCTAATGTCAAGGAACATATAAGCATGCCACCATCAAATTCCTGGCTAATGATATAGGTCTTCGAACCCACCTTTTCCCAAAAGCTAGTTTCTATGTTTGAGCAAAAGCTAATAATCCAGCCCAAAAATGCTCTCAGTCAACTAATAAATCCATGCCCATATAAATCCTCAAGTATACAAGAAAATGTGTATTTCACAATCAAAAGATGGACAGAGTTAAGAATGATATCAGGGTTCCCATAAAAATAGTATCAAGCAAATTGTCTGTTCTGTAGGGTTCGAAAAAAGAGGTGGATTAGAATCCACATTATAAAATAAACTTTTGGGGGTATGGAAAAATCAGTGGGGAACAAATTTTCTCTACTAATATTTTTTCCCCCATTCTTAACTAAGTAATGATTTATTGAAATAGATTAGAAAAAATGATGAAACGTCCTACTGTGTGTGAAAGGGCTACAGGACTATCCAGAATCAGAAATAACTAGAGACCAACAATCCATTAGATTCAACAAGATTAGTTCATCAACTGTTTATACCCACCCCTTTTCTTTCTGAAGCCATTCCCCTCCCCCACCCGCACCTCCAAATCCCAAAATAAAAAATAAAAAAATGTAATTTCCTTTATCTTGAAATCAAGAAACCCCCATGTTGATCCTATATTCCTTGCAAGCTGCCCATATAGATCTCCCAAACTAGTCATTTGAAATTGTCCAAACTACATGCACATCAATCCTCCAACCCCAGTGACTTCCAATCCAAACTTTTACAAATCCCACCGTCAAAACCCTAGAAAATAGCATTTTCTTGGAATTTTTGGATTCACTAAAACCCTAAAAACAAGAACATAGATCTAGACCAAACTACCCATTAAAACATCTGACGACTAGAGTCATCTCCATCAGCACTAGCTACACACCAAATTCCACCACATTCTAACAACTATAAACCCTAATTCCCAATCTCTAGAATATTTACCCAAATTCCCCAATTCCCAATCGCTAGAATACTTACCCAAATTTCTAAGATCCTAACCCATCTCATGGACAATGATTTCCCCTTATTTTAGATTGGTTTCAAACTTCAGACATCCTATCTTTAACTTTAACCTAGTACACCATTCAAACTTTTTTTTTTTTTGGGGGGGTGCATGTTTGGCCCACCCTAGGCCCGAATAGGGTTTGGGCTCAGACTTCTGGCCCTGGGGGGCAAGTAAGGGCTGGGCCAAGCCAATGTGATCCTGATTAGGGTCAACACCAGGTCAATGTTGAGTCTTTTCACTAGAGCCGGCCCCACCTAGCCCAACTTGACCTGACCCAACCTAACCCCAGCCTACCACTTAGTATGTTACTTTTTGGTCAAAGTAGTAAAAACTAATTATGCCTTCTTTAATTGTATTGTGGTCAGGATCAAGGTTACGGTTAGAATCAGGGTTGTGTTGAACCTGGCATGGCCTTGCCTAGCCCTATAGGGTTAGGGTCAAGGTCAAGGTTAGGGCCAGGGCCAGGCTTGAGTATAGAGTGACTTTTATAAAGCGTAGCCCAACCTGGTTCTGTTGCAGCCCTAATTCAAACCCTAAGTCAAACAATTACCCAATGAACCCCCTTTTCCCTATGTTACCCCCTAAGCGACTAATTATGATGTAAAATCATGCAATATTGAGCAAACTTCACTTTTATCAACTGTACCAAGTCCAATTGGACGAGCATGTCTTCTAGAAGGGCCAAAACATTGGTCACATCAACAGTAACGTGAACAATGCTAGAGCCATTATTTTGCTTTTGAGTGATAGATACTACAAGATCTTCTGGGGCCCAAGACTAGATCTTATGAAGAACTTTTAGAAGAAGATCCTATTTAGCTACTATTTTTAAGTCATTCAGAGCATGGAATAAAATTCCATCGAAACTTGCGAAATTTTCACCGAAATTTTTCATTTTGGGAACTCGAAACGAAAAACTAGGGGACCGAAAAAAATCCCAAATCTCAATCGAAACCGTTGAAATTTCATCGAAACTTATCGAAACCTGGTTTAACCCAGACTAGACTAGCTGGTTCATAAGAAGAAAAAAAATTCCCAAATTTCGTGAGAAACATGGAAAATTTCGTGGAAACTTGAGACATTTTGTGGAAACCTGAGAAATTTCACAGAAACTTAGAAAATTTTGTGGAAACTTGGGACTTTTTCTTGCAAGTTTCCTAGCTTTTCCATATTTTCAATTTTTTTGTTTCTTTCATGTTTATCAAATATCCCCTTCATTAGGACTTCTCTATCCAAATTGTGTATTCCCTCAGACTGGTTATCTTAGGCATATTGACGACCATACTTATAAAGTTACAGTTGTCGATTACCTTGACAATCATAGGCATAAAATGTCATGGGATGTCTATGTTCATTGATTGGAGAAGAGGGTGTTACAGGCATAGTACTACTCAACTCACAGGATGGATCCACTGAGGCACTCCTCTTGGCACTGAGTTGTACTTTCTTTTTATTGTCAGTTTCTTTGTATTTGATATTTTGAAGTTAAAAATTATATATTAAATTTTATGTGCTTGAGTAGTTAAGTTTATAGTGTACTTTTCAATCAACTCTACAGTGATGTTATGTACATTAAATGACATACCTACATTGATTTTTTAGCAAAATACAGCTAATGTCTTCTTTGTACTCTAATTAGTTTAAATGCAGAACCCCCCCCCCCCACCCAAAATACTCCATAAAACCTGTCAAAATTTGCACAAAAAAGTCATAAGTTTCGTCGAAATTTCCTATTTTCCCATCTAAGTTTCCCATTTTCACCTAATCGAAACTTGAGTTTCCCTTAAACATTTTTCTATGATTCAGAGTGCCTAAAAGTTAATTTTCATTTTAGTTGTTTATGCATGTGGTAGAAATAATAAAGCCTATTAAAATAAAATCCTAGAGGGCAACCTAGGGCTAGCTTGTTGGGGGTGTTGGAATGAAGCCCCCATTAAATGTCATAACTCCACTTAACAGATCAAGAGAAAATTATGTGATTAGCTACTTTTAGGTTTCCCCTTACAAAAATAGCCATTCAATGTTTCACGGTACAAAATTAGATAAAATTGAGTTTGCATTTATAAAACTAGCCAAAATAGTGCTTTTTCACCTCTTTGGACATTTTTACCCCTAAAATTTACCATACCGGCATAGGGGTGAAAATGTCCAAAGGGTATGAAAAATAATGACTTTACCCTTTTGGACAAAATAGTGATTTTCCTCCTTGATGTGATCAGTTTTAGGGATAAAAAATGTCCAAAAAGGTGAAAAATCAATATTTTTGCTAGTTTTGTAAATGCAAACCCAGTTTTGGCTAATTTTATAAAGTGAAACATTGAGTGGCTATTTTTGTAAGGGACAATCTAAAAGCAACTAATCACGTAATTTTCCCATGGATCAAACCATTCACCTGTTTTTGAGTGCTGGAAGACTTGGTTTGAAAACAAGTACAAAAGAACTAGTCTGTAATGAAGCATAGACAGACATAACTAAATGTTTTAGAGAGGTATAAGCAAGCAATTAGAAGAGTTCTTTATTGTTATAATTTTTTTTTTCTTTTTCTTCATATAATATAGGGTAACATTTAATTGGGTCCTTGATTGATACTTCTTATTAAATGCAACAACACTTGCTACTTCCATTTTCACGCACTATATGGCATTTAAGACCTGTAATACGTCCCTCCTCAAAACATTCAAGCGTACATCCTTCTAAGTCCGATCTACAGCTCCAGCAATTTGGTCCCAGTTTCTCACCAATTTCACTTACTTCCTTCACTTCGGTAGCTGCACAAAAAAAATTAAAAGGGATTAGTCTTGCTTCTTCTCTTCACTAATGTATGGATTCGTGTGTGTGTAAGAAACTCACCAATAGATTCAGCAAAGAAGATAAAAGAGAGGACAAAGAGAAAGGCAAAGTGAGGCCTAAGTGAAGCCATTTCTGTCAAAAGCTTTTGCTAGCAAAGTTGTTTGTCAAATTCTTGTATTGGTAAAGAACTATCATATCTTTGTGTATATATAGGCATTGTTAAGGTTATTGGTTTGTAATGGAGGCTTATAATTCTCTCTACCATCATAAGAAATATCTAAATATGAACTTTTTGTTGAAAATTCAGTTTCTTTGTTTTGGTAGAAACACATAAATAAGAACATTTAATTGAAAAAGGGAAAAAAATTAATTCACTTTTCTAAAATCAGATTTAAAAAAAGAAAAATATTTGCAATACTATGCTAGAAACACCTAAATAAGAACATTTTGATTGAAAAAGTTAAGATAATAATTCAATTTCTTGATAAAGAGTCCTAAAAGATAATCTCTTGTACTATGATAAAAGGATGAGGTTTCATATATCTAATAAGGGTTGTGGTTTGGCTTTCTAAAACATACTTATTACCAACTTTATACAGGTATATTGTGGTGAAATTAGGCCAAAAGTTCCATCCAAATAAGATTTCATGCCAAATTTATTAATATGATTGATAATTCAAAATCACAATAGTGTTATTTACATGCTTCAATTGGTGATTTTTTTCTTTTTTTGGTAAAAAATTGTAGACATTTTCACGAATTGAAAGATAAAGAGATCCATTTTCAAGTTTCATTAAGAAGAAATTGAATTTTCCCCCCTTTTTAGTGTACTATTGGAAGTGTTCATATTCATGCATTCTTTTGAGAGTCTGGATCATCTCTTTTGACGGGGTGCACAGACTGGCAGCTGTTGACCACAAATTACAAGGGGCCCACAAGATTAGGGTGATGGAATTTATTTATTTAATATTTTATTTTTTTACTTGTGGGCCCACATAATTTGTGGCTGCAACGCCTGTGCTCCCTGTCTAGAGAGATGATCCATATCTTCTTTTGAAACTAGTGAATTTCTGTCACAAATCATTAACCAATAATGCATATATATATGTTATAAAATAAAGAGAATATATCAGAGACAAAGAAGGAAACTAGAACAAGGTCAATCAGAAGTGATTCATTCAGTTGAGTGCATTACATATTTATAGTAGAAGGAGCATCTACTTTGATATGGAAATATAATATATGATTCTTGCACACAATAAAATATTCTTGATATGGAAAGATAGATTGCCGCCCAAGATAGAAGATGCATAGAATGGAAATATTGATTGCCAACATTGCGTGTTGAGATCACTGTAATCTTCAATTAAGATGGGAATGTGAATCACCAACATTGTATGCTGAGGTGGTTGAGATCTTCAATTGGAAGTATTGTCTATTGGGGGATGATGGATATCCACAATCAATATTATTTATAACACTCCCCCTTGGATGTCCATCAATAGATAATGTACCTCGTTAAAACTTTACTAAGAAAAACCCTATGGGGAAAAATCTTAGTGAAGGAAAAAGAGTATACATATCTAAATAATACGTATTGGTAGCTGCCTCATTAAAAACCTTACCAGGAAAACCCAGTGGGACAAAACCTTGGTTAAGGGAAAAAGAGTGCAGCACGTTTTTTACTCCCCCTGATGATAACATCATTGAGTATTTTTAAATACGTACATTCTAATATCATATACCAGCTTCTCAAGATTTGAAGTATACAACTTTCAATAGATAAATCTGTCAACTTATCACTTGAACGAGTTTGTTGAACATCGATTTCACCATTTCATTGAAGACCATGAATGAAGAAGAATTTCGGTGAAATATGTATCGTTCTATCTCCTTTGATGTATCTTCGCTTCAATTAAGTTATGCATGCAGCATAATATTCATATAATATTGTTCAAACCTCTTCTTCTAATAGAAGACTGCATGCTTCCTGAATGTGTTGTATCAATGATCTAAACCAAATATAAAATAGCTAACATTCACTTGTGAATAAATAACCTGTTTGAGATCTAGTTGTATATAGATCAGATAAAAATCTTGCATCTGCATAACAAATAAGTTGATGTCCACATTCATAAAATAATATCATATCAATAATTTCTCGAATGTACTGAAATATATATTTTATAACATTTCAGTGTTTTTATATTGGAGAAGAGATTGTTGTTCCATTGGCCTAAAATGAAGGTGTTGTCATTGTTGGCAACTTAAGTGGGTTTTGATATGGTACAGCAACACACAAAAAGGTTCCGAGAGAAAGAATCCAATTCAAATAAAGAAAACTCAAGAATCCCGTTTTGAGGGTCTCTGTCCAGTTTTGATCAACCTCTTCATCGGATGGTCATCTAGTGTCCGATTGAGACGATTTTTGGAGGAGAGCTTCACGACTTCTTGATCTTCAAATCCAACGGTGGGATTGTTCATTGGAGATCTCTAAGTTAGTCCGATTGGTACGTCAAAACACCCTTGTTTAAGTCAGATTGGAACTCGAGTTTGACTCAAACTCGAGTCCAGTTTTGATCAACCTCTTCATCGGATGGTCATCCAGTGTCCGATTGAGCTTATTTTTGGAGGAGAGCTTCACGACTTCTTGATCTTCAAATCCAACGGTGGGATTGTTCATTGGAGATCTAGAAGTTAGTCCGATTTGTACGTTAAAACACTCCTTGTTTAAGTCGATAGGAACTCGAGTTTGATTCAAACTCGAGTTAAATTAATCCATAAAGGAGAGCAAACTCCAGCAAAAGAGAGGACGTTTTGAGGAGCTGGGAATAGCGTGAGGTCGAACCAGAAGACGTTGGTTGGCTATGGAGATCTGAAGGATGGAATAAGAAGTCTTTTGTTTTTTGAACAAGAAAGAAAGTGAAAGAGAAGAAAAGAGAAGCAAGAGAAGAAAAGAAGGGAACATGATTGTATGGTTTTTTAAAGAGAGAAAACTGAAAAGATTGAAAAGAGAAAAAAAAAAAAAAAAAAAAAGTTGGAGAAAAAGAGAACAAGATTGTTACCATGCATCTTACACAAGTTGAGGTAACCCGTATTCACAAGTGATTGTCTATTATTTTCGAGGTTATGTTTAGTGATGAAGAATCTATCTCATGAATGTAATTTGGGGAACTTGAATTATTGGTTTACATTGTGACCTAGCAAGTTGGAGCTTGTCTAGGGGTTGGGGTTGGTGCCCTTTCTGAATTGCATTTTAGACTAAAGCGGGGATTGGTGTTCTGGACTCAGATCAAAATAATGTGACCTAGCAAATTGATAGACTATAACAGGATTGGTGTTCTCGCAATCAAAATATCTAAGAGTGTATTGAGTAATATACGAAACCCTATGTTGGGATTACTGGATGTAGGCAATTTGGAAACGTAAACATTGCGTTTTGTTTATTTTTCTTTGTTGCACATATTGGAGTGCCTTGATTGCAGAGTGGTGATAATTGGAGAAGAGATAAATCTTGCTAATACACTTATAGAAAATACTATATTTGGTCTTCTACTATTAGCAAAATATATTAATGCCCCAATTGCACTAAGTATGGTACTTTATGACCAATAAATTTTTCACTATTTTCTTGGGGTCGAAATGAATCTTTCTTCATATTGAGCGATCTCACAACCATTGGGGTACTCAATGGATGTTTTTATCTAGATATAATCTTTTCAAAATATTCTCTATATAAGTTGATTGATAAACGAATATTTCATTCGTCAAATGCTCAATTTACAAGTCAAGACAAAACATTGTCTTTTCAATATTTTCATTTCAACTTTCTTCAAATAATCTACATCTTTTGGAAACTCTTCAGAGTTTCGATGATATTTAAATCATCATCATATATACTTACTAAAATTAGATCCATATCCTTTAATAAAAGCACAATAATAAATTGGATCATTTTTATACTTTTCATTTAGTAAATATCCACTAAGGAGATTACCATATATGCCTTGATAATCTTTGAAGCCTTATTGAACAAACTTCCTAGGAATTTTTATATGCTTCAGTCATTTTGAATCCTTCAGGGATTTTCATATATATTTCACACTTGAGTGAGCCATATAAATAGGCTGTAATAATATCCATTAGACGCATGTCAAAATTTTCATATACTGCCAGATTAATAAGATATCTGAAGGTGATTGCATCCACCACAAGAGAACATGTTTCCATGTAATCAATGCCAAGCATCTGCGAAAATTCTTGTGCCATAATTCATGATTTATAGATCACGATTTCATTCTTTTTCTCATTTATTTTTTCACAGAAAACTCAATTGTACCCCAACTGACTTTATACCTTCAGATGTTGGACTACAGGTCCAAAAACTTTAATTTTCAAGCGAATTCAATTCTGCTTGAATTGCGTCTTTACATTTTGGCCAATCATTTCTTGATTTATATTCATCAACAAATATATGTTCAAGATCCTCGTCTTGTTGTATTATTTCAACAATAACATAATATGCAAAAATGTTGTCGACAACTTTATCTTTTCGATTCTAGCTTTTTCCTGTAATGACATAACTAATCGAGATCTCTTCATTATTTTCAGGTACCTGAACCTCTTCCGGGGTTTTATAGAAAGTTATGTCTTCAGGATCTTCATAATCAATTGTCTCCATATTATGATCATCTTGATCATTTGCTCATTTCTTTTTTTAGGATTTTATCCTTGGAACCGATTGATCTTCCACGTTTTAAATGTGGTTTAATTTCATTTGCACTGATAGATTGTCCTGCTAGGACATCAATTCTAATTGGAGCATTTACAGCTTAAATATGAGATTTAGTAACTCTTAGCAGGTCAGCAAATCTGACAATTGATTCATAATATTTATTGCATTATCCTTTGAACTTCAAGTTCACAGTGCTCAGTGCGAGGATCTAATGAGATAATGATAATGCATACAATCAATCTCTTTTTCCAACTGCTTATTCTCTCCTAGGGGTGTCAACGGTTCGGGTTGGGCCGGTTTCGGGCTGGGCCTAACGGTTTCGGGCTGAAAAGCACTCAGCCTAAACACGGCCCATTAAGAAAATAACGATTTCGGGCCGGTTTCGGGCTGGTGCGGTTTGGGTCGGGTTGACTAACGGTTTGGGCTAATGGTTTAGAATTGGTTTACTAACGGTTTGGGTTCGGGTTTACTAGCGCTATGTTTTGAGTACCTTGTTGATGTGTGGAATTTATCAAGAGCATGTAAACACATATAAGCATTAAGTTCTCTTCAAATCTCTTATGTTGGGTGTTCAAAACCAAAAACTTTTTTTCTACAAAGAAGTAAAAATTATAGAACTAATATACAAAAGAAAGCTAGCATCTTGATGAATTTTAGTAGGTTGTATTTGCTTATTCTTCTTTCCCTTCTTGACATTTGTAAAAATGGATCAAAATAAAACATTAAAAGGTTTTCAAATGATAATACACTTGCTAAATATTTACTAAGCCCGTCTTCCAAATGGTGAAGGCTTTGATAGGCTTGTTGTTTGCATATTCCAAAGTAAAACAATTAAGAAAACAAATAGAAACTTGGGGGTTTTCTTGTCTTTTACATTTAAATTTATTTTATTTTATTTATTTATAATGGGTTTAACGGGTTGGTTCGGGTTCGAGCCGATTTCAGGCCAAACGGTTCGGGCTAGCGGGCCACACATGGGCTAGCCAGCCCAACCCAGCCCGAACCATTGCAGGCTGAGGTTGTTCAGCCCAAACACAGCCCATTAAGCTTCGGTGCGGGCCGGTTTGGGCTATAACGGGTCGGTTCGGTCCGGTTTTAACGGTTCGGGTTAGGTTTTGACACCCCTATTATCTCCCCCTCATGTTAGAAAAACTAATTCATTAAATAAATCTCCTATCATTGGCAATATATTGCATTATACAAAGAGATTCATATCCAACATATATTCCCAACTTTATTTGGGAACCCATCTAGAACACCGCACATACAAAAAATTAAGATGATGGGGAACACCTCCTCGGGACAAAACACACCCCAGTTGGTAAATCACACCTCTCCCACCTAGCAAGTATTCAAACCCCCCCACCGGAATCCCAAACTCCCCGACTAAATTATAAAACAATCAAAAAACCCCACAATAATATTAAAAACAAACCCAACAAACCACAAATAATAACAAAATAATTGGATTTAGTTTTATTTATAATTATTTAATTAGGTAATTAGTATTTTAACTTTTAGGGTGATTACGGCAATTTATGGTGTGGAGCAATAAGAACATATTTTAAGCAAGGGTAGTTTGGGATTTAAAGAAAAATATTTAAGGATGATAAATATTTTGTTTGCGACCATAAGCCAATTGTAAGAGGGGAGGAGAATTTATGACAACCTTTTGGCCTGATGCGTACAAATGATGCTTTGTTCTCATAACCAATGGTTTAGCTATTAATTGGAGACATTTAATAATGATTTTGCTAAACCATTTTGGATATAAACATAAACAACAGGCTATTCAACTGTGATCTCAGTTGTTATACAATAATCATAAAGCCTGAGATGTAAATTCACCAGCATTATCAAGACAAACTGTCTTTATCTTATAATTCATAATTTATGCTCTTAATCTCATTATTTGAGCAAACAATCTCGCAAACACCAAATTGCGAGTTCATAATGAACATACATGTGACCACTTTATAGATGCATCTACTAAAATCATATATTATCTGAATGGTCCACATGATGGGTGAATGGGCCCATATATTTCACCATTTATATATACGTTTAAAAAACGTAGAATGTTCAATCTCAACTTTAGCTGGTGAATATTTAATAATAAATTTTTCTTGAGAACAAGCAATACAAGAAAATTCACTTAATTGAAGAATCTTCTGGCTCTTCAATGGATGACAATTGAATTTTCAATAATTTTTCGCACCATACTTGATCCGGGATTGTCCAACCGGTCATGTCAAATAATAAAATTATTCGAATCAATGTTCATTTGATTTACCCAAGCATGTGTTTCAACCATGCGATATTCGTGTAGTACAAATTGGGAGAAATATCTAATACATTTGTATAGATATTTACTTATACCATTATTTGTAGTCTCAATCTGATAATCATTTTGGAAAATAGCTTTGAAACTTAATAAGTTTCTTTGAGACTTACTACAAAATAATGAATTATTCATAGCCAACTTTATCTCCCAGATAATAATAGATTAGCTCTTCCGGAGCTTCCAATCAATGTTGTACTACCGATTTTATATGAACATTGGCTTCCGCATCATCAAATAAGAGAAATATGTATATTTTTCACAGTATAATATGCGTCCAAAGATATAAGAGAATATTCACATTCTTCATCAAAATGAAACATAATATATTAAAAGATATATAGAAAGTCAACAAAAAAATTATAGAGGAAAAATATTAAATTTAAGATAAACTAACATATGAGATAAGATTTGAAGAGAAAAGAACTACAAACTAATATAATATTATTTTTATTTTTATTTGAATTCTACTAACATAATCAAATCTTCAACTATTATCTTCAAAGAAGTTTGCAGCATCTAGATGTGTAGCATCTGTGAGGCCATCAAAATCATTCATTTTATAGGCAAAAATTGCTCAACTATCATGATTTTGAAAAATCCAATTTATCTCCACATTATTTTTATTTCTTTAATTAAGGCTTGACAAATCTTAATTAAATATGGTGGAGTATGACAAATACATGTCTAATAGCTTTCATACCACATCAGTAACAAATATTATCTTCACTTCTTGAATTGTTATATTGAGAATCCTTATTGTTCTCTTATTTATTTCCATAATAATGATGATAATTATTCCGTCTTTTGCCTCATCCTCTTCCACAGTCATGACCATAATTTTAATTTTGCCTTCTTTCAAGCATATCATGAATTGCTGCATTCACTTCAGGGAATGGAACAGAACCAATAGGACGAGCTACATGACTTTTCATTAATAGTCAATTATTTTACTCAGCCATAAATAGGCATGATATCATTCAGAGTATTTCTTAAAACTCCTTTTACAATATTGTTATTGTAACAACAAATCTGAAACTTGAAAATTTGCTGGCATATTTTCATGAATAATATTTTCTCCTTATAATTTCAATAGAGAATTAATTTCAAAAACTACAGAATTGTATTTATTTATAGTTTCAAATCTTGCAACTTCATGTGCATCTGCCGAACTGTATTCATTTACAGTTTTAAATCTTGCAACTTCAAGTGCATCTGCAGAACTGTACTCATTTACAATTTCAAATCTTGCAACTTCATGTGCATCTGCAGAACTGTACTCATTTACAGTTTCAAATCTCGCAACTTCATGTGCATCTGTAGAACTATATTTATTTACAATTTCAAATATTGCAACTTCATGTGCATTTAATAATATTTGTGGTGCAAAACTAGCAACCACTATATACAATAAATAAAATCAATTGTTAATGACAAATCACAATTGTTAAGAAAATCTAATATGTTATTTTTTGTTTGATTCTTAGATTCAATAAAACACATACCTTTTTATCATGATGCACTTATATTTCAAGATGGACAAGGTAAACTCCATTGTTTACAAAAACGTGCGAGGAGGTCGATCATTCTTTTCACTATGGAATAGAAAACATAATGATACATAGTCTGTTGTCTTTCTTCTCAAAACGCAATACTTCGAGCGGAGTCGTTCACAATTACTTCAAGCGGAATCGTGCTGATAACGTGTTATAAAATAAATAGAATATATCAGAGACAAAGAAGAAAACTAGAACAAGATCAATCAAAAGTGATTCATTCAGTTGACTGCATTACATATTTATAGTAGAAGGAGCATCTACTCTGATATGGAAATACAATATATGATTATGTTATAAATAATATTGATTGTGGATATCCATCATCCCCCAATAGACAATACTTCCAATTGAAGATCTCAACCACTTCAACATACAATCTTGGTAATTCACATTCCCATCTTAATTGAAGATTACAGTGATCTCAACACGTAATGTTGGAAGTCAATATTTCCATTCTATGCACCTTCTATCTTGGGCGGCAATCTATCTTTCCATATCAAGAATATCTTATTGTGTGCAAGAATCATATATTGTATTTCCATATCGGAGTAGATGCTCCTTCTACTATAAATATGTAATGCACTCAACTGAATGAATCACTTCTGATTGATCTTGTTCAAGTTTCCTTCTACTATAATATCTTGTTCAAGTTTTCTTTTTGAACTAAATATTTTAGCACTCAAAAATGGTCAATAGGTCGTTAGGGTCGTACCATATAGGGGGGGCTTCATTTCCACAATCTCTAATAAGCAAGGGCCAAGCCCTCTCCTACTATAATAGGTCTCAGAAAACAGTCCATTTAGATTGCAACAACATTATACCAAAGAAGATCAAACTTTGGAGCTGGTACAAGATTTCCACACAACATAGCAAATAGTGGAGGTGCAGCACACTAGACATGGTTGGTTTCCTTGGCAGTGGAATGTGGATTTATTAAATCATTGCTTTCAACTAAATATACCTTAAGAGATATTGAAAGAAGTCATTCATTTTGGGAATTCGAAACGAAAAACTAGGGGACCGAAAAAATCCCAAGTTTCGATCGAAACTGTTGAAATTTCATCGAAACTTGTCGAAACTTTGTTTAACCTAGCTAGACTAGCTGGTTCATAGGGGGAAAATTCCCAAATTTTGTGGGAAACATGGAAAATTTTATGGAAACTTGAGAAATTTTGTGGAAACCTAAGAAATTTACAGAAACTTGGGAAATTTTGTGAAAACTCGAGACTTTTTCTTGCAAGTTTCATAACTTTCCCATATTTTCAATTTTTTTTGTTTCTTTCATATTTATCAAATATCCCTTCCATTAGGACTTCCCTATCCAAATTGTGTATTCCCTCAGACTGGTTATCTTAGGCATATTGATGACCAGACTTATACAGTTACAGTTGTCGATTACTTTGACAATCATAGGCATAAAATGTCATGGGATGTCTATGTTAGTTGATTGGAGAAGAGGGTGTTACATGCATAATACTAGTCAACTCACAGGATGGATCCACTGAGGCACTCCTCTTGGCACTGAGTTGTACTTTCCTTTTATTGTCAGTTTCTTTGTATTTGATATTTTGAAGTTAAAAATTATATATTAAATTTTATGTGCTTGAGTAGTTAAGTTTATAGTGTACTTTTCAATCAACTCTACAGTGATGTTATGTACATTAAATGACATACCTACATTGATTTTTTAGCAAAATACAGCTAATGTCTTCTTTGTACTCTAATTAGTTTAAATGCGTAGACCCCCCCCCCCACCCAAAATACTCCATAAAACCTGTCAAAATTTGCACAAAAAAGTCATAAGTTTCCTCGAAATTTCTTAGTTTCCCATCTAAGTTTCCCATTTTCACCTAATCGAAACTTGAGTTTCCCTTAAACTTTTTTCTATGATTCAGAGTGCCTAAAAGTTAATTTTCATTTTAGTTGTTTATGCATGTGGCGAAATTAATAAAGCCTATTAAAATAAAATCCTAGAGGGCAACCTAAGGGCTAGCTTGTTGGGGGTGTTGGAATGAAGCCCCCATTAAATGTCATAACTCCACTTGATAGATCAAGAGAAAATTACATGATTAGCTACTTTTAGGTTTCCCCTTACAAAAATAGCCATTCAATGTTTCACGTTACAAAATTAGATAAAATTGAGTTTGCATTTATAAAACTAGCCAAAATAGTGCTTTTTCACCTCTTTGGACATTTTTACCCCTAAAATTTACCATACCGGCATAGGGGTGAAAATGTCCAAAGGGTATGAAAAATAATGACTTTACCCTTTTGGACAAAATAGTGATTTTCCTCCTTGATGTGATCAGTTTTAGGGATAAAAAATGTCCAAAAAGGTGAAAAATCAATATTTTTGCTAGTTTTGTAAATGCAAACTCAATTTTGGCTAATTTTATAAAGTGAAACATTGAGTGGCTATTTTTGTAAGGGACAATCTAAAAGCAACTAATCACGTAATTTTCCCATGGATCAAACCATTCACCTGTTTTTGAGTGCTGGAAGACTTGGTTTGAAAACAAGTACAAAAGAACTAGTCTGTAATGAAGCATAGACTGACATAACTAAATGTTTTAGAGAGGTATAAGCAAGCAATTAGAAGAGTTCTTTATTGTTATATTTTTTTTTTCTTTTTCTTCATATAATATAGGGTAACATTTATTTGGGTCCTTGATTGATACTTCTTATTAAGTGCAACAACACTTGCTACTTCCATTTTCACGCACTATATGGCATTTAAGACCTGTAATACGTCCCTCCTCAAAACATTCAAGCGTACATCCTTCTAAGTCCGATCTACAGCTCCAGCAATTTGGTCCCAGTTTCTCACCAATTTCACTTACTTCCTTCACTTCGGTAGCTGCAAAAAAAAAATTAAAAGGGATTAGTCTTGCTTCTTCTCTTCACTAATATATGGATTCGTGTGTGTGTAAGAAACTCACCAATAGATTCAGCAAAGAAGATAAAAGAGAGGACAAAGAGAAAGGCAAAGTGAGGCCTAAGTGAAGCCATTTCTGTCAAAAGCTTTTGCTAGCAAAGTTGTTTGTCAAATTCTTGTATTGGTAAAGAACTATCATATCTTTGTGTATATATAGGCATTGTTAAGGTTATTGGTTTGTAATGGAGGCTTATAATTCTTTCTACCATCAAAAGAAATATCTAAATATGAACTTTTTGTTGAAAATTCAGTTTCTTTGTTTGACAGATTAAAAAAGATTTTAAATAAGAAAATTTAATTGGAAAAGGGGAAAAAATTAATTCAGCTTTCTAATAAATAGATTTAGAAAAAGAAAAATATTTCCAATAATATGCTAGAAACACCTAAATAAGAACATTTTGATTCAAAAATGTACAATAAGAATTCAGTTTCTTGACAAAGAGAGCTCAATAATCATTTTTACTATGATAAAAGGATGAGGTTTCATATATCTGATAAAGGTCGTGGTTGGCTTCCTAAAATATACTTATTACCAACTTTATACAGGTATATTGTAGTGATATCATGCAAAAAATTCAACCCAAAAAATTATTATACCAATAATTCCACCCAAATAAGATATCATGCCAAATTTATTAATACGATTGATAATTCTATTTTTTAGTCTCATTAAGAAGAAATTGAATTGAATTTTTTTTCTTTTTTTTCTGTACTACTGGAGATGTTTTGGATCGTCTCTCCCGATGGGGAGCACTATATGTTTTACCGATGCTGTTGACCACAAATTATAGGGGGCCCATAGGATTAGGGTGATGGGATTTTAAAATTTTTTACTTGTGGGCCCCACATAATTTGTGTCTGTGAAGCCGTTGGGAGAGATGATTCATACTCTTCTTTTGAAACTAGTGGGTTTCAGTCACAAATTGATAATCGATAATGCCTATATATATGTCAATGGTAGGTTAGTTGAGCGGTTAAAAGCCCAAACTCTCATCGGGAGGTCTTGGGTTTGCATCCATCCCTCAAGTAACATAAACTTGCCGGCTGCAAAAAAAAAAGAGAAAAAACGTAATGCTTAAATATATATAGAAAAGACTCTTATAATGGCTTGCTTATTTACCTTTTTTGAACTTTTAGCTGTGTGAGTCTATGCTACACTATGGTCCAATATTTTTATACTTGTTTTCGAACCAAATCTTTTAGCACTCAGAAATGGGTCAATAGGTCGATCCATCGATTAGGGTCGTACCAAATAGCGGGGGCTTCATTTCTGCAATCCCTAACAAGTTAGGGCCCAGCCCTCCCCCACTATAACAAGTCTAAGAAAACAATGCATTTAGATTGCCACAACATTATATCAAAGGTCATCAATCTTTGGAACTGGTACAAGATTTCCACACAACATAGCAAATAGTGGAGGTACAGGACACTAGACATGGTTGGTTTCCTGAGCAGTGGAATGTGGATTTATTAAATCATTGCTTTCAACAAAATATACCTTAGGAGATTTTGAAAGAAGTATGTATAAATAATACCATACCTTGAAAGAGATAGGTATAAGTTTGCTTTTGGTTCTATAGAACAACTGAAATATAGCTCTTTGGCCAATACACCAAAACAGCATACACAGACAACTGAGGGGTTTTGATCATAACCAGGTGAGAAAACCAAAAAATGCTTATATAACAAATGAAAAGCTTTACACATCAATAATATAGTGCCATCAAGCCCTTCATAAGGCACATTTGGGTTAACCTGAATTCGAGCTACTTTTGTAAATAAGTTAAGCTTACCCACTAGAATCTTGGATTACCATGGGAGGCATATGGGTTCCATGTATGGAATTTTATCAAACCTAAAATCTTCTAACCACAAGGTTTTCTAATCCATAATCAGGCAACACATCAATTATGCTAGAAAATGTGCAAGAACAGACATCTTGCACAAGCAAAAGTAGATGGATATTTTTTATTTAATAGTTTCTTATTAAATCTGAAATACATAATCTATTATTAGGATCAACTGCCATTTGCTTAAAAGAGAAATAAGAGAAACATATAACAATTGCCTACTATTAGAGTTCAAATATGTTAAAACTACCAATAATACATTCTTACAACTTAAGGAGAACCACAGCAGGAGGTCCCAAGGTTTCAACCCCTCTGCTCCAAAGACAAGTTTACAAAGTTACATAACCATAACTACACTTTCGATCTACTATATCAGCAAAGGAACCCCCCCCCCCCGCGCGGCGGCCCCCCCCCCCCCGGGGGCGCCCCCTTTCTCTCTATACAAAAAAAAAAAAAAAAAATCAAGAGAGAAATGTCCCTAAAAAAAGGTTACAGGAGTCCAAATACTCCAATAAGCTCCAAGAAATCGACAAGGCGTCAATGTAATATCGTTCGAGCAAGCAAGATGCCATCGGTTCTATAAACTAGAGCCACTCACCATCACAAATTCGAGTCCTGCCAACATTAATTGGAACATTTTTCTCGCCCATGCCCTTCTTATTGGCATTGAACCATCAGATTCCTGGCTAAGAATATAGGTCATTGAACCCACCTTTTCCCAAAAGTTAGTTTCTATGTTTGGGCAAAAGCTAAATATCCAGCCCAAAAATGCACTCAATCAATTAATTCATCCATGCCCATATAAACCCTCAAGTATACAAGAAGATGTATATTTCACAATCAAAAGATGGACAGAGTTAAGAATGATATCAGAGTTCCCATAAAAATAGTATCAAGCAAATTGTCTGTTCTGCAGGGTTCGAAAAAAGAGGTGGATTAGAATCCACATTATAAAATAAACTTTTGGGGGCATGGAAAAATCAGTAAGGAACAATTTTTTCTACTAATATTTTTTTCCCCATTCTTAACTATGTAATGATTTATTGAAATAGATAAGAATAAAATGATGAATCATCCTATTGTGTGTGAAAGGACTTAAGGACCATGCAGAATCATAAATAACTAGAGACCAACAATCCCAAGAGATTCAACAAGGTTAGTTCATCAATTGTTTATCCCCATCCCTTTTCTTTCTGAAGTCGTTCCCCTCCCCCCCCCCCCCTTCTCCCTCCAAAAAAAAATAAAAATGTAGTTTCCTTTTTCAAGAAACCCCCATGTTGATCTTGCCTTGTGAGCTGCCCATCTGGACCTCCCAAACTCCATGCACACCAATCCTCCAACCCCGGTGACTTCCAGTCCAAACTCATACAAATCCTACCGTCAAAACCCTAGAAAATAGCCTTTTCTTGGAATTTTCGGATTCAAACCCTAAGAACAAGAACATAGATCTAGACCAAACTACCCATTAAAACATCTAAAGACTAGGGTTATCTCCCTCGGCACTACCTACACTCCAAATTCCACCCCATGCTAACAACTATAAACCCTAATTCCCAATCTCTAGAATATTTACCCAAATTTCTAAGATCCTAACCCATCCCACAGACAATGACTTCCCCTTATTTTAGATTGGTTTCAAACTTCAGACATCTTCTCTTTAACTTTAACCTAGTACACCGTTCAAACTTTAGTTTTTTTTTTTTTAGTGTGTTGGGGGGGGGGGGGGGGGCACAAGTTTGGCCCACCCTAGGCCCAAATAGGGTTTGGGCTCAGACTTGGCCCTTGGGGGGCAGGTAAGGGCTGGCCAAGCCAATGTGACCCTGATTAGGGTCAACACCAGGTCAATGTTGAGTCTTTTCACTAGAACCGCCCCACCTAGCCCAACCTAACCCCACCCTACCACTTAGTATGTTACTTTTTGGTAAAAGTAGTAACAGCTAATTATGCATTCTTTTATTGTATTGTCGTCAGGATAAAGGTTAGGGTTAGAATCAAGTTTATGTGTTGAACCTGGCATGGCCCTGCCTAGCCCTATAGGGTCAGGGTCAGGGTCAAGGTCAAGGTCAGGGCCAGGTTAGAGTATTTAGAGTCACTTTTAAAAAGCCTAACCCAACTTGACCCTGTTGCAGCTCTATTCAAACCTAAGTCAAACAGTTACTCAAGGGATTCCTTTTTTCCCTATGTTACCCCTTAGGCTGACTAATTATGATATAAAATCATGCAATATTGAACCAGCTTCACTTGGACCAACTGGACCAAGTCCAACCAGATGAGCAGGTCTTCTAGAAGGACCAAAACATTGGTTTGAAATTTGGGATGCCTTACAAAGTTGTAGAGATGGTAAGAGATGAAAATTTTGGTTCAAGTGTTGGATTGGATAACTTGCCATATTTCCTGTATATTTTGTTCTTGCTCGAAAAGTTGTTTTGATCTGAAAATGGGTTCTCATGTGTCCAAACTGTTGGAAGTTTAGTAGCTTGGAATTGGTGTGAGAAATGGTTCTTTGTGGACTGTCTTAACTCAACAAGCTATTAGAAGTCTGAACGTCTGCGCCTAAAAAGTTGATCTAGATTGGCACATTATTTTGCCCGCATGAAATGGTGATATGGTTAGTCTTGATAGATTCAACTAGGGCTGCAAAAGGGGTTGTTGGTCTAGGTTTCTTAAGGACCTGTTTGGTTACTTGAGTCTGGAGATTTCAAGAATCTAGAGATTTCAAATTTATCGAGTCATGGTTGATAAAATTAAGGGATAATTACTATTGCCCCCTTGTACTTTGGTTTTATTACTAATCAAACCTCTTTCTTTATGAAATTACTGTTGCCCGGCCCCCTCACTTCTAACGGTGTTAAGTGGTTGTTAACATCAAATATGTAATGTCTATTTTGCCCTTCATTAAAATTAATAAGTTAAAAAATATGACATTACACTCATTTTTAGAAACTATATTGAATGTCAATTATATCCTTAAAATCTTATATTTTACAATAAATTTTGGCTTTGGTGGGACCACACACTTTGTACAATGGTTAGCATATATTAGGAGATTTTCAATTTTCAACTTTGAATTACATTTGATATTTCTTATTATTTCAGTTTCTATTTTAAGTTTTATTTAATCACATATTTCCTTTATTCGGCAAATTCTTTTTAGAGAAAAATAATCAAGTCTTTTCTTTATTCGGTAGTTTCTTTTTAGAAAAGAAAATTAATTTAAAGTTAATTTTTCTCCATAGTTAATTAAGGATAATATTATAACTTGCAAAAGAGTAAATAAGTAAAGAGATAATTGTAAGGTTATTTTTGGATTTTTGAAAAAATATATAGATGCCACATCATCAGTAAACTAACTGAGCTTAACGGAAGGGGGCATTAGTAATTTTAGACAAAGTTAAAGGTTGATTTAGCAATTTTAAAAAGTAGAGGGGATAAAGTAGTAATAAAATCAGAGTACAAAGGGGGCAACAGTAATTATCCCTAAAATTAACTGTTTGGTTAGCCGAAATCTTTGGAATAAAATTTATAGATTCATTTTGAATAAATGTCTATAGAGAATAAATGTCTATAGAGTCATGGTTCAAATATTTAGTGCTTTTATAGTAAGAGTGAAATCTTTGGATTTCACCTAATACTCATAAATCTACAGATTCACGTTTTTAGTGTTAAAAGGTAATCTTTAGATTTCATGAATGATTTCCTCAACCAAAAGGGTATAAATCTCTCATTTGTGAATTCAGAGACTTGAAATCTCTGGATTCATATAACCAAACATGCCCTAAAACCTTGACTTAGACCTTAAATACCCTAGTTGGGTTCTAACTTTGATCTTGTCTTTATGAGATTGGTTGAGGCAAGTTTTGGTCAGTAAGGCCAAGCATTTTGTTTAGGACGAAAATCCCAAAGTGAAAGAAAGCAAGGAATGTACGAGAAAAACTCCCTCCCCCCGCCAGGGGGAGGGAGGGGATGACAACTGACTTGACTGCAATAGGGAAGAGCCTAAACCCCATGTAACAACAATTAGCTTGTTCCTTGGAATGTTCAAAAGTAGGGGGTGGTGAAGCATTTGAACTTAGCAGAGACATCAAGGCAGATGATTTTCTAAATCAAATCTAGAGATCAAGAGTTCAAACTACATCTTCTAAGGTTCCTTTCCCACCATAGATGAGATGATGACATTTGTTTGCTTGTGTTTATAATGCTACACAAGGGCGCATAGCAATTTAGTAAAGTGTGAGTAAGGGTGTTGTATCTACGGAGAATTATTTTTGATTCTCAACGTAAAAGGGGTGCTAACTATAGCAAAATTAATAGAAGATCAATAAACTAATTAAGGACGAACAAAAGAATTACACAAGAGATTCTAAAGCGAAGGCACCCAACAGGCAAAAACTCAATCAATGGTAAATATGATGGGATTCAACTTCCCTGTTCTTGTATGTCTACTTCCCATCTCTCTTGTCATTTCTTTTTTGAACATAGTGCTTCACTTCTTTCCAGGCCAACAAAACTAAGATTCAACAATTACCTTGATTCGTTAAAGAAACTTCATGCGAAAAACAAAATAAAAAACCTGAACTAACATTAAGATACTTGGACTCTACATACAATAATTAAGTAAGAGCATTCACAAGGAAGTAAGATAAAATTGTTCTTAAACCAAGCTATTTCAAGTGGAAAAAATGATGTTACGAGCACCAAACACCAACTTCCCACCAAGTCACAAATAGACGTGCTGGAAAATGATTCCAAGAGCCATAACTAAACCTTGATGAATCTAAAGGATGGTTTAGAGCTGGTTCAAATGGAGGCAAAAAATTTTTCTTCCGGGCAAAGAGAAAAAGAGGTGGTTGACATCTTCGGCTATTTCAACAAAGAATACAGTTGGGATTGAAAAAGAGGCTCTATACAAACGAGGAATATTTGAGTAGGGAGACAATGGCTAAAGGCTTTTGAGACAATGAAGGCATGGAGTGAAATATAGATATTCTACATGTAAAGATTTTGTATTATTACATTGTATTTTGAGCAAATTGCACCAACACCCCAAAATAGAGGCCTTAAAGCACTTGACACTCCACTTAATATCTGGAAAACACAGACTTCCCAAAATTGGATTTTCATTGGACACATTAGTCCAATTTGTCACTAAAAATTGTTAAATCGTTGTTTATTAACTTTCAATTCCAAAAGTATCCATGCCAAAGTATGAAGAACAAAATAAATAAACAAACAAGGGATAATTACTGTTGCCCCCTTGTACTTTGATTTTATTACTACTTTATCCCATGTACTTTTTAAAATTACTATTCCAACCTTTAACTTTATCAACAATTACTAATGCCCCCTACCATTAAGCTCCATCAGTTACTGATGATGTGGCATCTATATATTTTTTTCAAAATCCCAAAAATAACCCTGCAATTATCTATTTACTTATTTGCTCTTTTTTCAAGTTATAATACTACCCTTAATAGGAATAAATTAACTTTAATTTCACTTTTCTTTATTAAAAAGAAACCACCAAATAAAGGAAAGATCCAATTTTTTTTTCTCTAAAAATAAATCACCAAATAAAGGAAAGATGTAATTAAATAGAAACTAAAATATTAAGAAATATTGTTAGGTTTTTTATTAAAATCTATATTATCTATATATTAAGTTTCAAAATTAGTTTTTGCATTTCTTTTATTTAATTGTTTTGTTTGTGTGTGGGACCCTTGAGGTAAGGGTGGTAATGAGGCACCATGAGGTAAGGGTGGTAATAAGGCACCATGAGTAAAGAAGGCCCTTCATGACCATGGTTAAAGGAGGCCCTTCATGACTTTGGTTATGAGGCTCTTCATGACATTGGTCGTGGGTCTTAAAGGTCTTGATCATGGTGATGAGGTGGGCTAACTTGAATGGTGGAATTACTCAAATTCTAACTCTTGACCTTTATTTCTCATTTCGACTTCATGACCATTCATGGCCATTACCATGAGTGGGGGTTAAGGTCTTTGAATGGGTTAAAGCCTATTCATTCCAAAGAAGTGAATATGAGAGTTACTTCCCCAAGTAGTGGGGAGGTTAGGTCAAGGGGTTTATTCACATTAGTGGAGGAGGGACAAACCATTGATTCTCCATTAGTGGAGAATTGATTCTCCCCTTGTGGGGAGGTGTGGCTTGGGGCCAACCACCCCCCCGCATGGGCCTATATAAAACCACCCCCTTCCTGATACCTTGTGTGCTATTGTGACTCTCCTCACTCACATTATTTGTTTTACAAAGTTCATTTCTTTTTTGAGTTGTCTAAGTGTTGTGCTCTAGCTTTTGGCTCCTTTAAGGGACTAGAACTACCTCATCTTCTAGTTGGAGGTTGCTTTATCTTGGAGGTGGTGGTGCGAAGAACCCTTGGTAGTAGGGTGCATCAATTACCTTAAAGACAGCATCAAGGTGTGACTCAACCTCATCAATCAGTGGTTCGTTCGGTTGCTACTTCAAGCTCTCCGGATTTGCTAAAGACGATCTTCATCTCTCAATTGTATTGCGATTTCATCTTTGTATGTTTGAAGAATTTGTAATACAATTACCCCAACAAATATCAAATTTAATTCAAAACTGAAAATTGAAAATCACCTAATATATGCTGACCATTATATATGTTACCAAATTTTCTATCATTTAGATTTTATATACTAATTTGTTTGTAAAACTTCCATCATGGTGATTATGAAAAATTTAAGTGGAATGTGAAAGTTTCAACAATCATAAGTATGTGGTCCCACCAAATCCAAAACTAATTCTAAAATATAAGATTTTAAGGATATAATTGACATGCAATATAGTTTCTATAAATGAGGGTAATGCCATATTTTTTACTTCTTAATTTTAAGGGCAAAATAGACATTTCATATTTTATGTTAACAACCACTTAACACCTTTAGAAGTGAGGGGGCAATAGTAATTTCACAAAGAAGGGGGTTTGATTAGTAATAAATCAAATTATAAGGGGGCAATAGTAATTATCCCAACAAACAATGATTTAATGATTTTGAGTGGCAAATTGAATTAATGTGTCCAATGAAAATTCAATTTGAGGTGTCTACGCTTTTTAAACATAAAATGAGGTGTTAGCGCTTTAAGGCCTCCATTTTGGGGTGTCAGTGCAATTTGCTCTTGTATTTTTGATAGGTGGACATATGATTATTGTTATGCTTTATAAATATAAAAAAATAGAAAAAAAAAAAAAATTTTTTTTTTTTTTTTTTTTTTTTTTTTTTTTTTTTTATTAATTTATTTCCCTCAATATTTTTATTTGTCGTTTATTTGGTATTGGGGAATTTGATTGCCCCGGTCCTCCATCTCCTTGGGTAAAAAAAAAATCACGTGAACAAAGGTGAGGAGATTAAACGATTTGTTCGCTCCCGCCCGTGTGTGGCTCTCGCATACGCGCTATGTCACCCACGCACTCTTGATGGTATCGGTAGCGTGGTTCATGCATCCATCTTGCATCCGGATATTATGTAAGGAACGTTTCTCATACCAAATTCTGAAGTTATGGTTCAATTTCTATGGAATGCATCCCCCTAGCCCAAAAGGAAAGTCTATTA